>NC_089258.1:72548752-73253752 GCF_963930625.1 Muntiacus reevesi | reverse complement strand
ACCATCTGCTTGTCCTGTGACAACTGAGGAAATCCAACACCCAGTGCTTTGAATTCCTCCTTTGGAAATGGACAGAATGCTGCTTTCTTTTGACTGCACATTAAACTTTGCTTAAGCAACTGTGATAGGTTGAAAACAAATCAGATTGGGACTTGATGATCTGTTTTACAAATTGATCATTCATTCTGGATATTGATGATTGGAAGAGACATTTCCTTCATGAAATTAAAATAGGAGGCGATTTGGAGTGCACTCTCAAACTCCTCCTCTCTCATCATCCACCTGATGGTTGCTGATGGGGGTCTACCATCTTTCTCTTCTGACCACTCCGTTCCAACCTGGTCCTTTGTTACCCCTCTCCTGTGCCTGAGCAAGAGAATTCCAGAAAAACATCTACTTCTGTTTCATTGACTACACTAAAGCCTTTTACTGTGTGGATCACAACAAGTTGTAGAAAATTGTTAAAGAGATAGAAATACCAGACCACCTTATGTGTCTCCGGTATGCAGGTCAAGAAGCAACAGTTAGAACTGGACATGGAGCAACAGACTGGTTCCAAATTGGGAAAGGAGTACATCAAGGCTGTATATTGTCCCTCTGCTTATTTAACTTACATACAAAGTACATCATGCGAAATGCGGGGCTGGATAAAGCAAAAGCTGGAGTCAAGATTGCCGGGAGAAATAACAATAACCTCAGATATGCAGATGACACCACTCTAATGGCAGAAAGCAAAGAAGAACTAAATAGCCTCTTGACGAAGGTAAAAGAGGAGAGTGAAAAAGCTGGCTTAAACCTCAACATTCAGAAAACTCAGATCATGGTATCTGGTCCCATTGCTTCATGGCAAATAGATGGGGAAACAATGGAAACAGTGACAGACTTTATTCTCTTGGACTCCAAAATCACTGCAGATGGTGACTGCAGCCATGAAATTGAAAGACTCTTGCTCCTTGGAAGAAAAGCTATGACCAACCCAGACAGCGTTATTAAAAAGCAGAGACATTACTTTACCAACAAAGGTCTGTCTAGTCAAAGCTACGGTTACTCCAGTAGTCATGTGTGGATGTGAGAGTTGAACTATAAAGAAAACTGAGTGTCAAAGAATTGACGCTTTTGAGCTGTGGTGTTGGAGAAGACTCTTGAGAGTCCCTTAGACTGCAAGGAGATCCAACCAATTCATCCTAAAGGAAATCAGTCCTTAATATTCATTGGAAGGACTGATGCTGAAGCTGCAACTCCAATACTTTGACCACCTGATGCGAAGAACTGCTTCCTTGGGAAAGACCCTGATGCTGGGAAGGATTGAAGGCAGGAGGAGAAGGGGACAACAGAGGATGAGATGGGTTGGACGGCATCACCGACTTAATGGACATGAGTTTGGGTAAACTCCAGGAGTTGGTGATGGACAGGGAGGCCTGAAGTGCTGTAGTCCATGGGGTCACAAAGAATCTGACACGGCTGAGTGACTGAACAACAGCAATACATAAATATTTTTTCTCACGAACTTAACATCTTTAGATACTACAATATGACAGTTCTAGAAATCAGAGCTCCCTCCACCAGACTTTATTTTTGCTGTTTGATTTTGTTGTTGTTGCTGTTGTTATTACTGTTACAGCTGTTTGCTGGTTTAATAACTATTCTAGACTAACTCTGTGAAACACATGTTCCCTGCAGTGTGCCCACACTGAAATATTTGTTAGGTCTCCTGAGTGGTCAGCTAATGGTTAGTCACCTATTTCCTAAAGTACTTTGCATTAATGTTTTTAATATTTTGATAAGTGGCTCTGTGTGCTTTGGTATATGCCTTAAGTGCTCAGGAATCTTACAGTTCTGTCTGAGCCTTAATTTCTTCCTTGCACAGGGTCTCAAGGACACCCCGAGGTGAGATATCACAGACCTCTCTGGTCTTTCCTGGGTACATGCACAGCCCCACACATCCTCACAGCTGTCGAAATTCCTAGGCATATGTCATAGCTTTTCAAATCACTCTATGGCCATCTCATCCCCTGCTATGCTAAGTCACTTCTGTTGTGCCTGACTGTTTGTGACCATGTGGGCCGTAGCCTGTTGGGTTCCTCTGGTCCATGAGATTCTCTAAGCAAGAATACGGGAGTGGGTTGCCATGCCCTCCTCCAGGGGATCTTCCCCACCCAGGGATCGAACCCAGGTCTCCCGCGTTGCGGGCAGATTCTTTATCTTCTGAGTCACCAGGGAAGCCCAAGAATACTGGAGTGGGTAGCCTAACCCATCTCCAGTGGATCTTCCCGACCCAAGAATCGAACCTGCGTCTCTCAAGTCTCCTACATTGGTAGGTGGGTTCTTTACCATTAGCGCCACCTGGGAAGCCCCTGCCACCCACTTGATCTTCCTTTTAAGTTTTGAACTGGGCTCTTGTTTTCCCAAACTCCTTTCACATCCCCAAACAGGATGTTACTTCTGCTGCTGATTATTATTATTACTTTAAAAACACCCTGGGGATAGGGCTTTTCTGTAGAGTGAGTTCTGAATCAGGGCGAATAACCATGTCTTGTTAATGGGGCTTTTTCAGGGAGCTGACAGGTCAAATAATGACAGTGCTCTGGAGATGGGACTTTTTGAGGGGCTTCAAACCACTTCTGGGAGTTGTGAGGCAGCTGGGTTTCAAGGCAAGTCCGAGCTGGGGAAGGGGAGAGAGGAGCAAGTCAAGTCACACTGCCAAAATCCCTGCTGTTCTGATGGTCTTTCCATCTCTACTGAACCATTTCATCCTTGACCATGCCCTTCAAGTGTTCAAAACGGATTAAATATACTCAATAAGCAGAGCATTTATCATAAATACAAGCAAACAAAAAACGTCATTGGTAGTAAGTGGCGAATAAGCCCTGGAAGATCTGCATGAAAACTTATTACCTTCAGGACTCTGGGTACCAGTCTTTGTGTTGTTTACATCCATACTTGTCAGTTCTCTAAGAATTACAGTTTAAAAAGTCGCGTTATGTATATAGTACTTTGCACGTGCATTTATATCCATTACCTTATCAAAACTCACAGTAAGCTGTGATTTTAGATGAGGAAGTCTTGAACCCTAGATGTTAGGACACCTCCTCAAGGTCACACAGCTGGGCTCTGGCACACGGTCACGGTGAGATTCAACTCGGAGGTTTTTGACCCAGGTTCACAGCTCTCTCTACCATATGGCTGTCTTTGTTGAAAAAGGAGTGAAATTCAAATCAATCATTTTCTACTATTAGGAAAGCTGCTAAAAATGTTCATTGGGGAAGAGGAGTTGAAACGAATGGCTTAAGTGAGGTTTTTCCACACCATCTGTGGTTTTCTTGGCTTTGTGATGGGAAACTCCTGGACCATCCTGCTTCTCTTGGACTCCTCAGCTGGCTCCTCTTCCAGCAGTTGCTAATGTCTGATGCTTCTCAGCCCTTGGCCTGATCCTTTTTCCCTGTTGTTGTTGTTCAGTTGCTAAGACGTGTCCAACTCTTTGTGACCCCATGGACTGCAGCACACCAGGCTTCCCTATCATTCACTATCTCCCAGAGTGTGCTCAAACTCATGTCCATTGAGTCGGTGACACCATCCAGCCATCTCATCCTCTGCCACCCCTTTCTCCTTTTGCCTTCAATCTTTCCCAGCATCAGATCTTTTCCCATGAGTCGGCTCTTCGCATCAGGTGGCCAAATTATTGGAGCTTCAGCTTCAGCATCAGTCCTTCCAAAATGAATGTTCAGGGTTGATTTCCTTTAGGATTGACTGGTTTGATCTCTTGGCAGTCCTAGGGACTCTCAAGAGTCTTCTTGAGCACCATGCAAAAGCATCAATTCTTCGGCACTCAGCATTTTTTATGGTTCAGCTCACATCTTTTTCCCTAGTAACCTTCTTTCCCAGAAAGTGGACCTCTTTCTGGACTTTCCCCAAAGATTCCAAATCCACTTCTAGCCTTAGGGGCCCTGTTGAGTTCAGTTCTAAGGGACCCCCTGCTTACTGGGCATTTTCCTTTAGAAGCTCACTTTCAGGGAGTGAGACTCAGCTCTGTTCTTGAGCTCAGTAATTCCAAGTCACTGAATATGCATGATGTGGGGCCAGGATTCAGTCCTTGTATGAGCACTCACTGGGACTCTGTCTTTGGGGCAGGGACAGTTCAAATTCTGTCAACTCCAGGGAACTTCAACAACTGACAGCTTTATAGACTCGTGGACTTCCAGAGTTCTGAAGTCATTGATTTATATTTATATATTTATTTTATTTATATATGTCTATATTTATATTTAATTGTATAAATAAAAAACAATGACAATTTACATATAAGTATTGCATATTATACAATACATATATTATTATATTATTAATATATATACATGCAAAATGACAGCATGGGCCTTTTCCTACAGGACTAGCAAAGCAAAAGTATGTCTCTGGGTTTCATCTATCTGCTGGAGATATATCTCTCTGTCTGCCACATCCATCCAGGTGGGGCTAGTGGTAAAGAACCCTCCTGCCAGTGCAGGAGATGTAAGAGACATGGGTTCCAACCCTTGGGCTGGAAGATCCCCTGGAGAAGGAAATGGCAGCCACTCCAGTATTCTTGCTGGAAGAATCCCATAAACAGAGGAGTCCAGTGGGCTACAGTCCATAGGGCTGTGAAGAATCAGACACAACTGAAGTGCTGAGCACCCACCTGCCATGTCCACCTAGGGGTCTGATTTTCTTCTTCATTCCCTACCTAACAAAATGAAACCACAGTGTGAACACTTATCCCCTCTATCCAGAAGGGAGCTAATTTGCATTTCAACCTTCAAGGATTTTGCCCACTTTGGGCATCTTAGTCTGTGAGGTCCCAGAGGCTTGGGACAATGGGCAGTCAACAAATGTTTGCTGAATTGATGAGTCTTTTAAACTCATTTTTGTGCAGAAAAGCACACGGCCACATGCCATTGACCAACACAGTTTCATAGATGCTTCTGATTGTGCTCAAGAGTTTAAGCCTTGGATGCAGGGTCTTTGCAGAGAAGGCAGAAGTGTGGGTGGGTCTCTGAAAGGCAAAGTTTTGGCAAAGAACACTTGTTCATGTTCTACTCAGGTGGGTGAGCTTAGAAATTCCCTGTTCTTTCCTGGATTTAGTTTCTCTTCTGTAAAAAGGTGGGATTAAATGAGATGATCTCCCAAACCCTGGGGTTCTCCCACTTTAAATAGAGGAGAGAACAGCTGTCCGGGCTGTGGCCTGGAGAAGGTCCTTGCATAACCTTGTGTAACCCCATCCCTGAATGTAGCAACCAGGGCCCCAAGTTTTCCACAGGGTTAGTTGAGAGTCCTGAAAAGTCAGAACATCTATTTCTGGTCTAGTTGCATGTTTTTCTCCAGTGCTTTTTCCTCCCCCTGCATGGGGGATCTGGCGGTTTCAATAAAAGGTATGTTTTACTTTGGTCTTGATGGATGAATGTTTAACCCTCTTCTGTCCCATGAGGTATATTCATGTAAGAGGAGACTCCTTAGAGAGAGGAAGGGTTCAGGGCTTGAAGGAACAGTTCTCCAAAAGTTACAAAGACTGGGTGTGAGGATGTGGCGGGAGGAGCCTTCCCGACTCTTCCCAAATCAAGTCGTGTAAGGGACCGATGACACCCGGCCAGCCCATTCCTGACGCCTTCCCTGGGCAAGAGCGAGAACGCTCCCCGGGAAGGAGTGCCGTCACCCCGGCTGGATCCTCAGCCCCCCGACCTTCACCAGCTCAGCCTCCCGGTCCTCCCTTGCCTCCTTTCTCCTCTTGCTTCTGCCCACGCTGCACCCCCTAAGCCAGTCTGACACTCGCTCTGGGAGCAGAGGGCATTTGGCGTGGCTGCCGGTGGCTCCTGTCACTGCTTGTCAACTCCAATCCGCCTCGTTTTGTTTCCTTTCCACAGTCCATTAAGAGCAGCTCTCAGAAGCCTGGGTGCTTACCTGCAGCCCCCGACCCTTGGCCTCAGGTATCATGTAGCCTCCCTCAGCCTCCTGTCACCTTCCGAGGAGACGATTCTTAAAGGGGTTGAAAATCCTGAGACATTTATTTATATATATATATATTTTTAAAGTTAATTCTGCAGACTGCTGTGTTGGTGACATTTCCTTCAAACTGCAATAACTAACCTGTCACAGCCCTACAAATGCTGACAATACAGCACCATGTGGGGTTGACTTAATAAACCTCATTTACATTCATTTTGATTCACTCAGGCGTTGAAAAACATTTCACAGGAAAAACTAGGAACCTCTCCAAGACGACATGATGTTTGCTGATACGATATGAGCAGACTTAATAGGCCGCATATATGAAAACATGCATTTTTTAGGTTATTAGAAAACTCTGCAGTTTTTTTTTTTTAATGCATTTAAAAATTATTCCTTTGCGAGCTGGGCCCCTAAGCAGTGAAATGTGTCTAAATTTGCCGAGTCTTTCTTGAGTAGGTGGATAAGAGCACAGTTAACCCTCGCCCTTGGGCTGTGAACTTGGGCAAATTCTTATCTTCTCTGTATCTCAGATGTTTCATCTGCTTAATGGGCATTTTAATGATAGCTGTTTACCTAATCGTATTAGTCAGTTATTGTTGCCATGGTGCTGCATAACAAGCATTCCTGAAATTTCTCACTTACAGGTTTGTAGGTGTTTGTGGTTCTGTTGGGGTTGGGTAGGATCAGATGCACATAGTTCTTGGCTGAGGCTTGGGTTTAGGTCTGCTCTGCATGCCTTCCCATTCTCCTTGAATCAGTAATTACCTGGGCATGTTTTCTGAAGGTGGACCACAAAAGCACCCAAGCCAAGTTGAATCACAGGAACATACACATAGCCTCTGCTCATGTCATGTTTATTTTACATCGGCTGAAATGTCACCTGGCTAAGTCTAAAGTCAGTGGACATGAGGTGTATTCTCCCTTTTCTCTACTGGGAAGCACTTTAAGTCACAAGAAGGGAGGAAAGAGGAAAGAAGAGAGAATACCTACCACCCTATCTCACAGACACATTTGGGGGAAAAACAGACAAAGGTCTTTGAGAGCTCTGTACATTGCAGAGTCATGCAGATGCTAAGTCTTGGCTGGTAGTTCTACCTGGGCATGCTTTCTTCCAGTGTGACTATTCCCTGGTTACCTGATGCTTGTTTGTGGGCTGCCCTCCCGCTCATCACTAGATCTCAAACGCTGTCATGCTATTTCATGCCTTCCT
Source organism: Muntiacus reevesi (assembly GCF_963930625.1). NCBI lineage: Eukaryota > Metazoa > Chordata > Mammalia > Artiodactyla > Cervidae > Muntiacus > Muntiacus reevesi. Next base: position 73,246,566 of record NC_089258.1, on the reverse strand, counting down.
TCCCCTTAGCTGCCACGCTGCATCAGTATTAAGGAGGCTTTCCAGACATAACCTTTTATCTTCCTTTTCTCTTTCTCTGCTTCTCCTCAGTTTCAGCCCTTTCTTAGTTCTCATCTCTTTCCTAAAATTTAGTTCCTGACTGACTTCTCTTAACCCCAGTGCACTCAGGTCTCATCCATCCTAAACACCACTACAGATTCATTGCCTTGTGGTATAGCTTTCAGCGCTACCACCCTCCGACTTAGGGTGGATTTCCCAGATGCAGAGGCAGAGACGGGGATTCTTGTGCAGCTGATTCACTGAGGGTGCCCTCAGAAGCAACCTTTTAGGGGGATGAGAGAAGCAAGAAACCACAGGGGCAGAAGAGAGGCCGAGGTGTGGTTTCAGGACAAGTCTAGTATCAGCCTGACTGCCCAGGGAACTCTGGAGCTTCAATTGCACCAAAGAGGCAGTTGCATGTAGAGGCTGGAAGACTGGGCTGCTGACTCCCCTTGGAGTTCATGACTCGCTCCAGGCCACCCCTGCCAAAAAGCACAGGAAACGCTCTAGCAGACCATCCTGTTGTGACTGCATGTGTAGAACATAACCACCTAGTGCAGAACCAAAAGGACTAGAAAGAGAGGGCAGAACCATTCCCGGAGCCCACACAGGGCTGGGGTTTAATTTGTACCCCCATCTAACCATTTTCCATATTTTTGTCTTCTGCTCTATCATCTAGGGCATTTCCTTGAGTTTTAGGCTTGACAATTAACACACGTTTAGTTATTTCAGTCATCTCTGACTCTTTGCAATCCTATGGACTATAGCCTGCCAGGCTCTTCTGTCCATGTGGATTCTCCAGGCAAGAATACTGCAGTGGGTTGTCATGCCCTCGTCCAGGGGATCTTCCCAACCCAGGGATCGAACACAGGTCTCCTGCATTGCAGGTAGATTCTTTACCATCTGAGCCACCAGGGAATATTATGTTTCAAATATATAAGCTATCTTTGTTGGTCTCAGAACATTCTTTTTTAATTTGTCCTGTCTTCTAGTCTTAATTAATCTTGCCTAAGAGTTCTCTACCTATTCATCTTTTCAGACAACTCCCTTTTGGTTCATCGGTGATTCCTGTTTTGTTTATGACTTCTCTTATGTGGCAGTACAACTCCATTGCCTTTCAGCTCCAAACCTGCCTTGGATGCCCTGCTAGTGAAGCCGAGCTCATCCTTGTCCGCTGACTCGATGCTAAGCGTTGTCAGCAGAGGGCGCTGGAGGGACACTGCAGGGGGACGGGGTTTCTCTTCCTGGTTCCAGTGTATGCGTTCCTCCTGTGGGCTCCTGGGTCATACAGGACCCAGCGGGGTTCACCCCCAGCAAGTCTTGATGGTACCTTTGCCGGTACTTTCCTGGTGGGTTCTCTGGGTGCTCCAGCTGGCCTCTAAGCAATGGCTTCAACAGTGACCACCATGGGCAGCTTCTAGACGCCTGGCCAGCATTCCGACAGGCGGATTCTTGTGCATAAAGCTTGACATGCTGGCACTCTGATGGAGATTTTCCCCCTTGCCTGTCCTGCCCTTCATTCTCTGACCGATAGTTCAGCCCAGTAACTGTGGACCAGTTCTGACTCAGGGCAATTTACCAAACCTCTTCACAGCCTATTGGTTTCCAATCTTCAGTATGGCCTGAATCTCACAGTGGAGCTCCTTGGTGATAGTAACTGATCAGTTTTCCTGAGAACAAAATAGATGGTAGCCTACTAAGTATTTTTTGATCCATATCCCAGAAAAGCTGCAAGTCTGGCCTAAACCCTGGCTGGAGTCACCAGTTTTGAGAACTAAGTCAGTGACTACACCCAAGCCTCTAGACCACAAGTAACACTGGGTCCCTTGGAGGAAGGTCCCTGCTGTGATTTCACAAGTAGGCACTCTAAATGTTTTTCCTAGCCTAAACCAAAAGGACCTATGGCCATTTACTGGTGTGATAGTACAAAACCCAAACCTTCTGAGGATTACTAGATGCTAGCTATGAATTGACTCTAACTCCTGGGCATCCTGGGCACCTTGACCCACCAATCAAAGTGGAAGCCCTGGCAATGAAATAAGAGATGGAGGAGAAGGGGGCGACAGAGGATGAGATGGTTGGTTGGCGTCACCGATTCAATGCACACGAGTTGGAGCAAACTCCGGGAGATAGTGAAGGACAGGGAAGCCTGACATGCTGCAGTCCATGGGGTCACAAAGAGTCAGACATGACTTAGCAACTGAACCACGATGACATAGGGGGATCCACCTGTGAGTTATTTTCTCAGGTCTTGAATGTGTTCACTGTTAGGCAGATACTTGGAAAGTGGGAAAATCCCCTGCACTGGCTCCCGGACCCATGGGATGACAGTTGTTATGACTGGAGGACTAAATAAGACTCCCTGGAACTCCTCCATGCCAAGGTAACACATCAGAAACTATATTGCCTCTCTGGGAAGATTTCAGAGTCTATACCGTCATCCAAGCATTGAAAGAAGCAGGAGTGGTGGTACCTGTCGTATTCCCATTTTGCTCACCTACCTGGCCTGTACGGAGGCTGAATGGACACTGGAGTGACTGTGAGCTGTCCTACACTGAATCGGGTGGTGATTCCAGGTACAGATGTTTGTCTGGGTTGTGCCTTTACTGGATCAAGTCAGCGCAACTCCTGGCTTTTGGTATGTAGTTATTGATGTGGCCAATGCGTTTTTCTCCAGGCCGACTTGAAAGGACCACCAATAGCAGTTTGCTGTTTCTGGCAATGCCTGCAGCCCGTCTTCACAGGGCTGCCTCGGGACTGCCTCAGTTCTGCTCTCTGCCATAACAGTCTGCAGAGATCTTGGTGATCTTGACTTTTCACGAAACATCACAGCGTTCCACTTCATTGGTGGCATTATGCCCACTGGATGATAAGCAGGAACGTAGCTGGCATGAGATGTTTTGTGTGTTATTCCATTGGCCAGTTTCCTGCCTGCAAGTCTCAGCTCTATGTCCCCCTTTGCTGGGAGGTGGGGAGGAGGGGGGTTCCTGTTGGCCGAATGGAGACACACTCTGGTCCTGGGGAACCCAGAGAACTTCTCTGGCATCCAGAGGACTACCGCTACCCCTTCTCTATTTAGGTCTGAATTCCAGCCTTGAGGAGCAACCCCCTTCCATGTTTTTGCTTCTGTGGGCAGCCCCCTCTCCCCCACCCCATCAAACCTTGGGTATTCTTAAGTTTTCTCTTAATCAGCACCATAGTAGATCATTTCTTGCAAATAATGACTTACATTAAGCAATTCTTACTCAAACTACTGCTCTTCTTCTGACTGGATTGTGGTTTAATATACTTATTTTTCAAACAGGATGTGCACCTAGATAGTTAGGTGAAGCACGCCAGGCTTTCTTGTCCATCATCAACTCCCAGAGTTTGCTCAAACTCATGTCCATCGAGTTGGTGATGTGATCCAACCATCTCATCCTCTGTCGTCCCCTTCTCCTCCTGTCTTCAATCTTTCCCAGCATCAGGGTCTTTTCCAAGGAGTCAGTTCTTCACATCAGGTGGCCAAAGTATTGGCATTGGCAAACTAGATTGCACGTGCCAAAACTAAGACTCAGTAAAAAATTATGCCTTTGATATGCATCTTAACTATCTAGGTGCACATCCTGTTTGAAAAATATGCATGTTAACCACAATCCAGTCAGTAGAACAAGAACAGTAATGGTTTGCCTTGGAAACAAACAGAGATCATTTTGTCGTGTTTGAGATTGCACCCAAGTAATGCATTTTGGACTCTTTTGTTGACTATGAGGGTTACTCCATTTCTTCTAAGGGATTCTTGCCCACAGTAGTAGATGTAATGGTCATCTGAGTTAAATTCACCCATTCCAGTCCATTTTAGTTTGCTGGTTCCTAAAGTGTTGATGTTCACACTTGCCATCTCCTGTTTGACCACTTCCAATTTACCTTGATTCAAGAACTTAACATTCCAGGTTCCTATGCAATATTGCTCTTTACAGCATCAGACTTTACTTCTATCACCAGTCACATCCACAACTGGGTGTTGTTTTTGCCTTGGCTCCATCTCTTCATTCTTTCTGGAGTTATTTCTCCACTGATCTCTAGTAGCATATTGGGCACCTACCCACCTGGGGAGCTCATCTTTCAGTATTATATCTTTTTGCCTTTTAACACTGTTCATGGGGTTCTCAAGGCAAGAATACTGAAGTGGATTGCCATTCCCTTCTCCAGTGGACCACGTTTTGTCAGACCTCTCCACCATGACCCGTCCATCTTGGGTGTCCCTACAAGACATGAACCACTAGTGAAGTCCCAAGATACTTATTGTTAGCATTTTTTCCTCTTGTTTGTTTGAATTAATCCATTACTTGTTTCTAATGCTGTATGTTGAATCCTTTGCTTATTTATTTTTGATTCTTTTTAATTTCTAATAAATTTAATTAAACTTATAAGTACTAAGTTTTGCACCATAAATTTTAACATGTTTTCATTATTAGTTACCTCTAAATATTTATGTTGTTCATGATATTTCTTTTAACTCAATAATTATTTAGTAATATACTAAAATTTCAAACATAGGGAGTTTTCAAAGAAAAGATTGCTTTGTTATTGATATCAAATTTATTGCCTTATGGTCTAAGAACTCAAATTGTATTTTCTGACTTTTTGGAATATACTGGGTTTTGTTTATGGCCCAGTATTCTATTTAGACTTATGAATGCTCCATATGTGTTCAAAATAGCACAGATTGTCTGCTCATTTGGGGTAGAGTTCTATATGTGCTGAAACTTATTGTTTTTGTTGTTCAGACCCTCTGCATCTTCATTCATTTCTTATCTACTTGATCTGCTGGGAAGGGCCTTTGAAATCATCAGCTACAATCGTTGATGTATTTCTTTTCCCTACTTATATCAGTTATTCCTTTTTAACATTCTGAGACTGAATTTTAAGTGTCTTTATGTTCAGACTGGTTACATCTTTTTGCTCTATTATTCCTTCACCAGCCTACAGTATCTTTTTTATCCCTTAGGAATTTTTGCTTTAGCTTTAAATTCTTTTTTGCCTAGGATTGAAAGTGCTAACACAGATTTATATATTTTTGTGCATGTTCCTGAGGTATTTTGCTTTTTAAAATTCTACACTTTCAACTTTTCTGGTTTTTGTTGTTATTATGTATGTTTTTTTTTAATGGACATTCTATTCTGGATCAGTGTAAAAATCTAGCCTGAAAATTTTAATTTTAGATTGGTTAATTTTTCAGTTTTCTGGGGCTGCCATAACAATAGGCCACAGTCTGGGTGGTTTAAACAACAGAACTGTATTTCCTGGCAGCTCTGGAAGTCCACGGTCAAGGCGTCAGTGGGTCTGGTTTCCGGAGGCCTCTCTCCGGGGCCTGTAGATGGCTGTCCTCCTGCTGCATCCTCACATGGCCCTTTCTTTGTGCTGCATCGCTGGTGTCTCTCTGTGGTCTCGTCTCTTCTTTTCATAAGGACACCAGTCAGGCTGGGCGGTGGTTGTGTAGCCGCTCAGCTGTGTCCGACTCTTTTGTGACCCCCTGGACTGTAGCCCACCAGGCTCCTCTGTCCTTGGGATTTATCATATAAGAACACTGGAGTGCGTTGCCATTTCCTTCTTCAGGGGATCTCCCCGACCCAGGGATCAAATCAGAGTCTCCTGCATTGGCAGCCACCGCGGAAGCCCCCAGATTGGGTTACAGCCTCAGTTGAACCTAATTATTTCCTTAACATTCTTATCTCACAGTACAGCCACATTCTGAGGTCAGAGCTCCAGCATCTGCCTCTTAGGGAAATGCAAAGTGAAAGTGAAGTCGCTCAGTAGTGTCTGACTCTTTGTGACCCCGTCTAGCCAACCAGGCTCCTCTGTCCATGGGATTCTCCAGGCACGAATACTGGAGTGGGTTGCCATTTCCTTCTCCAGGGGATCTTCCTGACCCAGGGATCGAACCCAGCTCTCTCACATTGCAGGCAGATTCTTTACCATCTGAGCCACCTGGGAAGCCAGGGAAACACAGTTGCATCCCTAACAGTGAGTTTAAGCCATTTCTATTGACAGTAGTAACAGCTATAGCAGGATTCATCATGTCTTATTTTCCATTTCCTCTATTCCACTCCTCCATCCCCTTTCTCGATTCCAGCTCAGTATCTTTTATCTTTCTTTAATTCTGGAAAACATGTCTTTTTTTTTTTTAACCAGAAGACACAGCCTGCATGGATAGAGTTTATCAAAAACAAATATGCACAGTTTGAATACAATTATTAAAAAAAAAACCTCACTCACTACCAAAACCAAAAAAAAAATAGAGCATCACCAGCCAGCCAGAAGCGCCCTGACTACTTTTCATCTCACAGTCTGCTCCTCCATCCCCTGGAAATGATCACAATTCTCAGTTTTGTTTTATTCAGTCTCTTTTATAGTTCTTTTTAAACCTTTAAACTAAACATCTTTTTTCAACTAAATATGTATCCCTCAACAACATGTTATTTAGTTTTGCCTGATTTTTACCTTGATACAAATGAAATAACACTGTATTATTTTCCTTAAATATATGTACTTATTTTGGTTAGCACTGTGTTTCTGAGATCCACATAATGTTAATCACTAAAGCTGTAATTCCCTCCTTTCCACTGTTCTATATTCCATTGTAAGAATGTACCGCAGTTTATTTGTTCTCCTATTGATGGATAGTTGTTTTTTTCCCCCAGGTTTATCCTATAAAGGGTAATGCTGCCATCAACGTTCTTTTACATATCTCCTGGTACATGTGTTTGAGAATTTCTCTAAGATATATGCCTAGAGGTAGAATTGCTAGGATGTCAATTACATGCATGTTTAATACTGAATTGGTCGTACTGTTTGCATCCCACAGATAGGAGATATGAGAGCCTTTTGCCTCCTTACTTGGTAACACTTGACATTTGCAAAATTTCCAGTTTGGTTCATATCCTCATTATTGCTTCAAATATTTTTTCTTCCTATTCTGTCCCCTCGTTCCTATTTGCAGTTATTGATAGTTCCTTAAGACACAGTTCTTGGCTTTAAAAAAAATAATGTTTTCCATCTCTTGCTCCTTTCTGAAAAATTTTCTCACTTTCACTTTCTAGCTCTTTTAGTCACATTTTGGATGTATCTATCATCAAAATTGGAGAAGGAAATGGCAACCCATTCCAGTACTCTTGGCTGGAAAATCCCATGGATGGAGGATCCTCATAGGCTACAGTCCATGGGGTCATAAAGAGTCAGACACGATTGAGCAACAGAAAAAAAAGAAAAAAATCATCAAAATTACTCCGTGTGTTTGATCCCTCATTTCTACTCTTGTTTTCATAGATAATACTCCCTCCTGGTTCTTTCTTAAGGACTTCTTGTTTCATAGCACTCAAAGCTTCGTTATATCCTTAAGTACATCTGTTGTGACTATTTGGACTTCTTGTTCTGTCTGCGATAATTGCTCAGTCTCAGAAGGTGTATATTGCTCACTGTTGTCTTTTTTGGGAGTACAGTTGCTTTACCCTGTCATGTTAGTTTCTGCTATACACAGGGGAGCAACTTACATATGCATCTTCAGAGGAATGGCTAAAGAAGATGTGATACATACATACAACGGAATAGTACTCAGCTATAAAAAGGAATGAAGTTACACCATTTGTGGAGATGAGGATGGACCTGGAGACTGTCATGCAGAAGAAAGGTAAGTCAGGAAGAGAAAAACAAACAGCGTCTCTTCCCTTTGTTGTCTTTTGTGAAAGTGACCTCAGGTGTCCTAGTCTGCAGGCCCCAGCTCCTTTGGCAAAGAGCTGAGGCTGCCCCAGACTCACCTTCCTCCCTGAGTCTGCGGAGAAGGCAGGGGATGAGCCCCAAGGGGAAGAGATTCAATCCCCACCGAAGCATTGCTAATCATTCCAAACCGTCCCCATGTTTAACAGGTAACTTCTCGGGTTAGTATTTTGTCTTTAAATTGTTGGAATGAAGCACCCTGGGGGAGAGCTCTGGGTGTATCTGTCAGCCTTACTCCTCACCCCAGGAGTATTTGGCTTCATCCCGACATCACCCTGCTCAGACCTACGGGCAGTTTTCCAAGTAATTCTCCCTCCATTGCAATTATTTCAGTGTTCCCATTTTTGACTCATTACCTGTTCCTGTTTCATGAATGCAGTATCTTTTCTTACTCTTTTGAAATGATACATTATAGTTTTTATTCTCTTTTAAACTTTTCTCCTCTTTCTGACATTGTTTTCCTTTACTCCAAGTTTCTTATTCCTGTTTTGTTTGCTTGTGTTAGTTTTGGTCTAGTCAAGATCCAGCCAGTCCATCCTAAAGGAAATCAGTCTTGGGTGTTCATTGCAAGGACTGATGTTGCAGCTGAAACTCCGATATTTTGGCTACCTGATGCGAAGAGCTGACTCATTTGAAAAGACTCTGATGTTGGGAAAGATTGAAGGCAGGAGGAGAAGGGGACGACAGAGGATGAGATGGTTGGATGGCATCACTGACTCAACGGAAATGAGTTTGAGTAAACTCCGGGAGTTGGTGATGGACAGGGAGGCCTGGCATGCTGCGTTTCACCAGGTCGCAAAGAGTTGGACACGACTGAGTGACTGAACTGAACGGAACTGAACTGAACAACTTCCTCTTTGAGGATTTCCCCACATCTGGTAATCGTTGGATGTCAGTTCTTCATCTCCCATCAGTGAGACTAATGGGAAGCTTTGTCTCCCTGCGGGGTAGGGTGCTCACGGCCTGGTGGGTTTTCCTGTAGGCTGGTTGGGCTGTGACCCAATCATTGCATTTACAGACTCCTCCCCTCCTCGATGTCACTAACCACAGATGTTTTTCCCTCAGGCCTATCAGTTTCCCAGGGAAGAATCCTTCAATATCCTTCGTAGGACAGAGCAGCGTGGCTGCCACCCTTTTAGGGGATGAGATGTGCATTGGAGGTTCAACGTTCTGCAGGCCAACTTCACCCAAGTCTTCAATAGTTGGCTACTGTCTTCAGCTGTTGCACTTGTCCTTGATGTCACATTCAGCTTGTCTGATGTCACAAACAGCAGCAGTTCTCAGACTTCAGTATTTTTGTTGTTTATGCTCTAAGCTGTGTCTGATTCTTTTGTGACTCCATGGACTGTAGCCCGCCAGACTCCTCTGTCCATGGGATTTTCCAGGTAAGAAGACTGGAGTGGGTTGCCAGTTCCTTCCCCAGCAGACCTTCAATCCAGGGATCAAACCCACATCTCCTGCTTTGGCAGGTGGATTCTTTACCACTCAGCCACCAGGGAAGTCCAGAATCAGAATCATCTGAATCATCTCGAGGATTTGTTGATATACAGATTGCCGGCCCCACCCCAGACCTTCTGATTCAGTGGGCCTGAGAATCAGCATTTCTAACAAGTTTCCCAGTGAAGCTGAGGCTGCTGGACCCAGGACCACATTTTGAGACCATGGCTCTCAGGAACCCTTCAGACTCCTGCTGTAGCAAAGAAGGGGCTTTGACCACCTGGGTGGAAGAGGGCATCTATGAGCCTGATGGCTTCTCGAAAGACTTTTAGAAGTCAAGTCTGTGGTCAACCCTGCCCTGCAGTTCAGAGCAACTTGCTGTCTGCAGTTCCTGTGCCTTTTGGGGCATGTTGTGAAGTGGCCTGATTCTCAAGGCCTCTGATTCTCTAGCTGCCAGTGTAGATTTTAGCTTTCTCTTATATTCTGTTTCACTGCTTCCAAAAGTTTGTTGACATCTCTTATTAGCTGCGAGTTCCTCTCTCATGTTCTTTGTGGGTTTGCTGAACTTTGGGTGTTTTTTTTTTCCCTCCTTTCTTTCTGTTGTTGTCTTCGTGTCATTTGTCAGAATCAAGCAGAATGAAATGTATGTATTCAATCAGCCCTCCTGTTTGCTCATTTTATGCCACCATCATCTCTCACCTGGCAATAAATATCTTTTGCGATGATGAATGAATGAACTTTGACATGCAGTGAAGAGTACACAGTCAGGAAGCGTGACATGTGATTCTGCTCAAGCTCATTGAAATGCATCTGCCTCTTGTTGTTCGTATAACATCTCTTAAAGTTTTAGACAGAGATGCTGAATTACCGTTTTAAGCAACTTTCAGGGTTTAATTAAAGTGCAAGGTCTGACTGGCAGGGCTTGAGATGAATTTCACTGTCTCAGAGGGAAGCTGAGATATGGCTTTGAATTAAGGGAATGAATGATTCCCAAAGAAGTAGTATCTAAGGTCATACAAAAAAATCTCAATTTATAAAATGATTTCAATTCAAAAAGGAAAGGATGGGAAAAAATGGATGCCAATCTGTGGCATGTTCCTTATCTTCATGTATGGGTGTAGTACTCCATTTAAAAAGTTGGAGGACTCTATCATGGGATTGTGGCTATATCACTGACCTTTAAGTTGATTTTTAAGAATCATTTTGTTGACTATTTAGTAGAAAGAAAGATTTCTGTGTCTGGAATTATCTGTGAAACCTAGGACTCGGTAAACTAAAGGAATTTCAAAAATTTTGTGCTCCTAAACATTGGGTATTCCCAGGCAATCAATTATCTCTAAGTTGAAGAATTTCATTTGCATGTAAAGGCAATTCACCGTTGATACTGGCAAAAAGGGCAATTGTTTTGTAAGGTGAAAATATCAGTTAAAAATTCTGAGTCACAGACTGGGCAAAAATAATGTTCAGCTTTTCTGCCATCTCTTTCCGCCCCCAAATAAAATGTTATTTTAACACATTTCATTTCTGTGATGAACTATGACAAGTCACGTTGCTCCAAAAGGGACTTGCCTTTTCCCCACCACTCAGGGCGAGGATCAATCTGGAGCAGCAAATGGCTTGGTGTTGAATTGGTCCACTCCAGCTGAACTCTTAAGAGGCTGGGCCAGCAAAGAGCTATTGAACTGATTTTTGTGGTTCCCTCAATGCCTGTTTCTGAGGAATGCTTGTCATCTTGCCCTCCATCCTCCGAGCCCATCTCTCTCAGAAGCACCACCTCTTTGGGTCTTTCTCTTTGTTCTTCCGAGGCAGACAGTGACCTGGGGGATGCCGTGTGTTGGTTCATTGCTGCTGTTAGTTTTTCCTTCTCTGAGATGTTTGCAGTCAAACCCTCACATTTCTAACTTGCTTTTCCCACTTCTCTCTCTCCTTGCCCCTTCCCCTCCTCAAGAAAACCAAGGGAAATTGACAAGCAGCAGGACAGGGGAAATTGAGCTATATTATTTCTCCTTCGGGAACTTCACTTTGCTGCCTTTATCTGAAAGCTATCATTTTCTACATCTCTTGGCAAGAGTTCTCATCGACCGCTGACCCCTAAATGCCTATGCTGATCAATAGTCCCGGTATCTTATTGACACGCTCATTGACAGCTCAAACGGAGCACGGGAATCGGGAATGGCAGCCAATTGCAATCCGTTCAGGCTGCTTGAGGGGCAGGGGAGGCCCCATGCTGATATTGACACTGTAAATGGAGACGGTTTACTTAGCGCTCAGGGAAGATGCATTTGTTAAGGAGACCGATAGATCTCATTACTATTTAAGGGCAGGGGCTCTTCTGGCAGCCCACGGGCAGGCTTACATCAACCCTCCCACTTGCAGAGCTGGAGGAATAAACCCTGAGTGATTAGTCCTCCCCCCCCCATGAACAGAACCATCAGAGGGAAGTGAATGTCAGCAACGGATGGAGCCAGGATTCAGCAATGGGGGGGGGGGGGTGGTGGGAGGGTGGAGTACAGTTAGAACCTCAGTGCCCATCTCAATGAGTGGCAGTTTCTATGTCTGGGCTCCTCTGCTTTGCAAAGGCAAAATCGAGAAATCACGGGCTTTCAGGGCAGGAAGGGATTTTGCCCCGGTTTTGGTTTCTTAATGCAGGAGTTCCTACACCAACAGCCCCTGAATGTGGCTACCCTGGAATTCAGTGGTCACCCTCAGTGATAAGGAACTCTCTAACTCAAGAGCATTCCATTGCATTGTTTAGTAGCTGCAGGAATTGGGAAGGTCTTCCTTCTTTAGGACCAAAATCCGTCTGCTTATAGCTCCTACTCCTTGCTCCTGGATGGACTGTCTGTTGCCTCACACATTTGCCAGAGACACCAGCTTGGCTTTTAGCTTTCTACATCCCTTATCCTGCCAACTCCTCACAAAGACATCTCCCTTAAGTCCACCCCCTTCTCCCTCTTATGGAGAGTTTAAGCAATTTGCTTGAGGACACAGAAATGGGCTCTGGGTGTGCCTGACTTGAATTCCTTGGATTTTTGTTATTCTTGTTTTGCTTTCTCCCTGCAGCACCATCTTTCTGCCACAGAGAGTGTCTGACCTGACTTTCTTTCTTTTATTATCTTCATGAACAATGCAACTCATTTCTGAAGAGTCACCTACCATTTCTGTAGTGTGGCTACTCCGGTTCTTTTATTCCTTTCCTTTGAATGACCCCTGGTTCACTCTTTCTAACTCTGGCAATAAAATTCTTCAGCTCTTCCACCTCCCCACATAGCACTGCTAAAGCCAGCCCCAGGCTCGCTGACACTGTGGCCAAGCTGCCTGCTCTCCCCTCTTCTCCTCACATGCCCCTAGGAGAAGGCTGGTCCCACCTGCTCACCCATCTTGCTGTAGAACAGTATCCTTAGCTGCTTAGTCATGTCTGACTCTTGGCGACCTCATGGACAGTAGCCAGCCAGGCCCCTCTGTCCATGGGATTTTTTAGGCAAGAGTACCGGAGTGGGTTGCCATTTCCTTCTCCTCTGGGGACAACAGTCTAAAACAAAGGCGGGACAGAGCTAGAGCTGGTCAGCGATGCTCTCTACCAGGCCTTGGGGATGGAAGGCAGGTTTGCTCATGCCAGAGCTGGAACAGGAGTGCAGTCTGGGGTGTGTGCACTTCTGTGTCCCACTGCGCTACTATCCGGGCTCAGCCGTGAAGGGGTAAAGGCTGGTGGAAGCTGGGTGTGGAGCAGAGTCTGGATGCTTGGCTGGAAATTTAACGTGACCCTCTTTTCTGGGTCCCTGGCCCTTTGAGGTCTGGGGAGGATAGAAAAGCCCCGGGATGGTCTCTAGGTAGCGGAGTCCCGTGGAGAATTCTATCTACTCAAAGGATTTTAAATAGAGCTGCCAGCACTTCTAGCCTTGGACACAGAGTAGAAGGAACTTCTGGGAACTCCACTGGGACCACTGAGAGGCAATGACTGGGATGAGGATTAATGAGTTGATGTGGCAGGGAAGCAGATTTTGAGGGACAATTATTCTCAGGGGAGGGTCTCATGGAAGCTGCCTATGAATGGGCAGTATCGGCACCATTTTCAACGTTAGTAAAGTGAGTGATCGTCGCTCAATCGTGTCCGACTCTTTTGCAACCCCATGGGCTGTAGCCCGCCAGGCTCCTCTGTCCATGGAATTCTCCAGGCAAGATTACTGGAGTGGGTTGCCGTTTCTTCTCCACAAAGTTAGTAAACCATGGGTTTGATACCGGTTGTGAATATGCAGATATATTGACATATTGTCTTCTAATTCAACTCTAACTGATTGCAGACGATTGGATTACATGTTGGAAATCTATAAAAGGGCTGCACAAAGGCAAACTCTCAGGCACGTGCTTTGGGCTAGAGCATCACCACCCCTCTTCCCACACCCAACTCGTCTTCCTGCCCCTCAGCCTTTTCACTTGCCACCTGATTATCACGCACCTCAGAACAGGATGATGTCATCTTCCTTCATTCTCTGGTGCCTGCAGAATAAGGTCAAAGCTCTCCACCATGGCATTTGTGATTCAGCACAATCTGGCCCAAATTTGTGTCCCGGCATGTGACTCAGACAGCCTGCAAGGAAGTCACATTAAGCCAGTGGCGTGGCCCTGAACGTGCAAGCACTCCCATGCCTTTGTGGCTTTCTTCCTGCTGAGTTCTCTCCTGGACAAGCTCCTCCCCTGGCTTTTTTGGCCAGTTAAATTCCCATTTACCAGCTGAGTCTCTGCCCTGAAACCTTTCTGGATTCCTCTCGTTGGAAAGAACTCTGCCTTTGTGCTCCTACTTTATGTAGATGCCTCCTAGCACACTTAATGCACCCCGCTGAAGATTGTAGTTAATTGTTTTCACGTATCATTGCTAGATCCCTGAAAGGGAAGACTGATTCTTTGGTCTTTATCTCTCAAGAGCCTTACACAGAGAAGGCAGCCATTATTAGGAAGTGATGGGTTCAGTTCAGTTCAGTCGCTCAGTCGTGTCCGACTCTTTGCGACCCCATGAACAGCAGGTCGCCAGGCCTCCCTGTCCATCAGCAACTCCTGGAGTCCACCCAAACCCATGTTAATCGAGTTGATGATGCCATTCCAACCATCTCACCCTTCTCCTCCCGCCCTCAGTCTTTCCCAGCATCAGTTGATCAAAGTATTGGCACTTCATATTTATAAAATCACCTTTCTGTACATCTGAAACTAACACAAGATTGGAAATAAACTATACTTAAAAATATCTGCATGCCAGTTACACCTTCCTTCATTAACTATCCTCAGCTATGGAATGGGGACAACAATAGACCCCACTTCAGAGTATAAAGTTCGAATATTCAGAATTAAAAGAGATGATGAAAGTTAAACGCGCCCCTGCATTCAAGTAAATAACAATTTTTAATTACTTTGTTATCATTATTGTTCCAGGAATAGATACTTCCGGCATGACCTGAATACACAGACACTATTTGATCCAATCATTCTCACTGTTATGAATCCATCTAAATGTAGGATCTGTCCCTGCATTCATTCACTCATGTATTCATCCATCAGCAAGCATTTCCTGTAGAGGGCAAGACAATAAACAGTTTAGGCTTTTCGGGCCATACGCTCTCTGTTACAACTACTAAATGCTGTCCTTACGGCATGAAAGAGGCAATGTATAAACTGATGGGTGCGGTTGCGTCTTATTATAACTTAATTTTTAAATCTGGCTGCGAGCTGGATTTGGCCTGCAGTTCATAGTTTGCCGGTCCCTGTTGGACTGTATTTCTCCTCACACTTCAGCAGGAGTTAAAAGTGTTCAATAACCATCCTCACTGGTTGAGTGAGCCCTGGAGAAGGATCGTGTGTGTGAGAGCTTAGATGACTCATTACAGTTATAAATGGGAGCCTCCTCCTCTCTACATCCTACTGGTTTCCCTCTTGATCTGGAAAGAAGTTTAATGCTGTTGTCCATTCAGGGAGAGAGAAAGACCCTGGCCCCCATGAGTCACGATTCTACTTCTATAGCGGCCAGACTCTGGGCGTGGAGGCCAGAGCTTCATCAGGCCAGGATGGCCTCCTGGATGCAGACGCTTGCTCCTGGACCACACCAGGAGGAAGGCGCTGCTGGAGGCAGCCTACTGGGATGGAAGCGTCTCTCTTCAGGGTGGAAAATGCCTGATTGTGATGACTCTGTTTCCAGTTGCTGACTCCAGAAGAACGTTGTTCATCTTTTTAGGATGAAGTGCTTAGTTAGTCATGCCCGACTCTTTGCGACCCTATGGACTGTAGCCCTGCAGGCTCCTCTGTCCATGGGGATTCTCCAGGCAGGAATACTGGAGTGGGTTGCCATGTCCCAATTATTTCATCACTTGGCTCCTGGACTTCATTAGCCCACCCCCACGGACGTTGACATCCATGACTCAGTTTCCGGCTATGCTGGCTTGGTCTCATTTTTTGGTAAGTTCATCTCTGCCTTTCATGGATCCATTCTCTCTCTCTTGTGTCTTGTCTGAGGAGCTCCTGGACACCCCTCATGTCCCTGTGTCAATCTCCTCTTTCTTTCCAGTCTTGCCTAATTCCGGTTACTTAAGAGAGGGGTGCAACTGTGAATATTGGGGTGGGAGTGAGGAAATAAATAAATGCATGAAAGTGAATATTGAACTTCTAATGCACTATAATCACCAAATGATCCTATCTCTCTCGCGATGGGTCCCAGTGGGATTTATTGCCATATTAACGGTGGTTTTCCCATTGCATTACTTAATGAATAATGTCTAAGCTAATAACCCGCCAAAACACCCCAGTAACAACAACATAACTCCCTTCACTGTAATTATTATTTTTTTCCTAATGTGGTGGGTTTTTTTTTTTATAAATACTGATGTTTCTTTACTAGGTCCTTGTATAACTACTTGCTTAAATAATGGGTCCTATTAAATTGCCATCAATGGTAGCATGCCATATGTTAGTGTTATACTGATGTCTTCTCACTGATGGGCTTGGGTTTTTCAGGCTCTTTTAGGGCGCCGGGGGTGGTGCTACCTCCCTTCCTTCCCTTTCCTCTCCCCACCCACCCAGCCACCCCCTCGTGGCCCCCATCCCATCCCCCCTACCTGACATTGATAGCATTGACAGAAACAGGAAGAGGGCCTCAGCTGTGCAAACACAGTACTTCTGTTTATTTTGGTAGCCTCCGAAATATTTGTTGAGAGTTATTCGAGCAGAAAGGCTGAATGGAGATCATTGCGATGTGTCAAATTAAGGAGTGCTTAATGCCTGCCTAATCTCTTGGTAATTACTGTTGTGGCAGCGGAAGGCTTCAGAGCCTGGTAAGAAAGCTAATGACAGTAAGACTCAGCCTGCCTGGGCATCCACGGCGTCGCTGCGCAGCACAATTAGAGGTCCTGCGTCGATCCGAGAGAGGAGGCTCTGTCACTCAGGAGACAGAGGATCGGCCTTCGGAGGGGAGAGGTCAGGCCGGAGTGTCCGCCAGGGTCACTGGACAGGGGACTCCTTCAGCTGGGTGTCACTTTCCTAGTGGTGTTCTAAAATGTGACAGCCGGTGCGTGTCTGTGTGTGTGTGTGTGTGTGTGTGTGTGTGGAGTGTGCGCAGGCACACACTCATGGACGTCTGACCTCGGGGTGTCTGGGGGAAGACAGAGCTTTCTTCCTCCTTTTCCCCTCTTTGTCAATCTTTGTGTCACGCGGTCTCTCCACTTTGATTGTTTCTCTTTGGCTTAATTTTCTTTCTTTCTCAATATCTGCTCTCTCTCTCATGCTCTTTTCCAGCTCCTCCCTCCCCCACTTCCCTTCTCCATCACTCACTCTGGCTGATCTCTTTCACGAGCATCTACCTCGATCCATCATGAATTTTTATAGAAGCAGAGAATAGTCAGGAAGCTGGTAAGGAAGAAGAAAATAAAAGCCTTGACAATACCCCCAAACTCTGCCTAAAGAGGATGGAGAAAAAAAAGGGGGGGGACATAAAAGAGCCAAATAATCAATTTGACAGAGATCCAAATTGAAAAACATGAAGTCTCTGGCATACGGATCTGCGGTGGGAAAATCATGGGAAAGGCAAATTGCACTTCAGAGATCAGTGGAAATACCTTAATATTATACATTCTTAATGAAGCAGTTGAAACCCAGCCCCAGAGTTCACTGGGAGGCTCAGTGATCTGACAGTGGTCCTAGGGAGTGGTTGAGCCGTGTGGGTTTTGGTCCCAGCTAGCATCACCCACTAGTCTGATGACTCTGAAAAATCCATTTACTCATCTGTAAACTGGGGATGTACTTAGCTACCAGGGGCGGTGTAAGAATCAAAGCAACTGCTGTGAAAAGAGTAAAACGCAATAAATCAGTCAATCAGACAATTAAGCAAGGCATCAGCAGAGATTAATGTGTAACGCACAGGTAACTGGGAGGCTCACAATTTGGTGAAATTACATAGATCATTGGTGCCGCTGGCAGAGTCGAGAGCCGTTGCTCAAAAGGGTTGCTACCTTTTTGCACAGAGTGACTTGGAGGGGATGGACTCTAAGCTTTCCTGGGTATTTCTCTAGCCACATTCGAGATCTCAGGAGACCCAGGCAAGTAGCAAGTACCTGCAGAGTCCCAAGCAGGGAAGTCCAGGGCTTGAGAGGAGATGGTGTCAGAAGGTAGGCATGGGTTCTAATGACGGTGCAGAGGGGGCAAAAGATGAGGGAATCTGAGTTCCTTCCAAGGGGCTCTGGAGCATCCTGTCGGGAGAGGCCAGGGTGACAGGGCCTCTTGTCGTTGCTGACTTCTATTTCATCAATGAGGTCTGGGGCAGCAGAAGAAAGGAAATCTGAGGTCAATCAGTGCTTCTGTGGAATCTGCATCCTGTGTTAAAAGAGGATGCTAGAAATGGAGTGCCCTCCGGGATGAGAAATCATCTCATGTATGGAAGATCCCTGATCTGTGTGTGTGGGGGGGAGGTTGGATTGGGAAATTGGGACTGACATGCATACATGACTAATATGACTAATGAGGACCTACTACTGTGTAGCATGGGGAACTCTACTTAATGCTCTGCCGCGACCTGATGGGGAGGAAACTGAAGGACGAGGGGATATACGTATACATGAGGCTGATGCACTTTGCATTGCAGCTGAAACTAACGCAGCAGTGCAAAGCCACTACGCTCCAGTAAAAAAGGCGCCTCATCAAGAAAGAAGGGTGGCCTCCTTTGGGGACAAAATTCTGGACTCTCGGGTGCAGAAGCGCCCTTCAAGGCAACGTCACAGCCCTTCGGTTCGGAGGCGAAGCTGAAGCAGAGGCTGAAACTGCTTTGTCTCCCAGCTTCTCCCTCTGAGGAGTCTGGTACCAAAGGCCTCTCCCTGGTGAGTGTAGCATGTATACGTGGTGAGCATCTTTAGATTTCCTAATAGTCAGCTGAACAGACTTAGTTTTCCCAAAGGAAAGTTCTATTTGTAGACCTGTCTGTCTGAGCAGCCGCTGCGGTACCTGATTGGAGAGAATGTGGTCAACACAGCAAGCCTGTAACTCGAGAGTTTCGTGGATTTCCCAGCAGGGCGGAGTTGAGCCCCTGCCCCGGCTATGGTTGGACATTCAGTCTTCCAGAGAAGATGCAGAAAGCCTGGCTAGGGCCTCTACCCTCTGCTCCTGCTGTTGACTATTTGCTGGGTCAGAGATGCTTTATGGGGACCGGATAACCTGGTGTCAGCTTAGTGGTTCTTCCCTGCCAAGGATGCCTGTCTTCTCCTTAGCAGAACGGGAGGCTGTGGGAGGTGAGGGTGCAGAAGGAACCTGGGTTCTGCGAGAGAGCGAAGCCTGGGAAGGGCATGGGAATAGTGCTGGAGCCAGACGGAGGGAGGCGCAGGGGGCGAGCAGGTCAGCGGTGGAGGTGTATAGACAGGCTGAACTGTCGGGTTCCGTCGCAGGGTTCAGCAAGCCAGAGGTTCATCATTAACTGTCAGACGGCGGTTTTAATCAGCTCTGCTCCTCAGTGGAAGATAGATTTAATATCAAGGCACATTTTCAGAGCCATTAGTTTAATTATGACAGGTGTCTGCAAACTGGACGACTCTGCTTTCAGACCCGAGTGACAGTGTTTAATTCTCCAGACCCAGGGGATGCCAGGATACTGTACCAGAATGAGCCTCCATTAAAAGTCTAAGTGATTCTTTGTCTCCCCAGCTCCCCCCCGCCGTTTCTCCTTGCCCTCTTTCTTTACATTCTACTGTACATGTCAAAAGAAGGAAAAGGAGAGAAGATTGTGCTTCCTATAGAAGAGAAAATAATTTAATAATTTAAATTATTAATAATAATTGATATAATAATAACTATTATTTGTTGTTAAATAACAAATAATAATAAATAATAAAATAATTTAATTTAATACTCACCCATGAAAACTCAGCTCTCTCTGGGGCTCCCAGCATCGGAGTTCCTGATGCTGGGAGAAAGGTCAGGAGAAAGCCCTGCGCGTTTCTCCTGTAGCCTCTCCATGGACGTTGAGCACCGCGTCTGGGGTAATCGCCTGCTGGAGTCGTGTTTAGGCCGAGCCTGCAAGCAGGGCTGTTTCCTGACTCAAGGGCTTATGGACTTGGGCTCCGTGTGGGGCCCGGCAGGCAGGGGGGCATGGTCGGAGTGGAGGCTGGGGGGAGTCAAGCCCCGGGGTCCAGGGCACCTGCATCTCAGCCTGGAGCCTGTCCCCACCCTTTCCTGGGATGGTCCCACTCACCTTCCACGCCACCCCTCCCCTCTGATTAACTGTCTGGGTGACCATAGACTGGGCACATGCGTTCCTGAAACTTCTATCTACAGGTGCAAAGGGCTGGGCTAGAGGAACAGGGCTTTTCAACCTTTTTCTGTTTTGTTTAAACTCCTGCTTGCTAATCTGGCTGTTCTTCTGTTTGTTACAGTTCCATTTTTTTCAGAACTGATGGAGAAAACTCATCAATGTTTCCTTTTTTCTGTGCACACGGAAATGAAGGAATTCATTTCTTCTTTATGAATTAATATATTTAATATGATTATTACACATACTTAATATACATCTTGGGTGTCCCCACTTTAACGTCAATAAAGCAGAGTCCTCCAGTGGCTACTGGGCTGTCCTCTGCTGCAGGGAGGCACTCACCCAGGGCTCAAATCACCTGCAGAGAATGGTCTCTGGGGAGCAGCCTGGCTTTGCTGTGTGTGATGCCCGAGGCTGGGACCCTCCTCCCAGGGGATTATCTTCTCAGGGGCAGCTGACCAGGCTGAGGGTCAGGAGCAGGTGGTCGGGGGCAGCAGGGATGAGGGCCCGCCAGGCTGGGGCTGAGGGCACATTTTATTTCTCTGGTTGGTTGATGTGCAAGGTCAGGAGGCCTCGTCAGCTCTCAGGCTTTGGAGAACTGCTTCTTACGTTGTCCTCTCAAGATTGCTTCCAGGTCCCTTTCCTGCAGAGGGTGGGGAGGGCACACAGGCGCGGGGCCCGGCCTCCGGCCTGCAGAGCCTGTCCTGTCCCGACATCTAATGGGCCGGCTGAGCTGGGCTCCGAGCCTGGTGTTCAGTGAGCTCTGCTGCATGGCCAGGCCGAGAGACAGAGAGAGAGAGAGAGAGACAGAGAGACAGAGAGAGAGAGACAGAGACAGAGACAGAGAGACAGAGAGAGAGATAGAGAGACAGAGACAGAGACTGAGAGAGAGACAGAGACAGAGACAGAGGCAGAGAGACAGAGACAGAGAGAGAGACAGAGACAGAGAGAGACAGACAGAGAGACAGAGACAGAGAGACAGAGAGACATAGAGACAGAGACAGAGAGATAGAGAGACAGAGAGACAAGAGAGAGATAGAGAGACAGAGAGACAGAGAGACAGAGAGATGTATATAGAGACAGAGACAGAGATAGAGAGATAGAGAGAGAGACAGAGAGACAAAAGAGAGAGAGACAGAGAGACAGAGAGAGACAGAGAGACAGAGAGAGAGACAGAGAGATATAGACAGAGAGAGAGATAGAGACAGAGAGACAGAGAGATAGAGAGACAGAGAGACAAGAGAGAGATAGAGAGACAGAGAGACAGAGAGACAGAGAGATATATATATAGAGAGACAGAGACAGAGATAGAGAGAGAGACAGAGAGACAAAAGAGAGAGACAGAGAGACAGAGAGAGACAGACAGACAGAGAGAGAGACAGAGAGATACAGAGAGAGAGAGAGACAGAGACAGAGAAAGAGTGACAGAGAGAGACAGAGAGAGAGAGAGACAGAGAAACAGAGAGAGAGAGACAGAGAGAGATACAGAGAGACAGAGAGAGACAGAGAGACAGAGAGAGATATAGACAGAGAGAGACACACACAGAGACAGAGAGATAGAGAGAGAGACAGAGACAGAGAGACAGAGAGAGACAGAGAGACAGAGACAGACAGAGACAGAGAGACAGACAGAGACAAAGAGACAGAGAGAGAGACAGAGAGAGATATAGACAGAGAGACAGAAACAGAGATAGAGAGATAGAGAGAGACAGAGAGACAAGAGAGAGACAGAGAGAGACAGAGAGAGAGACAGAGAGAGATAGAGAGACAGAGACAGAGAGAGACAGAGAGACAGAGACAGAGGGAGAGAAACCCGGGCTGAGCGCCAGCACGGCTTCCCAAGGAGCTGCACTCACCCCAGTCCTGGCCGCCTCGGCAAGGCAGCTCCCATCAGAAGTTCGGCCAGCTTCTGCTTTCCCTACAGGGGGAAGGTCAGACCAGGCTGACTTTCCTTGACTTTTCGTCTCTTTTTCTTTTAGCCGCTCCTGTCGCGGTATAAACCGGCCACCAGCAGCCCCGCAGGCCAGAGGCAGCACACGCGCTCTGGGAGGACCGGCTCCGAGTCCCAGGGGCAGCCCTTGGCTGTGTGGCTGCCCCTCGGTGTGTGAGTCGCTCAGTCGTGTCTGACTCTTTGCGACCCCGTGGACTGTAGCCCGCCAGGCTCCTCCGTCCATGGGATTGTCCAGGCAAGGATACTGGAGTGGGTTGCCGTGCCCTCCTCCAGGGGATCTTCCCCACCCAGGGATCGAACCCAGGTCTCCCACATTGTGGGAAGATTCTTTACCGTCTGAGCCGCCAGGGAAGCCCAGGCTTCACGATACATGAGGTTCCTTGTTTTGCTCCCTTCCAAAGGAGAGCGTTTGGTGCAGGAAGAGTGACGGGAGGAATCTCTGGGACTCCCTGGCCCCTCATTTCTGCAAGCTCTGCCCCCCACGGCCCCCCTCACACCTACGGAGCACGATTCCTCCTCTTCTCCACCGAGGGCGCGTCTGCTGCACACTCCCGGCCCTGTGCTTTCACAAGCTGACCTTCCTCTTTGGAGCTTCTCAGGTTTCCTTTTAATTACAAGTTGAAAGCTTGTGGCAACCCTGAGTTGAGCAAATCCATCGCCCCATTTTTCTAATAGCATCCGCTCCCTCCGTGCCTCTTTCCCACAATTCAGTTAATTCTCGCCGTGTTTCACACTTTTTCATTATTATTGTGTGCATGATGATGGATCTGGGATCAGTGATCCTAGATGTTACTACTACGACTCATGGGAGGTTCAGAGGATGGGAGCACGTGTTAGCCATAAAGCACTTTTAAATTAAGGTATGTACATTATTTTTTATATAGTATATAATGTTGTGGCACAGTTGTAGACTACAGGATAGTATAAACATAGCTTTTATATGCACTGGGAAACAAAACTCTTTGTGAGACGCTTTATTGAGATACTCACTTTATTATGGGGAGTCTGGAACTGAACCCACAACACCCCTGCGGTCTGCCTGCAGGCAGTCTGGGTCGATCACTGGCCATTCCTTACTCTGAGTCCTGTTCCCTCAATGAGACTGTCAGCACAGTCTGGGGGAGGGAAGGAGAGCCATCTCTCTCTCCCCTTCCCTCCCCCAGACTCCGTGGCTCCTAGTATATTGCCAGGGACAAACTTGAGCGCATAAATACACCTGAAAGATAGAGTTGACTCTAACTATCAGTGGAGTGTCTTTTACAAATTGTGTTCAAATGTTCTCTGGATGCCTCCTGGCCTGGAAATTCAGTTTAAAATTTTCAAGCTTCCATCAATCTTAAAAGAAGTTAGGTGCCCGCAGAGTGCAGTCCTCCAGGGAGCACCCACGTACTGAGCAGTGGAAGGGGCCTAGCAGTTTGGAAGGTACAGAGTTGATAATTAACTCTTTCCTAATTGCCTGGAATAGAAGCTTCCAGGAAACGTGAGCAGAGAAGAACTTCCCGGTCCATAAATCTTCTAGACATGGTGGAATGGAACTCAGGGTTCCAAGACCTTTGATGAATATTAAAAAACCATCTCTGCATAAGCTTCATGTCCTGTGTAAGGAAACCTAGAAAACAGTGGCATTTTTCCATTTCTTTGCTGGCCTCATTTCTTAGGTAGAAGCAGTTACATCTGTTTGTTTTATCTATAGACCCTGTCAAGGGGATGTGGTAATAAGTTTTGGACATTAGACAACCACACAAAATGCAGAATCCATGTAACAAATTATGCACATAAGATTCAACCCCAGGATGTGAAAATCTGGCATTTATGTAGAAGGCATAATTTGCCACAGAACAGGAGTTGTAACTCAAGAGCTGACAAACTGTGTGGGTTCAAAAGGTCTATTTATTTTTTAATTTGATAGAACAAATTCACAGGTTCAAAACTGCAATATCATATGATAATCGTTCCAAATGACTTTACTTTCTAACTATAATAGATTGAACAGTGCTTTGTAACTGGGCTCTCTCTCTTTTTTTTTTTTTCCTTTCTAAAAAAGAGAAAATAGGCAGATTTATTTTTTAAAAGTGCACAGAGTAATTAGTTTAGTGATTAATTAGCTGAAATCACTGTGACTAGTTTACCTCACTGACAAAGCAGCAAGTTGCTTGGGGAAAATGCAGGGTAGACATTGCTCAGAGCATTTCAGATCGTGAAATTGTACAGACTTGATCAGTGTAGGGATCATATGTATCATGATTCATCTGGAAACAAGTAAGTATGCAAAGTTTTTTAATGTTTTTTTGCCTTGTATTTTCCAGGGGTAAAATCAGAGTGCTGTTTTTTACAATGTTGCTTTAATTTCTGATGTACAGGAAAGTGATTCAGTTATACATATATATATATATATTCTTTCTCAGATTCTCTTCCATTATAGGAGACCTGGGTTCTATCCCTGGGTCAGGAAAATTCCCTGAAGAAGGAAATGGCAACCCACTCCAATATTCTTGCTTGGAAAATCCCATGGACAGAGGAGCCTGGCGGGTTAAAATCCTTGGAGTTGCAAAGAGTTGGACGCAATGTAGGGACGACAACAACAACAAGCTATACAGTAGGATCTTGTGTTTATTTTATTTATATAAAGTAGTGTGTACCTGTTGATCCCAACCTTCTAATTTATACCCTCCACCTCAAACCCAAGTTCTTCCTCAGTTTTGGATAGCTGGTCCAATCAGGACAAAAGCTGTGGGTTTCTCTTATTCGCCTGCAAAAGTTGGCACCACAGTGCCCCTTGGGCCCCACTGGTATATGTGAGGACTCTTAGCCCCAAGAAATGATCTGCAGACAGAAGCGTCTTGTGACCAAATCATTTTGGAGAACACTGTGTCATTTACCTCTTGGATACTATCAGCACACACCACTTACGAAAGATCTGCAGTGTTGGAAATCTGTTTCATTTTGTTTAACCAAGTGTTTCCCAATCCTTTTTGACTGGGATTTTTTTTTTTCTTTTTCTTTTTGACATAATGCTTGCTAACAGAAACAGCTAATTAACATCTTGAGAGCCACACCATCTTGTGGTTCATGGATACGCGTTTGATGCTTTCTGCACTCCAAAATGATATTAATTGCCTTTCCTTCCGATCTGTTATATCATCCTCTGCTGCTCTTCAACTCCTAGGTCAGAGGCCCTATCCTTCTAGAAGTTCTTTCTTCAGAATGCCAGCAACGCAAGCCTCTCCCACCCCATGGATGTATTGATTACACCAA
Organism: Muntiacus reevesi; assembly: GCF_963930625.1. Lineage (NCBI taxonomy): Eukaryota > Metazoa > Chordata > Mammalia > Artiodactyla > Cervidae > Muntiacus > Muntiacus reevesi. Next base: position 73,221,361 of record NC_089258.1, on the reverse strand, counting down.
GAGATGTTTTACAGGATTTCAGTCCTGAGAGGCAGGGATCAAAGGATTGGGGTCGAAACTTTGTGGACTTTCTTCTTACAGTCTAATTAATATGATAAGAGCAATGACTTTTTGAAAGCCAAATGCTGGCCATTCATCAGTAATCTGCTTTTTCTTTTTTTTTTTTTTTAAGTTTTGCTTTTAATAGTTGAGAGTAACATGGAACAGATGTGGTCAGTGGACAGTCTCTTGTGGATCTGATCTTGGTCCCACTCGAGATCACCTGTGTGATTTTCTCCTAAACTTTTGATATCCAGTATCCTCAGGTGTCTAACTGGAGGAGGCAATGGCACCCCACTCCAGTGTTCTTGCCTGGAAAATCCCATGGACCGAGGAGCCTGGTAGGCTGCAGTCCATGGAGTCACTAAGAGTCAGGCATGACTGAGCGACTTCACTTTCACTTTTCACTTTCATGCATTGGAGAAGGAATTGGCAACCCATTCCAGTGTTCTTGCCTGGAGAATCCCAGGGATGGCGGAGCCTGGTGGGCTGCCGTCTATGGGGTTGCACAGAGTCAGACATGACTGAAGCGACTTAGCAGCAGCAGGTGTCTAACAATACAGAACCTCTCAAGCTCGTTTTGAGAATTCAGTGAGAAATTTGAGCACATAGGGTTGAAATGTACAAGCTGTGATTTAGATGTGCAAGAAAGGAAAATCTTGATTTTAATAAAGGAATTATAATTTGTTCATGGGCTCTCAACCTGCCTAAAGCAGATAAAGAGTTCTAATTCTTTCTTCACGCATGTGCGTGCTAAGTTGCTTCAGTCGTGTCCAACTCTTTGTGACCAGTGGACAGTAGCCCACCAGGCTCCTCTGTCCATGGGATTCTCTGGGCAAGAACACTGGAGTGTGTTGCCATGTCCTCCTCCAGGGGATCTTCCTGACCTGTGGTTATTACTCTCAGCCAGATTCAGGTATCATTACCTTGTGTGATGTCCAGTTCCTTTGCAAGGATGGGCAGATGCTAGCTCATCTTTCTCCTCCTCCTTTCTATGTGGTCCAAGGAAGGAAGTCCTCTTCGTGCGCTGAGGTCCCAGCCCCTGCTGTAAGCAATCTGCCTCCTGGCGGCAGTTGCCCTTGGACCTTACTGCTGTCTCTGGCTTCAAGCCCTTGTGCCCTCTTCAGCCTCTTGGTCCCAACCCCAGGCTTCTTGCAGACCGTCAGTCCTCTCAGGATTTCCGGAACCAAGGGAAGGTCTGAGTCGCTGTTGTAACTCACACGGCAGCAGGAATCCCTGAAAGTCCCTCCACCTGGACCACTCCCGCTGCCCAGACTGATGTTTACAGGACAAGAAGCATCGACTCTGATGTGGTTTACAGGCTCTTTAGTGGCAGACAGCACAGTCTGCTCTGCCTTGTTCAGGTAGAAAGCTATTTGTGAAATGATATTAAGTAGTTTATAGAGTCTCTTGAGTCATTCAGAGACCTGAGCTTGGATGCCAATGGCAAGGAACACAGAAGTCAGAAAATACCTACATTATAGAACATTCTAGCAAAATAGTATTATGCATTGGCACCCTTTTTGCTGGAAACTAGACATAAGAGACTCCTTCACAGCTGCCTTAGAAGGCCTGGTGGCCTCAGGAGCTAACTCACCATGCAACCCAAAGTCTCAGCATCAGACCCTGAAATCACACTGGCTCCTCTCGCCCTCTGTCTTCTGTTGTCATGTCAGAGGCGCTTGCTTTGGCAGAACCTAAGTGTGAAAGTGAAAGCTGCTCAGTCCGGTCCAACTCTTTGTGACCCCAGGCTCCTCTGTCCATGGAATTTTCCATCAAGAAGAGTGGAGTGGGGTTCCATGCCCTTCTCCAGGGGATCTTCCCAAGCCAGGGTCTGAACTCGGGTCTCCTGTATTACAGGCAGATTCTTTACCATCTGAACCACCAGAAAAGACCAAGCCACATCTAAAGAGTCAGGCACAACTTAGCAAATGAACAGCAACAACAGCCACATCTAAAATCCTAAATGTCAGCGAGTTTAGAAAATTTAGATTTTCAGCCTTGGCAAATCGAGCAGGACCCACGAAAGAGGTTGGAGTGGGAAATGAGTTAGGCAATTCCCAGTATATGCAAAACTCGAGCATATTAATGGGATTACTATTACATTAGTTAATATTAATCTCATTAATGTTAATGGGATTCTACTGGTGTTTGCATGTCATCTTGTCTCTCCCTTCCCCAGCCTGTTCCCAAGGCACTCACCCTGGGTCTTGTCTTCCTCACTTCCGACTTCCTTTTAGGACTGATGTTTACTGTTTCATGAAGGGATGTTGCCCTGGCATCATTTTCTCTTTTCTTTTTGGACTATGCTTCACAACAAAACTTTGCTTTTTGAACTATGCTTTACAACAACTATGCTTTTCATACCTAAAGAAAAACTTTTCTGATGGAGCATACAAAAGAAAATTATTCTATCATTCAGCAAAGCAAAGAGTCCAAGTAAAAACATCTCATTATGGGCTTAAAAAAAAAAAAAAAAACACGACTACTTTGAAATGGAAGCTGGTCCATAATATCAGGAGCAGAGAAGGCTTTTCAGTGGGTAGAGGGTGTGGCAGAGACTGGCCCTGTGGGCTCACAGGAGATACACACACAGTTCCCAGGCTTCCCTGAAGGCAGGGAGGGTCCAGATGATGGGGTCCTGGCCTGGAGCATGCGCACAACTGTACACACCACCCCTGGCCCTCTTTTTTGTCCTCGTTGTCGACTGGCTGAAAGGAGAGGTCCCAGTGGGAAGGCCCCACAAGATATCGGAACCACAAAATAGAAGGCCCCGGATCTCCCAATAAGCACATAGAAGACCTTCCACTCAACTCTTAATGGAACTATAATGTGAGTAAAAAGTAAGTTACATATTTGTTAAGCCACTGAGATTTTTGAGTTGGTATAATATCAGTAATGGTAAATTCTCTGAGTAACAGGGAGTATAGTGTCCCATATTCCGTCTGAATCTCAGCCTTGGACTCTAGCATGGGACACGGTGAAAAGCAGGTACTTGATAAACCTTAACTCCTCCAAACAAGACCTAAATCAGCAGCAAGAACCGGGCACCAAGAGAGGGTGGGTTTCAGATGCCTGATCAGACACACTGATGTGGAACTAGGGAGGTCAGACAGGACGAAGAAGACAGAATGAACAGCTGTGCACCTCTTCCTCAGGCACCTTATCTCGTTTCGCTGGACCCACCGCGCTGTGTTAGAGGAGGAAATAGCAATCCACTCCAGTATTCTATTCTTGCCTGAAGAATCCCGTGGACAGAGGAGCCTGGTGGGCTACAGTCCACGGGATCACAAACGGGTGGGCACGACTGAGTGGCCGAGCACAGCCCTATTTGGCGCTAGTGGTAAGGAACCCGCATGCCAACGCAGGAGACGTAAGAGACTCAGGTTCGATCCCCGGGTCAGGAAGATCCCCTGGAGGAGGGCATGGCAACCCACTCCAATATTCTTGCCTGGAGAATCTCCATGGTCAGAGGAGCCTGGCGGGCTACAGTCCATGGGGCCGTAAAGAGTCGGACACAACTGAGTCGACTTAGCAAGGCGCAGCATGGCCCGGCGCAGCCTTATTGGAGTTGGTTCTGGCGTTCCCTCCGATGATCTATAGGGGTCTGGGCTTCAGAGAATTCCAGCAAACTGTCAAGGGTAAACAGCTGGCAGTGATCAAACTTGGATTCAAATCACAGCATTTTCATCCCAAAGCCTGTGTTTTGTCACTATGCTTTTTTTTTTTTTCTTTTTCCAATTTTTTTACTGGAGTACAGTTGCTTTACAATGTTGTGGTCGTTTCTACTGTAGAGCAAAATGAATCGGCCATACATATACATATATCCCCTCCCTTTCAAACTTCCCTTCCTTTTCAGCTCAGCACACTGCATTAGCTATAGTTTCTTGTGCCGTATAGTAGGTTCTCACTAGTTATCTATTTTACACATAGTATCAATAGTGTATTGGAGAAGGCATGGCACCCCACTCCAGTACTCTTGCCTGGAAAATCCCATGGACGGAGGAACCTGGTAGGCTGCAGTCCATGGGGTCGCTACGAGTCAGACACGACTGAGCAACTTCACTTTCACTTTTCACTTCCATGCACTGGAGAAGGAAATGGCAACCCACTCCAGTGTTCTTGCCTGGAGAATCCCAGGGACGGGGGAGCCTGGTGGGCTGCCGTCTGTGGGGTCGCACAGGGTCGGACACGACTGAAGTGACTTAGCAGCAGCAGCAGCATCAATAGTGTATATATACAAATCCCAATCTCCCAGTTCATCCCACCCTTGCATCCCCCTTGGTAGAAATGCGTTTGTTCTCTATGTCTGTCTCTATTTCTGTTTTTCAAATAAGATCATCTGTACCATTTTTCTAGATTCCACATATGTTAATATATGATATTTGTTTTTCTCTCTCTGACTGACTTCTCTCTGTGTGACACTAAGTCCGTCCACGATGACTCATTTTCCTTCCTTTTCATGGCTGAGTAATATTCCACTGTCTTTATGAACTGCATCTTCTTTACCCATTCCTCTGTCCAAGGGCATTTAGGTTGATTCTGTGTCCTGGCTAATGCAAATAGTGCTGCAATGAACACTGGGGCACAGGTACCTTTTAGAATTATGTTTTTCTCTGTCTCTACATTTTGTGTCACCAAGGGTTCTAGCATGGTTTGACCTCTCATGATATTTTAATTCCTGGAGGTCAGATATGTGCCTTACTTGCTTCCTGAGTGGATAGACATGTGCTTGGTATAAACTCAAACTATGCCAACTTACTGGTTGTTTTGTGTGAACTCTCACAGATCCAAGTTCAAGAAAACCTAGACAGAAATGTCTTTTCCCCACAGTTAGGTAAATCGCAGAAGGGCAAACAAACAGATGAAGTTTATATGAGCTTGTCTCAGAGGAAATAGGCTGCCATACTCACTCCGGAGGTAAGCTCATCACCCTTAGGTGACCCACATACAGTAGCATCTCAGAGCCCTGAGACCTGAACGCTGTCTGTGAAATGGCATCTGAAGAAATACATGGAGGACTAGTTCGTTTCCTCTGGAGCCTGCTAAGCCCAAGCTTCTCTATTTCAAGTTTCTGGTTCTGCATTTTTTTCATCAAACCAAGTTTCCATTGTCATTCTCTTTTTTGGGTATTAACAAGCAGTTATTATAGTTATTATTGGTGTTATTATTGGTTTTGAAAGTTAAGCTATTTCAGCATGAAAAAGAGTAAGGAAAAAACACTCATCGTTTCTTCTCACAGAAATAATAATTCTTAGCATTTGGTATCTTTCCTTGTAGCTTTCCCCACGTATTAAATATGTGTATTTAATGCAGTTATTCTTGCACTAAATACACAGCATTCTCCTCTTTTCATATTATATCCTTTGTAAACGTTTTCCCATGTCACTGCATATTCTTGAAAAACATTGTAGTGGAATAATAATCCATCTCGAGCAAGTGATGTAATTTATTGAAACAGCTCCTTCTTTGGGGAATTTAAGTAGCTAAATTAATGTAGTTAATGTTATGTGGAAATAAATAATGCTATGATGAACATCATCACATACATGCCATTGTGCTCTTTCTTATTTCCTTAAGAGACTTCCTTAATCACATTTGTACAAGGAATAAATTATAAATATTTATGAGATCTTTAACACATATTATCAAATGCTTTTACAAAGTGTATGGAGCATGCTTCCACCAGCAGTATGTTATCTATCCATCTCACCATTCTTTTTTTTAAAATCTGGAGTATAGTTGCTTTACGATGTGGTGTTGTTGGTTCCTGCCGTACAGGGAAGTGAACCAGCTGTATGTACACACACAGCCCCTCTTTCCTGGATTGCCTTCCCGTTTTAGGTCCCCCTGGAGCATCTGAGACATACAGTAGGTTCTCATTAGTTATCTGCTTTACGCATGCTAAGTCGCTTCAGTCGTGTCTGGCTCTTTGCACCCCTGTGAACTGCAGCCTGCCAGGGTCATCTGTTCATAGGATTCTCCAGGCAAGAATACCGGAGCGGGTTATTGGCCATGCCCTCTGCCAAGGGATCTTCCCTCCCCAGGGATTGAACTGAGTCTCTTAGGTCTTCTGCATTAGCAGGTGGGTTCTTTACCACTAACGCCACCGGGAAGCCCAGTTATCTATTGTATACACAGCATCCACAGTGTGTACGTGACAGTCCCAGTCTCCCACTTCATCCCGCCCCTGCGTCCCTCTGGGTGTCCACACCCTTGTTCCCTAGTCTTCATCTCTGTTTCTGCACTGCAAGTAGGCTCATCTGTACGTCCTTCTAGATTTCATGTATGTGCATTAATGCATGATATTTGTAGGTTGATGCATATATATGGATTCGCTTTTCATTCTTTAGCACGAAGTGGTAGAACTTCTCAATCTAGGGTCCCATAGATTTTGACATGATCCCGAGGTCTGGGGCGAGCCTAAAATGTGTATGCCAATTTTTGTGTGAATGTACATTTTTCTGAGGAGAAGAGCTGATGACAGATATTTAAGGATTAAATCATTCTTGTATGTTTATTCTTCATGGTTTAGAAAATAAACAAGAATGAACATTTCTTCAGAAAATAAGAGGTTGAACATTTCTTCAGATATGTGTGGGCTGTTTGTCTTGCTCCCCTCAGACTCATCTCCTCATCCTATTTATGTTCATTGAAGTGTTTGTCTTTGTCTTTTTTATTTCTAAGAGACTTTTATATATGAGGGAGGCTAATCCTTTGGATGCCATATTTGTGTGCTAATTATCTTCCTAGCTTGGTGGCTTTTTTCATAAAGAGAGATTGAAAATCATTAGGGAGTGAGTTGAACAGTGAATATTCCCTTTGTTAACCCATCTATCATTTCTACATTTAGAAAGCCCTTTTCCAATTAGAGATCAGTACAATATATGTCTGTAATTCCTTGTAGTGTTTTATGGTTCGCCACATATTTAATCCGTCTTGAATTTAATGTATTATTCATTCATTTATCCATTTCTTCTTTTAACAAATATTTACTGTGCCCTAATTATGTGTCAGGCACTTACTCTGGAGTGGGAACTTAATTTGATATTTTCCTTGACTGACTTGGTCATTTTTCTCCATTACCATCTGCTGTATTCTCTACTGCTTCCTTTATTACATTTTATTAGATTATGTTAAATTTATTAAATATTAAAATTTTATTACTAGTATTTTATATTATTAATATGCCTACTTGCATATTATACATTTTGTTAAATATGAAATAAATGTGTTAATTGCTACACTAAATGGAAATATTTATTACTTTTAATAGTAAATAAATTTAATAATTATCAAGACTATATGGTATTTTGGGTGCCATTTCTTTTATTTCGTTGAGCTTTCTTTGAATTTTCCACTCATTCCACATTCTTTAGGCGGCTATAGCTCTAGGATTTATTTTAATATTTGATAACACTTGCTGCTTCTTAGGAGAAGGCAATGGCACCCCACTCCAGTCCTCTTGCCTGGAAAATCCCATGGATGGAGGAGCCTGGTAGGCTGCAGTCTATGGGGTCGCTAAGAGTTGGACACGACTGAGCGACTTCACTTTCACTTTTCACTTTTCTGCATTGGAGAAGGAAATGGCAACCCACTCCAGTGTTCTTGCCTGGATAATCCCAGGGACGGGGGAGCCAGGTGGGCTGCCGTCTCTGGGGTCTCACAGAGTTGGACACGACTGAAGTGCTTAGCAGTTGCAGCAGCTGCTTCTTAGCATTCTTCTACAAAATTCTCAGCTATTTTAAATCATTTTTTCAGATGAGTATCAGAATCATTTTTCCAAGAAAGTGGGTATGATGTTTAGCAAATCTATGAACCTCCTTCTGGTGCTTATTTATATTTTATCCTCTTTATCTCTAATAAGATGTTATGAATATAATGTATGCATATTTTAACAGCTCATGCCAACATTGGGTTTCTAACATTTCTACTGGTATTTCTAATTTCTAACAGATTTTCATTGTTGCTACTTTTGTTTGCATATTGGAAGCTTTTTGATTTGAGATACAGGATTTCTTGTCTGTTAATTCATTATGTGTTGTAAAGTATGTCTTTTGATTTTAGATTTCTGTCCCAGAAATCTACTGGGACTGATGTTTCCCCCAAATCTGCGAACACTGGACTAACTGTCCCTCAGCCTAGGTAACTTCCAATCCCACCCTCATGCTCCTATGTATCCCTGAAACAGACTATAACGGAAGGCAATATTCTGCTGCAAGAATCTTCTCTGTGATCTCAAGGAAGTCATTGAGTGATGCACAATTAAGAAGATTTTGTCGCTCACATCAATTTCAGAGTCTTTCCCCTTAAACCAGATAGCTTTTCTTTTCATTTTTAAAATTGTGGCTTTTTCTCATTGTATTATCCAGTATTACGCTCTAGGGGTTGGTTCTGCTTTTCTTTTCATTTTTATATGCTGGTTCTTTCTTACTTTATTATCTAGTTTTGTGCCTTTTGGTTTGTGCTGCTTCCTTTGTTCTTTTTTTTTTTTTACTATATATGCTGTGTTTTATTTCTTTTTTCTTTTTTTATTGACGTATAGTTGATGTATTATAGTTGGGTTAATTTCCACTGTATGGCAAAGTGACTCAGTTACACATATACATACATCCTTTTTCATGTTCTTTTCCATTATACTTTGATATAGTTCCTTGTGCTATACAGTAGGACCTTGTTTTATCCATTCTGTATATAATAGTCTGCATCTGATTACTCCAAACTCCCACCTAAGCCTCCTGTATCCCGCTCCCCCTCGACAACACCAAGTCTGTTCTCTATGTCTGTGAGTCTCTTTCTGTTTCATAGACAAGTTTGTACCATATTTTAGATTCCACATATAAGCAATATCATACGGTATTTGTCTTCCTCTTTCTGACTTACTTCACTTAATGTGGTCATCTCTAGGTCCATCCAGGTTGTTGCTATTTTTTTTTCCCTTAGGAATTTGGAGGCCTTTCTCTATGGGAGGCAAAAATCACTTCCTCATGCCCACTAGGTTTGTTGTGGATCTTGATTCTGGATTGAGAAGTGGCGGGTGTGTTTAAGAGGTCAGATCATGGTGTGTACTGACACTTATCACAAATTTCCAAGAACTCTCAATAGTACCTAAAATTCACGGAAAGATTCGATAATAAGGTGTCTTATTTGTGATCTGTTCACAAGGGGTAGAATGCAAGAGAGAAGCCGGGGAAGGTCATTCTGAACGTCTGTAGAAAGCGCAAGAGCAGGGCAGAGATGCTACCTGAGAAGAAAGGCGGGCCACCCAGAACCGGGAAGGCTGGTGGCGGACACGTGCAATAGCTCGGGGCGGGAGTTGATGAACACCGGTAGTGGGTAGGTGTTGTTTGGAAGAAAAGAAAGGGTGACATTTAAGAAATATTTAGGAGCTAGGGCTGATGACTTGTTGGAAGAAACGAAGGAAAAGCAGAGATGTAGAAGACTCCCAGCCTTATGGTGGGACTGGCTGGGAGAATGGTAGTACCATTATTTGCGACAGAGGGTTTGGGAGAAAGAGACGCTGTGTGTTGCAGAAGAGGAGCTCCAGGACCCGGGACTCTAACGAGGGGGCTGCAGCCTGATTTAGATGACCTATTCAGTGTTCATTAGGTTACTATTTAATAAAGAAGATACCGGGAAACACGTTGCTCTCTTTACAGTGATTACCACGAAGATTACTGGTTACACAAAAAAACTTGTCCCTGAGTAAGCAGCTTCCAGCAACATCTATTAGTTCTGAAAGCACAGCAGAGTCGTTGAAAAAAAAGAAACAATCTCCTCCATCATCAGGTTACCTTCCCGTCCCTACACTGGAATGAAATCTTTCAGAGATGATGTCTTGTCATGTTTATCCATCCCTGTGACCTTTACATAATGCACCACGACAGCGGTGGGACAGAACAGGAGCGACACAGTAGAAGCGTTTCTGAGATGAACGGAGTCAGGACCTGCGGAGTGTGGGAGATCCAGAAGAGGAAGACGGCTGGCTCCAAAGGGGCGAAGGGCCCTTCACTGTCAACCGCTTCTGGGCAGAGAAGTGAGTGGACACTGGGTTCAAGACATTCCTGCTTCATAGCCTGCGTGTTCGAGGGCCCAAGAGCCACAGCTACTGAGCCCCACGTGCCTCAGCTACCGAAGCCTGTGGCCTCTGCTCCCCAACAAGAGAAGCCGCCGCAATGAGAAGCCCTCGCACTTGCAACGAAGAGTAGCCCCTGCTCGCTGTAACTAGAGAAAGCCTTGCATAGCAACCAAGACCCAGCACAACCAAAAATAAAAGAAAATAAAATGTAAAGTGTACAAACAATAAATGTTAAAGAAAAAAAAAAAGAGAGAGAGAGAAATTCCTGCTGCATGGACTTGTTTCTAGTGAGACTGTTCGGTCCAGGACCCTCGTGGAAAGAGCACTGGACGAGAGTCAGAGATGTGGGCCCTGTACCCCCCGCGGGGTGCCCCGTCACTTCCCTGGGCTTCTGTTTCCTCATCTGTCGTGTATGCAGGCTCTTTCTGTTCTAAAGTACAGAGTCTTCAATGTCTTCTCACACCCTAAAGTGAATCAAATGCAAATAACAAAGAAATGTTCGGGTGATAAAGCATTCCTGGAACTCAGACAGGCCAGAGGCAAATGATTTCTTTGGAGCAAGAAACGGCAAGACAAGTTACTAGACGCAGCCTCAGCATAAAGGTTTTCTGATGTCCCTTTGCCCAGAATCTGACCAGCTCCCTGCAGCGTCTCCTGAGAACAATGAGGTGTTTATGTGTATTGTCACTAAGACTCCCCCAAGAGAGACGTGGGCAGCAGTGTTACTATTGTGGACATGGAACCGCCTTGATTCAATTCATTTCCATGTGGGATGAAGTGAGTTGAGGGTTCTCGGTCCAACCCCGGGAGAAAGCTGTCACCCACATCAGCAAAGGGTGGCTCCTGGAGAAAGAACTGAGGTGGAATTTCCCCGCCCAGGGAAATTTCAGCTGTGGGCCAACAGGACACTAGTGAAGGTGGTCTGATGACTCAAGGTCCAGTCATCCACATTATTAAGCACAATAATAGCATGACTGTTTCTGTTACTAAAACCAGACACAGGATTGTGCTGGGATCCTCAGACAGAAGATACCATGATAGAACAACCTCAGCAACAGTTGTACAAGGGATGTGGTATTGATGATCACAGGGAATTTCCTCCTAGCATCCGTCAAGGTAAAGCTGATGGTGTCCTTCCAAAGGATGATTCAGTACAAGAGTTTAATACACACCACCACGAAATGGTCCAGAGAGGTACAGCTCTGCTGGTTTGTCTTGATTGAAGAGTAGTGAGTTGTCTGCTTCACTTTTAGGCACTCATTGGCACCAGATTCATCACAAAAGTATCAATCCCAGAGGCTTTTTTTTAAGGAGGTGAACTCTCCTTGATGACTGTACCAACCCTGTGGTCTAGTGTATTAGTTAGGGATACTTTTGGCTTTAAGTAACCTGAATCCCACTTAACAGTGGTGCTATGACACACATATATTTATTATTTCCTCAACAGGGAGTTCCAAAGTTAATTTATAGATGGTAAAGCATTAATTCAGCAGTTTAAGTTTGTCATCAAAAAGATTCAGTCTCTTTCTTTATACCTTGCTATTCATGAAAATATGGCTTTTTGTTGTTGTGTTTGATGCCTCATGGTTACAAAATGGCTGCTGTGGCACCAAGTATCCCAACCATATTTAAAAGCTCTTAGTAAGAGTTAGGCAGTAGGCTTTCATCTCATAGTTTCTATTTATTAAGAAAGCTCTGCCTTTCCTAGAGCAGACATTCCTCAGCATACATCTCCTTCTATTACACCAGGCACAACTTGGGGCATTGGGCTACCCCTGCCTGAAAGGGATGCTATGAAAGGGCAAAAGAATGGATTGTTGAGAACAGCCTCTGAGCAACCAAACAATAATATCTTGCACACCCAGTGGCGTGCCTGAGACAGGCACTTCCCTTTAAGAAACCGTCTTTTGTTTTCCAGGAGTACAAAGATCTTTACAGGAGGAGCAACAAAGTATAGCTGCCTCGTACAAAAATCTATTCAAGCTTAAAATGCAAGAGCATTAGCTGCTCAGAGCCGTCACCAAGGAGAGATAAAATACGTCTGCTCTCTCAAGACCTGGGAGATGCTTACAGTGTGATTATTTTTTTGGCTAGGAAAGCTGCTTAGCCGACAGAAAAAGCAACGTACCTGAACATTTATGAGTCGGCTTTTCAAAGACAGCAACCCATCTTCCTTTTCAGCGCCCCCACCCCCACTGGAAGGGAACACTTAGCAAAACTAAATAAATTATCAGCTGGGCCATGAAGAAATGCTCTCACTGGCTAATGCTGGCGAGCCTTGAAGTCATAAAGCCAGCCCCGGAGCTCAGGGTCATCCTTGGAGGAGCCAGCTGCCAGGTGAGTGGACGCTCAGCTGCCCTTGTCACCTTGCTGCCCAGGGGACTGGAACAGAAGAGACAGGGGGCTGCTTTGCACTGATCTGAAAGACAGGGTGGAAAACTGTTCTCATCGGAGGCCGCTCAGGCTCGTGTAAGCGTGGAGTCAGAACAAAGCACTGAGGTGTCATGAGCTGAGCCTGGGCTGGAGCTGAGGGTCCTGGCTGCCAGGACCTGCTTTCCCACCTTCTTGCTGGCCTATGTCCTGTGAGTCAGTTAACCGCTCTGAAGGTTACCTTAGCTGGAAAATAGGGATAAGAAAAGCAACACTGATCTCTGCTATAGATTGAATTGTGTTCCCCTCCCCAAGTTCATATGCAGACGTTCTAACCCCCGATGTATTCAGAGATAGGGGTTTCCGGAGGTACTTAAGGTTAAGAGATGTCACAATGGTGGTGCCCTAATCCATACAGCTGGTGGTCTTTTTAAAAAATCATCATCATTATTATTTTTAATGTACTTATTTTGGCTACATGGAGTCTTCATGCAGTCCATGGCCCTCCACTGCTGTGTGCAGGCTTTCTCTAATTGCAGCAAGTGGGAGCTGCTCTCCAGGTGTGGTGCCAGGGTCTCTAATTGCAGTGGCTTCTCTTGTTTCAGGGCACAGACTCAGGCGCATGGGCTCAGTAGTTGTGGCACATGGGCCTAGTTGCTCCGTGGCATGTGGGATCTTAGTTCCCAGATTCCCAGACCAGGGGCTGAACCCGTGTCCCCTGCATTGACAGGCAGATTCTTAACCGCTAGACCACCAGGGAAGTTCCCAGAGCCAGGGGTCCTGTAAGAAGAAGTGCCAGATCTTTTGTTCTCTCTCTGCTAGCTCAGAAGAAAAGCTTTGTGAGGATGCAGACAGAAGGCGGGCAGCTGCAAGCGAGTTAAAGAGCTCTCACCAGGAACCGAATTAGTCTGCATCTGGATCTGGGGCGTCCAGCCTCCAGAACTGTGAGAAAATACATTTCTGTTTAAGTCAACTATCTGTGGTATTCTGTTACTGCAGCTGAGCTGACTAATACCGTCTCCTGGTGCTTGACAGGTGCAAGTTAGAGGGAGCAGGCAAGGGTGCTCAGCGGGCTCCTGTGCTCCGTCCAGACCTTAAACGTGGCTCAGACCTTTGCAGCATGTGGGGAATCCCAGGGCAGGAAGTGTGAAGGAGATCCTAAAGTCGGCCAGCTCTGGGTTGTCTTTTGGATAACATTCTCTTTCCCCAGGGGGCCTGCCCTACTGGATCAGCGGTAAAGAATCCACCTGCAATGCAGGAGACACAGGAGATGCAGTTTCGATCCCTGGGCTGGGAAGATCCACCGGAGTAGGGAATGGCTAGCCACTCTAGCATTCTTGCCTGGGAAATCACACGGACAGAAGAGCCTGGTGGGCTGCAGTCCATGGGTCACAAAGAGTCAGACATGACTGAGCGTGCACATGTGCCCCGTCCCCCTCCCCCCCACCCAAAAAAAAACACAGACCGATCTGTTTCTCCTGCCTGGAATCTCCTGCTATTCCAGGAGCGAAGCCCAGCCCCTTCCTTCTCTGCAACAAGCATCAGGACAGGACGCTTTTTGTTCTACCCAGCCGCTCCCTCCTCCTGAGATTTGTGTTTCCAAGAGATCTAGGGAATAAACAATCACACCAGGACCTTCGACTCATCCAATTAGTGATCCCAAACCTGCTGACCCCCTGGGACCATCTAGCTACAGGCCGAAAAGGAAAACATTTCTGTGAAGCTGGAATCTTTGACAAATGCTATTTCTATCGCGTTAATTCAATGACACTTATACTCTAGAACATGTATATTCTTTCCCCTTTCTGATTGGGGGCGGAGAAATAGTTAAAAATACTTGCTAACTCTCCAAGGCCTACTCCCCCGAAGAATGGGACCAGGTGCCAACCCCTCAGGTTGCTCTTGGCCTTGGGGACTGAGGTGTGACAGGATGGCTCCCTCTGGGGCTCCATGATTTCCTACAGCTCTGGTGACTCCACTCTGATCAGTGGTAAACACAAAGCCTCTGGAAGCGGCCCTTCCAAATTTATTCAAAGTTAAGCAAGGTTGTCCACTTGCTGGCCAGCAGTAGTGGCCTGGAGGGCAAGCCTCCTCAGCCTGGAGCCTGAACTGGACCAGGGGATGACCGGGGGCAATCTGTTGATGAGTATCTCATACCCAGGCCTCCTTGTTGCTCTTGTTGTGGTATTTATTTTATTTTTGTGTTTTGATTTTTACTGAAGTATAGTTGACTTATTGGAGTATAGTTGAGTTAGTTTCAGGTGTACGGCAAAGTGATTCAGCTATACATATACATATGCATATATCCACTCTTTTTCGTAGATTCTACTCCCATACAGGCCTTTACACAGTACTGAGCAGAGTACCCTGTGCTATGCAGTAGGTCCTTCCTGCTCTGTGCTTAGTCACTCAGTCCTGTCCGACTCTTTGTGACTCCACGGACTGTAGCCCGCCAGACTCCTCTGTCCATGGGGATCCTTAAGGCCAGAATACTGGAGTGGGTTGCCATGCCCTCCTCCAGCAGATCTTCCCAACCCAGAGATCGAACCCAGGTCTCCTGCATTGCAGGCAGATTCTTTACCAGGGAAGCCTGCAGTAGGTCCTTATTATTTTTCTATATTAAGCACTGGGTTTCCCTGGTGGCTCAGAGGGTGAAAAATCCACCTGCAATGCAGGAGTCAGTTCAGTCGCTCAGTCGTGTCCGACTCTTTGTGACCCCATGCACTTCAGCACGTCAGGCTTCCCTGTCCATCACCAACTCCTGGAACCCACTCAAACTCATGTCCATCGCATCGGTAATGCCATCTGAACATCTCATCCTGTCATCCCCTTCTCCTCCCACCTTCAATCTTGCCCAGCATCAGGGTCTTTTCAAATGAGTCAGCTCTTCACATCAGGCGGCCAAAGGATTAAAGTTTCAGCTTCAGCATCAGTCCTTCCAATGAATATTCAGGACTGATTTCCTCTAGGATTGACAGGTTGAATCTCCTTGCAGTCCAAGGGACTCTCAAGAGTCTCCTCCAACACCACAGTTCAAAAGCATCAATTCTTCAGTGCTCAGTTTTCTTTATAGTCCAACTCTCACATCTATACATGAGTACTGGAAAAACCATAGTTTTGACTAGACAGACCTTTGTTGGCAAAGTAGTGTTTCTGCTTTTTAATATGCTGCCTAGGTTGGTCATAGCTTTTCTTCCAAGGAGCAAGCATCTTTTAATTTCATGGCTGCAGTCACCATCTGCAATGGTCAGGAAGATCCCCTGGAGAAGGGAATGGTTACCCACTCCAGTATTCTTGCCTGGTGAATTCCACGGACAGAAGAGCCTGGTGGGCTACAGTCCATGGGGTCACCAGACACAGTCAGACACAACGGAGCGACCAATACACACACTTTGTACATAGCCGTGCAGATATGTCAACCCCAGTTTCCCAGTCTCCCCTTCCTCCATCTATCCCCTGGTAACCGTGCATTCGTTTCCTACATCCACGACTCTACTTCTGTTTTGTAAACAAGTTCATTTGCACCCTTTCTTTCTCTGTGATATTTATTTTAGTATCAGATTTTCGTTCATCTTCAGTGTGTGTCACTAAAGGGAGACACGCACATACACACCCCACACCTCCTTGTAAGGAAAAATGCTAGGTAGCTTATAGTTTCCTTCTGGGAAGAAAAAAGAAAAAAAGCCCCACAAACGCTCTCAGTATGATTTCATAGGCCGTGCTAATTATTTTTTAGGGCGAGCATAATAAAACCCAGGTGATTTGCCCTCAGCATTTTCTCCTTCTCTTCACACAGCTCTAGATCATTTTCCCACACGGCGAGCAATTACCACGAGCCCTGCAGTTTTTACCAGACACGCTTTGTGGGAACCCGGCTGGAATACACAGAGGTTAAAGCGCTCTCGCGCTCCCAAATCTGGGCATTATCTTGAGGATTGTAAGACACGCCTGTGACACGTTGAATTCAGACCATTTACAAGATCAGCAAAACAGAAGGGGTTCCTGTGGGGAGCTTTTCCCGCTAAGATTGCCTCATCAGAACAGGGCTCAGCCAAGGGTGATGTTCTGTCCGGGTTCCCGGCCTGCGGGGCAGGGCTGGGCTCTCCCCGACCCAGCTTCTCCGGGGCAGCTGAGGGGTCTGGGGGCACTCGCGGTGGCTGGCGAGTAAAGATATTCAGAGATGTGTCTTCTCTGGGAACAGTGGTTTTTATCTCACAACTATTGTATGGGGCTTCCCACGTGGTGACAGTGGATGAGAATCTGTCTGCCAATGCAGGAGACGCAAGAGACTTGGGTTCTATCCCTGAGTCGGGAAGATTCCCTGGAGAAGGAAATGGCAACCCACTCCAGTATTCTTGCCTGGAGAATCCCATGGACTGAGGAGCCTGGCAGTTACAGTCCACAGGGTCGCTAAGAGTTGGACAGGAGTGACAGCAAATTATTGTATAAGTTATTTAAAGTAAGATGCAAGGATATGTGTGTCAGCCGTATACCCAGATGACAGCACTGACCACCAGAATGGAAACACACATTTGGAAGAACTTTCTGGAAAGAGAGACGTGGGCCTGTATATTGCCTGGGATTGCTAGGTCCTCTGTCTGCCCACCGCTGGTATCTCAACCCAGGTGTTACTTCCTCCAGGCAGTCCTCCCTGACTGCCCATGCTGTCTCGTCCTGCCACCCTGTCACCACCGTCCCCTCTGCCACTGGTCTTTGTCCTCCGCTCCTCACGTATACTTCTCTGAAATGCTTGCATTTGTGTGTTTAATTGATTTCATGGCCACTATTTCTACTAGGATGTAACTGCCTCCTGTTGCACTCGCTGTTTTATCCACAGAGCTGATTCAGTTCCTGGACCAGAGTAATTCCCAATTCGTATCTGTGGACTTTTCACCTATTTTGTCTCCATCCCTATGTTGTAAGCACAGATGCTGGGTGGGAGACAGTGTCGGGTGTTCACATCCCTTCTGTTTAAGGATCCATCATTGACTTGCTCTTCATTCATTCATTTATTTATTTGTTCATTGACATGTTGACAAACATCCATACTGTTAGATCAAGTCTCTGATGGTTACCTTGTAGCTTATGATTATGCTGTTGTTGATTTTTTAATTGGAGGATAATTGCTTTACAATGCTGTGTTGGTTTCTGCTCCACACCAGTGTGAATCGGCCATAAGTATACATGTATCCCCTCCTTCTTGAACCCCCTTCTCACCCCCCACCCATCTCACCCCTCTAGAGCACTGAGCTGAGACCTCTTTGCCATGTAGCAACTTTCCCCTTGCTATCTATTTGACACGTGGTAATGTGTATGTTTCAACGCTACATTCTCAATTTGTCCCATCCTCTCCTTCCCCCACTATGTCCACAAGTCTGCTCTCTGTGTCTGCATCTCTATTCTTGCCCTGCAAGTTTTGCTGTTTTAAAAGCACTGTCTGGGATTGGGCTTCCTGGCTCCTCACATTAAACTACAGGCCAAGCGCCACTCGAGAGCCCATCTCCTGGCTGCCCCTGGAGACGAATAAACAGACTGAATGGTGCACTCCCCTGAACACCCCTGCTCCTTGGGGTTTCAGACACTCGTCTCATTATCTGCGTGACCATTCTACAGATGTGGAAATCAAGGCTCCTGGGGACCAGGCAGCTCCCAAGCCCATCTGTCAGCAGCAGAGAGACCTCAATGAAGAAGCATTTCGTCTGAATCGCCATGGATGGATTTTGGTAGTCAGTCTCCTTCCAGCCTCTGTCTATCCAGCCAAGAAGAGGGCCCTGCCTTCCTCTCTCTGGCCTGTTACTGAGGGACCACACAAGGCAGGTTGCAAAGCCATCAGGGAAGACTCAGAATCGAAAGTGAGTTTCCAGATTGTCCAGCCTCCGGGTGAGGGCCTGAGGTTAAGAGACATGAAGTCATTCGCTCCGTTTCATTGAATCAACCAGGGTCAAGTCAAGGTTCAAACCCAGGTCTGGGGTTCCCGGGTCAGTGCGTCCAGGTTCAAGACCTCCATGACCTAACTGGAGGACGCTGCCCAGCCTCCAGGGAGCAGGGCGCTGGTGGACCCCTTCTCTCCTCCTGTCCCGCTGCCCCCAGTGTGCCCGCCACGTTCTGGGAAGCCCCCAGTATAGCTTCCTCCCACAGGGCCTTCCCATTCACCCTTAGCTTCATGAACCCTTGGCTGAAGCGGGTTTAACTGGTGCCATGGCCAGTGGCAAGGCTGTCCATAGATGCTCCTACAAACATTTATATCCTGGGTTATTTATGTGGCCAGAAACTCTATTCCATTGGCCTTATAGGGTCAGCCCAAGATGACCCCCTCCCCACTCCACTGGCCCCATTAATCCCCATCAGCCCCTCCCTTCTCTGCATCTGACAGCATCCGGGCTTACCCCCACACATTGCTCTGCTTTCTGCAGAAAACCTTTCTCAATCAGCTGCAGGACAGTCCCTCCCTGGCTTTACCTATCCCATGAGCACTTTTCAAACTCCTCTGATCTTCTTTTCCAAATTCCTACAACAATTAAGATTGGCATAGCCACCCAGTCCTCACTAAGGAACACAGCCCCTCCGGTTGTTCTCTGTTATTCAACTTGGGGCCATCTTGTTTCTCCAGCCGGATTATGAGCCTAGATCATGTGAACAACATCCTGGTCCCCAATCTGTACAAATCCATGAACTGGCTGAAAAGGAGCGTTTTGCCTGCTAACTTTTTAAGTGACAGATGACAAGATAGGAACTTGGTCTTCAGCAGGTGAAGTGAGAGAAGCACGTTCTGGCTAGTTCCGCATTCTGCTGTCCCCTGGCTTTGAAAGCCAGATTGTTGAACTTGGGAATATCCATTCAGACTTCTTTTCTCCACACCCCTGCTCCTCCAACCTTCCTATGAATTCCTAGGAATTATTCACCAGCAATGCGGCTTCCCAGGTGGCTCTAGTGGTGAAGAACCCGCTGCCCATGCAGGAGATGTAAGAGGCGCAGGTTTGATCTCTGGGTTGGGAAGATCCCCCGGAGGAGGGCAAGGTGACCCACTCCAGTATCCTTGCCTGGGAAATCCCATGGACAGAGGAGCCTGGAGGGCTATGATCCATGGGGTTATAAGGATTCGGACCTGAGTGAAGCAACTTAGCATGCACATACGCATGCACGCACATTCACCAGTCACAGCCGTTCCTGGCCTGGAGGTACGATGTTCTCTTTTAGCCTCTGCTGTTCCCACAGGGAAGTCTCTGCCTTCCTGGCATCATTTTGATCCGGTCATAGAGCTTGCTGCCACAAGCCCCTGATCATAATTTCTGTGTCTGGAACTGGTCATTGAGAGAAGCCACTTGGAACTTTGGAGGGCAGACCTCATTTTTTAAATTTTTTTAAAATTGTGAGCAAATCCAAACCTGCTTTGACATCCAAGGGGGTGCTGGGGAATATCAGTCTGAGAGGTTTCCGTTTTGATCAGCAAGCTCTCCAAACTTCCTCCACTCCCTGCGGTCTGACAGATCCCTGCAAAACACAGCTCTGACCCCACAGAGGCCTTGGGAAGAACGGACGAACCAGAATGCCATAAAAGCTGGGGTTTTAACTTCACAAAAATAACAGCTGGTGAGACCCGCATGGAAAACATCTTCCGAGTCCAGAGAAAGAACACGTTCATGAGCACTCATACACACACCCTACGAGGCTCTGGACCAAATCCATCTTCATCTAAGTAGAAGTGTATGAACCTCAAACATCTTTTTTTTTTTTAAAGAGAGAAAAGTTGAAGCCTGTAGTGACTGAGGCCGAGCAGAAGAGGAGACCAGGGTCCTCCCTGCATCTTCTCCAGCCCATCCGCACCCCAAATCTTCCTTCTCCTCCTCTGACCCCCTGAAGAAGGCGTGTGCTATGACTGTCATGAACTGTAAAGAAATAGTTTCAAAAATCTTCAAAAGGCTGGCAGCATAAAAACCCCTGGCTCTGTCGTTTCTCTGTTTCTGCAAGCAGCAAAAAGATCCATAATTCTCACACTTAATGTAATTCCAAGGCATCTAAAGTGATTTACAGTCGGTTTACTCAATACTTTCAGCTTTATTTAATGTAACAGTTATGGCACATAAAAAGTTTATTGAAAATCCTTTGGGAGTGCGATTGAGTAAGAAAGAGTCGTTGCTAATACCATTACAGGAACAGGAGGAAAGGATTTCAGCCTGTTTTCTCTCTGACCTTTATGGTCCCAGGAACAAGGGTTATGGAGGGAAGGACACTTCTCTGCCATCACGTGGACTTGCGCCCGGGCGTCTCTGGGGCTGCCATCCTGGCTGTCTCTAGGTGGCTCTTTTTTTGCACTTGACTGCCAAGGAGACTTGGATGGTAGCCCTCAGGTTACACTACCCAGAAGCCTCTGTTGTTATGCAGCGTCCAGGTTCAGAAAGGCCCGCTAAAGGAAAAAAAGCCAACATTGTCATTTTTTCCCCTTCTGATGCTTACCTGGTCTCTACTCTTAAATCAGCTTCGCTCTCTGGTTGCCTCACCTCCGCTGGCATGCTGTTCGGCCTCCTGGAGTCCCTGCGGCCCTAGAGGGGAGGTGGAGAGACTTGAGCAAATATTCCCCAGATCCTTGCAACAGTCAGATTTGGTTACTGCTCCAGAGATGAAAACACTGCAGTTTCCTGTGTTCCCCCCGCTGTCTGCATCAGAAAGGAAATAATCTATTGAAAGAGTGCCTTTCCCTCTTCAAATACTTGAC
Source organism: Muntiacus reevesi (assembly GCF_963930625.1). Lineage (NCBI taxonomy): Eukaryota > Metazoa > Chordata > Mammalia > Artiodactyla > Cervidae > Muntiacus > Muntiacus reevesi. Next base: position 73,200,161 of record NC_089258.1, on the reverse strand, counting down.
ATGTGCTCATGTAACTTCCCACTGGCTGCAAAAGAAAATCAGAATCTACAACATAGCTAGCAGACCCCCAAAGCCTGCCTCCACAATGTCCATGAATTCAGTGAATATGGCTTCTTGTTTCTGGTTGAATTAGTTCCCTGTGTCTGCTCCTCCCCTGTGACTGCTCAGATTTGGGAATTTGAAGAACCTCAGTGTCAATCGAGAGGACTTCAGTGCAAAATATCAGCACTGGGTCTTTCATTCATCTTTCTGCTACATGTGCACCTAACTTCTAGCCAACTTCTTCAGTAAAAGTAGTATTCTTGGCTCTGCCTGTATCTTTTTCTTTCTCTCTGTTCATCTCTCTCCTCTCTTATATACACTTTGTAGCTTTCTGGAAGTCTACCTCATTGTTGATTTCACCATAACTGAAGCTTTTCTCATCTTTAAACACATTTACATAACAAAACAAAACATTCTCAAATGGATATCACTTCAAATTAAATTACCCACTTTTCTTTCTGCCTAAACAAAGTACTCTAGTACAAACATATTTAAAGTTTCCCAAGTTGTCTCGAAAACATCCCCGGGCGGTGGTTTTACTGAGTGGTGATGCAATGAAGCTTCCAAGATCTCTTGAGACATCTTGTCCCCGACTCTAAACGGCTGCTTTTGCTTTCAGTTTCCATCCCTCCTGCACACAAACACATTATTTTTCAGTTTCATACTTTCCTTGTTGCTTTTAATTTTATCTTCCTCTTACTTTCTAACGTCTATCCTAGTATCTAATATTACATGGGAAGATGCCATATAATCACATTTAAAGCTTGATTTTGTGGTATGTATTTTAGTTTTTCAGAAGTATTTTTCCATCCTCCTCCAGATTCTCACCTGGGTTCCTAGCATTTGTGGCTGTCAATTAAGTGTTCAGCATATATGTGACATGAGGCAATATATTGTGTATGTGTGTGTATCTATTTACATGTACACACAAACTTGAGAGTTTAAAACTTTTATTTACAGATTGTATATAGGGGTTGGGATACAACATTTTTCTGTTCTCTCATCTCTGTTGAAGAGGAATAACATTGCTTTGACTTTGGTTCATTCTTGTGATCTCTAAATAATGACTCGGTCAGACTCCCAGGCCCTAGAACCCAACTTCCTGGTAGACTTCACCTGTTTGGAATTCACTTTCAATTGAAAACATTCTCCCGACATGTTTCAACAGCCTGGCTATTCAGTTCCGTCTTGGAGATCTCTCCTGGATGAATCACACAATCACTGTTTGGCTTCCATTTAGGAAGCACATGCCCAAGAGGATGGTCAGACACCCGGTCCCAGCCCCACGGCCACACTTCCAGGCCTTGCTGTGAGCCTGATAAGACACCCACCCTTCCCTGGATTACCTTCTTCTCTCCCCCCATCAGGAGGTAACTTTGTGACTACACAAGGGTAGAGTCAAATTCAAGAGGTAAGCTGTGTGTTTTTCTACTCAGTTGTCTTCATACCTGTCTGTTCTTGGGTATTGGAGTCATTCCTGTTAAAAAAAAAATCACTTTTTCTCACTGGGGACCTTCCTGGATTTGGGGACAGTTGGAGTGACAAGTTGGAATGTGGTGTCCTCAGCAGGTGTAGAAACTTGTGGGGTTTATCAGAAAATGCTGAAAAACTTATGAGAGACCATCCATGACTGGTCTCTGAGTGCTGACTCTTGAAGGCCTCAGAGCACTTCAAAGAGCTTTGATGCATGTACCTAACTCCATCTCTTGCCAACAAACTTGTCGGGTGGGTATGATCATATTTGCAGATGCAGAAGCAGGTCCTTAGATAAATGACTCAATCAGTACTACACAGTAAGTGGCTGGGTTGGGACTGGAATCCAGAGCCAGTACCTCCAAACTTTGTGCCCCTTCTGTCAGGACGAACTCCATGCCCTCTGGTCTGCAAAGCAAGGCATGTCATCCAATTAACTCTAGGCAGCTTTCGGCTACACTGAAGTGGTGAATGTCAGTAACTGATCCCTCTCTCCTCTCATGTCTCACATTCTACTCCCGGAAAGACCTGAAAGTGAAAGTGTTAGTAGCTCAGTCCTGTCCGACTCTTTGCAACCCCATGGAGCCCTCCAGGCTCCTCCATCCATGGAATTCTCTAGGCAAGAATACTGGAGTGGGTTGCCATTTCCTTCTCCAGGAGATCTTCCTGACCCAGGGACCGAATCTGGGTCTCCTGCATTGCAGGCAGACTCTTTACCGTCTGAGCCACTGGGGAAGCTGAAAAGACTTTACTCTCAACAAATACAACTAAAGTTACTTAATAACGAGGGGATGGTGCCAATAACCCCAATGCTATTTTATTTTAATCGGAAACCTCTTAAAGACCCCAAAGCCTTCAAGGCTGAAGCAAGTGAAAGCCTGGGGCCAGATAGGGTAGAAGAAAAAATGGGGGAGGGAAGGCTATAGTGGGTGCCAGGAGCACTTCAGCATCTTTCTAGTGGCAACTTCCTTGTAAGCGTCGCCTGGTGTTACCACCAACGGGCAGGCAGTTCCGGTCAGGGTAGTTGGATCAGTAGCCACTAGAGGGCAGCAGAGGGCTGGAACAGCTGGTTAACATACGAAGTAGGTAAATTTCTCAGAGGAGGGCGAAAGCATAGTCCAGAGATGCAACCGGGTTGCCACATATAGTGGATATGGTGACACTTCAGGCTCAGCGCATCCATGTCTCAGGAACTGGGAACATCGCCTGCTGACAGTTCACAGCTGCGTGGTCACTGAGAATTGCCCTGGGTAGCTGTTCAGTTCAGTTCAGTCCAGTCATGTCCAACTCTTCTCGACCCCACGGACTGCAGCACACCAGGCTTCCCTGTCCATCACCAGCTCCCGGAGCGTGCTCAGACTCATGTCCGCTGAGTCAGGGAACTGCTTTATCCAGGTCATGCCTTCTCCACGGGGATGGCCAATGAGCATCTAGTGCAGGGAATGCTCCAAGATCCCAGCCCCGGGAGAGGCTGAGGCCTCCACTGCAGAGCAATTTCCCCTTCTGTCCCAGCTTCCTTAGAGGGCTGTCTCTACATTGCGTGTTTGCCAAATCGCTTCTGTCGTGTCTGACTCTTTGCGACCCTATGAACTGCATCCCGCCAGGCTCCTCTGTCTATGGGATTCTCCAGGCAAGAATACTGGAGCGGGTTGCCATGTTCTCCTCCAGGGGATCTTCCCGACCCAGGGATAGAACCCGAATCTCCTGCATCTCTTGCTTTGGCAGGCGTGTTCTTTACCACTAGCGCTGCCTCGGAAAGCCCCTAGCGTTTAAGATCCCTCTCCCATTTCCCTGATTTCTTTTAAACCCTGGCATATGTAGGCCTGTTTTCAAGTTCACGGTAGGATTAGTCCACCTAAATAATAGTGGGGCCAGGCTTTTCCAGCTTCGGCAGAGCCTCCTAAAGTAAGCCTCCTGTTGTTAGAGAAACAGGCTCCGAGGCTCTTGGGCATCAAATTCAGCATTGAGGAGCTTGTAGCAGAGTCCGGGGCCTCCGCAGGGAGGCAACTGAACGGCCTCAGGATTAATGTACTATTATTACATTACTCTTTAAGCTTCAAAGGTCTGCCAGGAGGGCTAAGCTCACTATCTAGTCCATGACATTTTAAGAACAAATAATACATTAATATATTTAATTTGAGAATAAACACGTACATTACAGGCAGGGGATTTTGTCTATGCTGATAAGGCACCAAATGACCTTTCCAGAGCAATCCCAACACGCAGAGCTGAAAAGGGACGTGTTCCAAAAAAACCCTTTGTATCTATTTGGCCATAAGACATAGGTTTTAATGCTGGCTTGGCCTGTGTGGGGCTGCAGCTGCCACGATCTTCAGAGATGGGAGCTTTTGCCGTAATTACCCCTTCGACGCTAATCTGCAGGAACACTCAATCTTGTTGCCTCAAATTAGTTAATCAATTAAGTGTCAAACCACAAAATGCTGGAGATTTGGGTTTGGATTTATTATCTTGGCAGACATTTCCTCCCTTAGTCCCCTTGGCGCCCTTTCTCCTCTCCCCTTTGCAGGGGAGCTGGCTTTGCAAGATGACTGGTCACTCATTGTTTATTTCTGGCCTATTAGCAAAACAGTTGAAATTGCATAAGCCTGGTGCCCAGCACTGGAGCAGCCCTGAGATTGACGGCTTGGCTCAAGTTCAGGCGAAGTGGTGTATTTGTGTATGAGTGCCTTTCCTGGGCTTCGCTCACACAGTACAGACCTCATGAGCAAGCAGCCTCCGCTGGGCTTGCTAAGCTCAGCCATTTTGGAGCCCATGTTAATTGATTGCAAACCTTGTTTACTGTGATGTCACTCTCCTGAGGTCAGCCAGGGACGGGCAGCGGGTGTTTCCAGGACGCCCTGCTCAGAACCTCTGGTTTCTCCAGAGTCCTCGGCTCCCTGTGTCTGGACTTGCTGCAGCTGTGGGCTCCAGAAGGGACCAGGGTGATGGCTGAGCAAGCTGCCCAGGGGCTGGAACCAGAGCTCTTGGGTCTGGTTCCCTGTGCTACCCACGGATTCGACTGACATCACCCTGAGAACAGATCACTTCCACTCCAGCCCACTCTCACCATCTGTCTCAGCTGACCCACATAAATGAGCTCACCCTCCAGTCTCAGATGGGCATCACCAAAATCATGAGAATAACTTTACTTGGTGATGAAAATTCCAAAGCAAGACATGGCCCCAGTGTTTCAGGAATGAAGAATCTCATTGAAGAAACAGAGATTTACGTATGCAACGGAAACAAAACAAAACAAAACACAGGGCAATGCACGTATATTCGATGACTGAGATGTGAACTCTGGTTATGTGCGGCTCATGGATGGATTTTCAGTGTGGTCAGAACTTCTGTGTTTCTCTCCTGGAGACAGGCACTTTTTAGATTGATGGTGGGCAGGCTGCTCCTGTGGTTCCAAAATCTGGGGGTTAGAACTTGTTCACAGTGAGTTTCATGTTTTCAAAATTTAGGGAGTTAAAATGTCCTTCCTTTGTGATATTATATCATGATGACAGTCAATAGTAATCTTTTTGAAGGCTGAATTTTGTCAAATAGTTGACTGTGCTATGTTGGGTGCACAAGATCTTATTGGTTTCATATTTTTGTGTTAGCATTTTACTTCACCATGAAATCCCAAACTCTGAATCCCCAAATCTACAGCCTCCAAGTCTGTCTCAGTCCCCTCGTAGTGCTTCCCTGTCAGAGTGCAGGAGAGGACGCGGAGAAGGCAGTGCGTCTGCCTGGCGCCCACATGAGCTCCTTCACCCTGAGCCCCCGGGGTCCCCACAGAGCTGAGGACACGTGGGACTTCCTTTCTAACAGGCCACTCTTTGGTCCTCTGTGTATTCCAGGATACCAGCCTGCACTGCACATTCCAGTGACAGCACTAGGAGATTATAGAAATTTTCCATCCGGAAGAGACCTTCAGTTTTTTTTTTTTTAAAAATCAGGGTATAATTGCTGTGTTGTTTTCTCCTATAGAACAAAGGAAATCAGCCGTATATACGTACACATATCCCCTCCCTCTAGAGCCTCCCTCCCACCCTTCTAGGTCATCCAGAGCACCAAGCTGACCTCGTGTGATACAGCAGCTTCCGGCTAGCTCTCTATTTTACACGTGGCGGTGTGTTTATGTCAAACCTAAGCTCCCAGTTCCCCCTCCACACCCCCATGACCGCATATCCATTCTCTGCATCTGCATCTCTAGTCCTGCCCTGCAAATAGGTTCATCTGCACCTTTTTTCTAGATTCCGTATGTATGCGTTAAAGTATGATATTTGTTTTTCTCTTTCTGACTTCCTTCACTCTGTATGACAGCCTCTAGGTCCATTCACGTCTCTACAAATGACCCAGTTCTGCTCCTTTTCATGGCTGAGTAATATTCCATCACACACACACACACACACACACACACACACACACACACACACACATAAAGCAATCTGAATGTCCATTGATAGATAGATGGATAGAAGTGAGATCTTAGGTACTGAGTCTAACTCCTTCGTTTTAGAGCTGAGGAAACTGAGGCTCAGAAAGCAGAAGGTTTCCCCAAGAGCAGTGGTCACCCCTGCCTCCACTTAGGGTTCAGTATCCATCATCCAGTGCATTGTTCTTTCCAGCAGCCCCCCTGGGTCCTAGGCACAGGACCCCTGGAACTACTTTCCTTCCCCTTGGGCCTTGGATTTCCTTTGTCACCAGCCTTGTGATCAGACGTGGGTGATTCCCGAGGAGTGCCTTGGTGGGGGGTGGTCCTCCGGTCCAAGTTAGAAGACAGCTTACTGTTGGGTATCGCCAAGGACTGGGTCTGGAGTCAGAGAGATCCGTATGCTGATTTCACAGCTCGGGCAGGTAGCTGAAACTCTATGTAGCCACTGATGCATCGTTGGACCACGGACACAAAACTTACCCGGCGAGGTGTTTCCAGCGTCCACATGATAGTGTGGGAAAAGCAGCTGAGGCACAGCAAGTAGGAAGTGCAGAAATTCTCCTCCCCAACTTCCCTGAACCCGCACATGTCTTCATCAGGCAGAGACACTGGTGGCTGAAGGAGGACATGTCACACTGCACAGATCTCAGTGATGACCATGCAATGTTTTTCCATGAGGCTTTCCAGCCACGGTACCCAGAAGCCCTCAGATGGCCTCATCATTTACGTGGCGATGGAAACGCTGAAGCAGGGTGGACTGCATTCTTTCATCTTTTACTCAAGGCTGGGCTGCCTAATTCTCATTACCTTACCTGTGTTTTAAGGCATCCTTGAGGAAGCCTTTTTATATTTATTTTATATTTATTTATTTATTGTTTTAATTGGAGTATAGTTGATTCACGATGTTGTGTTAGTTTCAGACATACGGCACAGCGATTCAGTGATATATGTGTAAACATACACGTATTCTTTTTCAGATTCTTTTCCATTAGAGGTTATTACAAATTATCGAATATAGTTCCCTGTGCTATCCAGTAGGCCCTTGTTGGTTATCTATTTTATTTACAGTACTGTGTATCTGTTAATCCCAACCTCCTAATTTTTCTCTCCCCCCTGTCTTTCCCCTTTGGTAATCATAAGTTCATTTTCTACATCTGTGACTCTATTTCTGTTCTGTATACAGGTTCACTTGTAGCACTGTTTTTTTTTTTTTTTACATTCCACATATAAGCGATATCATGTGATACTTGTCTTTCTCTGTCTGACTTACTTCACTCAGCAGGAAGTCTTTTTAGAGTAGGGGTAAGAAATTCCCTCTGACTTTCTAAGTAACTGGCTGGCCTGCAGCTTTGCAGTTCAAGCATCGTCCCCTTTCTCTGCAACAGGCACAGAGCAGGCAGAAGCCCTGTGACCTTGGCGCGTCCATAACCCGGAAGGAGATGGGAGGGGCCCGTTGGGTCAAGGCCCCTTGGCCTGTCTGATCTCATCCGTCTTTCCATTGAAGACTCCACAGTCTGTTCTTTTCTCTACCTTTTAGGTTCTTTCAATTCAAATTTCCCTTAACTCATATAAAACAATGCCGGAAAAATCCCTGGACACCAGCGTGCCTCCTCTGCAAGGAGACTTGGGCGGGTGAGTCACTCCGCCTCTTTTCTTGCCTGCCTGCCTGCCTGCCAGACACATGGGCAGGGCTTTTGTTTCCTCAAGCAGTGATTTATGCGGGTGGACCCCGGGCAGGGAAGAGTCGAGTATCAATTTCACTGGGTTACCGTGTTAAATGACCAATGCATGGATGGTTATTGCTGCTTCAGGAGCAAATGAAAGCCGTTCGCCTCCTGACACTGCCGTATCACCCCCCACCCCACCCCCCTTGCTGATGATCAGTTAAAAATGTAAATAAAAAGACTGCACTTTGGAGAGAGTCCGCTCGGGAGGGTGGGGGAAAAAATTGCAAAAGCGAAGTTTATTGATCCCCTGGTCAAGATTGATGGCACAATAAGAGCGGGAGGCGAAGAGTGATTTTGCTTTTGAAAACGTTGATGAATAAGCACTCAGGGGCAACAAATAGCCGAGCTCACCAAGTGATGGACGGTGGTGGGGGAACAAGATGCATTTTTATAAATGGGGGAAAGGAGAGGAGGACTTATTAAAAAAATGAATGACCACATGTGGCAGGGATATGCCAGTAGGGAGAAGAAAGCCATTGATTTATGTGTACTACTGGCATTTGAAAATTCAATAAAAACATTGACAAACGAGAGGCGAACCTGGCCACAGGACGGCACCGAGCCTGGGATGGAGAAGGGAAATGCCAAGGTCAGGGAGAAGGAGCAGAAAAACAAGCTTATGCTGAAAAGCGCTTACATTAACTCGTCCGTATAAAGACATGAAGAAGAATCCTCCTGAGATCAGTGCCCGGGCAGGGCGGGCAGGCAAGGGGAGGGATGGGAGAGGCAGATGGTGGAGCCGGGGTGACCCCTCTCCTCCTGGGGCCTCAGCAGAGGTGGTTTCTCGCTGGCCGTTGGGTGGGTGGCTGGCTGCCTTGCACATCCTCGCCCTGCTGCCAGTCTGGAGTAAAAGCACCCTCACGACTGGGGGAATTTTCCTCTTCTGTTCTGGGCTATTCCTTCCTGGGGTCCCGTTGCCAGAGCTTTACCTGCGCTGCCTTTGTTTCTTGTTCACTACTCTTTCTGTCCATGCTGTCAGTCCACCCGTGGTGGATCCTCTGGCCCCTGAAGCAGGCCTGTTTTAGGGCTCAGTGGTGCTTCAGGGGTGTTGCACATGAGTAAGTGGCTGTGACGAGCCATCTCCTTGACTTAGACACTCAGTGGCCTTCCTCTTCCTTTTTCCACTCCCTACACAGTCCTAAGGTTTTTTTTCCCTGAAATATCTTCCCTTGATTCCATTCATCCATCCACCCATCCACCCATCCATTCATCCATCCACCCATCCATCCATCCACCCACCCATCTACCCATCTACCCATCCATCCATCTATCCACCCATCCATCCATCCATCCATCCACCCATCCATTCATCCATTCTTTCATCCATCTACCTATCCATTCATCTATCCACCTATCCATTTATCCATCCATTCATCCATCCACCCATCCATTCATCCATCCACCTATCCATTCATCCACCCACCCATCTATCTATCCATCCACCCACCCATCTATCTATCCATCCATCCACCCATTCATTTATTTATCCATCCATCCATCCACCCATTTATCTATTCTCCCATCCATCCACCCATCCATCCATCCACCCACCCACCCATCCATCCATCCATCCACCCATCCATCCACTCATCCATTCATCTAACCGGTCTGTGTGAAGAAGGAACTCTGTACTTAGCCCTGTGCCAGGTGGGAAGTGTCGCCATAATCCTCCATGCCTTAAGAATTTGAGCGGAATCTCCTGTTGAGGCAGCACTTCTCTTTAGAAACTGTGGGTAAGAGCTCTTTGCACCGGTGACTCTTCTCAATCGGTGACTCTTCTCAATCACAGCAGTTCTCAAATGTCACACTGATGGCTACTTTTCCAAGAAGTCTCTCATGGGCCAAGCTGATGTGCCTTCCAGCTCTTGGGTCTGCTTTGCTTCAAGCCCCTTTGGCAACACTGTATCCATGCCTCTGCCTCTTCTTGGCTTTCCCTAGCTTACCGTCAGGTGTTACTCAGCTGAAAAAAGGACACTGGACAGAGACATAAAAACGAATATCATATGTTCATGCATATGTATAGAATCTAAACAATGGGTACAGATGAACCTATTTGTGAGGCAGGAATAGAGATGCAGGCATAAAGAATGGACCTGTGGACTCAGCAGGGAAGGGGAGGGGGGGATGAATTGGGAAAGTAACATCAACATATACACACTGCCTTGTATAAAACAGCTCGCTGGCCGGAAGCTGCTGGATGGAGCAGGGAGCTCAGCCTGGTGCCCTGTGATGACCTAGAGGGGTGGGATGGGAGGTGCGGTGGGAGGGAGGCTCAGGAAGGAGAGGATATGGGTATACTTGTGGCTGATTCATGTTGTTGTACCGCAGAACCTAACAAAGCATTGTAAAGCAATAATCCTCCAATAACGATAATAATAAAAAAATACAGAAAGACGCTGGAAACAGAGAAACCTGAAACAGTGCTGCCTGACTTCATGGATGTGTGAGTATGCACGCATACACACAAACACTCACGCAAACACAGACACAGATACACACATACACTAACACACACAAACACACATACACAAATACACACACATACACACACTCACGCAAACACAGACACACATACACACATACACTAACACACACAAACACACATACACAAATACACACACATACACACAAACACGCAAACACACAGACACACATACACACATACACTAACACACACAAACACACATACACAATTACACACACATACACACAAACACACAAACACACAGACACACATACACACATACACTAACACACACAAACACACATACACAAATACACACACATACACACACTCACGCAAACACAGACACACATACACACATACACTAACACACACACACACATACACAAATACACACACATACACACAAACACGCAAACACACAGACACACATACACACATACACTAACACACACAAACACACAAACACAAATACACACACACACACACAAACACGCAAACACACAGACACACATACACACATACACTAACATATACAAACACACATACACAAATACACACACATACACACACTCACGCAAACACAGACACACATACACACATACACTAACATATACAAACACACATACACAAATACACACACATACACACACTCACGCAAACACAGACACACATACACACATACACTAACACACACAAACACACATACACAATTACACAGACATACACACAAACACGCAAACACACAGACACACATACACACATACACTAACACACACAAACACACATACACAATTACACAGACATACACACAAACACGCAAACATACAGACACACATACACACATACACTAACACACACAAACACACATACACAATTACACAGACATACACACAAACACACAAACACACAGACACACATACACACATACACTAACACACACACACACACACATACACAAATACACACACATACACACACTCACGCAAACACAGACACACATACACACATACACTAACACACACACACATACACAAATACACACACATACACACACTCACGCAAACACAGACACACATACACACATACACTAACACACACAAATACACACACATACACACAAACACGCAAACACACAGACACACATACACACATACACTAACATATACAAACACACATACGTGCATATACACACAAACACGCATAAACACACAACACACACACACACACACATACACATACTCACACGAGCCCTCCCTTTCGACTGCAGTGCTCTGAAGGAGCCGGCCTTTGACCTGGGGCCTGTTCGGCCTCGAGCTGCTCGTGGACACTGTCCCCGCTCCGAGGCCTTTAGCCGCAGCTCTCTGATGCTGCCAACACTGACTGTGATTCTGGGATTTTAACCTTTCAGCCACTCAGCATTCCATCCCCTTCTCTTTTGTTCCTGGCTCGGCCGTAACTGGTCAAGGAGGGAGCTATGTGACTTCTGTTTCCCATGGCCGGGCTGCCTCCCGTGACGTCTTCTCCAAAGGCGACAAGGGCAGGGGCTTGAGCCGAAGCAGAAATCCTTGCTCACATCTTCTCGTTTCCAGCGCCCCTGGGACTCGTCCAGGGGCTGAGCCCAGTGGACGGAAGGACCGTGGGCCCAACTGTGGGTCCCCGATGCCATCTTAGGGTTCCCATGCATCTCCATGGGCCACTAGCCGCTTAGTGAATTTTCAAGTTTGCACATTTCATTCACTTCTACAGTCCACCTCTGTCTTCTCTTCTCTGCTCCTTCCTTTTGCCATGGTTCCCAGTCACAGACACAGGTGATAAGGAGCTGAGGGCTGGGCTGATGCAATAGACAGATGCGGAGAGCTGACCCCAGGTTTTGCCTGCCTCTTGTGGGTTCCCAGCCCACAGTTTGAAGAAGGTTCTAGTAAATCTGCTCTTGTCCATATCATGACCATAGGCACAGAATCGCCTATGACCATACCAGAATCGCCTCTTGCCCAGTCTTTGAGAAAACTCACCTTGATCAGGGGTGAGGCCACTTAGCTAAGCCAGTGAATGTTGTGGGATCCTGTCTTCCCAGATTCTTCATTGGTGGGGATGCTGGGAGGATCAGAGAAGGTCACACAGACAAGCATGTGTCTGCACACCTCTGGGGTATTCCATGAGGCCTAGAGCAGGGTTGGCATCCGGCAGTCACTCAACAAACATTCCTTGAAACCCTGAATGAATACAATGCATTAAATGTTACAATAGAAAGAACAGAAGCATGCCCTGGGGATGTGGAAGCTTCCTTTTCAGTTCAGTTCAGTTCAGTTCAGTTCAGTTCAGTTGCTCAGCTGTGTCCGACTCTTTGTGACCCCATGGACTGCAGCACGCCAGGCTTCCCTGCCCATCACCAGCTTCCTTTTGTGTCTGAGAATTAAGAACGCCTTAACAGGGGAGATAGGTCTTCCCAGGTGGCGCAGTGATAAAGAATCCGCCTGCCAATGCAGGAGATGCAAGAGACACCGGTCTGATCTCTGAGTCTGAAAGATCCACTGGAGGAGGAAATGGCAACCTGCTCCAGTATCCTTGCCTGGGAAATCCCATGGATAGAAGAGCCTGGCAGGCTACACTCCATGGGGTCACAAAGAGTCAGATGCGACTGAGCACACGCACACACAAGAGGGCAGTTGGCCTTTGCATTTCACCTGGAAGCATGGATAAGAATCCAGAGGCTGAAGCAAAATCCCTTGGTTCAAGGTAGAAGATGGAGTGAAAGGGTCATATTGCAGTTAGAGCAGTTTACAGGGAGCTGAACTAGTTCAGCTGAGTGACAGGGAAAAATTTAACCCAAAAGGAAACATCACTGACATTTTTGGAGCGCTGACCATGTGTTAAGTGTTTTCACTCTGGCTAAGCTGTATAGTTTCAGCAGTGTCATTATTGGATCTTTACGACCTTATTTTTACAGATAAGGACACTGAGATTCAGGAAGACCCGGCCACCTCCCGTGGATGCACAGATGATGACTTACGTCTGGAGCCCAGGTCAGCCTGACCCAAAGCCCTGTGGTGTTAAACAGTGGGCAGTGGGGAATTTCCAGAAAACCTGATTATTGAGAGGATGCTGGCTCATAGCTGGCAGTCTGCTTGGCACCCAGTAGTTACCCCATCGATGCTGGTTGTGTGGGTCAGTAGTGACCTGGCTCTGGGAGATGAGGGCCTTGGCTATTTCCCGTGATCTACACCCCCAGGAAGGAGGTGAGGGACGTCTGGGGAGAATCTCCCTGGGATCAAAGTGAGGGTAAACCCTTCATGAATTCTTTTCATCATAGAAAAATCATCAGTCACAAAATATCCAGGCTGGAAAGTACCTCGGATAACCTCCCCGGGGGTTCTCAAAAATGGCTTCTGTTTTACCCGGGAAAAATCCCTTCTCCAAATACAACCCCCAGCTCACCCAGGATGAAGACTGGGGCTGCTCTGTCTGGGTGGAGTGGGGAGTGGGGTGGGGTTGCTGGCAGGTTCAAGGTTTCCCTTTCAGTCTCCTCACAGCCCCGCAGTAGGAGCTGACTTGCCTCCATGGACTCTGAGGATATCTCAGAACATCATCTGAAACTCCTGAACAAGGCCAAGGGCTGAAGAGAAACCGCTGGAGATGAGAGTGATGGGTGGGCAGCAGACAGCTGGGCCATGCGAAGCCCTGAGTCACGTACTGATCTGGGGCCTCGTGGGCCATAATCACTTTAGGCAAATTAATAAGGACAGAGGAAAAGGCACTCTCGAGCAGCTTCCAAGGATTTGCCGTCCTGTCGACTCAGGGGACATGAGTGAGAAGGACCCGGTAACGATTCCAGCGTTTTCTTGCCTTCTCTTTGCTCCAGCACCCGGCACCCCCAGTTAGGCACCAGGTGGGGGGTTGCTCACGACAGAAATACAGGCACTCTCTCCTGGCAGTTTCCAGGGACCCTGGGGAGGCCTCTCTAAGAGCAATGGAAGCATCTTGTCTTTTAGGTTTCCTCCAGCCTAGTTCATCACCAAGAGTGAAAGCTGATGTTTGTTGACTGAATCATAAATTTTGTCTTTCTTGAAAGCATTGCTTACCATGAGGCACCTACCCATTTTTTGCTCAGAAGGATACTCCAATTTTAGGTATTTTATTTCCAAGGCTTTTTTTTTTTTTTTTAAACACAAGGCCACCCTTGTTCACATGAGTATGAATTAGACCAGAGTACAGGCGTAAGGAAAAAAAGGGAAACCTGAGCGCCGAAGAATTGATGCTTCTGAACTGTGGTGTTGGAGAAGACTCTTGAGAGTCCCTTGGACTGCAAGGAGATCCAACTAGTCCATCCTAAAGGAGATCAGTCCTGAGTATTCATTGGAAGGACTGATGCTGGAGCTGACACTCCAATACTTCGGCCACCTGATGCAAAGAACTGACTCATTGGAAAAGACCCTGATGCTGGGAGGGATTGGGGGCAGGAAGAGAAGGGGATGACAGAGGATGAGATGGTTGGATGGCATCACTGACTCAATGGACATGAGTTTGAGTAAACTCTGGGAGTTGGTGATGGACAGTGAGGCCTGGCGTGCTACAGTCCATGGGGTCACAAAGAGTCAGACACGACTGAGTGACTGAACGGAACTGAATAGGTATAAGGAGCAGGAAGGGGAGGAGGCTGAGACACCCCCCACTTTGAGCATCTCTGTGCCAGGAGCCGTAAGGCAGGGACCCAAACCCCGTGTGTTTTCTGCAGAGCAGATGGAGGGGAAGGATCACTAACATGTCTTTCATGAAGATGCTCATAATGACCATTTCCTGCTGATCTTACTTCTTCTAAGAGGCAGTGCAGACCCCTGGTCCGTAGCCGCTCTGGCCATGAGATTTGCAAGCCTGAGCTACCTCCGCATCCAGCCCCACATCGGTGCCACCAGCCCGGACAGAGGGAGGGAAGGTCCCGTCCCAGGGACCTGAGGTCATTAGAGGTGGGTGTGGGGTGGGGTAGGAGGTGGAGGCCTCTGTCTGCTTCCTTGGCCATTTCCAGGAAGCGGTCCTGGTAGCCTGGGTTGCTGGTGTGACCAGAGGGTGCTATGCAGACTGGGTTCAAGGCAAACTTGCCTCTTCTGCCAGGCAGGGGTGGAAATT
Source organism: Muntiacus reevesi (assembly GCF_963930625.1). Taxonomy (NCBI): domain Eukaryota; kingdom Metazoa; phylum Chordata; class Mammalia; order Artiodactyla; family Cervidae; genus Muntiacus; species Muntiacus reevesi. The sequence goes on along the minus strand of NC_089258.1, from coordinate 73,184,905 downwards.
CTTTTCCTGTGGAAGCAGACAATCTGTCTCCCCAGGCCGGCTCTGTGATCAAAGCGCTGAGTGCCCTCAAGCACATCTCTGAGCCTGGATTTCCTCTCTGGAACCCACCTCACAGAAAGGCTGTAAGGCCGTAGGACCGACTGAAATTCTGTGAAAGCTCTAACGTGCTGTGTAAATGAAAAATTACTTACTGGAGCCCTTGAGGCAGAGAAAAGGTGTCATGACCTCCTGGTGTGGGAAATCACCCTCCGGCCATTCGCAAGAGAACTCAGGGTCTGGAGTCTGGGCGGATGAGCTGGTGGGAGGGGCAGGGAGGTGTATACAGTGGGTGCAGGCTCTCTGGGTTTGCCTTTGGTCTGCTCTTGGGTGGCTGGGACTTCTCTTTCCACATCACATGACTCAAGTGGGAGATGGGCAAAATCCCTGTCTTCTTTTATCCAAAGCCTTTGACTCTTCCCCTGGACACCAGGTCACGTTTAGATACGGTAAGCAGAGACAGTCTGGTTTAACTCAGTCCTTTTCTGGTCTGATCACTTTGTTGACTAAGGGCCTGCGGTTGATCGCTCGCAATCCTCCCACTCAGAGTGGCTGAAATCCCTGGATTCCCTCAGGGCTGAGAAAGTGGTGGGACAGACAGACAGACATTGAGGCTGCAAAATTCTGATGTGTCTGGAATCAGTAGATCTCTCTTCACTGCTGGAGGAGGTGGCTGAGACAGTGAGGTCACATGCATACTAGTGAATGTGGAAATGAGGTGCTGTTGATGTGTGCCTGTCTCAGCTGTGACTCCTGAAGACAGTGGCCGGAGAATCACTGGTCCTGTCGCCTGCTCCCCACTATTAGGCCGAGAAAGGGAGGAAGAGTCAGTAACACCGAGATCACAGCCACGGCCGAAGCTGTTTCCTGATGCCCTGTTTGTCTGTTTTTTTGTGACTATTTGCCATCATTTTGGCCAGCAGTAGGTCAGGATATAAAGCTTGAGGGATGGATAGATAAGCATTACCCATTTTCCTGTATATCAATATACCATAAAATATCAACTTCAGACATCAAGTGAATTAAAGGCAAAAAATGCTATAGGATCTGACATCCTGTGATATAAAATGTTTATTAACTGGGATGTATTGTTGTTATTCAGTCACTAAGTTGTTTCCAGCTCTTTGCGACCCCATGGACTACCGCACTGGGATAAATATAAACGGCATTTATCTGTTGGCAAACCTAAGCTATCGGAAAATGGAGAAATAACTTGGAATTCCATTTGCTAAAAGCATACTCTTTCTTCTTGAAGGTGATATAAAATGTATCAGCAAATTGATGGGGATCAGGAGAAGATAGAGAAAACATGGAAACTATTCATGAAGCATTTTCCTTCAGGTTTAGTTCTTGGCTTCAGGTCACAGCAACTGAAATCCTGGTTCCACAACGTACTTCACATGTGTCTCAGGACAGGTTACTTAGCCCCTATCTTCCCCTGTTTCCTTCTTTGTAAAATGATGATAAGAATAAAAGTCATTCTCTAGTGTTGTGAATGTTAAATGAGTTTGATACAGGTAGACTCCTAGGACAATACTTGGCTTACGGTAAAGCTTTCATCAGTGTGAGTTGTTGATATTATTTCAGTGGAAAGTTTCACTTGGCTGTGAGCCGCGTGACTGCAGGAGCGTGAATGCCCGTCTCACCACTTGATCTTGATGTCTAGCGCAGTGTTTGGGGTCCAACAGACCCTCACGGGCTTCCTGGGTGGCACAGTGGTAAAGAATGTGCCTGCCAATGCAGGAGACATGGGTTCGACCCCTGGGTCGGGAAGATACCCTGGAGAAGGAAATAGCAACCCACTCCAGTATTCTTGCCTGGATTCCCATGGACAGAGGAGCTGGTGGGCTACAGTCCATGGGGTCACAAAGAGTCAGACGCGGCTTAGTGGCTACAACAACAATAAGACCCCTAACAATTATTTGTTGACTGAACAATGGGGAGAGTTTGGCTCCATGGGAACTGCCTGATTTGCAGAGTTGAGAAAGTGCTGAGAGGCTTAATTTGGGATTGTGAGGATACATTCAGTCCTTCTCATGCCTCTTCCACACCTCAGCAACGTCTGAGATGACACAGGGAGACCCCGGACTGCGAGTCTGAGGCTCAGAGAGAGCAGGCCAGCCCCTAACTTTCAGCATGTCAGTGTCTAAAACAGAGTGGAGGGTAGAATGGTCTGCAGCCCGCTGGGGAGCCGAGGTGTTTACGGAAATGCTAACGTGGTTCCCGTGGATAAACTCCATGGTCCACAATGCATACCCACGGGAACCAGCCTCCCCTCCCCCAACTCGAGCTTGCAGTATTTCTGGTCCTGTTGTTCGGGTGAGGCCCAGTGGTCAGGGGCCAGGGGCTGCCATGGGGTCGTGGAGTGATGGGAGATGAAGGGTCTCCTTCTCCCAGGCGGCTGGGCTTCTTTTAATGGGCAAGGTCAAGCAATGAAATGACCAGGAAGAGGAATTGCTGTCATTATGCATCAGTGGCGATCTTCAGTCAGTGATTCCCCATGCCATTCCCTTCGCCACGGGCTGGAGCAAACATGGCCCTAATCAGTTTTACATCTCCGTTTAATTTTATTGGAAAGAAGAGCCGGCAATGCATCACCGAGGCCGGGCACGACACGAAAGGTGACCCCCCGCCAGCTTAATGGCACCATACATAACCCTTAATGAAGTTGCTATCTTGTCCCTCTTTGGTTGTCTCAGCCCTGTGATTTACGATGGCATCATTTTGCTTTGCCCTCTTTTCATTTCAGCTTTGACAAAGTGGATGGAACAATTATCTTCGTTATCGGCCAGAGCAGTAGAAATGTGATAGTTGGGAGATTTCTGTGGGTGGAAGGCCTTGGCTGGGGATCAAAACCAATGGTGAATTGTGCTTAGGTTTTTTTTTTTTTTTTTCTTCTCCTTTTCCCTTTTTCCTGTGACTATGGGCTCCTGAAGATGGATGGTGTATCCCAGAGAGCGGCGTGAGTCCTATATCATTGTGGCAAGAAGTAATTTCAGGAGATGGGGAGGCTGTAGATAGAACAGAGCTTGGAATTTTGCAGTCTGTTCTCTTTGCGCTCCTTGCATTTGTTTTTCTGTGCACGGCCAGGCCAAGTTCACACTATCATACCCTTATCTTCCATCCATCTGTAGGAATGGAACATAGGTTTTCTTCTATTATAAATGATACCCTGTATTTATTTTGTCTAATTAGAAGTTATTTATTCATTCATTATTTAATCAACATTTAGTGGGTACCTTCTAGATGTTAAACAAAGAAGTGCTGTGGAAAGACAGGGATAGTGATCCATTTAATCCTTAAGAAATGGTATATTCAACCAATAGAAATAAGTGACTGTAAATTAAGATGGAAAGGGATTTACATATCAAGAGCTTAAGGCAGAGGGGCCTGGGTTTGTTTAGGGGAGGGAGAATTTATTTCCAAAATGAGAGCTGGACCTTAAATGGGGAGCAGGAGGTGGTCAGATGAAAATGAGATGCTTTTGTATCTATCATCTTATTGATAAGGCAAATATATAAATAGAGAGTTGGGTAGATAAACAGACCAGATTTTGGTAGCCATTTCATGTTATTCTGCCAAAGTGATACAGGCGTTGGGGAAAAAGACAGGAGAGGCTTGGGGTCAGGACAGGAATCAGTCAGCGTTTCACCTTGTACCTCCAGATATCCAACTGGAGAGGAGAATATAGTGTCTTGTAGAAGAACAAAGAAATTTAGTGATAACAGCAATTTCTGATGGTCTGTGAGAAGGAAGTTAATCAAGGCTGGGGTGAAAATAAAGGCTGTGTCTCAGGTGTCTCAAGGCCTCCTTGTCCTCCACCCCGATTTATGGCCTGGATGCCCATGGTGGGGACTTTGACCTGAGATATCCTTTGCTGGTCGAGGCACATGGGTTGTGTACTCTGACACTGACGAGATAACTTTGTCTCGGGGGACCATGTTTTTCAGATAGAGAAACTTGCAAAATCCACTCTGAATATCTTTCTTCCCATTGTATCTTACTCAGAGAGAATTGCAATTGGTTTTCACTTACTTATGGGCTCTATGAAGTCAAAGATAATTGGTTGGAGGTTTTTTAATCAGACTCTCTTGGCAAACACCACCTAAATGAAGCCTGTGTTATTAATGGGATGGCTGAAATGGTGAGAGTGTTTCCACAGCCTTTTTCTCAGGTAGATGGAGAGCTCTAATGCTGAGATGGTTCACTGGAGTCTCAAGTAGATCCTTCATATCAGTGTGCATGTAAGTAAATTTAAAAATAAATGCGTCACATAAATTGACATATGTGAATACAAGGAAACCATCTCCGGAAAAGTCAATAGATAATCCATTTGGTCTGTGCCTTCTCTCTCCCCCCGTTCAGTGTTCAGAGACTGAAGAGGACATCCTGATTCTATTTTCTAAAAGTAGCACATATTCAATACTTAACTTCCAGCTAGTTCATTGACATGATGGTTGGTTAAGTCTGTCGTTAAAAATATGAGGGGGTGCTGCGTGAGAGCATGGCTCACATCGCTCAGTGTGAAACGGAAACCTCAATGGTCAGGCTGCCAAGCACACAGCAGGAGGCTCGAGAGTGGCATTTCGTCCTTCTCCCCACGTCCAACCACGGGAGCAGGCCTCCCTCCCCACCCACCCACCTGCCCATGGAGGTATATTCATCACTGCCCGAAGGTCAAAACCTGCAGGGCTTTGTATCCAACCAGGAGAACGCCCTGGTGGTCCAGGGGTAAAGACTCTGCCTCGCAGTGCAGGAGACACAGGTTCAATCCCTGGTCGGGGAACTAAGGTCTCACATGTTTCAGAGCAACTAAACCCGCTTGTTGCAACTTCTGAGACCGTGTGCCACAACTAGGGAGTCCTGCTTACCGCTAGGAAAAGATCCCGAGTGCTGGAACTAGCCTGAGGCGGCCAAATTAAAAAAAAATTTTTTTTTAAATGACCTCACTCTTGTCCCTCATGGATGCCGTGCAGGATGGAAATGTTCAAGAGATGGCAGCAGCATCAACCAGACACCCAGGGCTGTTCCTTCTCATGACCCCTCCGGGCAGTGTTCACAGGGAGGCTGAGGTCCTCTCTTCCTTGTTCTTCTCTTTATTACTGTCCAGTGAGGGAGTGGAAGGGCCCCCGTGACCCCGAGTACAGACTTGTTCATCATGGGCAGCACCACAAGCCCGGGGACCACCCAGGGGCTCCCCCTGAGCACACAGTGGAGGCTGATGGGATAATCTTTGGGCAAGAAAACAAGACATTTTTTTGGCTCCGGAGTTGGGGAAAAAGGGAGGCGGATGGAGGGGAACCCTGCCGTTACTTCCTTCGATCTTGGTAAATTGGAAAGGTCTTTCCCCTGATTCCTGCTGATATTTCCTGATGGAAATTTCTTCCATTGACAGAGATACAGATGGAGTTTAGCGACATGGGACTGCAGACACACTCTGCGATAATGAAAAAATGCCCAAGGTGGCCATATGCTCCGTGGCCGTTTGTTAGAAGGAACTCCAGTTGGGTGAATACATAATAGCATTTTTGGCAGCATCGACTAAGGGATCTCCTCAGTATTTCTATGTCTTTTTGCATTTGTTGGTCTAACATGTGTAAATTTTGAAATTTTAGTCCTGTTTGTTAACATTCTTTATGCAGGCTTCTTTCCTCCAATTCTGAGACTTCTTTCCAAGACATCAGAATGCCCTGGGGCAAGTCCAAATTCAGAGACCAGATTCTAGCTTCTGTGCCATTTCCTTAAGATCTCTGCTGTGATCTTCCTTTCCTCTTATGTGAAAGGATGTCTTATCATTAACAATGATGCATTGATGTAGTGATAATTAATATTATTCTCATCTTAACAGCAATCATTTTTTAGCATTTACAGCTTAATTGTAGACATTATTATTCTGGCTTCATAATGGTGGAAGTTGAAGATCTTCAAGGATCTTGCCCAAGGCAACACAATTAGTAAATACCAGATTCAACATTAGGATCCAGGTCAGCTTTATCCAAGGCTTTCAGAATTCCGCACTTTCCAGAATACCACACGTCTGTCTATCTTGGGGACAGAAGGGATCACAAGAGTGTTTGGTTGTAAAACACACTCCTCTGAGGCAACTGCCCTTCAAGATTAGATTCCAGGTTCATTGTATAACCTCAGGCTGCCAGGTTGCCACGATAGTTTTCTTGAAATACCTGTGTTTACTATTCTGTTCCTTTCTGAAACAGTTTTTTATTTTTTATTTTTTATTTTTTATTCTGTCTGAGTATCTTAGGCTTAGGATTTATCCAAATATGATTTAATTCTATATATTTATTTAGTCCTAGAGTGCTGAGGGTAACTTGGCAGATGACCACACCAAATTGCGGGGAGATAAAAAGTCAAGCCATCCTTTAATGGTGTGGCCACCTGACCCCTTTCCTTTGGCCGAAACGACAGAAATACCAATACAGAAACATCTTCTGGTGCAAGAATTTGTAGGAGAGGAAGATGTTCAGTTAAAGGGAGAGTGTTCTGACCCAGAATGAAGCCCGGACCATTTGGAACCAGGTTCTGAACCGGCACGCAGGGTGACGAGTTCGCCTCAGGCTTTCTGACATAGATGGAAGCTGAAATGTGTGCCGGGCCCCCAAAACATGCTCTGCGTGGAGGTGAGAGGATCCGACCCGGGTCATTTTTCTTCCTTTTCCAACTCGGCAGTCAGTACCTCTCATGTGTCAAGCTGCCCACTCTGTGGACCATGGTGAGCTGGATGGACCCCATGGTCAAGGAGAGAAGGACAACCTGTCAGGTTGAAAGTAAGAGCCCCATTCTGGACATGCATTTGCGTCTGTCTCTCTCATTTTTTTTGAGATATTCATAAAAACACATACCTTCTGATCGGACTTTATCTCCTCATTTCCATCTCCCCATGTTCCAGCTCATTCTCGTCAGGTCTGTTCTTTTCTGCTACAATGGCCATGAGTTTGAGCAAACTCTGGGAGATAGTGAAGGACAGGGAAGCCTGATGTGCTGCAGTCCTTGGGGTCACAAAGAGTCGGACATGACCGAGGCCCTTGGTTCCCTAAAATCTCGTGTATACTTTCTCAAGGTCAGTTTGGTTACTGATGCACCTGAGCGATGGAGATGAGGGATGGGTGAAGAGGGAAGACACACGTTCTCGGCAGGACATTGTTGTTTAGTTGCTAAGTCACGTCTGACTCTTTATGAGATCCCAAGGGCTGTGGCCTGCCCGGCTCCTCTGTCCATGGGATTTCCCAGGCAAGAATACTGGAGTGGGTTGCCACTTCCTTCTCCAAGGGATCTTCCTGACCCAGGGATCGAACTTGTGTCTCCTGCAATGGGAGGCGGATTCTTTACACTGAGCCCCCAGGGCAGACCTGGGGGGACATTAAGGACCATTCCACCGTGTCTTGCAAGGGGGCTGCTATCTGCGCAGGGGCTTCTGAGGTGGGTTGAGGTTGTATCTCGGAGGGAGAGGTACAGCCTGCAGCTGACTGCAGGCTTCTGGCTGCCGAAGCCTGGAGGGCTATCTGCTGGAGACCTCGGCGGCTGAGGAATTCCCAGGTTATCCTATGAGACCTCTGGCAGCGACATGCCTCTTCCCCTTGTGGTCATCTCCATGTCCTGTTGTGGAAAATGACAGCTTTAGTCACCTTCTAACCAGTGGGATGAGTGTGTGAAAGGCAGCCTCTCATTCACCCTGGCTCTTCCTGAACTTCACCAGCGAATTTACTCCATGTCTAGATGCCTACAACCAGGGACATTTTATCACCGATTCTTCCTCGACTTCTCCTTTTACTAGCACGTGATTTCATTCACTTGCATCCTTCAGGGCTTAAAGGAGAATATTGAGTTTTCACAGTAGCCCATTACTCCCAGACCCGGAACCCAGTTGATTTTGTTTTCATGGCTCCCTCCCTGCTTCCCAGGCTCTGATTTAGAGCTATCCCACCACCCTGCCCCACTTAAAAAAAAAAAAAAGAAAAATCTGAGAACCCATGCCAGGGCTTACCTCTGGTGAAGGATTTGTCCTCAGAGCAGGCAGCAAATCTGTTCTCTTGGCAGAAGGTGGAAGCCATACCCTATGACTCTCTCTCCGGATCGCCCAGCCGGGCCATGGGGCAGCCAGCATTTCCGCAGGGGGTGGTATCACATATGTAAACAGAAATTGCTCCCCTGTAGGAAGCAGCTTCCACTGACATTGTTTGTCACCTCTGAGAAGTGCAAGCAGAATGATGTGTTTGGTTCTTCACGGAGGGTGGGAGGGGAAGTCAGGGGCGGCTGCTTTTTTGTCTTTTAAAGAAGGGGATGGCAAGGCACAGAAGGACCAGAGGGCTGTGATCAGACTTCTGGAAGGCGTGAGAAGGGCCGCTGGAACCCGGGGTCTCAGAGCCCTCCCCATATCCTGAGCTGCTTCCACCGGGGGGCAGACCTGTGATTCACCATGTATGTGTGTGCGCTCAGTCGCTCAGTCGTGTCCGACTCTTTGCGACCCCAAGGACTGTAGCCCACCAGGCTCCTCTGTCCATGGGATTTCCCAGAGTGGGTTGCCATTTCCTCCTCCAGGGGATCTTCCCGACCCAGGCATCGAACCCACGCCTCCTGTGTCTCCTGCATTACAGGTGGATTCTTTACTACTGAGTCACCTGGAAAGCCAACAGGAAATCCTAACTCCCAGCCACAAATTGGGGAACCCTGGCATCTCCTAATTAGGTAAACACATTACTGTCAAGTTCAAACAAACAGCAGATTAATGCCAGGCTTGGCGAGGCGGCAAAAGCAGGCAGAGCAGTCTCCCCGTGGGGAATCGGTGTCCTGGCCAGTCCAGCAGGCTGGCTTCCTTTCCAGAAGCCCTCCAGGGGTATTTCCAGACTGTTCCTTTCCCACCTGAGGAGATGCCTGGATGATGCAAAGAAATGCTCACTGTTAATTCTCCTTTGGACAATGGGATGTTTCTGCATCTGTGATTTCAGGGGGTGGACCTGTGTCCTGAGACTCAAAGGCTGGGCCATGGGGACAGGCATGGACTCCCACCTGAGCATCGGCTTTTCTTGGGGGGAGAAGCTTGGGGCCAAGTCATGTTCTTTCCTGGTTAACGCCCTCACACCAGTACAGGGTCTTTCAGACCAGGCAGCAGAGGACATTTGCTCAGGGAAGACTGAGAAATTACTCTGCAAGATTGCTCGTAGCTTGCACAGATCTGCCTGTAATTCTACTTTCCCACCCCCCCTCCAACGCTTCATTGAAGCAGCCAAGGGATCTATGGGTCCTACCTGCCCCACTGCAGGATCAGTACCAGACATCAGCCACCTTCCACTGGGACCTTTGGTACCCCAAAGGGTGCCAAGAGGAAGCTATAAGGAGGGAATCGGGGACAGGGAGGGTGTTCCTTGACTGGGCTCCTGCTGACCGAGAAGCACGTGTTACAGTGGAAAGTCGATGGACCGGAAACGAGACCAACATGAGTATGAAGCACAGCTTCAGTGCTTAGACACTCACTCCATAATTACACAAGTTACTTAACGTGAATTTCAGATCATTTGTTAGTAAAATGGGGATTGCAACATCTATCTAGTAGAATGGTTGTGACCCTAAAATAGAAGACCATAATAAAGTGCATAAAGTGTATTTTGCCCATTTTAGGCACCCCATGCATTGTACTTACCTGCCCCCTCCCCACCCCACCCCCACTCACACAAACATTCTCTCTTAGGAAGGGTGGACACCTTTGCCCAGACAACTTCATTTGCAAGCTTCCTGGGAATGTTGGGAGACTTGGAGCCTGATTAGTACAGGCAGAAACCTGGACTGTGATGGTAAAAAGACCAAATTGGCAAGTAAACAAAAGAAAAGATGCTCAACGTATCTTTAGGGATTCGAAAATTGAAATGACAATGTGATCTAACTACACATGTATCAGAATGGTTAAAGTCCAAAACACAAACAACATCAGATGCTGGGAAGGATGTGGAACAATAGGAATTTCAATTTGTTCCTGGTATAAATGTAAAATGTACGGCTTCTTTGGAAAAGAGTTTGGAAGTTTCTTATAAAACTAAACATACCCTTAACATATGATCCAGCAATAACAATTCTTGGTATTTATCCAAAGAGATGAAATTTTTCATCCAGATAAAAACCGTCATGTGGATGTTTTTAGCAGCATTACTTATAATGGCCAAAATGTGGAACAACCAAGATGACCTTCAGTAAGATTCTGAATGGATCAATAAGCTGTGGTTCGTTCATACAGTGGAATACTATTCAATGAGAAGATGAAATAAGTTACTGATCGAGGAAAAGACATGTTCAGTTCAGTTTAGTTGCTCAGTCATGTCCAACTCTTTGTGACCCCATGAATCTCAGCACGCCAGGCCTCTCTGTCCATCACCAAGTCCCAGAGTTTACTCAAACTCATGTTCACTGAGTTAGTGATGCCATCCAACCATCTCATCCTCTGTTGTCCCCGTCTCCTCCTGCCCTCAATCTTTCCCAGCATCAGGGTCTTTTCAAATGAGTCAGCTCTTCGCATCAGGTGGCCAAAGTATTGGAGTTTCAGTTTCAAAACCAGTCCTTCCAATGAACACCCAGGACTGATCTCCTTTAGGATGGACTGGTTGGATCTCCTTGCAGTCCAAGGGACTCTCAAGAGTCTTCTCCAACACCAGAGTTCACAAGAGCACTCAGCTTTCTTTGTAGTCGAACTCTCACATCCATACATGACTATTGAAAAAACCATAGCCTCGAGTAGATGGACCTTTGCTGACAAAGTAATGTCTCTGCTTTTTAATATGCTATCTAGGTTGGTCATAACTTTCCTTCCAAGGAGTAACCGTCTTAATTTCATGGCTGCAGTCACTATCTGCAGTGATTTTTGCAGCCCCCAAAAATAAAGTCAGCCACTGTTTCCACTATTTCCCCATCTATTTGCCATGAAGTGATGGGACTGGATGCCATGATCTTCGTTTTCTGAATGTTGCACTTTAAGCCAACTTTTTCACTCTCCTCTTTCACTTTCATCAAGAGGCTCTTTAGTTCTTCACTTTCTGCCATAAGGGTGGTGTCATCTACATATCTGAGGTTATTGATATTTCTCCTGGCAATTTTGATTCCAGCTTGTGCTTCTTCCAGCCCAGCGTTTCTCATGATGTAGTCTGCATACAAGTTAAATAAGCAGGGTGACAATATGCAGCCTTTCCTATTTGGAACCAGTCTATTGGTCCATGTCCAGTTCTAACTGTTGCTTCCTGACCTGCATATAGGTTTCTCAAGAGGCAGGTCAGCTGGTTTGGTATTCCCATCTCTTTCAGAATTTTCCACAGTTTATTGTGATCCACATAGTCAAAGGCCTGGCATAGTCAATAAAGCAGAAATAGGTGCTTTTCTGGAACTCTCTTGCTTTTTCGATGATCCAGCAGATGTTGGCAATTTGACCTCTGGTTCCTCTGCCTTTTCTAAAACCAGTTTGAACATCTGGGAATTAATGGTTTATGTATTGCTGAAGCCTGGCTTAGAGAATTTTGAGCATTACTTACTAGTGTGTGAGATGAGTGCATTTGTGCAGTAGTTTGAGCATTTTTCGGCATTGCCTTTCTTTGGGATTGGAATGAAAACTGACCTTTTCCAGTCCTGTGGCCACTGCTGAGTTTTCCAAATTTGCTGGCATATTGAGTGCAGCACTTTCACAGCATCATCTTTTAGGATTTGAAATAGCTCAACTGGAATTCCATAACCTCCACTAGCTTTATTCTTAGTGATGCTTCCTAAGGCCCCCTTGACTTCACATTCCAGGATGTCTGGCTCTAGGTGAGTGTGAGTGATCACACCATCATGATTATCTGGGTCATGAAGATTTTTTTTGTATAGTTTGTGTATTCTTGCCACTTCTTCTTAATATCTTCTGCTTCTGTTAGCTCCATACCATTTCTGTCCTTTATTGAGCCCATCTTTGCATGAAATGTTCCCTTGATATCTCTAATTTTCCTGAAGAGATCTCTAGTCTTTCCCATTTTATTGTTTTCCTCTATTTGCATTCATCGCTGAGGAAGGCTTTCTTATCTCTCCTTGCTATTCTTTGGAAAAGACATGAAGGAAAAACAAATGCTAATGAAAGAAACCAACCTGAAAAGGCTACATACTGCATGATTCAAACTGTAAGACATTCTGGAGAAGGCAAAACTATAGAGACAATAAAAAGATTATTGGTTGCCAGGGACTTGGGAAAAAAGAGAGAGGGTTAAATAGATGGAGCACAGAGAATTGTTAGGGCAGGGAAGCTGCTTTGTAAGATACTGTTCTTGTAGATATATATTTGTCAAATCCCATGGCGTGTACAACACAGAATGAAACTTAACATGAACCACTCACTTTACTTAACAAATTGCTGTTGTTTTTTAAAAGCTCAGTTGTATCTGACTCTTTGTGACCCCATGGACTGCAGCACACCAGGCCTCCCTGTCCATCACCAACTCCTAGAGCTTACTCAAACTCATGTCCATTGAGTCAGTGATGCCATCCAACCATCTCATCCTCTGTCGCCCCCTTCTCCTCCTGCCCTCAATCTTTCCCAGCATCAGGGTTTTTTCCAATGAGTTGGCTCTTTCCATCAGGCAGCCAAAGTATTGGAGCTTTGGCTTCAGCATCAATCCTTACAATGTATATTCAGGGTTTGTTTCCTTTAGGATTGGCTGGTTTGATGTCCTTGCTGTCCAACGGACTCTCAAGAGTCTTCTCCAGCACCACAATTCGAAAGCATCAATTCTTTGATGCTTAGCCTTCTTTATGGTTCCAGCTCTCACATCCATACATGACTACTAGAAAAATCATAGCTTTGACTACACAGAACTTTGTCGGCAAAGTGATGTCTCTGCCTTTTAATACACTGTTTAGGTTTGTTATAGCTTTTCTTCCAAGGAGCAAGCATCTTTTAGTTTCACAGCTGCAGTCACTGTCCTCAGTGATTTTGGAGCCCAAGAAAATAAAGTCTGTCACTGTTTCCATTGTTTCCCTGTCTATTTGCCATGAAGTGATGGGGCCAGTTGCCATGGTCTTTTACTTAAAAATGATGAATCACTATTTGCTGTTACAATCAGTTGTAACAAATGTATCAAACTAATATAAGATATTAATAATAAGGAAAACTGTGTTAGGGGAAAGGAAGGGTATACAGAAATTCTCTGTATGGGAATCACTCTGTACTTTTTGCTAAAATTTTCTGTAAATTTAAACGGGCTTTAAAAGTAAGTCTATTAGTTAAAAAAAAAAATCAACATATAAATAAGACACATTCAGACTCTCAGGCCCTGAAGTGGTGCAAGGACCTAGCTGGCTCCAGGGCAGGGCTCTTCGGCCTGCGAACTGAGGGGACTAGAGAACTGTGATGTCAGAGAGAGAATTTTGCAAGTGGCTTTAGGCTTTGAGTGAATTGGGGAAATGGCTACATGGTTTGTGTTTTGAGGATCAGAAGAAGATTTTTTCTGGGCCTCTGGCTCCCTCTGCTTCTTCTTGTTCCAGCATCGCTCAAGTCCTAACTCTGCCCTGGTGCTCTTGTTCAGAAGCACAGTTGAGCAGAACAATGGAAAGAATAAGCATTAGAACAAGCCTTTCCCCCTGGGAACCCAGATATGAAATAACGCATGGGAAAAAGGCATTCAGAGCCTCTGTGGTCGACCACATACCCCCCCACCCCCAGTGATTATTACTGAAAATGATGTCTTCTTAAGTGTCTCAAATAGTGCTATTTGCCATATATATCATAAAATCACAGAGTGGCTTGCTGCGATTCATGGGGTCGCAAATAGTTGGACACGACCGAGCGACCGAACTGAACTGAAAGAGTGGATGGGACACGAAAGGTCACCTTGGCTGAACTTTCCTTGGACATTTGAGAGTCCTGCTTATACCACACTTTCCAGAATGTCACCCTCTCCTGAATTCTGATGAACAAGAAGCTCTTTCTTTTCCAGGGAGCCTACCCTATCTCTGGACAGCTCTCAAAGGAAAACTTGATTGCTTTATAAAACTTTACCAATTTTAAAATAATTTTATTTATTTATTTTTGGCTGTGCTGGGTCGTCGTTGCTGCAAGGGTTTTTCTCTAGGTGTGGAGGGCAGGGGCTACTCTAGTTGCAAGGGCTTCTCGTTGCACTGGGTGTGGGACTCGGGCTCCAGGGCACATGGGTTTCAGTAGCTGCGGCATGAGGTCTCTGCCGTTGCAGCTTCTAGGCTCTAAAGCGCAGGCCCAATAGTTGGGGCACATGGGATTCATTGCTCTGCAACATGTGGAATCTTCCTGGATGAGGGGTGGAAGGTCACCTGCGTTGGCAGACAGAAAGATTTTTGACCACTGAGTCACCAGGAAAGCCTACCATTTTAAATATAAAATTTCATTGTTCTCAAAAGTTGCATAGCTGGAAACCCATCTTTCTCCCCCCAGAGTTAATGTGAGTCAACATTTACACTTATACCTTCAGAGTTCTTCCCTCTAATTGCTTTCTTCCTCCTTTTGTGTCCACTTGGGTTCCACCTCCCTCACCCATTTTCCAGAGAGGAAAGCTAAGAGTCAGTGTTACCATAGCAATTATCAACATCTTGCAGTGCTGAATGGAAGTAATCAAAGACGCCGAAAGGCCCATGCAGAAGGAGACTCTGTGACACTGAAACTCACGGGACACGTGACTCTCCGGGTGCCCAACTTGAACTTCGTTCTCTAAAGCTGCCCTTCGATTATAAAGCACCTCAACAGAAGCCTCAGGAAACCGAAGCCAAAACAAAGCGTCCCTGGACTCGGTCCATCATTTCACAGGTGACCACAGAGAATTCTTTCTGACTGGGCTTATTTCAGAGCATCATCCTTTTTCGGGGTTTGATTCAGGAGATTTGTTGACAGAAGTCTAAAGCAACCATCACTCAACGCCTGAGCCAAATCAAATAGAAATAGAGAGGAATAAATAAATAAAAGTGAGATTCGGCCAAAAATGGAGGGGAGGAAAAAAAAAGCCAGAGAGAGAGGGAGCTCATATTATCAACCAATAAACCCAATAATCCATTAGTGACCAAGGTTGCTGAATAATATAGTACTTTCTCAGAGCCATAATTTATCCTGCAGACTAGAGAGTAGACACGGTTATTAGAGTGAGGGCTACCGGATGACACATGATGCACGACCGTGCGGCATTGATCTTCACACAACAGGAAGGTGTCTAGACCGGGAGATGTATGGCTATGCGATTCAGAGCAGGGCATATTTCACGGGAGGCCTAATGGAGTGGTGGAGCCAGTGATGGATGGGTTTGGCCAGTTTCAGTAGCAGCGCAGTTATAGCAGTGCTAATGTCTGACCTCTTCTGGGCCTTCTGTCCTTCATTCAGTCAGGGTGACCTCATTTAAAGGGACAGAAAATGAGATAGGGAGGAGGGAAGGGGGAGCGGGGGGGGGGGCAGGGGTGGAGGGGACCAGGCTGGCCTGAAGGCGGGAAGGGGTGCTTGTGTAGGAGGGATTTAAACAGAGGAGGTGAAAGGCAAGAGGCCAGCGAGAATGACGCGGATGCCAACCCAAACATCCGGCGCCCCACGGAATGAGCTGATGCAAGAAATACATCGAAGAAGCGCTTTCACGCCTCTCTGTCCTTCTTCCCTCCGCAGTTCAGGAGTCCAGGGTGGTTGTTCTGGAAAGCCCGGGGCTTCCTCCATCCCCAGAGGAAAGACTCCAGGGATGAGGTGGAAGTCTGAATGTGAGAGACAGGGGTTGGTGCTAATGGGGTGAGGATATTCCGAGAGGAGCGAGTTTTGAGTAATCGGCATCGATTATGCAGGAGCGAGAGAGCCTTCCTGCACTCCCCAGGCCCTGTTAGATGATGCTTAATGCATCCTAATGACACTCTTGATCATTCCTCGGGAAAGCTAATGATTCATGCAGCGGCCAATCCAAGCCGAAGTAGCTTGGTTGGTGGTGTTTTTCCTTTCTCTCTCTCTGGCTCCCCCTTCCTCCCTCTCTCTCTCTGTTCTTTAAATTTC
This sequence comes from Muntiacus reevesi, assembly GCF_963930625.1. NCBI lineage: Eukaryota > Metazoa > Chordata > Mammalia > Artiodactyla > Cervidae > Muntiacus > Muntiacus reevesi. The sequence goes on along the minus strand of NC_089258.1, from coordinate 73,168,866 downwards.
TTTCTCTGTATAAACGTTGAAGAGAAAGGCCGGATCCCCATCTAGCACCTGAGCTGCTATTTAACCAAGAAAGAAACATTTGTCATTCTTTAGCCTTTCCCCCCCTGTGTTAAACCATCATTTCCAAGTCACTCTTTATATGGGGCTTCCCTGAGAGCTCAGTTGGTAAAGAATCAGCCTGCAATGCAAGGGACCCTGGTTTGATTTCTGGGTTAGGAAGATCTGCTGGAGAAGGGCTAGGCTACCTACTCCAGTATTCTTGAGCTTCCCCGGTGGCTCACCTGGTAAAGAATCCACCTGCAATTCGGGAGACCTGGGTTTGATTCCTGGATTGGGAAGATCCCCTGGAAAAGGGAAAGGTTACCCACTCCAATATTCTGGCCTGGAGAATTCCATGGACTGTATAGTCTATGGGGTCGCAAAGAGTTGGACATGACTGAGTGACTTTCACTCACTTCACTCACTCCCTCCTTATTGGTAGCTGACTGGTTTTGATGTGACAATGAGGGCCGGGACACTCCCGTACCCTGTCCATTGTGGGATGAAGGGAAATGGTTGACCAATCATGTTTCTTTCCTACTTTCTCAGAGACACCCTTCTACCTTCCCAGCCACAATGAACACCCAATTCTATCTTGAAAAGATATGTTCTTACTTCTTAGTTCCCAGCAAGGCTAGCCAAGGTAAGCTGACTTACATATATATATATATTTTGGAGAAAGTAATGGCAACCCATTCTAGTACTCTTGCCTGGAGAATCCCATGGACGGAGGAGCCTGGTGGGCTGCAGTCCATGGGGTTGCTAAGAGTCGGACACGACTGAGCGACTTCACTTTTGCTTTTCACTTTCATGCATTGGAGAAGGAAATGGCAACCCACTCCAGTGTTCTTGCCTGGAGAATCCCAGGGACGGGGGAGCCTGGTGGGCTGCCGTCTATGGGGTCGCACAGAGTCAGACACAACTGATGTGACTTAGCAGCAGCATATATATTTTAAACAATAGACTTCTATTTCTTAACTTCCTGAAGACTAGGAAGTCAAAGGTGCCAGGAAATTTGGTTCTTGGTGAGAGCTTTCTTCCTGAGTTGTAGAAAGATACCTTCTCTCTGGGTGTCCCTGGAGAGGGAGCTGTGGTCTCTTTCTTTTCTTTCCTTTTTTAAATATGAAGTGTCACTGATTTACAGTATCATCTAAGTTTCAGAGGTACAGCATAGCAATTCAGTTATACATATACATGACTTTTTCAGTTATATATGTATATATATTCCTTTTCTGATTCCTTTCCCTCATAGGTTCTGACTTACTAATTTTTTTCTACCTTTCTTTTTTTTTTTTTTTATGCTGGAACATAGTTTCTTTACAATGTTGTGTTAGTTTCAGGTGCATAGCAGACTGATCCAGTTATACATATATTCATTCTTTTTCAGATTCTTTCTCCATACAGGTAATTACAAAACATTGAGTAGAGTTCACTGTGCCACACAGTAGGTCCTTGTTGGTTATCCATTTTATATATAGGCCACCTGACCTGCCTCCTGAGAAATCTGTATGCCATTCAAGAAGAAACAGTTAGAACTGGACATGGAACAACAGACTGGTTCCAAATCTGGAAAGGAGTACATCAAGGCTATATATTGTCACCCTGCTTGTTTAACTTATATGCAGAGTACATCATGAGAAACGCTGGGCTGGATAAAGCACAGGCTGGAATCAAGATTGCAGGGAGAAATATCAATAACCTCAGATATGCAGATGACACCACCCTTATGGCAGAAAGTGAAGAGGAACTAAAGAGCCTCTTGATGAAAGTGAAAAAGGAGAGTGAAAAATTTGCCTTAAAGCTCAACTTTCAGAAAATTAAGATCATCGCATCTGGTCCTATAACTTCATGGCAAATAGATGGGGAAACAATGGAAACAGGGACAGACTATTATTTTGGACTCCAAAGCACTGCAGATGGTGACTGCAGCCATGCAATTAAAAGATGCTTGCTCCTTGGAAGAGAAACTATGATCAACCTGGACAGCATATCAAAAAGCAGAGACAACAAAGGTCTTGCCAACAAAGGTCTGTCTAGTCATAGCTATGGTTTTCCCAGTAGTCATGTATGGCTGAATAATTGATGCTTTTGAACTGTAGTGTTGGAGAAGATTCTTGAGAGTTCCTTGGACTGCAAGGAGATCCAACCAGTCAATCCTAAAAGATATCAGTCCTGAATATTCATTGGAAGGACTGATGCTAAAGGTGAAACTCTAATACTTTGGCCACCTGATGCGAAAAACTGACTCATTTGAAAAGATCTTGATGCTGGGAATGACTGAAGGTGGCAGGAGAAGGGAATGACAGAGGGTGAGATGGTTGGATGGCATCACCAACTCAATGAACATGAGTTTGAGTAAGCTCTAGGAGTTGGTGATGGACAGGGAAGCCATGGTGTGTCCATGGGTAGCAAAGTGTCAGACACAACTGAGTGACTGAACTGAACTGAACTGAATTGACCTATGACTTTACAGAGTATGAAACTATGAAAGGGATCCTGTGGATAAAGTGGGTATTTGGTGAGTTCCAATAAGATGGATAGTTCATGTGAGAGAATAATTATTGGATTTGGGGCATTTCCAGTGTCAGGGACTTTGAAAGTTTCTTTATAACTCTGGCCTTCGTTTATTCCTCCCAAAATTGTGAATAAAATTATATCAGTCTTACACCTAAGGCTGTTCTTAGTAGTCATTAACTAACAAGGCAGACAGTAGCTGGCAGAGTTGAGAGCTAGGGCATGGGAAGAGGAGACACTCAATGAGGAATTCGCCAAATATTTACAGACAGCTTGCAGTGGGCTGTGCTCTTCGTTCTGGAGATAGATCAGAAAACAAAACAAATGGATCTCACAGTGTGTTCAGAAGACGAACATTAAACAGATTATCACGTAAGAAATAAATAAGTCATAGAAAATAACTCATGTGGTTAGAAGAGCAAAAGAGGAACCAGCATTTCTGAGCACCTACTTGGTAGCAGGCACTATGCCCCTGGGAGTGATGGATACCATTTGATTTAAATGAGAATACTCTGAGGTGGGGGGAGATTACTCTCTTTTTGCAAGTGAGGAAAGCTGAGGTTTAGGGAAAAGAAATGCGTTTCCGAAGGTCACTTGGCAGGTAACCCAGAGGCAAACCAGAATGTCTTCCAGTTTGATTTGCCCCTCAAACTGCTCACAAAATTAGACATCTGCTTCACTTTCTACATAGAATTAAGTTCCTGGTGGATTAAGGGTGAAAAATGGAATCCCTTAGGTGGACATCTACTTCTTAGTACCAAAGCACACATCGGAAGCAAACCATCAATTACAACCATTCAATTACATCAAAATTAACTTTGGATGACTTTTCTTCCATTCAACATAGAGTAGCAGAGTTTATTCTTTGACTTGAAATGAGGAAACCAAACAAAATGTATGCTTTGCAATGTTGCACTGCTTTCTGCCACATAGCAATACGAATCAGCCACAAGTTTACATATGGTCCCGCCCTCCTGAACCTCCCTCCTACCCTCCCAACCCTTCCCATCCCTCTAGGTTGCCACCAGATAATAATTGTTTGTTTTTTAAGAACATTAAAATAATCAAAAAAGTCACTTACAATTGTCACTTGTCCAAAGTGTTCAACCTGAAAGCTGAGTTCTGCCCGGTGCCTGGTCATCAGCTCGGATCCACACACGGTGAGACCGGAAGTGCTCCCAGCCTTCACCCTGGCCGCAGTTCTGTTGGGTACCGAGTCTGTGAAGATCACTTCTCTAGGCCATGAATATGTCACCCGATATCTGGGCACAGGAACTCACAACTAATTGAAACAGGAGGCAATTGTGGCACAAGGAGATAAATACTAAATACAGCAACAAGAAGTGAGCTGGAATTCAGGAGGAGTTATAGACCCAGCTCTAGGGTAGGAAGTGATATCTAAGCTGAGACCTAGAGCAGTGCTTCCCCAACCTTTTGGCACCAGGAACTGGTTTTATGGAAGACAGTTTTTCCATGGACTGGTGAGGGATGCTTTTGAGATTCAAGTGCATTATTTTATCAGGCATTTTATTTCTACTAGGGCTTCCCTGGTGGCTCAGATGGTAAAGAAATCTGCCTACACAACGAGAGACCAAGTCTTGATCCCTGGGTCAGGAAGATCCCCTGGAGAATGGAATGGCAACCCACTTCAGGATTTTTGCCTGAGGAATCCCATGGATAGAGGAGCCTGGATGACTACAGTCCATGGGGTTGCAGAGTCAGACATGACTAAGTAACTAACATTTATTTCTATTATTATTACATCAGCTCCACCTCAGATCATCAGGCATTAGATCCCGGAGGTTGAGGAGCCCTGTCCTAAAGGGTAAGCAGAATCTAAGTGAAAGCAGAGGGTGAGAAATAAGTTCTGGGCTTTATGGGGTTGCAGGTACAAAAACCCTGCAGCAAGGAAGAGAGAAAAGAGGAGCAGGCCCAGCTTCTCAGTGCCTGATAGGAGGAGTGTCAGGAGAGGAGGGGGATGAGGCAGGCAGGATCCATACGTGAAGGGGGCTCCTGGCCGTTTTAAAGGGTCTGCCCTTTACCCCAAGGGTACCAAGGGAAGGGATTGAGAGTAGGGAGTGGAAATGAAACATTTAAAAAGTTTTAGACTGAAAGTATTGTTAGGATACTTGCATTTTAGAAAGACTTCTCTAGGGACTTGAGGGTAAAACGAGGTTTGATCATGAATGTCTGATTTCTGCCTCCCAGAATCCTATGAAAATGACCTATAAGATTAAAAATAAAGTAGGAAAAACATACAGCAATGCCAAGGACCAGGAAGAATATTGCTGACCATCCAGCATGTAAGTTCAACAAAGTTTCAGTAAATAATGACATTGAGTCTAATGAAACATACATCAGAAGTCTTAATATATACAGAATCATGTACTTTCTAAATAGAAATACATCTTCTTTTGAAACATCCATGCTTTGTTTATGAGAATTTAAGCCCACTCTTGGCTACAAAGAAATCTTCAATAAATTTCACAGACTAGAAATTTTACAGGCCCCACTGTCTGATCATGATGCAAAAATAAAAATTTCTAATAAAAACCCATATATAAACCATCTATCAGTTGGACATTAGAAAGGCAAAAATACAACTTTTGCATAGAATGAAATAAAAAGCAAACCAAATCTACAATTATTTAGACTATTTAGAAAGTTACAAGTATATATGGATGCATTTGAAAAATAAGTAAAATAATTATCTCCCCAAAATATTTTATGGGATGATATTCAAGAAGGAAATGCTTTTCTTCTTATCCTATTCAAGTCATTCCAGAGCAGAGGAAAAGGTAGAAAACTTCCCAGTTGACCAGATGTCATAGTATTAAACCCAAAACTTGGCAGTTAATACCGTAGATATAAAAGCTATAGGTCAATCCCACTTCTGAGTGTAAGTGCAGAAATCCTTGAAATAATAGCAAATTGTATCCAATAGAATGGGCTTCACAGGTGGTGCTAGTGATAAAGAACCTGCCTGCCAATGTAGGAGACTTAAGAAACACAGGTTTGATCTCTGAGTCTGGAAGACCTCCTGGAGGAGGGCATGGCAACCCACTCCAGTATTCTTGCCAGGAAGATCCCATGGACAGAAGAGCCTGGCAAGCTATGGTCCATACGGTCCCAAAGAGTTGGGCGTGACTGAAGTGAGTTGGTAGGCCCACACATACACATCCAATAGAATACTGAAGGCTGACTATGGGTGGCTAGAAAAGGATTATTCCAGAGATGCTTTAGCATTAATCTATTTTAAATAATATTCACCATACCAACAGCCAAGACAAATTATCACATTATCTTGATAGATTCCCCCCCAAAATTTGTAAAATTTCCAATCCTAATTAATTACAAACACATTCTTATGAAACTTGAGCTGTAAAAATACTTTAATGAGTAGAATAACAGGTATATTAACTAAAGAGACATAAATATGTTTAATAAAACAACCATAGACAGTCTTACTTAAGTCTAGGAAACACTGCCTTCTAGCATTATTACTTAGAATTCTGAAAGTCCAAGAATAGAACAAGAAAATATTAAACTTAAATATTGGAAAGAAGAAAAAATTCTGATGTGATATAACAGATTATATTCTTGACATATATTCTATTCTTGATAACCTTGAAAATCTATAGGATGTATTTGAAAAACTATTAGCATTAAAAAGTATTTGATAAGATTGTTGTCTAGTTGCTAAGTCATGTCCAACTCTTTAGTGATCCCATAAACTGTAACTTGCCGGGCTTCTCTGTTCATGGGATTAGGCAAGAGGACTAGAGTTGGTTGCCATTTTCTTTTCCCGACCCAGGAATTGAACCTGCATCTCTTGCTTTGGCAGGCAGATTCTTTACCACTGCACCACCAGGAGAGCACGCTTAATGAGTTGTCTAGCTACAGAATAAAATACGAGGTTTCATAGGCTTGCTCTACACTATAAACAGACTATTGGATAATATATGGATAAAATTCCCACTCATATAGCTTTAGCAATTTATTCCATTTCTGGAAAATAACCAACATGAAAATTTTCAATAGATACATGGAGAAATTTCATACTTGTATTGAAACATATAAAAGACCACTTAATTAACAGTTGATAGAAAAAATATCAATTTATAACTTTAATGTAATTGCAATCAAAATTTGAATAGAAATTGGAAAACATTAAAGAATAACACTAAACTTTGTATAGAAAGTACAGAAACCAAAGAAATTTTGATAGAGAAGACATGAGTTGCTGCTCTTATATGTAAAAATTGCAGTTTAAATACTAAAATAGTAAGAACTGAGAGCGACAGAAAGACATAGACCAGGGAAACCAAACTGAAAGGCCAAAACTGACCAAAGTGTATTTATGGAATTTTGTGTATGTGAAAATGTTTTGGTATAGATGGTATTTAGACAAGTGATTAAATAATTGGAAATATGTACACAGAACCCACCTTATACCGTAGTCAAAAATTGATTCCAAATGTATTAAACCATCTAATGCCAAAGTTTAAAAATACATAAATAAGAGTAGAAAATACAGTTGACTTTCTACCTGCTGTCAAGGAGAAGACTTCTACGCATTAAAGCAAGGGGAAAATGATAAGGGAAAATGTTGACAGATACCACTATATTAAATTCAGTTCCTAAACTGCAATATGTAAAAATGAAAGCAAGATTACAATTTTTGGAAAGATCTGGGACATATTTAACACCTATAGGATGTCTCATACAAAAAGAAATTAATAATAAATAAACATCAAAAGTAAAATGTGTAAGTGCCATGAACCAATCATTAGGGAAAGCATATTCAAATAACTAAAAATCACAAAAAATTATGTTTAAATGACTTCATCAAAGAAATGTAAATAAAGATACTAATACTTTATTTTGCTTATGAAATTGGCATAGTTAAAAATGGTTAACATGGAAAAGTTTTGTGGTATATTATTTAGTGGAGAAGAATGGTATCAAAATAATACATATAGGGTATGATCTCAATTTTATTTTAAAGTATGCAACATGCAATATATGCGCATATATAGAATGGGCCATTTTCATTTTTATCTTTGTGTTCTTATGTGGTTTAAACATTTAATAGATATGTAGGATTTTGTAATCAGAACACATTCCAAAACATGGAGAATGAATTTTGAAAGTATAAAGCAAAAGCAGAAAGTAGACAAGGCTTGTTGGAGTCACGAACACTAGAAAGTCAAAACAGAGGCAAACACTTTGGAGACTGAAAGAAACCAATCTATTCCATCTAATGGTAGGCAGCGGGAAGGGGAAAAAAGGGAAAATAAAGAGCCAAATAGGGCTCCCAGGTTTTATTTGGGGCACTGGGTGGGATGGTGGTAGTGGTCTTGCTCCTGAGATAGGATCAGTGGACCAGGCTTGGGTGGTTGGTGGGAAATGCCTGCTGATAAATTGAATCTGAAGTGCCTATTAGCTGTCCACCAGGAAAGAGGCTGCAATTCAGAAGGGAGGTCTGAGTGAGATATGTATTTGTAACTACCTTTATCTATCATCTATCAATCTGTCTGTCATCTATCATTTATCAATTTGTCTATCTAATGTCTATTAATCTATCTCTCTATCATCTATCTATCTACCTATCATCTATCATTTATCTATCTATTGATCTAATGTCCTTTAATCTATCTATCATCTATCTATCTGGAAGATGTCGACATAAGGGTGACCACTGGAACCAGGATGGTTTCACGCAGGGAGATTTTGCAGAGAAGAGGGCTGAACCCAGAACTTTGAAAAACACCTACACTTAAGAGACATCATTGAAGATATGGGCTCAGGAAGAAGAAACTATGAACAAGTCTGAGAGTTAAGAAAAAAAGCCAAGAGAATAGACCCATGGAGTCTGAGGGAGGAGAAGCAATTTAAGATCTAACAGGGGTGAGAGCAATAAAACAGTAAAAGATGCCACGTTGGCTGCTGAAGATGGGGGCCAGATTGGGGTGGTGCACTTCTGGGAAGAGAGGGGAATCAATAGCATTCAGTGCTACCTAGATGTCAGGAAAATGAAGGCATAAGAGGTGCAGACTAAGGATGAAGTTGGGATTTGGGCAAGTAGAGTGGAACCGTGGGATGGGGGCCTGCTGTGGGGGGTCTGAGGAGTGAGACAGAGGAGAGGAAGTGGAGACAGGAGTGAGATACCCTCTTTGAGCATCTTGGCTGTGAATGGAGTGTAGGCAGAGAGGATGGAAGCTAGAGGGCCCACGGAAATATTTCTACTTCTAAATGGTGATCAACTTGACCTTGTTTTCATGCTGATGGGAGGAAGGGTCTGTAGGGTGGGGTGGGTGTTGGGGGAACAGGGGGGAGCACAGAGGAGATACTGGTTAGATGCATTCTCCCAGGCAAACAGCAGACGTGGAGACCTGTGGCCAGGTGGGACCTGCTTCATTTCAAATGTGATGGAAGGAGACGGTGTGTGTGTGTGTGTGTGTGTGTGTGTGTGTGTGTGTATAGGGGTGGCTAGCTAGTGGACTTGGCTGGGGAGTGAAAGATCAAGGGAAACAACTGCTTCCCAGGGGACATTCTCCATGTGTGGTTGGAGTCTTTTAAACTGTAAAGTGATTTTGCAATTGAGAGAAGCATCAAGAAAGCTGGGGTCAGCCACTGACACAGCTGGAGGACCACAAGATTCTCACTGAAGACAGAATTTGGAGATGTTTCGTGTGTTCACCCTCCTGCCCACCATGGGGCCCACCCCAAGCATGTTTCTGCATCTCCCCACATCCTGGCCACTTGTCTTCAGCAACCAAGCTTGGCCCCTCTTAGAGTTCCCCCCTCCCACTCCGTGTTAGATCTTGGATATCTTTTGGCTTCTATTTTCATCGTGAAGTAGGAGCTGAATTAGCTTACTGAGAGAGATGGAAGATGGAACTTAAGAAGATTTAAAATACCAATTTCAATCTCCCAGCATTTCAGGTAGACAGAGCATCAATGGGGAAACCCTGTAAGAGGGATCTTCTGGCCCGTTGGAGGAAAAACAAGGAGGTCACGTCGGCCAATGGCTGATGAGAGAGTAGAGAGGGGCAGGTGAGGTCACAGAGGGAACTGGACGTCAGATCCTGCAGAAGGGGGGTTCCAGTGGTCCATGATGGGGATACCGAGGCCAGTAAAGGGGGTGGGAGGGCGGAGAAGAGAGATGTAGAGTATATCTTGTCCAAAAAGATTCGTAGGTGGATCCGACATGAGGTCAGGATGGTGCTAAGGACTTTAGCCTGACTAGCCAACTGACTGGTGGTGCTATTGTTCATCTGGGAAAAGGTTAATGAAGTAGTTGAATCTCTGGCAAGACTGATCAAGTGGAATAGAGAAGATGCAAACACACATAGTATAAAGTTAAATGAGAGGCGTCACAGGTGAAATAGAGTTTGAAAATGCTGGAAGAAACATTTTAGCAGCAGTACGTTCCTATGTTAGTAAACTAAGGCAAAATGGGGAATGGGAAAAATATATCACAATTGGCAAAAAGTAAATTAAGATATGACAAAATCAATAGCTATTTTAAAAACTGAAATAATTTCAGTTACTTCCTCACCCTCTAAGTGTGTTTATGTATACATATATATGTATGTATGTTTTGTTGTTTAGTTGCTCAGTCATGTCTGACTCTTTTGTGACCCCATGGAGCATAGCCCGCCAGGCTCCTCTGTCCAAGAGACTCTCCAGGCAAGAATACTAGATTGGGTTGCCGTTTCCTTCTCCAGAGGATCTTGCTGACCCAGAAATCGAATCTGCATCTCCTGTTTGGCAGGCAGACTGTTTACCACTGAACCACCAGGGAAGCTCCATGTATGTAAATGTGTATATGTATAATAGATATATACGTAAATATATTCCCAAGCCAAGATTATTATATGTATAAATTTTGCTACTTTTGTTATTTATTTTAATGAGCACATATATATGTTTGCATATGTGTGTATATAAGTAATAGATATACAAGGAAATATATTTCTAAGCTTCAGTTCAGTTCAGTGGCTTGGTCGTGTCTGACTCTGTAACCTCATGGACTGCAGCACGCCAGGTCTCCCTGTCCATCACCAACTCCCGGAATTTACTCAAACTCATGTCCATTGAGTTGGTGATGCCATCCAACCATCTCATCCTCTGTTGTCCCCTTCTCCTCCTGCCTTCAATCTTTCCCAGCATCAGGGTCTTTTCAAATGAGTCAGCTCTTCACATCAGGTGGCCAAAGTACTGGAGTTTCAGCTTCAACATCAGTCCTTCCAATGAACATTCAGGACTGATCTCCTTTAGGATGGATTGGTTGGATCTCCTTGCAGTCCAAGGGACTCGCAAGAGTCTTCTTCAACACCAGTTCAAAAGCATCAATTCTTTGGCACTCAGCTTTCTTTTTCTAAGCTTAGACTATTATATATATGACTTTTGCTACTTTAATTTATTTCTTTTTATTAAAGTTCAGTTGATTTACATTATTATATTAGTTTAAGGTGTACAACATGGTGTTTCAATATTTTTATAAATTATACCCCATTTATTTATTTATTTATTTTTTAATTTTATTTTATTAGTTGGAGGCCAATTACTTCACAACATTTCAGTGGGTTTTGTCATACATTAACACGAATCAGCCATAGAGTTATACATATTCCCCATCCCGATCACCCCTCCCACCCCCCCCTCCACCCGACTCCTCTGGGTCCTCCCAGTGTACCAGGCCCGAGCACTCGTCTCATGCATCTCACCCGGGCTAGTGATGTGTTTCACCATAGATAATATATATGCTGTTCTTTTGAAATATCCCACCCTCACCTTCTCCCACAGAGTTCAAAAGTCTGTTCTGTACTTCTGTGTCTCTTTTTCTGTTTTGCATATTGGGTTATCGTTACCATCTTTCTAAATCCCATATATATGTGTTAGTATGCTGTAATGTTCTTTATCTTTGTGGCTTACTTCACTCTGTATAATGGGCTCCAGTTTCATCCATCTCATTAGAACTGATTCAAATGAATTCTTTTTAACGGCTGAGTAATATTCCATGGTGTATATGTACCACAGCTTCCTTATCCATTCATCTGCTGATGGGCATCTAGGTTGCTTCCATGTCCTGGCTATCACGTGCACCCCAATGTTCATCGCAGCACTGTTTATAAAGTTATTTTAATGTATCGGTTATATCCCCTGGGCTGTACAATATATCCCTGTATCTTACTTACTTTATACACAGTAGTTTGTACTTCTTAATACCCTACCCCTATCTTACCTCTCCCCCATCCTTCTTCCCAGTTTTAAGAGACGAGTAGTTATATTTAATTTTTCAAGAAATAGAAAATGAGAGAAAATTGCCTAATTTAATTTTTAGGGAGGGGATTTGTTATTTTCTTCTCTCCTCACCATCTTAAGTAACAAGTCATTTCATTTGTAAACTCCTACACGCCTTCTCACAGACCAGCCACATCCATGGTGATCTTACAGATTTCAGGGTGACTCTGAATTCTTCTGGTGATGAGCCAGGTTTTGTGAGAATTAAAGAAAGAAGGAAGGCAGGTGGGGAACTAGGGTGGTTTTCAGGAGGAGTGTGCAGAAAGAGGGGCATGGACACCCTCTAGTACATTTCTGGGGCTAAGGACAGCAGAACGTGTCTGTGTTGTAGCCAGAAAGCCTGTGCATGCATCTTTTCACAGGGCTTTCCTGTGAGGATTTCCTGGAGAATCTTAGAGCAACTTCCCTGGTGGTCCAGTGGTTAAGACTTCACTGTCCAATGCAGGGGGTGTGGGTTCTATCCCTGGTCAGGGGGCTAAGATCCTACATGCCTCATGGCAAAAAAACCAAAACATAAAACAGAAGCAATATTGTGACAGATTCAATAAAGACTAAAAAAAATGGTGCATGTAAAAAAAAAAATCTTGAAAAAATAAAAGACCGCTTACTGTCCTTCCTTCTTCCGTGTTCCTGTCCTTTCTTTGGTCGGAAATCTCGTTCCTGTTTTGTGGAAGTACCTGACCTGGAGCCTGACAGCAAGCGACCACCTGGCCTTTCTTCCTGAATTAACTGTGTCCCCTGCGTCCGCCAGTGACTGTGATTGTGGGATAAATCCCTTTCCCTTGGGACACTCCTGTCACCTCTGAGCTCCATCTCTGAGGCTCCAGCTCCTCTGATTCTGAAAAAAAGAAGAAAAAAAAAAATGTGGACATGAGAACTGGGCCCCTTCCTGCCATCTGGGTTTATTAAAGAGAGCCGAGTGGCAAATGATTCATTTGGAAGGTCTGGGGAGTGACCTGAGTGGCAGAGAAAAGTCTCTTTGCACTTTTAAAAGGTGGCTGGCCATCTGGCCTGGCAGAGACACTCATTTTACATTTCCACTGGTACATGACTGAAATCATTTCCCATTAAGTTCTATTTGAATAAAATGGTAGTAGACATTTAGGTAATATTACAGGGCAATAAATGTTTAAGAGTCTTAGGGGTATGAGCTTTCCAAACGTAGTTCAGACACAGATGGTAAGAGTACTTCATATATATATTATATATATAACCTTTCTCAGACTTTTGGCTTTTGCTCACATAATGGAAGAATTTTCTTTTTCCCCCTTCCCCTTTTCTTTCACAGTTTGAATTGTTTAAGAGTTTCCTGGCTATAGTCCCCTCCCCCTCCTCCTCCTTTCTCTCTCTCTCTTTTTTTTTTTTAGCTACACTGGGTAGAAAAAGCAGGAGGGAAATGTAGTTAAAATTCAAAATGCTTCCCCTTTATCATTACCATGAATCAACACAATAAATGAGCCCCTTCAGAGCACGGTAATAAGAATTTGATAAATCATCAGCCAAAAATTAACTAGATGTCAAAACAATCTTTGGGAAGTGTGATGGATTAGGGGTGATAGCAGCAATTAATCTCCCAGCATGAGTTCACCAGAGAGACACAATGTAGGGAGATGGATGTTGGGGGGGTGGGTCGGGGAGGTGGTTCAGGCCCTGCAAGGTCAGGACTGAACTGGAGGAGTGGGTGGAGGCTGCAGAGCGAGAGGGAGAACCATCTGAGTCTGCAATACCCCAGCATCCAGCCGCGGAGCTGGAGGTCAGTCCTCCGCCTTTGCAAAGCGCTCTGTCTCCAGCCGCTCTCTCTGATGAGGCAAGCACTTTCCCTCTTGCGCTAATAACTGCCACACGTCAGCTCCTGGGGTTCAACACATGGCCTCCAAGAGTGGGAGGCTAGGAGGGCTTAATTTACCGAGAGAGACGGGGGTGTAGCTCCCGGTGAAGGCGGACGGGGAGGAGGGGGGTGTGGGGAGAGCCGGGGCAGCTACAGGAGCACTCGGGGTGCAGAGCTCAGCTCAGCGGTGTGTGATGCCTCCAAGGCAAGTGGCGAGCCCTCTGCAGACACCAGTCTCATAAATCTCCCTCTTTTAGATGAGCTGCCTCTTTTACTCGGCTTTTATTCCGGGAGAGTTCACAGTATTGGGGGAAATGGCAGTTTGAGAAGAGGCTGCAGGAGAGACCCCCGTTTTTAACTTCTTGGCAAGGCTGGAATCCTCGAGCAGGGCCTCATCTGCCTGTTCCATGATCGGAGGCTCATGAGATTCAACTGCAAATGTAGGGCTGCTGGCGGGGACGGTGGGGTGAGTGGCAGGGCGCTGGGTGGGAGGGAGGAGAGAGACAGACAGACAGCTCCACTGAGCCAGTGGAGCTCCTCATCCTGGGAAACTCTGCACACTCTTGCGGGGGCTGGGGAGAGCTCCTATGAGTCCTCTACGAAGGCTGCCATGTTCAAGATGCACTGCGTCAGGCCAGAGGAGCTGGGGTTCCTCGGGTGTTCCTTTATTCCCCGTGGGAAATAGAACTCTTTATTATCAAAGATTCCCCTACCATTTACCCGGTCAGGGCTTTGGCGCTGCTCTTGTTACATTTGTAAGTGCTTCCTGGCTCAGTTCAGCTCAGTTGCTCAGTTGTGTCCGACTCTTTGGGACCCCATGGACTGCAGCACGCCAGGCCTCCCTGTCCATCACCAACTCCCGGAGCTTACTCAAACTCATGTTCATCGAGTTATGAGGCCATCCAACCATCTCATCCTCTGTCATCCTCTTCTCTTCCTGCCTTCAATCTTTTTTAGTATTAGGGTCTTTTCAAATGAGTCGGTTCTTCGCATCAGGTGGTCAAGTATTGGAGCTTCAGCTTCAGCATCAGTCCTTCCAATGAATATTCAGGACTGATTTTCTTTAGGATTGACTGGTTTGATCTCCTTGCAGTCCAAGTATCTCTCAAGAGTCTTCTCCAACACCACAGTTCAAAAGCATCAATTCTTCAGTGCTCAGATTTCTTTGGAGTCTAACTCTCACATCCATACATGACTACTGGAAAAACCATAGCTTTGACCAGTTGGACCTTTGTTGGCAAAGTAATGTCTCTGCTTTTTAATAAGCTGTCTCGGTTGGTCATAGCTTTTCTTCCAAAGAGCAAGCATCTTTTAATTTCATGGCTAGCTGTATAATAATCATAAAAGCACTATGGCTTCCTTGGAGGCCCAGAGGTAAAGAATCCACCTGCCCAGGCAGGAGACGCAGGATCAATCCCTGGTTTGGGAAGATCCCACAGGCCCCAGGGCAACTAAGTCTGTGCACCACAGCTATTGAGCCTGTGCCCCAGAGCCCAGGAACTGAGATTTTTGAGCCTGCACCACAACTACTGAAGCCCCGGCACCCTAGAGCCTGTGGTCCACAACAAGAGAAGCCACTACAATGAGAAGCCCGCACAATGCCTTGAAGAGTGGCCCCCACTCGCCACAACTAGAGAAAAGCCCGCCCAGCAAGGATGACCTAACACAACCCAAAACAGATACATAAATAAAATTATAAAATGAAAAGCACTGTAACGCCTGACAAGTGTCAACTTTTTTGTTTCTTTACAAAGCTCTGTGAGAACCTTGAATCTTTCCCAAAGGACTCTTGATATTTTTTTAATGACACACCTTCCTAGTATACAAAAGAATCCTAGCCTTTAACCACAGTATAGTTTACATGAAACTCTTGTCTTCACATGAGGAAAGTGAGGTGAGGAAGGGTAAATGATGTCGGATGCCACTAAACTGATGAGAAGGAACAGACTACCCGATCCCCTCAGCTTTGCCCCTCACCCCAGGGCATTTCTCATCTTTAAAATTCCTAGCTCTGATACTGGGGAGGGTTTGGGGTGGGGTGACTTTCTGTGATTTCCAACCCAATCCAGCTGAAATGCACAGACGATATCCAGAGCTGAACATCTTTTAAAGCAAAGATTTAGCATTCTCCAGTGGCCAGGAATGAAGGATGGTGACCTGGTCTGGTCTCCAAGGGGATGAAGAAAACTTGCAGTAACACCAACCTTGGCAGAATGAAATGGTTTCCTACAGAGTTACTGTTGACCTTGAGCCAATGACTCCATCTCTGTGTGGGGCGGTTTCCTCATCTGTAAAGGGGAACATTAATCCTTCCACCTCCTGTGTGCTGGTGAGGATTGAATGATTTTTGTGAACATGACTGCTTTGTCCTCCACAATTGGTGGTTAATGTTCTAGAATTGATGACCTTGCCCTCTCTCCATCAGATCTGTGAACTCCCTATCAGCTCCACGGGTCTTTAAGAAAACTCTGACTCTTCTTCCATGAGGACAAGCTTTACTACGTCAAAGAGGCTAAGGTCCAGGCCACCTGGGTCAGCTGGCCTCCTGTAGCCTGACCAACGCTATAATCAAAGGCCTGGGAATATCAGGGATCAACTCTGTTTTATCCCCTTCAGAGGCTATCTCACCAATAACTTTGTGTCCGACATTCAAATCACACCCTGCTCTGGATAGTACTTTACTTTTCCCCAAGTACCTGCTCATAAATTATCTTTTCCTTTCATGAGAGCTTGGAATAACCTAGGCACTTCCCTCTTCCCTTTTCCTTTGCTGTAAGCAGTTTTGTTGAGGACATTCCTGGATTCTTGCCCTAAGCTAGAAACATCTGCTCAGGCTATTTAATTCTCCTGCCACCATCTTGTTTCAAATGATCATGAGGCTGTGAGTGTAGAGTTGGACTTTTACAGAGATCCTGCTGATATCTTCCAGATTCTGAGTAGGCAGAAAGAGAGGTGAGTTTCTTTCTCCTCAGTGAAAAGGTGACCGCCAGTGGGTTCTGGAATGCTGACATCACTCTCTGGGCCCAATGGGCCCAGACAATTCATAACTGGCCTTGTTTCACTTTGCTCAAGGTTCAATTCAGTTCAGTTCAGTTTTATGCAACTCTTTGTGACCCCATGGACCCTATGGAAACCTGCAGCATGCCAGGCTTCCTTGCTCATCACCAACTCCCGGAGTTTACTCAAACTCATGTCCATTGAGTTGGTGATGCCATCCAACCATCTCATCCTCTGTCATCCCCTTCTCCTCCCACCTTCAGTCTTTCTCAGGATCAGGGTCTTTTCAAATGAGTCAGTTCTTCGCATCAGGTGGCCAAAGAATTGGAGTTTCAGCTTCAGCATCAGTCCTTCCAATGAATATTCAGGACTAATCTCCTTTAGGATGGACTGGTTGGATCTCCTTGCTGTCCAAGAGACTCTCAAGAGTCTTCTCCAACACCATAGTTCAAAAGCATTAATTCTTTGGTGCTCAGCTTTCTTTATAAACCAACTCTCACATCCGTACATGACTACAATATGAAAAGGCAAAAAGATAGGACATTGAAAGATGAACTCCCCAGGTCAGTACGTGCCCAATATGCTACTGGAGATCAGTGGAGAAATAACTCCAGAAAGAATAAAGAGAAGAAGCCAAAGCAAAAACAACACCCAGTTGTGGATGTGACTGGTGATGGAAGTAAAGTCCAATGTTTGTAAAGAGCAATATTGCATAAGAACCTGGAATGTTAGGTCCATGAATCAAGGCAAATTGGAAGTGGTCAAACAGGAGATGGCAAGAGTGAATGTCAACATTTTAGGAATCAGTGAACTAAAATGGACTGGAATGGGTGAATTTAACTCAGATGATGATTACATCTACTACTGTGGGCAAGAATCCCTTAGAAGAAATGGAGTAGCCCTCATAGTCAACAAAAGAGTCTGAAATGCAGTACTTGGATACAATCTCAAAAATGACAGAATTATCTCTGTTCATTTCCAAGGCAAACCATTCACTATCACATTAATCCAAGTCTATGCCTGACCAGTAATGCTGAAGAAGCTGAAGTTGAACATTTTTATGAAGACCTACAAGACCTTCTAGACCTAATACCCAAAAAAGATGTCCTTTTCATTATAGGGGACTGGAATGCAAACGTAGAAGGTCAAGAAATACCTGGCAAATTTGGCCTTGGATTACAGAATGAAGCAGGGCAAAGGCTAGTAGAATTTTGTCAAAAGAACACACTGGTCATAGCAAACACCCTCTTCCAACAACACAAGAGAAGACCCTACACATGGACATCACCAGATGGTCAATAGTGAAATCAGATTGATTTTATTCTTTGCAGCCAAGGCTGGAGAAGCTCTATACAATCAGTAAAAACAAGACCAGGAGCTGACTGTGACTCAGATCATGAACTCTTTATTGCCAAATTCAGACTTAAATTGCTCAAGGCAGCATCAGGGAATTCCACAGAGATTTTGTGCTTTTACTGAAAACTAGCTTATAAAGACCAACACACACACTTACAAAGGCACAAACCCACACTGAGTCATACTTTCAGTATACATGTGGTTGCGTACACTCTCAGATGTAAATGCACGCTGACATTGCACATCTGCATGGTAATACCCAAGGAGCCACACACACAGACACCCAGACATCCTCACGAAGCTACAGATGCAAACATGAATACTCACTCACACACACACACACACACACATGCACACACACGCACACACACACACGCATGCACACACACACATGCACACTTATAGACAGGCATCAACCTGGAAAGGAAACACAACCAAGACTTCTGCAGCATTATACCTGTCTTGCTCTTGAGAATGAGGAATAAGCTTCTGAGGTCAGGTGCTGAGTACCATTCCTAATTCTTCCCTGCAATTCCCAACTCTAGTTCTACACCCTGGTTGCTTATTAACTACCCTTCATTGCCCAGATCAGGGGCTGATCCTCTGCAGGCAGATGTGCAGCCTAAAAGTCAGCCTCAGAATTGTTGGGAGACACAGTGTTAAAGGCTGAATCATGTCCTGCCAGAAAAGATATGTACCTCAAACCATGACCTTATGTTGCAGCCACTATGGAAAACAGTGCGAACCTTCTTAAAAATTAAAAAGTAGAAAAAGACACGTTCTATATGATCCAGCAATCCCACTCCTAAGCATATATTTGGGGAAAAAATGCTTTTCAGGTCTACTATATGCTTCTACCACTCTATATATTCATTTTATTAATTTTTGAGAATTTGCTATTGAAACTCGAACTAACACTTTTAATATATCTACTTAAAAATAATTGTAATATATAGTGGAACTATATGTAAATTTGTTCTGTATTTCCCAAGTCTCCCGTAAACATGTTCTCATACTTTCATGATTTAAAGACATAAAAAAATACACACCCCCTATATGCATAGCAGCACTGTTTGTAACAGCCAAGACCTGGAAACAACCTGAGTATCCACTGACAGATGAATGCATAAAGAAGATGTGGTACATGTACATGATGGAATACTACTCAGCCATAAAAAAGGATGAAATAATGCCATTTGCAGCAACAGGAGGTTATCATTCTAAGTGAGGCAGGTGAGAAAAAACAAACATCATATGCTATCACATATATGGAATCTAAAATATGACACAAATGAATTTATTCATGAAACAGACTCACAGACATAGAAAACAACTTATGGTGACCAAAGGGGAAAGGAGGTGGGGGACGGATGAAGAAGGAGTTGGAGATTCTGTGTATAAAAGCTTCTGTATTAAAACAGGTAACAAGGGCCTGATGTACAGCACAGGGAACTATATTCAATATCTTGTGACAAACCATAATGGAAAAGAATATGAAAAACAACTGAAATATCAGTTCAGTTTAGTTGCTCAGTCGTGTCCGACTTGCTTTGCGACCCCATGGACAGCAACACGCCAGGCTTCCCTGTCCATCACCAACTCCCAGAGCTCGCACAAACTCATGCACATCAAGTCGGTGATGCCATCCAACCATCTCATCCTCTGTTGCCCCCTTCTCCTCCTGCCTTCAATCTTTCTTAGCATCAGGGTATATATATATACATATATATATATATATATATATATATATATATACACATATATAGCCATATACCAGGAACTGACACAACATTGTAAATCAGCTAAACTTCAACACCGAAAACCATGTGACTTCATGTGGAAACAGGGCCATTTCAGATGTCATGGGTTACATTAAGATGAGGTCATAGAAGCAGGGTTGGCCCATCATCCAGTAGGACCAGTGTAAGAAGAGAGAGATGTAGAGAGCAGGTGCCTTGTGATGACAGAAGCAGAGACTGGAGTGATACAACCGCAAGCCAAGGACCACCAAAGATGTCCAGCAAACCACCAGAAGCTCAGGGAGGCAAAGAAGCATGGTTTGGAAGGATCACGGCCCTGCTGACACCTTGCTTTTGGACTTTCAGCCTCCAAGACACCTTCCTGTTGTTGTCAGCCCTCCAGGGTGTGGTACCTTTTGAAGGCAGCCCTGGGGAACTAGTCCACACGTAGAATTTGAAAAGAAAAAGATGTATTTGATATTTTATGTAGCTCTACATTTTGAACATCGAAGCGAAACCCTCCTGTTTTAGCAGAAAGTGAAGTGAAAGTGAAAGTGAAGTCACTCAGGCGTGTCCAACTCTTTGCAACCCCGTGGACTATAGCCTACCAGGTTTCTCTGTCCATGGGATTTTCCAGGCAAGGATACTGGAGTGGGTTGCCATTTCCTTCTCCAGGAGATCTTCCCAACCCAGGGATCGAACCCAGGTCTCCCGCATTGTAGGCAGATGCTTTATCATCTGAGCCCCAGGGAAGTTAACAAGCACTAAAAATGAAGCACCACACATCCTGCTAGCTGGTGTGTGCAAAGAGGAGAAAGCAAGCCTTCTGGCCGAATCCTTCCGTGCGTCCCATTTCCCTGATGCAGGAGCTGAGTCCTCATGGGGGCCTCAAAGGTCAGCATGACCTCTGCCCTGGTGCCTCTGGACACCGTGGCCCCTTCTCTCCTTCCTGTCTCCACTGCAGCCATACTGGCCTCCACCTGTTTCCTCCATCTGCTAAACTCGCCAGGCAAGGCCCCGTCTCACTGCCTCTGCAGGAGTCCTCCGTCCACCTGGAATGTTCTGTCCCGCGAAGCCTCCTAGCTTCAAAGTCACCCTCTTGGTGAGGACCACAACGCCTAAAAATCACCCTTCTCTCAATTCCTCCTTACTTTGTTCTATTTTTTTCCCCTGGCTGTCATCTCCTGGCATGGGATATAATTCACTCCCTTTCTGTGTATATCATTAATTTCCCCAGGAGTGCCTTAGCTCCAGAAGAGCTGGGATATTTTGTTCATTTGTTTCTGTTTTGTTCCCTGCCCAGTGCCTAGAACTGTTTCTGGCATTTACCAAGTGATCAATACATCTGTCTGAATGAATAGAAACTGACTCTTCTGCATCTCTAATTTGCATGACCGTTCCTCCCTGGGAAGCATCAGGATCCCTGGGGATTTAATACATCCCTGGGGGAGACAAAGCTTTGAAAGCGAAGAAGCGCAAAGCTGGGCCAACTGTGACGTTGAACAAGAGGCTGTGGAGGCCAGTGGATGGAGCCCTGAGCAGGGGCCCTCGTGTGGTTCATCTGCAAAAGAGAGCCAGGCCCACCTGCTGCCTGCTACCCACTTCACAAGGGGATGCTGAGAGGGTGGAGGAGATGATGCATTTAAAAGTGCTCGGAGGTCCTTAAACAAAAGGCCTGCTGCAGAAATGGAGTGTTATTACATGAACTAAACCCTGAAGTGTATCAGGAAATAGCTGAACTGAATCACAGCCCTTCTCAGAGCAATTTTTTTTCCCCTGAGAAATTTAATAGAACAGCCTACAAAACTATGATGCAATTTTCTTTCTTATCAAATGTACCTTCCTTCTAAATTTCAGAACAGGAAGCTGTCTTCTTTTTTTCCTGGTTGGTAAAACAGACCCACGATAGAATTTCTGGATAGGACTGAGGGTGGGGGCCTGTGAAAATCACTATGTCACAAAAATGCCTTGAGAATGCCTCTTCTTTTATAGTGACTTTTACTAGGGGGAATACAATGGGTGACTCAGAGCAAATGGTGGCATATTTAATCATGTCAGATTTTAAAGCGCTTTCTGTTTCATATTTCGTGTGTGCCTTGTTGTGTCGAAAATGTTGAGAATTAAACGAAGTGGTATGACTTCTCTTTTCAAAGCTACAGAGTACAGACCCTGAATACTATTTCCTTCTTCCTTTGGCTCACCCTTGTGCACCTCAGGCTATTTCATGCCCCCTGCTGTTCAGAAAAAGCACGAAAAAGCTTTGGTTAACTGCCTAGCCTACTTGACCCAAAGACAGTTTTTTTTTTCCCTTCAACAGATTTTAATGCAAATATTAACTGACATCCATTATGATTCTGAATGCAATTAAGTTGCTGGTAAATAGCTCTCCTTGGCTACCCCGCTGTTTAGACAGAGGTGTTCAGGTCCTCAGGATGGTAGGCAAGGACTTTCCCAGTCTAATGGACTTCCAAGGTGGCTCAGGGTGAAAAATCCACCTGCTAATGCAGGAGATGGAAGAGGCGCAGGTTCAATCCCTGGGCTGAGAAGATTCCTTGGAGAAGGGAATAGTAACCCTCTCCAGCATTCTTGCCTGGAAAATCTCATGGACGGAGGAGTCTGGTGATCTACGGTTCCATGGGGTCGCAAAACAGCCGCTAAGTCACAACTTAGTGCACACACATGCATTCCTAATCTAGACCGTGTGCGCCTGCCCAGAGCCATCTCTCATCATGATACCACTTCTACCCTCTGTCCCCACCACAAGGGTCTGCCTACGGCTTTGTGACTATGTCAGGCCTTCCTGGTCTCTATGACCTCTCATAGCATCTCCAGTTTGCTTGATTCCTGCCTCCTTTTCTTCCTACACCACCTTGCTAACTTCTACTGGTCCTTCATGGACGCTATCCAAACATCATCTTCCAGGAAATCTTCCTTACTGCCTCCACTCCAGTTCAAGTTCTGAAGCTGTTAACCCCTACAGCTTCTTCTGTATTTTTCTGCCTATTTGCTTCCTATCAAAACACATGGCTAATTAGACATTTTACTCATTTATGTACCAGCAAATGAAGACATACAAACACTTATATCTCAGGATATAACACAGAGCAAATATTTAGTAAATGCTGGGTGAATAAATGATGTTCACAGTCACACTGTAATCAGTGAACCAGCAGTTCAAACCCAAGTAATTCCAAACTTCTGATTTTTTAAATTACAATAGGTGGCAACCCAATAGATAGTGCCAAAACATTTTTATTCCCACTCTTGCTTTCACTCGCATTTTCTGGGTTTGGTGTTAGCTAATGAGAGATCCTAGCAAGCTGCTGCTTTTCAACTCTGTTGCACAAATCTGACCTTCTCTTCTTGAATCCACATATACTGAAGGGGTTGTATTCAACCTTCCCATTATAGGCAAGGAGAGAGCATCATTATCAAGAGGAAAAGCATCAAGTCATTTATTTATTCAGTCCAAAAAAATAAAAGGAAGAAAAACACACTGTGATCACAATTTCTCCAAGCAACGCCATAAGTGCTATTATCCTCTGTGATTATTTTGACTTGATTTGAAATGTTTATTCAAATAGTTACATGAATGACTAATCAAAAGGATTGTTAAGACTGCCATACATATGTGAAACACCTTCGCAATAATAACAAGGTTTGCAGGGAACTTACATTATGTTTTTAATTGCTTTTGTCAGTCAAAAATATCAACCAGGCACACACTTGAAGCTGAATCCCGTATTGGAGTTGGAGATGGCAACACAAAGACAGCCCAGGAAACCCGTGATTAGCTTGAATGCTTGGAGCATGTGTGTTCTGATTAGTTATGTGTCCAGGTGAGCTCCTGGTGAACTCCTTATGAATTGTAACAATGTTTGTTTCAATTTTCTTGAAAATCTTGGTCCAGCTTTCTGCAATGGTGGTGACCCTTGCACAGGAGTCTAGCACTCTCTCCCTCTGGTTTTAATTGAAATGACCAAACACAATCTAAAAGCAGGAAAAATTCTGTTTCAGTGCAGGAAGCAGAGGAGGAAAGTTACCCACGCGGAAAACACGTGAAGAAACTTCATTTAGACAGCCCAGCAAGACCACAGTTGAAGTCGACAAGCAATAGCTTTGGAAGTATATAGACGATTGGGTTTTCATTTCCAGTTTTGCCAACAACTGAGCCACGGAACCCCACCAACCCCCCACCTCAGCGTTCTTGTGAATATAACAAAACTGCTGTAGCAAATCAGCCTTCTATAAGACCACACTGGTTAAGGCTCGGCAAGCATAAAATGAGGAATAGCATTAGTTCTACAACCAGACACATGGATGCCAATCTCATATCTTTCACATACTCCCTGCGTCATGTTGGACAAGTTATTTGAACTCTCTGAGTAGAAGGAGCATAGTAATTCCTATCCGCCCAGATTGTTGCGAAGGCTTAATCATTTAACGTGTGTAAAGTCCATACCAAAGTGTCTAGCACATGTTCAACACTGACTGAAAACGATTGCTATTATCAACACTATTCTTTTTAAAATTATTTATTTATTTGGCTGCACTGGTCTCAGCTGCAGCACACGGGATCTTTTGTTGCGGGGCATGGATTCTCTAGTTGTGGCGTGAGTGGGCTAAGTCTTCCTTCCCCCACCAGGGATCAAACCAGTGTCCTCCTCATTGCAAGGCAGATTCTTAACCACTGGGCCACCGGGGAAGTCCCAGCACTATTCTTTATAATACCAAAGGAACATACCACAAATTTCTCATGAATCTTGCATGGTCTTATACTCATAAATGCAATCATTGCAAATCCTATCTGGAATGAAGCAGAAAATGTGTGTGTGTGTGTGTGAGTGTGTGTGTGTGTGTGTGTGTGTGTGAGTGTGTGTGTGTGTGTGTGTGTGTGTGTGTGAAAGTTGCTCAGTCATGTCTGACTCTTCATGACTCCATGGACTGTGGTCCATGGAATTCTCCAGACCAGAATACTGGAGTGGGTAGCCTTTCCTTCTCCAGGGGATCTTCCCAACCCAGGGATCAAACCCAGGTCTTCCGCATTGCAGGAGGATTCTTTACTAGCTGAGCCACAAGGGAAGCCCCAGAAAATATATACGTATATATTAATATATATACGTGTGTGCTTATATAAAAAAATATATGTAATACATGTGTTTTCCCATGCATTGTAAATCATATACAGGATACACATACCTGTGGAAAATATTTACATAAGTGATAAGGTGATACAGGAATGATTAGAAGCCATGATAGGTAAGATGAACTTGGCATCATTTTCCACAGCATGTGAATTAAAAATAAAACTTATTTTGATATGATGAAAAGTGTTAGGACCAGTTGGGCAGAAGTCTGATTAGCTTGCATAATTAATTTGAAGACAAATTAATAGTTGGCTAGCTAGTTTAATTGATGTCATTAGTAAAATAAACAAGCAGGCCCCAGAAGGGGGTCTCAGGAGCCAGTATGTAACCTATACTTGACTCTCCCCTTCAGGCTCCAGAAACATTTTGGCCATGCGCCCGTCTTCAAAAGCTGTCAAAAACAGGAGTCACGACCTGTCACACTCATTGACTGGTCTCTTACCTTCCATCCTGCTAAAATCCCAAATTCCCAAGACAGAATCTAACTGGGTTGATCAGTTACCCACCAGTGACTCTTCCTAGGTAGAGTTGTGAATCAGACCACTTGTTGGGCTGTGCAGTGTTCTGCTTTGCACCTGGCTAGGGTATTCTTATGGATTGAGTTGTGTTTTGCCAAAAAAGACATGTTAACGTCTTAACCCCCAGTACTTTAGTCAGTTCAGTTCAATTCAGTCGCTCAGTCGTGTCCTAGTCTTTGTGGCCCCATGAACCACAGCACGCCAGGCCTCCCTGTCCATCGCCAAGTCCCGAAATTCACCCAAACTCATGTCCATTGAGTCGGTGATGCCATCCAACAATCTCATCCTCTGTCGTCCCCTTCTCCTCCTGCCCTCAATCTTTCCCGGCATCAGGGTCTTTTCCAATGAGTCAGCTCTTCACATCAGGTGGCCAAAATATTGGAGTTTCAGCTTCAACATCAGTCCTTCCAATGAACACCCAGGACTGATCTCTTTTATGTGACCTTATTTGGAAATAGAGTCTTTAGGGAGTAATCAAGTGGAAGTGAGGTTGTTCAGGTCAGTTTTCATTCAATCTGAATAAATTTGGACAGAGAGGCATGCCTGGAGGGAAGGTGGCTGGCAGAATGCAGAATGCCATGGAGGATGCAGGCAGACATTAGAATTCTGCTTCCACAGCCAAGGAGTGTCTGGGGCTACCAGCAGTTGAAAGTGCCAAAGAAAGATCCTTCTATAGTTTTCCAGTGTGGAATCCCTGCCCACACCTGGATTTTGGACTTCTAGTCTCCATAATTGTGAGACTGCTTTTCTTGTTTTTTTAAAATTCTATTTATTTATGTTTGGCTTCGCTGGGTCTTTGTTGCAGCACGTAGGCTTTCTCCAGTTGCAGTGAGCAGGGCTACTCTTCCTGGCAGTGCATGTGTGTGTGCATGTGTGCAAGCTAAGTTCACTTCAGTCATGTCTAACTCTTTGCGACCCCATGGACCCCAGAGTCTACCAAGCTCCTCTGTCCATGGGGATTCTCCATGTAAGGATACTGGAATGGGTTGCCATGCCCTCCTCCAGGGGATCGTCTGGACCCAGGGATCGAACCTGTGTTTCTTAAGTCCCCTGCACTGGCAGTCAGGTTCTTTTCCACGAGTGCCACCTGGGAAGCCCCTGGGGCTTATTGCAGTGGCTTCTTTCGTTGTGGACACATGTTCTAGGTGCAAGGGCTATAGTAGTTGGGGCACGTGGGCTCAGTAGTTGTGCTTCCGAGCTCTAAAGCACAGGCTCAATCGTTGTGGAGCACTGGCTTCATTGCTCCCTGGCTTGTGGGATCTTCCTGGACCAGCGATGGAGCCCGTGTCTCCTGCAGTGGCAGGTGGATTCTCTCCCACCGAGTCCCCAGGGAGGCCCCTGTTTCTCTCATTCTAAGCCACCCTGTGAGCGGTACTTTGTTAATGCAGCCCTAGAAAAATCAATACGGCTGTCCTTTCTAGTTCTGTTGCTTGTGGCCAGGGTAGTTGTTCACAGAATCCAAACTGTAACCGCTTCTAAGCAGGGAACAGCTGATGGTAGCTGCAGCGGCGGTGAGTGTTACGGCAGGTTTTGTGTTTCATACATTAACCGACACAGACCAAATCTGGTTGAGATGAAGATTCAGAAAACCCTGTACCCCTGGGATTCCATGGTTGCTTCAGAGGAAAAACCAGTGGCAAGGCAAAGCCCACAGTTGAGGAAGAGGAGCCAATTCCCTGTGTCATTAGACTGTTATGGATAAAGAGGTCCCTTTCATTGAATATGTGGGCTTTCCTGATAGCTCAGACAGTAAAGAATCTGCCTGCAATGTGAGACCGGGTTCAATTCCTGGATCAGGAAGTTTCCCTGGAGAAGGAAATGGCAATCCACTCCTGTATTCTTTCCTGGGAAATCCCATGGGCAGACGAGCCTGGCGGGCTATGGTCCATGGGGTCACAAAGAGTCAAACATGACTGAGCGACTAAACCTACCTATCTATAGCCTCCAACCAAAAGTCTATGGTTTCCTTGGGGGCGGGGACTGTGTCTTGCTGGTGGTGGGCAGGGTAGTGTAATGACTGAGAGCGGGGATTGCAGAGCCACACTGCCTGGGCATGAATTGTCCCATCCACTGACCAGCTGTGTGGCTTCCAGAAAGTTCCTTAACCTCTCTGTGCCTCAATTTCCTCATTTATTAAATGAGCTGATCATAGTAGCACTTACCTCTTGATCTACAAATCAAGTGAATTATTTTATGTAAGACACTTAGAACAGTGCTGGGGACAATGAAATGCTCCATTAATGTTACCTATCACACTAGTTTCACATTCCCCAGAGTCTGGCATGGGTCATGAGATGAATGATGAGCTAAATGGCTCTTTTCTAGAGTTAGACAACCGAAAATAGTTCTGCGTTGAGTGAAATGATTATGCTTTGTCCAAGTGATGGAGGAAACAACAGAGAAGCATGGGGAATTTTTAAAACATAGTCTTTCTGTAGCAGTCATAGCAGAGAACCTAAAATGTGTGCCCTCATCGTCGTGGGAGCCCTGTGTTTTCTTTAAAGGGAAAACTGGGAAGAGAGGGTCAGGATGGAGACCCTCTGTGCTCTCATATATCTCCGACTTCTTTCACTGGGATTATAAGAGGCGCAGGAGGGAAGGCCATTTAGAGAAAGACTGTTACACACCTGCTGGGTTGATAAAAGAGCAGTTTTGTCACCAGGGCTTATGATTCATGGCCTCCAAATTGGTTTGGGAAACAGATTTTCAGTTCAATTCGGTCTGAGACAGAAGGGAAAACAGTTAGCATTAACACACTGAGAAAAGCAAAAAGAACAATAACCCAATGCTTTTCAACTGGAAGGACCTTTTTTTCCTTGCAAAAATATAATCTAAACACATGACTATTTTCACACTAAATGATGTACAAGGATCCTTTCCTCCTCACCTTTGTTTCCAAGCCATTTAACTGAAGCTTATTCACAGCTTCAAAATTCAGGCAACATCTGCTTAAACTCTGGAAGCAATATCAACCTCTCCAGGCCACAGCATCTCTGCCTAAGGTCACAAAAAGATGCAGGTTTGGAATCCCCTGGCCATGCAGTGGTCAGGACTCCGCCCTCTCATTGCCAAGGGCTTGGGTTCAATCCCTAATATCCCACAAGCCCTGGGTTGCTGTTTTTTTTTAAAAAAAAATGCATATAGACCATCAGCCCAAATGGCTAGATAGACAGATCCAGAGGGAGAAGCTTGAAGAGCTAGAAGTTCTTATCCACTGAGATCCCTGGAGATTCTTTCCATTGGGAGGCTTTCACTCACTGCCCTGTGTAGACACGAGTCTTTTTACAGCACATCTGAGGTTTAAAATCTTGCAGTTAGCAAGGTAAGCCCTCACAACTGATTGGCATGTCTTCCTCTTAAAAAGGAAAGGAGGAAAAAAGGTATCCATTTGTAAAGGCACTCTTGAGAATGTGTGTATTTTTAGATCTGAGCCTCAGGTAGAGAGTTAACTTGTTCAAAACAGGGGTCCCATGTCATCAGGGCCCGGTTTGCCCCTTACACCTGTACCTCCTCCTTCCTGGGCTGAGAGAGCAAACACACTCCTCCACTTAAAGTAACAGGCCAGTGGCAGTTCCTGAAGTCAGTACTTGGGGTCTTGGCTGCAAATGCCCCCCATCACCACCCCCTCCCCCGCCAGGAAAGCAGCCTCTTTGGAACTGGGCAAGGAAGACCCACGCTCAGCCCAACCAGCTAATGTGCCATTTCCGAGCAGAAGTTCCCTTTTTCCTTGTCCTCATTTTTTCCCTCCGAGAAACTTGCCATCTAAAGTCAAAGGCGCCTCTAACACTTTCGGAAGATCATCTCTTTTCTCTGCGTTGTCTTTAAAACTGCATGCTTGCCTTCAATGTCCCCCTCAGTCTTCAGAACTTGATCCCGTTCTTTTCATTTTGAAAGCCGCCTGGGGCCGAGATGGAAAAAGAAACAACCTTGCAAATCCATTTTTAAGCAGTTTTTAACTTACCAAAAATGTCAGGCTATTGCACCTTTAAAATCTCGATAGATCTATTTGTAGAAATTACACCCAAGTCGGCGGTGTTTCTGTTCTCATCTTCCCTCCATCACTCCTGTGATGAAGCCCCGGCGGAAATCCTCGTGTGTCCAGGTGGTTGCAGGAGGCCCTATAATTGGGTGTAATCCGATCCCAGAGGGATCTTTCCAAAGAGGCTGAGATTCTTTTGACAGAAACTTTGGAGAAGTGGGGTCGGTGTAATGAAGTCCAGAGTTTTCCAGGCTCCTCTTAATATATCCATCATGTCCGGCCCCATCACTGACATGTCGACTCTCTTGTTTCTGATTTAAGCTGTCAGAACCAGTAAAATCGCCCCGGCAGCTTTAGCATATGTGACAGAACACCGACAAGATGTCACTTACACCTAATTAAGGCTGAGAGCATAATAAACAGTCCCACATCCTAGCAGCCCAATTTCCTCTGGTTTCCAGTTCTCTGGATCTTGACCTCAGCGCTCTGAAATCCACGAGAATTTGATACGGGGATGCGGAGGGGGTGTAGCGGTGGTCACTTTTGGGGTTTCCAGATCAGCATGGGAGATACATGGAGCAAAGGGAATTTGAGAAAAGTCAGAGGAACATCACCTCAAGGGTTGGAATGGGCATCTCCAACCTGGTGAGAATGTGTGGTTGCACTGGACCATCTGTAACTCCCCTTTGCCGTTTTTACTGTCCCCGTGGATGGGGATAAAGCCAGTAAGGCAGGTTGGAGATGGGTCATAAAAAAAGCAGTTGCAGGAAAGGTAAAGAGAAGAAAATGAATAGTGTGCTTAGCACAATGATTGCATATAGAATGTGCTAAGCTCAGTAACGGCCAAATTGATCCCCCAAGTCGTTGTTAAAAGGGCCATGGGATATGTTCCAGGGGAGAGGGAAAAAAAATCCCCAATGCTCTGGTGGTTTCAATCAAGTCTCAGTGTAGCCCTCTGGTGACACCCGATGGAGTGGTTCCATCTTGGCCCCGGGGTGGGACTCTGGGACTCTGGTTGTCCCCTTGTGACTCATCCCTCCCCACCTTTGGCTTCTGTCCGTTTGGAGCACTGACCACGCCTTCCCCGGAGCAGTGAGGTCAGTTCACACGGCATCATGAAATACCACTACCCACCCCCCCACCCCCCACCCCCTGCCCCACCGTTCCCAGTAAGAATCCACAAATCCAGTTAAGGGTGAAATTTTCCCATTTCCTCTGTGGAACACAGAGGTTTTATGTGATGACAAGTGAATGCATTTCTTCTCCGCTGAAGTCTCCGATTCTCATACAGTTGCCAGAGGCAGGGGAAAAAAAAAGTCAGCACTTTGGCAGCAATAAACAGCCTTTTACCTTCAAAAATGTTCCCAGTGTTTCCTTTTCTTAAAAAAAAAAAAACAAAAAATACCTTGTTTTTCCTTTTGTGTGCACATAGGTAGGAGGGAGAGTGATTTTTCATTTTCTTCTGCTTGGTGGGAGGCGAGGAAACATTTGAGATGAAATCACAGTTTGTCCAGCTCCTTGTCTGAAGGGTGTGGGATGCTCCTCCCCTCCACCTTCGCCAGCTCTAGGGTCTCGTGAATCCCTTGGCAGGATCCTGATCTCCTCCTGCAGAGGAATAGTCACAAAATACATCCATGTCCACATGACCCAGCCTGGAGTCGAGAAGAACTCGATTTCCTGGCCTGGCTTCTTTGGACGCTGCTCACTCCAGGTGTGAGGACCACTCAGGAAATAAGACACAGAACATACATGCGTGTTTTTCAAAAGAGCACAGAGCTTTGGCTGGTGGATGACCCAGACGCTTTGCCCGGCTGTTGGCCTGCAGCAGAGCGAGCCCTGGGCAGGGGTGGGGGGTAGGAAAGGTTAATAATCATGGACAAAACACAGTGAAAAGTACCTGGGATTTGCACAGTCTCAATGGAGACTTTTCAGCTTCATAGAAAGCTCAGTGACATCTCTTCCTCTGGGGCATTTTTACAGGTTGTCTGAGGGCTGGGCTTCTCAGGTGGCCCAGTGGTGAAGAATCCACCTGCCGATGCAGGAGACTCAGGTCCGATCCCTGGGTTCAGAAGATCCCTTGAAAAAGGAAATAGCAACCCACTCCAGTGTTCTTGCCTGAAAAATCACATGGACCGAGGAGCCTGGCGGGCTATAGTCCGTGGGGTC
Organism: Muntiacus reevesi; assembly: GCF_963930625.1. NCBI lineage: Eukaryota > Metazoa > Chordata > Mammalia > Artiodactyla > Cervidae > Muntiacus > Muntiacus reevesi. The sequence goes on along the minus strand of NC_089258.1, from coordinate 73,137,271 downwards.
ACAGAAGAATTTAGCAATTAAGCAACAGCAACAAATCAAACGCTAACTTCTCTAGACCTTGATTGCTTCATTTGTAAACTGTAAACCGATGATGTGGGCTCAGCCCTTCATACGGCGGTCTGCTCTCCTGGGCTTCCCCAGTGTTTCTGAGTTTAGATCATGGAGATCTTCTGCCTGGGAAAACACTAAGAAAGAGATCTGCCCAGTCTACCACTCAGGAGGTTAATTTCAAGCTCTCAAGTCCTTAGAAAGTTTTGCTTTTTCAAAATTGTTCCAAGCAGAAGATCTCTCAAGGATGAGGCTGCTTCATCACTGATAACTCAGAATCCCCAAATTCAGAGTTTCAGGTGAAAATAAAAACATAATTAGAAAAAAAAAAATATATTCCCTTAAGTGCTGTCACTTCTGGGAAAACAAAGGCACTTTGAATTCTGAACCAGAGTCCAAGTCAGGGTTTCACTTCATTGCTCTAGTTGACTCCATTCTTAACTCCTGATCGACATGCTTGGACCTCATGTGATACTTGGGCTGGAATTCTTGAGAGTGATTGACAGATAGAGAGAGAATCTCAGTGCATTTCCAGAGAGAGGTATGATTGACAATGGCAAGTGGGTTTGAAACAGGTGTTACAGACAACAAAACAATTGAATGTCCCTGGCTCTGGCAAACTCCCCTTGAGACTCACAGGCATCACTCTGAGCTGCTAAGGTTCCTTAGAACCTTGACCAAGGTCTTAGAGCTTCTAGACCATCACCAAGCCTGATATGTTCTCACCAGGAGCTGATGGTGGTGTAGCAACTATGCTGGGAGAACTTAGGGCAGCTTCCTTCCTTCCCAATCTGCGTGTTTGATACAGTGCTCTTCAAGAAGGGGGCCCTCTTACAAGCCTCCCACTTCATCTCGAAATACATAGAAAGTTCTGTATGAAAACGTTCCCCTCTGATTCTGTATCTGCCTGCTCATCTCTGCGAGTTGGAGGAAAGTCCTTCCTCTCAGGGATGAATGTGGTTCACAGGCAAGGCTGGCTTTGGTCCTCTGACTTTGCCCTTGGTGTCATCCAAAGCTCTCTGGAGTTCCATTATCACTTCTCCCCCTCCCCACCCCGACGTGTTGTGTGTGGACTTTGGGGAGTCCGTGGAAGGGGTGGTGTTTGCTGACCCCCAATCATCAGTCAAGTGACAAAGCCATTTCACAGTCAGGGCTGCAAGCTCACTGGCTCTCAGGAAGGGTTTCATAAGATGCTGAGAGGCAGGGATGCTGGGGTGGAAGTCGGAAGAGGGCTGGGGCAAGAACTGAGAGTAGAAATAGGGGTGAAGAAAACACACTTTGGGGGCGCTGAACCGAGGAGATGGGTGATCCTTTGAATGGTGTTCGGGGGGTATTTATAAGCCATTCGTACTGATGGGTCCAACTAAAATCCGTTACCTTCCATAAAGCAACTTTAGCAATGTGCTCAGTGAGTGTTAGTCTCTTAGTCGTGTCTGACTCTTTGCGACCCAATGGACTGTAGCCCACCAGCCTCCTCTGTTCATGAGGATTCTCCCGGCAAGAATGCTGGAGTAGGTTGCCATTTCCATCTCCAAGGGATCTTCCCAACCCAGGGATTGAACCCAGGTCTCCGGCATTGCAGGCAGATGCTTTACCGTCTGAGCTACCAGGGAAGCCCATATGCTCAGTGAAAGGCACTTCTTTGTCCACAACAGTCTGAAGGCACAGGGAGCTGGCTCCTCTTCTTCAACTCTGGGCTTGCCTTGCCACTGGCTTTTGTTTTTTTTCTGAAGGGACCTTGGAATCCCAGGGGTAGGGGATGGAGTCTTTGAGCTGTTGCTGTGGCCAAATACCTGTCCTGCTTCCAGGAACAATCTGAATCCAGCCCAGTGTTGAGAAATCCCAAGATCAACACAGTAGGTATTTAGCATCAGGGATCCAAACTTCTAGCCCATTAATCATCAGGTCAGAGGGAGAAGCCGAGTCCCTCCGTTCTCCACGTTCCCTTCTTTGGGGAACACTTTTAACATCTCACAACTGGTAACAATTTTCTAAAATTATAGCTATTCTGGTCCTTTTTGTGTCCTTTTAAGCCCCCTGTTTTGCCTTCCCTCCCACCCGCCCTGGTTAATGGGCCTTTTGTTGGGCCTGCTGCTTGTTGCCTGGTTTTTCCAGGTGTGCCATGGAGGAGCTTTTGAGAGAGAGCAAGGGCCCCTTTTAAGAAGGAGAAGGCAGGGGGACTTCCCTGGAGGCTCAGTGGTGAATAACCTGCCTGCCAGTGCAGGAGGCACAGGTTTGATCCCAGGTCCAGGAAGATCCTACATGTTGCGGAACAACTATGCCTGTGCTCTAGAACCTGGGAGCCACAGTCCTGAGTCCACAAGCCTCGACTGCTGAAGCCTGCAAGCCCTAGAGCCCGTGCTCCAGAACAAGAAAAGCCACTGCAGTGAGGAGCCTGTGCACCGCAGCTGGAGAGCAGCCCCCGCTTGTTGCAACTAGAGAAAGCCCATGGAGCAACGAAGACATAAATAAATAAAATCTTGTTCAAAAGAAGGAGAAGGTAAGCAAACGCTGAGGGCAATTTTGTGGTTCTGTGACAGATGGCTTCCAGGAGAGGGTGGACAGGGCCTGGGAATGAGAGACCCTGAGGATGGAAACTTGTTAGCTCAAGGGCTTCTGGTGGTTGGATTCACCATAACTTCCCTCTCCTTCAATGCAGAAATGCTTGTGGGTTTTCCCAGCTTCCCAGATCACTTCCTGTTTTGAAGCGGGCCGTCGTTTTCCGGATTGTTGTTGCCTGGGAAACTGTAGTCCAGCCTTGGCCTCAGAAGGCATCTCAGTTGGTCTTCAAAGGCTTCCCAATTGTCATCCTTGCTGTAGGATGCTAAAGAAGTCACCTCCAGCCAGACAGCCTCATTTCAGCAGAAAAGGTAAATGAAGCAGGATGCTATATTCATGTTCTTTAGTATTTTTTTTAATTGAAGTATAATTGATTTACAACGTTGTGTTAATTTCTGCTGTACACCAAAATGATTCAGTTTTGCATATGTATACATCCTTTTTTTTTTATATTCTTCTCCATTCTCGTTTATCATAAGAATCTGAATATAGTTCTCTGCACTACACAGTAAGGTCATGTTCTTTATCTTTACCTTCATAAGCATCATATACCACACATATAAGAGGAGAAGCTGTATTTACGGATTTGAGGGAGGGTACCAAAGTATCATTTTCTAAAACTACCTTCAAAATCACTGCTAAGAAAGAAAAGGTGTCCTTCACTCATTCATTCAATAAACACTTGCTCACTTTGTTCTCAGTCCGGGGAACATACCAATGAGGAGAATCAGACCCTGAAATCCTCTCTTCCTTTAGTCAACACCCTCCCAAGGAGAGTCGGACAATAACAACCCAGAGATCCATGGACAAGATGATGTCTGGTGGTGAGAAGCGTTGTCTGAGAGCAAAAGGCAGTCCCCTGGTCTCTGAGTGTTCTGTTCCCCCAAAGAATCGTTAAAACAGAAACTTCAGTATCTTGATGTACAACTAGCAAAGGTTTTTCATGAGTGTGTCACATGGTTCTCCCCACAACCCCATTGTGGGCACACCACGCATTAGCATTTCACAGAGGCAGCCCACGGAGCTAGGAGAGCTGAGGACTTGGACTGGTCACGGGTCAGATACACCACGTGCCAGGTCTTCTCACTCTACATTTGCTGCCATTTCCTTGACATCTTACCACTTCCCTAAGTCTCCAAGACGGTAGGGTCCTGAGATCTACGCTGACAAACAGTCAAGGGCTCAGAGTTAAGGAGAAAGAGGGATGTTTGTCAGTGGAGGAGGCTCTGCAGACTTTCAGAGGAGGAGTGTTTCCCAAGAGCAGGAAAAGTCCCTGGAGTGGCCTTTGGCTTCGCCGAGGCTCTGCTTCATCTCTTCTTGACGTGGTTGCTGGGACGAGGGGAGATGGGCCCGCTGCAGCAGGGGATGTGGGGAAGGCTGTCATTTCAATGTTGTCTGTTATCCATCCACATGGCCCCTGGGGCCCTATTTTCAGACTTGTCTGCTTGCCCAGAAAGGGGCAGGCCCAAGTTTCACAGAAATTAGAAGCACATACCCTTGGCCTAAGCCACAGAAATGATGAAGAGATGCAGGCTGGTTCAAACCAGGGCCTCCCAACACTCAGGAGCCGGCGTGGGGGTGGGGGACTTCTTCTGCGTGCTTGAAAATCAAGTCCTCTAATTAGAATCAGAACTTGGTAAAATATTAGAATTGCAGTGAATTTCAGAGATGACGGTCCAAGCCCTTCATTTTACAGATGAAGGACCGAGAGGCGAGGGGACTTGATGAAGGTTGAACGCCGGTTTTGTTAATACCGGGACCAGGGCTGGGATGGGCCCTCCTGACTCCTGCCCAGGGCTCCTTCCTTCCCATCAGGTTGTCGTCTGCATTAACTCCTCACATTGGAGCTTGGGGACAGGCCAGGCAGAGAAGGGGCTCCTGGGCTGGAGGCTGATCCCCACCCTGACATGACTTTGGTGTTCAGCCTGCTGAAGGCCCCCTCTGAGGCCTCCAACAGCCTGGTCACGTGACTGCCGTAGGAAGAACGTGATAAATCAAGGCCTGTGCAGGGAGTGGGGGGGTCCCGGGTCCTGTGTCTGCATATAAGCAAGAAGCACCTCTTAGGATGGAACTCACTCCCTGTTGCAACTATATCATACCTTTTACAAAAAGTCACTTCGAGGTCACTGTTTTTTTGTCCAGTATTTCAATACATTAAATGCAATTACTTCATTGTTGATTTACCTGTCATTACAGGCATGTGTTTGAACATGATTTATTGAGTGAGTTTTGTGCCAGTTGACTTGCAATAGATTGCACAATATTCAAAGGGGCTCATTTGCTTGGCATTACATTAGAGGCATGATGATTGCAACAGAAAGCAACGTAAATGAATTCTGAGAGCCTCCATCATTCATGTTGTCATGTACTGAATCCTATTATTATTTATTACCATAATTGTACTGTGTTTCCTGGGGCGATAAATTAGGACTGATGGGCCCCGCTGACAGTCAAGGGCTGGACTCGCTCTATATAATTTAATAGGGATACTGTAGGGTCTGTGTGTTTGGAGGAGATTTTGGTAATGGTAAAAAAAAAAAAAAAATGAAAGGAATTTTTTCTTTTTTGCATAAAGTATAAAAACCTTCCAAGATTTTTTTTTTTTTCCCCCTCTCTCTTCTTTTATGCCTTGGCTGCATTTGAAGGCCTTGATACAAGCTGAACTATAAGAAAGAAAAGTTCTGCCTTCCAACACAAGATGGTTCAAGCTCACTGCCTCATGCCAGTCTTTGCCACATCGGATGCTGACAGGTGGTGTTAACTCTCACATAGGCAGGGCATCCACCTGTGGAGGGAATCTGGACCTGGCTGAGTCCAGTGGTCAGTATGTTAGGGGCAGCCATGTTAAAATATCCACCTACTTAGAGCTGATGGACCTTGGGTATCTGATCTAACTGGGTAACATGTCTGAAGAAAATAAAGGGTATGTTTTCCCTAGAACAACTGAAAAGGAGCAATGCAGATGATAGATACAATTTTGCTTTACAAGATGTTTAATGTGCTATGCAAATACCAGTAGAGGATATTATTAAAATCTAACAAGGCAAATGTTGGGAGAGAGCTGAGAGATGACCGGATTCAACCATCTCACTTACAGATGAGAAAACTGAGGAGCAGGTAGAAGAATCATTAGAAATACCCTGCTAGAAAGAGAAAAACAAATATTGCATATCAACACATCTATATGGCATCTAGAAAAACAGTGCAGATGACCTTATTTGCAAAGCAGAAATAGAGACACAGAGGTAGAGAACAAATGTGTGGATACCAGGAGGGAAAGGGGTAGGCTGGGACCAATCGGGAGCTTGGAATTGACACATATACACTACTGATACTATGTCTAAAATAGGCAATGGATGGGAACATAATGTATAGCGCAGGAGTTCTCTGCATGACCTAAATGCAAAGGAAATCCAAAAAAAAGAGGGGATATATTTATACTTATGGCTGACTCATTTGGCTGTGTAGTAGAAGCTTTGTAAAGCAAATACACTGGAATTAAAATTAATTAATAAAAAAGAATGATGCAAAAACAAAAACAAAAAACAAAAACACTCTGCTAAACCCAAGTCACATGAGAACCAGAATCAACGGGCCTTGTGTTGGAGTGATGGCCCAGGTGATGAGCTTTGAGGTGTGGAATCAGACATCACCACGGGGCATGATCGAGGGAAGAACCCCCAAATCTTAACCGCCCCCTTTGTCTAAGTAGAAAGAAGCATGGCTTTGAATAAGGCTAGGAAGTACTATGAGTCAATCAGGGGAAGAATCTCTTAAGTCTCTGTTTAGCATAAATCCTGTTGGCTCAATTTTACTTCAGAAAAGAATTGATCTGTCTTTGACCCCTAAGTGAGAGGTCACGGATTTCATCACCTCCAGGAAAGAAACTTTTTCGATAGCTAATGGCTGTGTCCTTGGTCCCCAGTCTTTATCTATCACTCTCACAGATGTCCTTTTGGGGAGCTCAGCATGATGTAAAAAGGAGATCCCCAGGAATGAAACTAGGAAAGAAGTTGAATTCCATGCAGGGAGTTGGATAGGGCTGCAACCAGGCTGCTACCGAGCATCTCCCCAGTGGGGACCCCATCAGAGGGGTTGTATTTTCAATGACTCAAGAGCTTCAAGGAAAGATTCCATCCCACTTGTCTGAATTCAGCTGTGTTTATACGTGGCACTAAATTGTTTCATTCAGATGGATCCAGGCAGTGCCATAGGATGGATGCCTGGATACCTGGTCCATCGATTGAGCTGTTAAAACAAGTGAACTCATCGGACCACTTCTTAAAAACCAGATCAGATCAACTGTGTGTATTTCGCACCTATCCCCTGGGCAGCTGATGTGATAATCAACCCCAAATAAACAAAGCCAAAAGCTTCACAGGGTTCTGGCCCGTGCCAGGCCCACCCCTCCAAATCAGTTACTGTGGATCATCTCCACACACAGGTGTGCAGACAATTCCCACAGCACCCTGCGCTGCCACCAATGCCAGTGGGCCCCTGGCATTTTCACGTCTCACAGCAGGGGCAGAGTCTTCCATTTTGCAGAATTAAGGGGCAGTTTTGAGGCAGCAACAATCAAGGAAAAGGGGACAGAAAACAGTTGGAAAGGGAAAGGAGAGGATAGCTGCCTGTTACTTCCTCCCCGAGAGGGATGCTGACTTTCCAGATTTCAACACAGAGTGGGCCCCGTCATTTCTTTCTGGATAGCCTCAGGACTTCTGAGTCATCTCCATCAAAAGAAAAACTGTGTCTGACCTCACCACGTGTTGACATCATGAACCGAGCTTCTTACCCATGAGGGGGGAGGGCGGTACTCACACCATTAGCAGAAAGAGTCTTAAACTTGGTGTTTAGGCTCTGATTCAGGCTTTTAGCGAGACCTTGGCTGGGGGCCTAAGTGGATACCGTGCCTCCGTCAAAAATTCACCCTGGTTGGTGTCCTGTCTTTTGCAGGACTGAGGAAATCAACCACATGCATTTATGTATTTTTATCATGGCGGTGGCCATATCAGTCCATTGGAATAAGATCACCACCACCAAAACAGGGACTGGGCAACAGCAATATTAGGATTAAAAAGCCCCAAATGATAAAATAGTAACATGGATTATAACATGGACATTAAAATAGAAGATAGCACGCCCTCATGAGATTCTGTATGTGGGGTAGATTTTTGTGCATCCAAAGACAGACACTCTGGCTAGCCTTGGGGCCAAGGTCCATTGTCTGCAAAAGCCATTCACCTTGTCTTCTGGCAGTTACCAGAATCACTGGCCTAGTTAGAGTAGGTCCCTGGATCAGAAAGGGTAACAGAATAAAAGGAGAAGGGTGACTTTTGGTGGGTAAATTTACATTTAAGTTAAGAGAGTAAATATGACAACATGGAAGATATTGGGCCAAATTCACACCTGATAGGTAGTGGTCTGAGCCCATCATGCTGTGAGTTATTCATGTTCTAGACTGGGATCAATTTATACCAAATTTACCTCTTAAATATTTTCTTTTTTTGATGCTGTGCAAGGACAAAATGGAAGATAATTAAAATACATCTACATTAAAACCAAGTAACATTTGGTGTGCTTAGAAATATTCTTGGCTCTCATTGCTACTCCCAGGACAGCTCCATCCATGATGACGCAGAAATGGTAGGTCTGTCCTCTCTCACCTAGAAAAGCCATGGGCCCCCAGCAGCTGGATGTGGCTAATGCAATCTGGGAACTGATTTTTAATTTGATTTGATGTTCAGGTCTCCAACTTTAAGTACTCACAGATGGCTACTCTATGGGGCAACACGATCCTAGAACAGTGGTTCTCAACTCAGGCTGCACATTTGAATCCTCTAGATGTTTGAAAAAGCCCTGAAGATCTGACCTCAAGAGTTCCCGAGCATGAGAGGCAAGAGTTCCCGAGCTGATGGTAACCTGTAGCCAAGGCTGGGGGCTCTTGCTCAGAAACTGGGGGGATTCTCTTGTGTAGGTGCTCGTGTCAATCACTGCCCATGGCTCAGGTGAGTGATGGAGACGGGCTTGCTCCGAGATGTACCCACTTGGATTTTTCTTTGTTGAGGACTCCAGTACATTTACTCTTGGAGCAAAGTCTAGACGCTTCCAACTTGGGCAGGCTTATGGGTCACATTTTTTCACAGTCCTGGACATGTCTCTCCTTTGGCTGATGGGATTGGGGAAGGTCCCTGGATGGGGAGGGGAAATGCTTTGACTGAGTGTGGGAGGAGGAACGTAGACCCAGCAACCTACAAGGATAATGAGAGGCCTCCTCTCCGAGTTCTGAAACCCTCCTCTTCTGTTTCCCCTTTAGTTCAGTCTGGTTCAGTTCAGTCGCTCAATCGTTTCCGACTCTGAGACCCCGTGAACCGCAGCATGCCAGGCCTCTCTGTCCATCACCAACTCCTGGAGTTTACTCAAACTCATGTCCATTGAGTTGGTGATGCCATCCAACCATTTCATCCTCTGTTGTCCCCTTCTCCTGCCTTCAATCTATCCCAGCACGAGAGTCTTTTCAAATGAGTCAGTTCTTTGCATCAGGTGGCCAAAGTATTAGAGTTTCAGCTTCAACATCAGTTCTGCCAATGAATATTCAGAACTGATCTCCTTTAGGATGGACTGGTTGGATCTCCTTGCAGTCCAAGGGACTCTCAAGAGTCTTCTCCAACACCACAGTTCAAAAGCATCAATTTTTCTCTTTACACTTTCCCAAAGGGAAGTTTCATTTCATATCAGTGGTAGGAGGGCTTCTAGTAGGACACAGGGGGTCCTGCCTCCTTGTACAGAAACGGTATCATTGATAACTTGAAGCCCAATTAGGCCAGGAGGGAAAAGCTTTGCTGGGACTGAAGGATTCAAAATAAGGTTTTTAATGAAAAACACATTTTATTTCTAAAATAACGGGTCTTATGTTTATTCCAGAGAAAGTCCTCCAGGCTCAGAGAAGAGAAATGTAATAAAATGACAATGAGGGTATCCAGGCCCCAATTAAAAACAAAACAAAACAAAAATGCTGGGAGAGAGTCTGCTGAGAAACAGGCTCTAGAAATGGAAACAGAAGAGGGTGTAATAAGACAGGCCTCACCGGACCATGCCGGAGCCAGACTTCCCAGCCCACCAGTCCCCGTCCCCCACACCCCAATTCCAACATCTCACCATCCAACCAGGGAGAAGAGACAAGCAAGGGTGAAACATGTCTTCGAGGAAGGAGAAGCTCTCATCCGAAGACCTAGAAGCTTCACCAATTCTGAATTTCTTCCTAATGGACTCTTCTTAGACTTGAGGCAGCTTCACCCTATTTCTGCCACATAAGCCATATGGCTTTCCTGGACAGAAAAAGACAATCCCTAATGAGCACAGACGTGTCAGCAACTGCTGATGGTTCCCCTTTCCAGGCTGAACACTGAGGCCCTCAGCACCCTTGTCCAGGAGGGCTCATGGCTTCGTTACTGATGGAAGAGAATCCTCTCCAACCAGGATTCTGATGGCTTCCTGTCTTCAGGGCAGAGCGGTAAAAATATGTTACATGTAATATCTCATTTAATTCTCAAAACTATTTTCTGAACAACTATCATGATCTCCACGTTGTTATCTAGCGGCTGGTCCAAATCCCCCATCTAGGAAGTAGATTGAGAATTTGAACCTGTGCGCTTAACCTCTAGGTGAGGAGAAAGCTGGAGCTCCCCCTAGTGGTCATCATGCAAAACCAACAGTTCCTGCATTAATTGATTTCTAATTGCTATTCCTCTTCTATTATTATCGACCTCTTCGTTCCAAAACCTGGCCATTAAAATAATGGTTTTAACTCCCAAATTTCTTTCTCCTTCCACCTTAGCCCTTATATCCATCTCTTTCTGGAGAGCCCTAACCTCTTGTCTGCTATCTAACTTGAAACTATGCGCCCTATCCCTTGGGACTCCCTATATTAAAAACAAAAACAAAATGCATAGAGCTCCCCAAATGATTTTCTGTGCATCCTTCCACTTCCTAGCATTAAGTAAAACCTCTGGTTTACTCTGAAGACTCTGTTTATCTTGTAACCATCTCTACCACATTTCTCATTCTTTTCCCTGAACTGAACATCCGTGCATTCCACCACTTCCCCCAACCATCATTTCATGACCTTTATCCAACAACCATGCCAAGTTGAGCTTCATACACCAGAATCTGGAACACTGTTCTTCTTTCCTGAATGACTCCAGCATCTGGTTCACAGGCTTCCTTTTCTAGCTCAAGTTCTCAGGATTCCAACGTGAAAACTGGTCATCCTCCCAACTCTGCCTTCGGATACCATTCAAGTTTTACATCCTCAGGAAGCTTGGTCCCACCTCCATGGAGCTGCTCACCCAGGTGACAGTAAAGACTGTCATGGGACGCTTGGCATTAGGTTTTCTGGAAGAAACAGGACTAGGTTTGAGTTCTGGGCCTGTCACTTGTGTGCCTGATAGCAAATGGCCCGGCTCTCTGTAGCCTTGATTTATTCATCTATAAAACGGGATAATAGTAATACCCCACTGTGGTGCTATAGAGATTTAATGAGACAATACATGAAAAAAAATTGCCTAGCATGTTATCTGCTACTTTAATACCACATGCAAGATTAGCTGAAATTATTATCATTATCATCATCATCAATGTCTCTGAGAATTCCTCCACTACTTAGATCTTGAACTCGTAACATTTCTGAGACTATAACCTCCTCCCTGCTTTTACCTTTATTTTATTTTTTAAAAGAGAAATAAGGGAGTATAGCAGATTAACAAGGTTATGATAGTTCAAGGTGCACAGTGGAGTGACTCAGCCATCCATATACACGCCTCCCATCTCCCCCAGACTCCCCTCCCATCTAGACCGCCACATGACACTCAGCAGAGGTCCCTGTGTTACATAGAAGGACCTTGCCGGTCATCCATCTTTTATCTGCGGTGTGTGCATGTCCATCCCAGACTCCCAAGCAACCCCTACCCCGCATCGGTAACCAGAAGTTCATTCTCAGTCCGTGAGGCTGTTGCTTTTGCCTGTCTTCCTCCTGTTTCATTAAAGCATCTCTTACTTCTCATGGGCCTCTCCTCCATCATCCATCACGCGCTGGATTCCTGTTACATCCTGGGGAGTAACTTCTCACCACCCTGCTCCCTCTCAGGCCTCAGCCCCTCCTCCGCCTCTCCTTTCCTTCTCTTGAAAAAGACAAGACTCCCCTCCCTGCGATCCTCCTGGCTCTCGGCTCTCTGCTCAGCCCCTCTGCTTCTCCGTCGATGCTTTATCCACCATCTCTTTCTTTGGTCTTCTCTGCAGGCAGAGAGCCCTGCCCTTTCTCCCCATTCCCGCCAGGATCTACCAGTGCTCTGAGCACCATCCTCTCCGCCCATCCTGTGATCCCCCACGTCCTCCTCAGCCACACCTTGAGCCAGGCTTGTTGAGAATTTCTCTGCCTGCAGCTTCCGGAGATCTGCCCAATTCTTTTCCTCCCTTAATTCCTCCCCCCCGCCCCTCCTCCTTTAAAAGTTTCATTTGGCATCTTCTCCTTTTCTTTCACCCCCAAATTTGTAAGCTGTTCCTTAGACTCAGGCTGTTGACTTTTACGTTCCGGTCCACCCTCTCCTTCTAGGTGGTCTAACTCCCCTGCTTTGTCCATGTCATTCGCATCCATGTCTAGCTTCATGACTGCAGGCTGAAGATCAGACGCACATTTCCCCTCATCTGTTTGGGCACAATCATGTCTTCAGTTGCCATCTGAGTTGAGCACTCTCTGTGTTGAGTCTACATTTCCCAACCACCAGTCCTTCTCCCTCCAACTTCCTTCTTTCTGATTTTATGGTATCGCTATTTCCTTTCCGTCTTTATTCATGGTACCACCCTTCTTCCTATTCCATAGACTGGAAACTTGGGGATCAATGTTGACATTTCTTTTTCCAATCATCTTTGCTTCTAATCAGTTTTCATTTTCCTGAGATTCTCTCTCCAGGATGTCTTTCATCTCTTGTTCCTTCTTTACACTTCCACTGCCTCCAAGTTGATTCGGGGTCTCACCTTCTTGAAATAATACCTGCCTATATCATCACTTCTGGATTCTCTTCCTTCCAACACCTTCTACCTTTATACTATTGCCTGTATGTTGCACCTCTTTGTAAGGCACATTTTTTTTTCTCTTTACCTTGTAAATAATAATGTCTTAGCTCAGTACCAGAGGAACCATAGGCTAAAGTTACAGCTATTCATGTCCTAAAACATGGAAGACAATGTTGTGAACAAAACTGGAATACAAGACATAAGCTTCGTTAAACTGAATCCTTGGTTCTCATGGCTATTTCTTGTCTTTATAATTGTACTTTGAACTCAGGAAGCCTAAAACATTCCTAACAGGGTGCCTTATAGATGACCTGCATTTGAGTTTGCTGCTTGGTTTACTGGTTAATTGATAAAGACAGAGGATGGTATGGGGGCGGTGAGACCAGCTCAGGTTCTTGACCTGAGTTACCAGACGTTGGTTGTGGGCCCTCAGATAAGTCACTGCACATATTTAAGCTTCAGCTTGATTGTTTGTAGCATTGAACTAAAGGACTTCCATGTTACTTTCTAGTTCTAAGAACTAGTTCCATGTCTTGTCAACTCTTCCAAGAGCATCCATAGGGCTCTAGGTTGAAAGCAAATAGTTCAAAGAGAGTCCAGTTAGAGTAATTTAGGTCACAAGAGAAAATAAGTTTAGTTATGTTGAAGCATCAGATTATAAAAGATAAGAGAGAGAAAGAATGAAGGAGAAAGGTTTTGGATAATCCAGGGAAAGAGTTGCACTCTGGCAAAATGGTGAGTCCTGTAAGGTAAGGAATCATACAGAGCTGAGGTTCTTGATACTGGTGGGGCAGAGGAGGGGCTGCCATCCCTGAGTATCTGGGAGTTCACCAGTGTGTTTTTGATCATCATGATAATGGGGGTTTGATGGGTGGGGCCAAGGGCATCCTGCCATGTACTGGACAAACCACACACATCGAAGAATTATCCCATTTCACACTTCATTTTTCAGACGCCCCGCTGGACATATAGTTGGGTTAAAAACCCTGTTTAGAATGATCTGAACCTAAATCTATAAACTTGGGAGTCTATATTCTGTAAAACACTGGACACTTTTTTTTTTTGCCCTGTTTTAAACTCCCTGAATTTTCAGGAAAGCATCAATTCTGTAAATTGACAGAAAGCAGCACTTTATTGTACTTGGAACTTCACCAAAAGCTGTTCATCGTTTTAGAGAATACATCTCTAACAGCAGTGCCATCCCATTGTTTGAATCAGAATAAAATGTTCTCATATCAGTTTGCATTTGTGGTCGGTAGATTCTGGTGATTATATGGAGAACAGCAGGTATCTGAGTATTATCTGCTGTCTTCTAGTCATGCTTGAGTATTATATATCGAAACGCTCTCCTTGGATTTCCTCTTTCCATTATTACAAGCAGGATGTCATGTAATTTCTAAAATTATCTCTATAGGTAGGTTATATTATTTATGAATTCTGCTTTAGGATAACAAATGGAATGGTTTAACGTACTTAATATAAAAGGGACATTAGATGTAATTGGGCTGAGAACCCCTGAGGCAAGTAATCAAGGGGTTCATAAGACGCTGGCCATAGGAGATTACATTTGTATTCATGTTGGGATAAAATTAGCCTTTGATTTTACTATATGAACTTGCAAAAACATAGCTTATATGTAGTTCATCCACTTCTAATATCTTTACATATGTGAAAAGCAAAACCAAAAACCCCCTTCTCCTTATGCTTGCTTAGTGAACATTTGTATTTAGAATACCTCACTCGGTTCTCAAAACTACCCCATGAGGTAGGTACTGGTCACTGTTATGAATAATAATACTATTATTTGCTGAAGACATTGACATAAATAGTGATTATGTGACTTGCTTTAGGTCCCCTCTCTAGGTACATGGGGAGAAGGAAATGGCAACCCGCTCCAGTGTTCTTGCCTGGAGAATCCCAGGGACGGGGGTGCCTGGGGGTCTGGAGAATCCCAGGGACGGCGGAGCCTGGTGGGCTGCCCTCTATGGGGTCGCACAGAGCCGGACACGACTGAAGCGACTTAGCAGCAGCAGCAGCAGCAGCTAGGTACATGGTGGATGCTGGACCACTTACCCGATCACACTTTGTTGTTGTGTCACTCACATTGGAAGGATGGCATTTTGTTGGTGAAGAACGCGTGGACAGATGCACATTCAAACACTGATTCTGAACATAACAGAGTTCAGGTGTCCTATGTGAATAAAATGAGGTAATACCCGTAAACGTGTTGAACAGGGAGTTGAGCATAAGGAAGTGTTTCTCTCTGAACTCCCTGGCTATGAGAAGGTACCCTAGTTATTCTTCTGATCACAGAAAAGACTGGACCCATGGCCTTCGAGACCAGGGTGTATCTTGTGAACAACTGCAAAAGGTAAGGGTAAGATCATGCAGGGATCTTCCTGCTTTGTCAGTGGTCAGGGCGTGTCAACGGGCAACCGTGATTCACCCGCTAGATTTTTAAGCAGTTCCCCTTGCATCACCTTTCCACCACGTGCTCCTCGTCAAAAGGAACAGGCACAAGAGCTGGAGGAGCGGTTGGTTAAGCACACGTTAGACTCTGTAGCCACTCTCTGCAGCCTCCATGGAAAGCTTGGCAGACAGGAAGATGCCCCACCCGGTTCTGGAAGTCTCCCGGGGAGGCCCGGAGGACCCAGCTCATGGCTCTGAATTTCCGCCCACCCTCATCTCCCAAGCATGGACCCAACCTGAATAAATAGAGGAGGAGGAAGACAGGAAACTGTAAAAGAGTCCGGTGGAAAGTAAACACACAGCAGAGGCACAGACCTTCTTTCTGCCTGTTAGGCACTGTGGGAGGCTGAGAAAAGTTGATCTTATGAGCAGAGGCCCCTCCGCTGGTTTTGATCTCTCTCCCATCCTGCCCACTCTTTCCCCAGCCTGTGCACTTAAGACGTGTTCACACAACCCTGCTTCCCCATTCCCTGTCCTTCCCATGAAACAGGCCAATCCTGCAGAGGGTCAGCAAGACCACAGTATATTTATTCTAAATTAAACTAAGGGTAGAATGTTATTCCTCAACACTTTTCTACATTGTTCATCTCCCTCTGCGTTAAGCTTTTTATCAACGCTGTTGAAAATGGAGCTGGCTAGGGCTTCCCTGGTGGCTCAGATGGTAGAGAATTTACCTGCAGTGCAGGAGACATGGGTTTGACCCCTGGGCCAGGTAGATCCCCTGGAGAAGGGCTTGGCAACCCACTCCAGTAGTCTTGCCTGGAGAATTCCATGGACAGAGGACCCTGATGGACTATAGTCCATGGGGGTCACAAAGAGTCATGACTGAGTGACTAACACTTTGTCTTTTCACACTCTCATGAACCCATTCATGCTCCTAGGTGGATGACTGTCATAGAGGAAAAACTTTGGACCATGGTTCTGGAGGCCTGGAGTGTCCTTTCATTCCAGCTGTTTCTGCAAGTGAAGTTAGCCCACTCCTCTTAGCTTCCATTTCGTTGTTTGTAAATGACAAAGCAGTAATAGATGATATCTAAGGAGAGAAGGCAAGACACCCTGTGTCCCAGAATAAGGTCATGAACAGGCAGAAGTTCCACCGCTCCTTTCCGATGTGTGGGCTTTTCTCTAATGACATAGACATGATACCTACTTGTGGGAGCATTCCTCCGTCCAGGAGGTGGTCTGTATCTGGGGAAGTCAATCAAATGTCTCAGGTCTCCTAAAAGGCATGCACATGAGACAAGCACAGTTCTGAAAGTATAGTTGTAAGGTCTTCTACCATTAATTTTAAAAGGACGATGTATCACTGGTCCTACACATAACAAAATATACATATTGTGATGTTTTCAACTGCTTCCCCAAATCTTTACCATTTGAGGAAAGACTGATTTTAATGGAGGAGAAAACTAGATAACTTCATTCTCACCCCTACTTTTTACTCTTTCTCTTTTTTTGTTCCAAGTCATTGCTTTTATTCAGCATATTTATTTAGGGGGAAAAATAAAACAGTTTTTAGTCTTCTAATCTTATGGTCTTTTGCTTCTTTTCTGTGCTTAAAGTGACTTTATTATGAACTAATTTTAGACTTAGAGGAAACTTGCAAAAACAGTACAGAGGGTTTCCGAATATACCTTATTCAGCCTGAAACAGAAAACTAAGGACATTAGCAGGGAAACTGGTGAAGTTCAAATAAAGTCTTTAGTTAAGAACACCAAACTAATGTTAAATCTTGGTTTGACGCTCCTATACTTTCAATCTATTAATGAATGAAAACAGAAGCTACTGCAAAGCTTTAGAGATAACTTTTGAAACTTGCTTCTTCCTTAACAGAAATAAGTAATTATTTCTATGCATTAGTTTTATATATTAAGTGTATTTATTTTTTTCTTTATCTGAGGTGTTGATGAAAAATTATGAGAATTTTGACTCCTTACATTTCTTAGATGTAAGATTATTAAGCTTGCTGGGAGAAATATCAATAACCTCAGATATGCAGATGACACCACCCTTATGGCAGAAAGTGAAGAGGAACTAAAAAGCCTCTTGATGAACATGAAAGAGGAGAGTGAAAAAGTTGGCTTAAAGCTCAACATTCAGAAAACTAAGATCATGGCATCTGGTCCCATCACTTCATGGGAAATAGATGGGGAAACAGTGGAAACAGTGTCAGACTTTATATTTGGGGGCTCCAAAATCATTGCAGATGGTGATTGCAGCCATAAAATTAAAAGAAAATCACTGCAGATGGCTGGTGATTGCAGCCATGAAATTAAAAGACTCTTACTCCTTGGAAGGATAGTTATGACCAACCTAGATAGATTTTGAAAAGCAAAGACATTACTTTGCCAACAAAGGTCCATCTAGTCAAGGCTATGGTTTTTCCAGTGGTCATGTATGGATGTGAGAGTTGGACTGTGAAGAAAGCTGAGCGCCGAAAAATTGATGTTTTTAAACTGTGGTGTTGGAGAAGACTCTTGAGAGTCCCTTGGACTGCAAGGAGATCCAACCAGTCCACCCTAAAGGAGATCAGTCCTGGGTGTTCATTGGAAGGACTGATGTTGAAGCTGAAACTCCAGTACTTTGGCCACCTCATACGAAGAGTTGACTCACTGGAAAAGACCCTGATGCTGGGAGGGATTGGGAGCAGGAAGAGAAGGGGACGACAGAGGACGAGATGGCTGGATGGCATCACCGACTTGATGAACATGAATTTGGGTGAACTCCGGGAGTTGGTGATGGACAGGGAGGCCTGGCGTGCTGCGATTTATGGGGTTGCAAGGAGTCAGGCTCAACTGAGCGACTGAACTGAAGATTATTAAAATAATCTCTGTGATTATTGCCATTTTTAAATTGGGCAAATGGAAGCACAGAGAAGTTAAGTAACCTGCCTAAGATTGCACACTGTAGGTAGAGCAGAGATTCATCCAAATCTAGGCTTAGTTGTGGCTCCAGAGCTCATAGTCTGCACTACAGCATCATCATATTATGCTCTCTCTCATATCGGTAAATCTTAAAACACAGTAATGGAAACTCTTGAAAAAAACAAGTGTTAGTCACTCAGTTGTGTCCAAACTCTTTGAGACCCCATGGATGGAAGTCCACCAGGCTCCTCCATCCCTGGAAATCTCCAAGCAAGAACACTGGAGTGGGTCACCTCTCCTCATTCCAGGGAATCCCCCTGAATGGAGATTGAACCCAAGTCTCCTGCACTGCAGGCAGACTCTCCAACGTATAAGCCCCCAGGGAAGCCCAGTGGAAATTCTTGCATTCTCCTAAATCCACAGTCTAATATCACAGGGATAAAAAGGATATCTTGGTCTTTTGCTTGTATAATTTTATTCTCACACTCTTCAATAGACTGAAAACAGTAATAATCATCCTCTAAGTGAAGGAAAATTATAATATTTATCCTGATATGTACAGAAAAATGATAGTGATGTCAGGTCAGCAAATTTCTCATGAAAGTTCTTTGTAAGACACTAGAAAGTCATAACTAATTACACTTATATTTCAAAGCATAATTTACTAGAGATAAGCCCAAATAAGCTCTCTGATTTGGTAAACATCAGTAGCTTCAGGGGTCACTGTGTTAATGTTAGAAGTGGGGAGTCAGTCAAGGTTCTCAGCTGCAGGTAAGGGAACTAGCTGGTGACTTAAGCAGAAATAGGATATACTGGAAGCATTTTAGGGTTCACAGAATTGATGAGAGGCTGCTCAATCAGGCTGGCAAAGTAGAAGAGGGGCAGGGAGCAGAAAGGGCTTCCCAAGTGGCAGTAGTTATAAAGAACCCACCTGCCAGTGAGGGTAGACTTAAGAGACCAGTTTAATTACTGCATCGGGAAGATCCCCTGGAGGAGGGCGTGGCAACCCACTCTGGCATTGGCATTCTTGCCTGGAGAACCTCATGGGCATAGGAGCCCCATGGGCTGCAGTCCATAGCATAGCAAAGAGTCAGACAGAGACTGAAGTTACTTAATACACACACCCACAGGGAGCAGAAAGGACATCAACTTTTAGCAGGACTGGTCTGCGCAGGCTGACTTCTGTGACTGCTGTCTCCAGGCATCACCGTTACTGTGAATGGTTCTCATCTCCTCTTCCTTTTATCATTTTCCATGATTCAGAGTCCTGGGTGAGAGTATCTAACTGACCGAGTCTTCATCATTTGCCAGGTTCTGTTTGAGTGATGAAGTCTAGACTTATGCAAAAGGGGTCTCCAGGATTAAGAAAGGAGCTTAGTTTCCCAGAAACCCAGGTGATGACAACATCAGTTAGGCGTATTATATTTGAATTTTATGCCAATCCTAATTCACAAATTGAATTTTACCTTGATATCTTAGAGATTAAAAGAATGCAAGGTCTCCACATTTGCCTCTTATGAAAAATCCTTTCATGGAAACAGAATTGAAGGATATAAAAGGTATTCTAGAGCCTTTGGATTCAATCACACACATCACACGAGAAATTCACTTATAACTGAGTGAAATGAAATGAATGAATGAAACGGAAACTCATTTATAATTGCTGCAATTAGCAACAGAACACAGTTAAGAGTGTGAGTTCTAGGTGTGAGCAAACCTGGGTCCAGATTCTTCCAACACAATCCTAGTTGTGTGACCTATAAAAAGACTCCCTTGGTGGCCCAGCTGGTAAAGAATCCACCCACAATGTGGGAGACCTGGGCTCGATCCCCAGGTCAGGAAGACCCCCTGGAGAAGGGAACAGCCATCCACTCTGGCATTCCTGCACAGAGTATGCCATGGGCAGTGTAGTCCAAACAGTCAGACATGACCGAGCGACTTTCACTATTTGACTGTACTGTTCCCTTTTCCTCTAGTCTGTAAAATGGAAGAACTGGTGCTATCAATTCACACGTCTGTGGAGAAGATCCGTTGATACAATTCATGAAAATCAATAAGCATCCAACGGCAGTTTCCTTGGAGGTTGTGATACCAGTGTTCTCACTGAGATCGCATCATTATTACCACCATCAACATCCAACTATTGTTTCAGTCCAGTTCAGTTCAGTCACTCAGTCGTGTCCGACTCTTTGTGACCCCATGGACACCAGGCTTCCCTGTCTATCACCAACTCCTGGAGCTTGTTCAAACTCATACCCATCGAGTCAGTGATGCCATTCAACCATCTCATCCTCTGTGGTCCCCTTCTCCTCCTGCCCCCAATCCCTCCCAGCATCAGGGTCTTTTCCAATGAGTCAATTCTTCGTATGAGGTGGTCAAAGTACTGGAGTTTCAGCTTCAACATCAGTCCTTCCAATGAACATCCAGGACTGATCTCCTTTAGGATGGACTGGTTGGATCTCCTTGCAGTCCAAGGGACTCTCAAGAGTCTTCTCCAACCCCACAGTTCAAAAGCATCAACTCAACTACTGTTTGAGTATGTTTAATGAAGACCCATATCTTACAATGCAATGCAGTTCATTTTGTTGCTACGTAACTCTCATTATTAGCAAGTGTCTGCCTTGAACACCTGTTGGACTGGCATTTATTTATTTATTTATTTATTTATTTATTTGGACCGGCATTTAATGTCCCCTTTCTGAGCATCCTGTACCTTAGATGTGAAGTAAAGCAAATATTCTTACCGACACTGCCAACTCTCCCCTTGAGAGTGTACTGTCACTTAAATAAATCCTCTCTTGGCTTTCTTTACCTCCTGTTAGCTCTGCATTCTTTCCGCAATGAGACAGGAACATATCCTGCAATAACACATCTCTGTTGGAGCCAGCCAGGAGATTTCAGTAAGCCTCAGTTTCTTACCTCCTTTGCACTTGAGAGATACTGCCTGAATTCCTGCTTCTCTCTCTCTCTCTCTTTTGTGCTTTCTTACTGTCTTTGGCATTTTTGGACCTACTGCCACAATTGTGTGGAACCTTAAAAGTCCCGAGGGTGCTCGCCCCAGAAATCTCCCTGGAGAGGACGAGTCCTGGAAAGTACTAGTGAGAGAATAGGCCTCTCACCCCTACTTCTTACTCTTAACCTGACAGCTATCCCAACATTCCTTTGCACATGAGATTTGTTGAACAAGACCTATGGGCTAATGTGGTCTACAACCTCAAGAAACATCTCGAAACCTTAGACTCTGTCTGCTCCGGCACAGAGGCAAGGACCTAGGGCTATTTGGCTGAATACCGCCAGGAAGTTGACCAGATGACCACAATCAAGGTCCCTGTGTCCTCACAGTGGGTAAGTGATTCTTCATGCCCACCGTGACTCTGGACCAGTGTATTGCCACGGTCCCACTCCTGACAGACGAAACTTGAGTTTACATCCAAAAAGCTCTTTCCTGCAACCTCTCTGGGGCACTAATAGGTTTTTGGCCTAAGATTTGTTACCTTACAGCTTCATGATGAAGTTGGAGATGAAGAGCTATGTTTTCAGAGGCTCTGTCAGTACACAGCGGGTCCCCTCCAGACAATGAGGCTACTGTGAGGAGATAACCTGTTGGGGTGGATTCTGGGTGGCTTGATTTAGGAGGTGCACACACCTGCCAGGCCCCGCAGAGCCATCGCAATGCCAGAGGAATCCAGGTTTCAGCGGGAGACGGAAGCCCTGGAGCTGTGGATCTGCTTCACAGGAGCTCGGCTGGGGTTCTCATCTCCCTCCCGGTTTTGGGATATGTACCCTTCAGTAGCTGGATGCTGTTTTCAGCATAGTCCTAACCTACCCAAGTGTTTCAGGAGTTGATTTTGACTTCCTGTCCTCTCATTCCGTCTTTACCAACCTGCGGAGGTTCCAGTTCAGGACTGCAGGGACCATGGTTCGAACTCTTTGCTCTGGGACTGAGGTCAAGCTCACACCTTCATAACCTTGAGAATGCGATTACTGCCAACTCCCTTGATCACTTTGAAGTGAGTCACGATGCCATCAACATGCTATCAGGAGAGCCTTTGGAGTGTTTCAAATAATAAGTTTTGAAATGAAAGTAAATAGTGATAAATTATGAACCCCAGCACCCCAAAGAGGTTTGGAATAATAAGCCACCATCACTACTGTTCGGGTCAGAAGCACACCATTTTTATTGTGATTTACAGATCAAGAGGCCTAACCACTGTGACCCAAAATATTCTTCTCTCTGTCCCACTCCTCATGCAAGCCCTGGCCAATTAAATTACTGAAATTTATATGACTGAAGCCTATATTTCTGAAAACGTAATTCTTGGCATATTAGTCTCCTCTCTAGAAAGCAACATGAGCCCAGGAATTATATCTTTTCATTTTTCTTATAAAAATGTTTTGCAAAGGCCTAGCACATGGAATTTTTTAAACTAATATTTATTAATGAATGGATGGAATTTGTGTGTTCTGATTTGTGACATGACACCAAAGAAATACATAATCTTGGTCAAATTTCTTCATATCTCTAAGCATCTAATTCTGTGTCTCAAAGACAAAAGAACTTTTACTAAATGATTTTGGGAGTTTCTTTTCACGCCAGCATGCTAAAATACTTTTTCTTGTTTCAAGATGACTGTGGCTTGGTTTTACCCAAATTTGATTATAACGCAAGGGAAACAATAAAGCTGAAGTTATAGGCTTGTCTCAAGAAATACTTAGAATAAGTTAAGTCAATGGCATTTCTAGGGCCCATTAAGAATTTTAACATCTTTCTCTGTGGTGGGTGGTACAAACTGCATTGTTAATTTGTGCATTAATAATTCCTAGGGCTGAAATTAGAGAGAGGGAAATATAAATACTGACAGTGCTTCTCCCCTCTGTCAAATATTAAAAATGGGTGAAATGTGGTTAAGCTAAGTACAAATTGTCATTAAAAGGCTTAACCTATCATCTTTTTTTTTTTACTTGCTTTTGTGAAGGATCAGAAAAGAAGAGATTTTGAGAGAATTGAAAAGAGAGAAGAGATGACAACTGAAATGCCTCCGAAAGAGGTGAAACATAGGGAAGACAGATCTCAGGTGCATGTCTAACCCACTGCAGTCATCACTTGAAAAGAATTCTAAGTAGAAGAAGTAAAATGTTTTTCTTATGTAAACCCTTTGTCCGAAAGTAACAGAAGCCTACCTGTGTGAATTCTAACACATCCCTTACATATTTTTTAAAAGAATCAAGTTTCTAGGATTAAAAAGAAGTGCAGGGTAAGGCTTGAGTTGTCCAGTCACCTTCTGCACCAAGTTTCTGTTCTAGGATAAATCACTGGCCTCTTTCTCTTTTCTCCTTTAATTGAATTATAGTTGGTTTACAATACTGTGTCAGTTTCAGGTGGGTAGCAAAGGGATTCAGTTATACATGTATACATACACACACACACACACACACACACACACACACACACACACACACACACATATATATATATATATGTGTTATTTTTTAGTCACTAAGTTGTGTCTGACTCTTTGTGACCCCATGGACTGTAACCTTCCATGCTCCTCTGTCCATGGGGTTCTCCAGGCAAGAATACTGGAGTGAGCTGCCATTTCCTTCTCCAGGGGATCTTCCTGCTCCAGGGATTGAACCTGGGTCTCCTGCATTGGCAGGCAGATTCTTTACCACTGAGCCATCAGGGAAGCCTCATGTATGTATATATACACAACTATATATATATACATAATCTGAATATATAATTTTCCATATTCTCTTTCACACCCAGCTCTGCTGTCCCTTCCCTGAAGGGCCCTACCCCATGCGTGGACACACCTTCCTTCTTCATCCATCAAGCATCACTAGCCCAATGCCATTGTGTGTGACAGACTTAGTAATATTTGGAGTGAAATGGAGGCTCCACAGGATAGCACGAAACCACATATAACCCGAAGCCATGCTTTCAGCCTTCTTGCTGAGTTTTCAGAAAATACTTGGTCCTGCCAGTTGTTGGAGCAGCTTTCACCATTGCTCTAGGATGGTCCCCAGTTTCTCTCTTGTTCTCCATCTCAGTATCCCCTTTCTCTTCTGAGGCAGCAAAGAGAATGTCCCAGCAACTTTCTGGGTTGGATTTGACTTGATCTTTAGGCTTCTGTTACTTTTCCATCATCAGAAGTGTCCAGAGAGACTCAATGACAAACACCCTGTCTAGTCAATAGAGAAAGGGCTCAAATTTCTAAAATGGCATTTTCATCTTGCCTGGACATGTGCATATATAACACCTAATATTTGAAACCATTTTATTGTCTTCATAATAATGTCTGTTTTTGTCATCCGCAGTGGCTTGCATCATATTTTGACTCCAGTTGGCCAGCATTTCCCACCCAAGCAGCTACGAGAATTTTTTTTTCAGTCCTCTAAATATTTATCCCCTTTGCCTATCCAAACTTGACCATACACCAGTGTCATCTATGGAGCATTTTTAAAATGCATTCTCTTGAGTGCCATCTCAAGCCCAATAAGAAGGATTCGGGGAGGGCGGTGCCCTGAGTTCAGAGCCCATGATTCCCAAATTTTCAAACTTTTCACCTGGTATGCTTGGGGAGCTGGCCTCAGGATATGTCATTTGGAGCTGCAGCTGTGAAGCACGATGGTCCGCTCTGGTCAGTCCAGTTTTCTCTCTTCTTTCATACTTTCTCTTCCCCTGTCTGTGTTCTGCCTCCTCTTTCCCTTCTCACACATCAGATACTAAGTTCTCAGCATGTGCCGGGTACTTGGCCTCATATTCTCATCACTTTGCCCTGTTATATTACAGTCTTCCCATTTTTAAGTCTTCCTGCTACCCCTATCCCAAATTGTGAGAAAGCAACCTCGACTTCAGAAGCATCTGTCGCATAAGTCATCATCCCCCTTCTCGTATCCTAATATTTCAGGAGCATTTGAGAAGTCTTTCCCAAGTTGCTATGACACTGCTTTGGAAATATCAAAATGTGAGTCCTGTGTCTCATTGGATGGTGATCATTATCATTTACACTGGATCAGCTCTTCACTTTCATCTTTTTAAATATCATTATAGCTGAAACTGTCTTAATGACCCAATGAGGCTGAATGCACCATTTATAATAATTTCTAACTAAGAGACAATGAGGAAGATCCATCTCTTAGGAAACCAGCTTGGCACCTCCCAGGACAGTCCCAGGCTCAGGCAGAGGATACCCAGCTCAATTTCTCTCTCACTCCCTTTTTTATAAATTTTAATACAATGAAACCAGATCATTTAGGAATTATTCTAATCCCAGTTTCAAGTTCCATCCTTTTCTCCAGTCATGCACGTATTTAGACTTTTTATTCCTTCATTAACACAGGGAAAATGCAGACCATTATGACAGTTAGCAGACATAATTTTAGACAAATACAACTTCTTATCAAATAAGCCTGCGATAAGTATTTGATGAACAGGGCTCTTCAATATAACTTCCAACACTAATTTAATGAGAAGTATCAAATGAATTTTTTTTTATTCTGATATCTCCCATGAGACAAATGATACTTTGCAGGCCTATTTTTAACAAATGAATTATTGACTTAAACTGGCACAATTAATCACAATATAATGGGATCAGGGGATGTTAGGGGCTCATTCATCACCGTTGATGATGAGTACCGACTCTTCCGAGAAATGAAACTCTTTAATCACTCCTAGATTAACAGTTACATGCTTTCAAATTTCAATCATAAGGAACTGGCAGCCTAGAATGAAAAGGAGCCAGTGCTGGAGGAGAAAATGGAAAGAGAGAATACAGAGTTTGTTGTTTGTGGTCAGAAATCCTACTTTTGCCAGGACTCTTTGGTGAAGACAGAAAAATGATTCATTAGATAGGTGGTGCTGGGGATGGGCAGAGCATCAGAATAGCAGTGAACATTCTTGCGATCTGGGCTTAACTCTCTCATTAAAACATCTCTGTGATGGGGCTTCCCTGGTGGTCCAGTGGTTAAGAATCTACCTGCCCACGCAGAGTACACGGTTCAATCCCTGGTATGGGAAGATCTCACATGCTTCAGGGCAACTAAGCTCATGTACCACAATCACTGAGCTCGCAGTCTAGAGTGCATCCTCTGCAACAAGGAAAGCCACCACAGTGGGCAGGCCAGGTGCTGCAGTGAAGAGTAGCCTCCTCCCCCCACTCACTGGAACTAGAGAAAGTCCAGAGAAGATCCAACGCAGCCAAAAATAAATGCTTAAACTTTTTTAAAAAATAAATAAAAGAACACATTAAAAAGAAAAATCTGTGTGACTCCTGGCACATCTCTTGACATCTCTGAATTTCCTCTCCTTCGTCTGCAAGATAAATACGGTACTATCTTTCCAAGGATCAAGCCACATAACCCATGTCCTCAAGTTTTGGACAATTAGAAAGCAGAGCTCCTTTCATGTGATGTTTCTTGTTGTTTTAGGAATTGTTTGTTTTCCATCTCCAGCACCCATAGACATTTTTTGACTAATTGAAAAAAGATACACAGTAAAATGTGATAGCCAAATAAGGAACTCAGAACTAAGGGTAGGTCTGTCTGCTATCTCAAGGAGCTTGACAACATCTCTCCCAAACCCTGCTGTTATCGAAAGATTAGTCACATGTGACTCTTGTTCTCCAGGAGTTCACAACCCTATTAGTCATACAGACAAGAGAGTCACATCATTTGGACATAAGAAAAAGTAAAACGGCAAGCCAGTGGAGAATTTTTTTTTTTAAATTCAGAGCTATGCGAATAGTTAGAAGAAAAACAAATAGCTCAGAAAGGATAGGCAACAAATCCCTTCACCATGTGGTGACTGTACTTTCCCATTTGCCCAATTCATTCCAGGTTTATACTCATTTTCCAAGTACAATTATTAATACCATCTACTTTCACTTTCAAAAGTGTCTTGGTTTGACAATTTTGGTTTAACCAATTTTAGCCATTTCTTTCTTTTGTTATTACCAATATCTAAATAATGTGATTATATTTTGATTTTCTCTTTTTCTAAAAAAAAAAAAATTTTACTTATTTAGCTGTGCCACAGGATCCTCTTAGCGGCATGTGGGATCTTTAGGTGTGGCATGCAAATTCTTAGTTGCAGCAAATGGGATCTAGTTCTCTGACCAGAGATCGAACCCAAGCTCTGAGTTGGAAGCACACAATCTTAGCTTCTGGACCACCTGGGAAGTCCGTTGATTTTCTTTAATTTATCATTGTTATATATAGTCCACAAACTTTTTACCTTTCTAGAGATTTGTGTAGCTCACACCTTCCCTGCTTTCTTGCCCTTTCTCCCAATATAGTTAAGTAAGAACCCTAAGTTTCTTCCTTTGTTCTATCTGAGACTTCAAACTCTGTAATTAAGCCTCCATGTGCTGTTCTGTGAAGGATAGTTCTCTGGGCTCCCCATTTTTGTGATGGTATGAACACCCCCATCATAATCCTCTTCTACCTCTTACCTGGCATCTGGTATGCCTTTACTTTTATATCATCATGTGTCATGACTGAATGCTTCGTCCCAAGACTCAGAGTTTTTCTGCTTATTTGACTGGACACAGATAGATACAGTTATCATTGGAATAGACAAAGAAAAGAGTTTTAGAAAGGCAGGGAGAAATTAACAGAATTACAATAGTAGTAGAAGACTATAAAACATATTTTTTTATCAATAGGAAAAAAATATTACGTAAGTCCTGGATAATATAATTAATAAGGCAGTATGTGTAAATGTGTATATATTGATCTTTGTATCCTGCAGAGAATACTCTTTATTTTCATCATCAATAAAACATTTATGAAATATTGATCTGCATTATGTCCCAAAGACAAAACTTAAAAAAATAATTATAAAAAGCAGGCACTTGGATCAATGGATAAACCTGGGTATTTGTAACAGACGTCACCGACAATGGTGTGGTGCTGGATTAGAAAAGATGTGAAAGATTCAAAAAAGCATTTGTTTAATATTGTGACCTTGTGAAGGTAAGCAGACTTGACCCTCACTTCCAGGTACTCGCAGTCTCCCAGGGGATGGGGGGCATTTGAGGCAGGCGTGAGGCTGAAATTGAGCACTGTGTGTCTCCAGGGTCATGCTGAAGGTAACGATGCTCTGTGTCAGGGAGTGATTGAAATAAGGTTGTTTCTACATGAAGAAATCAGATAGTGAGGAACCTAAGAGCATTTTAATTTTATCCAGTTGAACGTGGGAGCTGATGGTGGTTTGAAATGTTTTAGGAGGATTAACTTCAGGGGTGTGTAGGATAGATGGCTGTTGGGGAGCAGAGCTGGCGACAAATCAGAAAGTGGGATCCCACTAGAGAGAAGAACTTGGCCACAGAGGAACTTGAGAAGAAAGATCGGAATTGCAGGTGGTGTTTTAAAAGCGTGGGGGCTGCTTTACTATAGGGAGGAAGAAGAGTGGAGTCAAAAGTCAAAAGTCAAAAGTGACTCCACAGATGTATTAATAAAACCCGGATGACCACTAGAATGGGGTCAAGACTGACAGAAATAGGTTGCTAGTGTTTTCCAGTTTCTAAAATGCATTTTCAAACTTTTAAGAAAAATAACCACTTACACGCATCTAGCTTCTCGCCTCTAAAATCCGGCAGATATTACTCAGAAATAATCATGTGTCTTATTCTGCATTGGAAACTAGGAAAGGATGCACGACAAGCTCCAGAAAACTGGAGGTAATTTTACTGGATAAATGAGGGTAAAAATCTGCTATATTTGGCCAAGAAGATATGCATTTTTGGCATACAGAAAAGCAATTTGCCTGGGAAGTAAGCAGAAGAGACCCAATCAAATCCTTCCATCTCACCCATGAAAGGTTCCGGGCAGTGGATGTTTGAGAACAGACACTCTCTGAAATGGTCAGGAGGGATATCAACACCCATCACTCGTCCGTGGTACCAGTGAGACTCCAGAGGCTGCACTGAGCAGGTGGCTGATGGTGATTCCTAACCCTGGCACAGACAGCAGAGGATGGAGAAGGGTCTTCAGAAATTTCTGGCTGCCCCATCACTCCTGGGACAAGTCACCTGCAGAAACGCCAAGTGACCACCTACCTGGCACTTCTGTATTTCTCTAATGTTGGTGAATTCCAGTGCAAGTCTTTCTCTTATCTTTTGGGGACCAAAAATATCTTTGGTACAACATCCATGACAGAAACCATGTCAGCTCATAATACCTTAATAACTTCAACTCTTACCTAGCACACAGAACTCTTTTTGCCATGATTTTTAAAGAATGACGTATAGTTGGTTTAAAATATTATGTTCATTTTAGGTGTTCAGTATAGTGATTCAGTACTTTTATAGACTATACTCTACATAAAGTTATTACAACATACTGGCTGTGCTTCCTGGATTGCATATTACATCCATGTATTTTATCTGTTGTTTTGTTTTTCAGTCACTAATTCGTGTCCAAATCTTTGTCATCCCATGAACCACAACACACCAGTCTTCCCTGTTCTTCACTATCTCCCTGAGCTCACTCAAACTCAAGTCCATTGAGTCGGTGATGTCATCCAACCATCTCATCCTCTGCCATCCCCTTCTCCTCTTGCCCTCAATCTTTCCCAGCATCA
Source organism: Muntiacus reevesi (assembly GCF_963930625.1). Classification (NCBI taxonomy): domain Eukaryota; kingdom Metazoa; phylum Chordata; class Mammalia; order Artiodactyla; family Cervidae; genus Muntiacus; species Muntiacus reevesi. Next base: position 73,107,676 of record NC_089258.1, on the reverse strand, counting down.
GGGTCTTTCCCAATGAGTAGACTCTTCACATCAGGTGGTCAAAGTATTGGCGCTTCAGTGCCATCATCAGTCCTACCAGTGAATATTCAGGGCTGATTTCCTTTAGGATTGACTGGTTTGATCTCTTTGCTGTTGAAGGATAGCTTGTACCTCTTAATTCTCTTCCCATACGTTGCCCCTCCCCCCAGCCCTCTCCTGACTGGTAGTGACTGGTTTGTTCCCATATAGAACTCTTTTTGAAAAATGCGCAAGTGGAGAAAAATCACTGGCACAAACATATTCCACAGTTTAAACAGACACCATTTCACAGAATCAGAACAAGTTTCTTCCTATAAAACTCATACTGCTGCAATAAACAAAGAAATTGCTGAACTTTTCTAACGTACACTCTCTGCAACACTTAAATAGATACTACATTTTGCAATTTGAGCAGTATCACAGAAGTAACAATGCAAAATCATGAAAGACTGAATGAAAATTTAAAAACTGCAACTATAGAATTTAGAACTTCCATGCGGCAGTGAACAGCTGAGTGGATACTGCCAACAAGCTGAATTTTGAAAATAAAGGCAAATTCTAGACACTCTTCCAGAACTGAAAGGAGCAAACAATAAATGAAAGTGGTGAGGGAACTGTGAAATGATCTGGGAAATCCAACATGTGCATAAGGGAGTAAAGCAAGCAGAAAAGCAATAGAAGAAAAGTTTCTTGAGAGAGTTCACAGAGAGCTACAGAATGAATGAAAATAATACCTTAAACACACTTGATGGAATCGGGAATTGAAAAACAATTTTCATTATCTAGGTCTAGATCTATTTTCTTACCAGATTCTAGACACTCATGTTCCTGTTTTAAAATGTCAATCACTGGGACTTCCTTGGCAGTCCAGTGGTTATGACTGTGCTTCCAATGCAGGGAACACAGATTTGATCCCTGTTCATGGATAAAACCCCACATGCTATGAGGAGCAACTAAGAAAAAAAAGAATGAAAAAAAAATCAACATTCACTAGTTGTCTGTAATAAACATGCATTGCTTATAATATTAGAAAGAGCATAATTTATTAAAAATAAAGAAAGAATTTTAAACATTATCGACACTTAAAATGTGTAAATGGAACTCTATTGCTTGACTTTTGAAATCAGTTGATAAGCTTCATGCAATTCCAATACAAATTTCTTAAAAGGATTATCTTTTAACTTGACAAAATAATCAGGAAGTTCATCTGGAAAGTTTTTGAAATATTCCACAAAGAAAAATACATATGGAGACGCATTTGTAGGTTTCAAAAGATTTTATAAAGTGTCTGTAATTAAGCAGGGATGACAATAGAATAACATAAAAATCCTGGAATAGACCATAGTGTATAACTAATCAAATCAAAGTTAATGCTTTAAATCAGTGGAGAGAGATGATTATTAAATAAGTGGTGTTGGAACAATTGGCTAACAACTGGAGAAAATAGCTAAATTCTTGCTTCATATCACTTACCAAAGACATTTTTAGATGGATTAAAAAGATAAAGATAAAAATGAGTCAAGAATGGCTTGGAAGAAAATGTAGATTGACATCTATCTGATATCACATAAAAGCAAAATGAGAAAATATGGAAGAACATACTGATAGAATTTGAAAACATGAAAGTGAAAACCCATATTCATCAAAACACTGTGAAGTTAAAAAGTTTATGATAGATTGGGGAACTCTATATACTTATATAGACAGAGGTTGTTGTTCAGTCACTAAGTTGCGCCTGACTCTTTGCAACCTCACCGACTGCAGCACACCAGGCTTCCCTGGCTTTCACTGTCTCCCAGAGATTGCCCAGGTTCATGTCCATTGAGTCAGTCATGACATCTAACCATCTCATCCTCTGCCTCCCTCTTCTCCTTTGTCTTCAAATTTTTCGCAGCATCAGGGTCTTTTCCAATGAGTCATCTCTTCACAAGAGGTGGCCAAAGTATTGGAGTTTCAGCTTCAGCATCAGTCCTTCCAGTGAATATTCAGGGTTGACTTCCTTTAGGATGGACTGGTTGGATCTCCTTACAGTCCAAGGGACTCTCAAGAGTCTTCTCCAACACCACAGCTCAAAAGCATCAATTCTTTGGCACTCAGCCTTCTTTATGTTCCAGCTCTCACATCTGCACATGACTACTGAAAAGCCGTTGCTTTGACTATACAGACCTTTGTCAGCAAAGTGATGTCTCTGCTTTTGAATATGCTGTCTAGTTTTCCTTCCAAGGAGCAAACATCTTTTAATTTCATGACTGCCGCCACTGTATAATCATACATGTACAAATATAAAGCTATAAATATGCTTGAAAAATTCAAAGGGAAAAAATTAAATTCCATAGTAGAAAATGAGAAAGAAACATCACAGGTAGGCATTTTCAACACAGAAAGAGTATGGTGGTCAATACATTTATGAAGATTGGTTAAATCTAATGGATTAGTTTGCTACGGATGCTGTAACAAATTACCACAAAATTAGCTATGTTTAAATGTTAAGCATGTAAAGCAGGGAACCAAACTATGATTCAAATCTTGTTAAAATAGATTTGAAGACAACTAAATGCATACCCTCACCTACGAAACTGGTGGAACATATCCCCTTAATGTTAACATAGGAGCGGATATCTCTGAGTTGGGAGATTATGGCACTAGCTATTTTTCTTTATATGTATATGTACATATACATATATATATTGCTATGAACACATCTTACTTTCTTTTTAATTCTATGATCCCTGTTATGCTGAGGTCCTAATCATGGTACTACTTAACCATTTGACCAAAATGAGATGATATGAGTTGGACAGACTTGAGAAAAGAGAGGTAGACAGTGATTTTAATTTTTTATGGTAAAATGAAAATGGGACAGCTGGGTATCACCTGAACATGGACTCTGGGGTCTCAGTGATATGGGGGGGATGAAGGTACAGACACTACCATCTCTGGAGCCGTACATAGTAAAACTCTAGAGAAGCATGCTAGCTTTCTGGCACCAAGGAATATGACTCTAGTAATCTGTAATTCTCAAAACCCTAGGACTATGAGCCCAGATTCTTTCTACCTTCCTCTCTTTGTGTATGTTTGTGTGCACTGCCTGTCTGACCTGCAGTAACTCATTTCTCTAATAAAACATTAATGAGTGAAGATCTATATTTCATACTGAATGAAATATTTAAAATGATCATTATAGTTATATTTCCCTTTAGTTATTTTTCTTGTTTTGTGGAGTGGCCATGGAATGGAACCTTTTAGGGTTGCCTATCCCTAACAAATGGAAACTGAAGCCCTGCAATCAGGCATATATCCTAGTTCTCCTTGCTCAAAGATGCATATCACTAAATCTGTTTCAGACCTGGTATTGCAAGAGAGAACATGACGTGAGATATGATGGTTGCTGGGGAGCCTGCATCACAAGAGAACAGACGACCAGCTCTGAGAGACATCTACATTTGGCATCTAGGAGTGTAATATTTCCTTCTCTCCTGAGCAAAACTTGTACTGAACCACAGAGTGGCATTTCTCAATAACTGCAGAACTGAACACAGGGCTCTGGGAGGAAAGCAATGAGATTGTGGAGACCAGCAGTTCATGGAGTGCCTGGCCCCTGCTTCTTGGGCAGAGGCCTGAGGAAGCAACACAGGTCTATAATGCACTCTTCACAGAAACTCTGAGGACCCAGTACAAAGTGGCAATAGGGGGTGAAATCACAGATGTCATAGGACAAATGAGGCTAAGACGATGGGGTTGATGCCGAAGGGGCCACATGGCTCTAGAGACATCTTAGCATCACCTTGCATAGACCAGCAGCCAAGGACCAGCCAGGGAGGTGTGTGTGTTAGTGGATGCCCCTCTAGGCAGAAGACATCAAGGTCCAGATGTCTGCCCCAAAGGCCCTGGCCGTGCTTAATAGCCTTGAACTTGGGTGCAGCCCCAGGAAGGTGGGGGAAGAAGGGCTGAAACAACTCATTTGTTGATGAGTTTATTCCTCCCCACCTGACTGGGGGTTCAAATTGTTCTTAACCTCATTTCATGGACTGGATTCCTGCCAGTTGAACCCATCAGCCCATCAACTGGGTCTCCTTCCTACTAGAATGAGGGCAAAGCTGGGGGAGAGAAGACAGTGGGGTCTGGGCCTAAGAGGAAAGAAATTGCAGCTTTTTTGCAGCAGTTTTTACTATGCATCACGGTCAGGTCGGAGGGAGCTCTGGGTTGGTTGTTTGTACTTTTGAGCAGAGGCTGAACTTTAACTCTGGAATCGACGCTGTTCCTAAATATCTCAGGGGGGGCTGGTAGCCAAAAAAGCTTTTATTTATGGCCATGTCAGGAAGTTAGAATTGAGGGGAGAGGCCTTGGTTTACAGAGGAGAGGAAATCCAGGGGCCCAAGCCTAGGGCTGGCCCTGTTTTCATTCACTGGTTCCATTTAACAGCTTCTCACAACATATGCCGTTTACATTATGGTATCCGGCACATGTAGACTTTGGCTGGGATTATCCTCCTGAGTTTAGAATTTATGATGGTGCAAATAGACACCAAATTGAAGACTGGGCAAGTGGGCATGCCAGAAGAATTGAGTGGGGAAGGGGATAGACTTCATTCTCTTTCTTCTGGGTCACATTCGCTCTGTCCTCACGAACCCAAGAACAAAGGGATCTCGTTTTCCCCAAAGGGAGGCTGGGCAGGGAATGAATACTCTGAGATTCTGCTCCAGAATTGGGGAAACGTACTGAATAGGTTCTGACTCTTTCTCTTTTGGTTCCCCAGAGCAGGGCGCTTAAGAAGGGAAGGGAGGCTACTAAGCTCCCCTTTTTTTTGTTCTGAGAGAAATGAGGTCATTTGAGCAAGAAAATAAGCAGACTAGTCATTTAACAGCAAGACCCAGAAATCTTATAAATACTTCCTCGTTAGGGCAACACAGCAATTTACAGCCAAACTCAAAACAGGGGCCTTTGAAGGGAAAGGGAGTTAAATTTGAGTAAAGGCTGTGGGCATGCTGGTTGGTGTTGCTGAAAAATGATGTTTAAAAAAAACTACATTTGGAGAGTTGATCCAGTCGGTGTGTAATTACATTTGGTTAAACTGAGAGTAGTTGGATTTTTTTTACAAGTATTTATATGCATTTATATTATTCATACATATTATTTATATGTTGTTAAATAGAGACCTTGACTTTCAAAAGGTGTGTGTGTGTGTGTGTGTGTAGATTGTTAGGTTTCTAGTTTCAGTTGCAGCAATTTCTAGTTTGCTATACGCATGGCCATTAGAATGGCAATAGCAGAAATTTTATGTTAAAGTACTTGATTTTGTGAAACAGCAAGAAGAGACAAGAAATTTTTTTCTTTTATATTTTATAAGAAAATCAATCATTTTTATATATCAACATAAAAAGTAAAATACTAGCAGAATTTCAGAGATATGAAAATACCTAGAATTAACATCTGCCTCTTACATGTGATATATGGTGTAACTAGTCAATCCCACAGTAAAACAAGATGAAGCACAATCCAATACTGTGTTATGTTGGACTTCTATTATATAAATTGTTTTGAAATGAGTAGGCAAAAAAAAAATTCACTTAAAACTTCTATCTAAATATTTTATTAAAAGGAATTAAATATGTAAGGGGTATCTATGTGCGTAATAAAAGGAAAGGAATGTAACCATTTAAAAAGTTTGTCTAGAGGCTTCCCAGGTGGCGCTAGTGGTAAAGAAACCATCTGCCAATGCAGGAGATACAAGAGACACAGGTTTGATCCCTGGGTCAGGTAGATCCTCTGGAGGAGGGCATGGCGACCCACTCCAGCATTCTTGCCTGGAAAATCCCAAGGAGAGAGGAGCCCGGGGGGCTACAGAGTTGGACACAACCGAAGGGAACTTAACACACACACAAATACTTATATCTGAGAGTAACTGTTGAGTGAGGAAATCTGATATAAGGAACGGAAAAAAGACATGGAATGGGATGATTTAAGTGATGATCTGAATACCATATGCAAATTATAATTTACTTTATGTCCCCTTTGAGCATACTTACCTCTTATACCAAGAGAGCATCTTTGTGCTGAAGAATTTGAGGCAGCATCAAACACGGCGTCTGGGTCCTTTTTGTATTTTCACCACGAGGAAAAGAGAAGAGGCAATGAAAGAGAGCTAGCATTTAGTTAGTTACCTGACCTTGGTCGGATACTGTCGGATACTGTCAGAAGCATTTTATTTATTTGTTTTTGTTTCCACTTTATCCGTAAGGGCATTAAGGCACCGAGAGTTTAAGTAACTTCCCTAAGCTCACATAGCTAGAGAGAAAAGGACCCTGATACAGAACCACGTCTGTCTTCCTTCCTTCCGACCTCATCCCACTCACTCTCTCTGGTTTTAATGCCCACCAATCTGTCTACACTGATTTTGGTGGAGTCACTACCAGTCATTAGGGCTGGCTGCCGTAGCTGACCAGCACTTTTTAATATTTCCCTTCTTTGGTCAGTGGTGATTCACACTGCTGACTGCTCATTCCTTTCCTGAAATGCTTTCTTCCTGAAATTTGGGGCTTTATACTTTCTATGAAGTATCAACTTTCTTGGCTTCATTGTATCTGATATGGTTGTCACAGATGGTAAGGTTCTTAGCAGTATTTATCAGTATGTTCTAGATGCTATGCATCATTTCTCTCTTAAATTTCACAGCTATGCTATGAGATAGTTATTGTTATTAGCACTGTTAGCAGAGGAGAAAGCTGAAATTCTGAAAGGTGTGTGTGTGTGTGTGTGTGTGTGTGTGTGTGTGTGTTAGTCATACAGTTGTGTCTGACTCTTTGGGACCCCATAGACTGTGGCCCTCCAGGCTCCTCTGTCCATGAGATTTTGCAGGCAAGAATACTGGAGTTGGCTGCCATTTTCTACTGCAGGAGATCATCCCAACCCAGGAATCGAACCTAGACCTCCCACATTGCAGGCAGACTCTTTACCGTCTGAGGCACAAAGGAAGCTCCTGCAAGGTTTAATAAGCAGAATAAAGTGATGCAGCTGCTAAATGTGGAGCCAGGACAAAGGCTGAGGTGGTCAGGCTCTCATCCCAGGCTTCCTGGAATGCCTTTTCAAGTGCTATATACTCCACACACTTGAGTAATCACACTCCAGGTCATGCCTTCCTCTTGCTCGTAAATGTTGATGACTCTATATCTCTCTTGAGCTCTAGGCCTTGAGTCCAACTGCTGAGATGGACCTGGTTACCTGAACCTCCCCCAGGCTGTTCACCCTGAACAGGCTCCAGATGGGTCCCTGCGTCTCCTCCCTCTCACCATCGAGGCTGCCACCTTTCAGGCAGTTATTTAAGCCAGAAACAGGGCGGCGTCCTTAGAATCCTCTTCTCTCTGGACTTGGTCACACCCGAGCCAAGACCCTCTTAAACCCCTGTCACTCTTGTCCTCCTGTCCCTCTCCTCTCATAGCTCGGGCTTGAATAGCACACTCTTATCTTCTCCATTTGGCCCATTTGGGACCCTCCTTACCCGCTTTTCTAACTTTTAGCCTGAAAACTTCTATCTCATCAGCAAGTTGTGATTGTCGCAACATCAAGTGTTGTATCATACCGAATTCTTCAGGGCCAGCATAGTAGGTTCCTTCCTTCCGTCCTTTCTCCCCTCTTCTTTCTTTTCTCATTCTACACACTCCTTCTTTCATCCTTCCTCCTCTTCTTTCTCCCTTCCTTCCCTCCTTTTAAAGCAGGGGACTCCTATTTGCCTTGAGACTTATGAGAAGTCCTGATACATACAACAGATGGAAGCACGGAAGCAGGCACTGAAGTTCACCAGCCTGGCCTGCATCCCCCCCCGCTTCCCTTACTGGGCTTCGTCCACTCATTCGTGGGTACCTGCTGGCTGAGTGCCAACTCTGCACAAGCCACCCTGTCCTAGGCAGTGGGGAATAAGGCAGAGGGCAAAGATAACCCTAGGCCCTTGCTGTCCTAGGTCTCAGGATCTTGTGATGGTGGACATGTAGGAGATGGGTGAGAAAACAAAATATAAGGGAATGCATAGAATGTCAGATGGCGAGAAGAAAAATTAGGCCCAGTAGGAGACTAGGAAAAGCTGGAGTGAGGGTGCATCTGTCGCTTAGGATAATGTGGCCAAGGATAGCTTCTCTAGTAGCCGGATCTCTGGTTGGAGATCTGAAGGAGGTGACACAGAGGGTCACCTAGGCCCTCCAGGCCTGGGGGATGGAGTGTCAACATACTGAGATCCCAAGGCTGGGAGGCCGGTGTGTCTGGCGCCGAGTGGGTGAGGACACGGGGCAAGGTCAGAGAGACGCAGGGACGCTGGGGAAGCCACCTGACATGGAGGGTCCTTGTGCCCACTCAGGTCCACCGGTCCTCTGAGCGAAGCACGGAGCCCCTGCAGAGTTTTGAGAAGATCAACAGAAGGTGATTCTGAAAATAAAGTGGGGACTTCCCTGGGAGTCTGATAGTTCAGACTTCACCTTCTAATGCAGGGGTGCAGGTTCAGTGGTTGGGGAGCTAAGATTCCCACATACCTCTCGGCCAAAAATTCAAAACATAAGACAGAAGCAATATTGTAGCAAATTCAATAAAGACTTTTAAAATGATACACAGTTTTTTTTAAAAAGTCTGTTTTAAGAAAGAAAAGAAAACAGGTGCATTCCTGGTAGGCGATGGGGAAGCCAAGGTGGAAGAAGAGAGACCATTTAGAAGACAGACCTGAACAGCAGGTGAAAGATGGTCTGAGCAGGAGGGGGAAAGATGGGTGGTGGAGTGTCGGTGCAGACCCAGGACGCTGTCAGAAAGCTACACATCTGGGAAAGAGACACTTGCGCACCTTGATGAGACCCAGAGAGTGCCCTGTGCCCAGGCTGTCTCTCACGCCAGCCTCCCGGGCTCCCATCGCCCTGCCCTGCCTGGGCCACTGAGATGCTTGTCACATCTACAGCCTACCACACTCTGCAGGCCTCCTCCTGCCTTTGCAGGCCCTGTTTCTTCTTCCTCCATCTTGACCACTTTGCAAACTCAGCCTTTATTTTAGTCATTTATTTAGTTTTATTTTTGGGCTGCATCAGGTCTCAGTTGCAGCTTCTCTCTAGTTGTGGCATGTGGGCTCAATAGTCTCGCCCCGTGGACGTAGCAGCTCTGCTCATAGTCTGAGGGATCCCAGTTCCCTCACCAGGGTTAGAGCTTGTGTCCTCCGCATTGGAAGTCAGACTCTTTACCACTGGACTGCCAGGGATGTCCCCAAATTCGATCTTTAAATCCCAGTTCAAACACCCACCACTCTTTGCAACCTCCCCTTCATCCCCATGTCTACATGGATGATTCCTCCTCTATGTGATTCAGTTTGTTCCTTATCCATTCAAGCTATCTCTTGTATTGTAACAAATTGCTGCTTTTTCACCTACATTGTTAAACTTCCTAAATGTCTAGATTGAATCACTGCATCTCGTCTTCTCGGGACCTCGGGACCTAGATGATGCTGGCATGTCATGGGCATTTTATAAGCACTTACTGAATAATAAATAAATGTTTTCACTTCAAACATCATTCCAGAGTATGAGTCTAACTTTAGTAATAAGACTTGACCCTTGGGGTCAAATGTTTGTCTAGATTTTTTCCATCGTGTGAGAGGAATTTTTGGAATGCAAATCCAATGGAACAGTCACAGGTTTGTTTGTTTGTTTGTTTTTAATGGGCATCATTTTTAAAGTCATTATTGAATTTGTTACAATATTGCTTCTGTTTTATGTTTTGGGTTTTTGGCCATAGGTCTTGTGGGGTCCCCTGCATCAGAAGGAGATATTTTAAACATTGGACCATCAAGGAAGTCTCACAGGTTTGCTTTTACAAGAGATTTGCACATAAAGTATCCACCAGCAAGATCCTTGAGTTGGGAAAATGAGAGCTGGAGGAAGAACAGCATTGACTTGGAACATGGGCCATCCACTGTTAGGGACTCCTTGGCCATTTGGAGAGCTTTTATGAAGGTAAATGAGTGAATATAAATTGAACTTTCGTGATAAAACCTTTACTTTCTGCATCTACCGTAACATGCATTTTAAATACCACCGCAATGTCAGCATCCTGTGTGAAGACATGCATGATGAGACTCATGGATCATGAATTGCTCATCAGACACCTACTCTGAACTGAGAGGTTTCTTTAGGAGTGGACATCTCTGCTTCCAGTCTAAGCCTTGGCTTGACACCATGGCTTGAGGTGTTACTTGTATCATCACACGTTTCTTCAAAAGCGAAAACAAAAGCATTTGGATCAAAGACTTCTATTTCAAGACAGGTCTCACAAATATACATGTGGAGCCACGTTGCAATCTGCCAGCTGTCAGTTACTAGGAAAAGCTTTGCTGGAAATTCATTTTCAAGTGCATTTTTAGTAGTTGTTGATTTAAAACCAGGGAATAATGGAATGAAATAGATTCAAAGTAGGATCTGCATGTCTCTAACAGTGAGAAATAAAAATTATTATGCACTATTTCTATCCAGGCCATGTGTTAGACAGTTCACATATTTTATCTTATTGAATTCTGATGACAGCTTTTCAAGGTATTTTATTCTCACTTTCCAAATGAGAAATTAGAGGTTTTAAGGTCACATAGCTAGTTAGGGAAGAAAGCCAGTTCCAAAACAAAGCACTGTCAAATTACTAAGTTCTGTCTGCTATACCCTGCTGCCTTTCTGCCTTGGTTACTTCTTATAATGAATGCTTTTATTCCTCAGACACATGCACTGTTTAAATAAACTTTATGTGGTGTTTATAAACCATCTTTGAGTAAGGTGATCTTATGTCTTGGTTGGCCCTGGATGGATACCCCTGACGTACGCTTGTTGCCTTGGTGACATGATTAAGGATACTGCCTTTCACTCTTAGAATTGTCCCAGTCTGGAAGGTAAATTACATGGTCACCTTCTCTTTGAACTTACAGTTCACACTGCTCATTCAGTTGCTTCCTGGCGAATCCTCTGCCCAAGTCTTAGGGGTAGTTTTTCTTTTTAATCTTAACGGCTTGGTTCCTTGGATCATCTAGATCTTCATAAATGCAAGAGAAAAATCCATACAGACTCATTACACCACACAGCCAAGAAGGCAGTGCAAGCTGATTTTAGTTCACTGAACAGATTGAGTGCACATTTTTCCAGTTGTTCATCTGGAAAACCAGATTTAAATCATGTTGTGTTAGAAACAGTGATATGTTAAAAAAAGATTTTTATATATACATATAAAATCTAAATACATACATAGATGTAGATTTATATAGATAAATTGTGTGTATATATACACACACCCACATGCACACACACACACACACACACATTCCATGGTGGAGAACACATCTCTAAAGATTTGGCAGTTGGCAGGCAGAGACTTTGTGACTTTCAAATAAGAAAGAAGTTGATCCTCTAAGCTCATTCAAAAATAACTTATCCTGTATTTCTTACGATCTAGAATCTTCCCTTGGAGGGAAAGCATGACCCTGCTCTGGGTTATCCAGGAGTAAAGCTAGAAAACCCAACCTTCCTTTTGTTTTAGTAAGCCTGGTCATAAGGATAAAGATCTGGTGATAAGCCTTTAAAATGTGGGCTAAGCAATTCCCTCGAGCCATTCTACTCTTCCCAGCCACTGGCTTGCCTTTTCAGGGCAGCCATTCTTCATCTGTGCGAGCCAGTCTTGTGGGACCCCACTTCCTGTTTTGTTCTGGCTAATTGAATTCCCTTGTGGGATGAAAGCATTTTGCGCTGGCTTGAGAAAGGAAGATTCCAAATGCATAAACTGTAAATACTGATGACAGCAGAATCTCATCCCTCCTGTTGTTATTTATTTTGAGATTTTTGCTGGAGCAATAGTTTTACGTTTGACATTTATATAGGTCATGGTGAGTTAATAGCCATCTGCCATCTGGGAACTCTTTTGTAATGAACATTATAGAAGACTATGGAAGAATGCTCTGGCATTTCTGATTTGCACACAAGCTGAGATGGGGCTGATCTCCACAATATGCTCTTCCTGCTCACATGAGTCACGTGATCCGCCAAGGTGTTCACTCAATGCTCAATCAGGCAGGCATGGTGCCCTGGGAGCCTGGGCTGGGCTGAGCTTAAGCTAATTTCTCAGTCACTCTCAGATACATTCTTTGGCCAAGAAGATGAGCTCTGGATTTCAAGCTACCGAGTTCAAGAAATCTCACGTGGATCTAATGGTACCTGGGCTAGACAATGGGCTTCCACTGAACCCTGCTAAGTCTGTAATAGATCTTCAAAAAAATAATGACTATAGGAGACAATCTCAAGTGTGTTGCCTGCTGACATTAAAAGAGCACGCAGTGTCCAATTAGAAGAACTGCCCTCATTCAAATTCCTCATTTGAACCCTTGAAGTTTCCATCTATAAAATGTCAGCCTTACTTATTTTGAAAATTGTATGAAACACTGAACAATCACTAGGTAAATAGGATTTCCCCTTTTAGTTGTTCTTTTCCCTCTCTATTTTTCTTTATCTCCCCTTCCTTCCTAGTGAGGATAGGAAGACTTGGAGTGGTAGATGTGGATGAGGAAGGAGAAAAGCTTCTTTTGAATCCATGACACTTCTTTAGTTCTACCATCAACACTCTGGTCAGTGAGGGCCCGAGAGATTCTGACTGATGTTGTCGGTGTTGGTCAGTTTGGTTTAGTTTACCAGAGGTGTGGTTTTAGCAACCAATGGAGTAGACAAATACTTCACTTTACTGTGCTTTACAGGTATTGCTTTAAAAAAAAAAAAAAATTAAAGTTTTGTGACAATCTTGTCTTGAACAAGTCTATTGACATCATTTTTCCACCATCATTTTCTCACTTAGGATCTCTGTGTCACATTTTGGTAATTTTCATAATATTTCCAACTTTTTCATTATTATCACTTGTGTCATGATCATCTGTGATCAGTGACCTTTGATGTTACTACTAAAACTCACTGAAGGCTCAGAGGTGAGCATTTTTTAGCAGTAAAGTATTTTCTAATTAAAGTATGTACTTTTTTAGACACAATTCTATTGCACAGTGCATAAGCTCTAGTACAGTGTGAATGTAACATTTACATGCACTGGGAAACCAAAAAAATCCATGCAACTTACTTTATGGTATCATTCACTTTATTGCAGTGGTTTGGAACCAAACTTGCAACCTCTCTGAGGTATGTTCCAGGCTTTTTTTGTGGGCTGTTGCCTGAAAGACTCTGCAAATATTAGATAACTGTATCCCCTGTGTGAACTATTATTTAACATTATTTAATCAAGTATTTATTGTCCACTTTGTGCCAGGAACTGGGACAAGCTTCGGGCATTGATCTGCCCTGCTCCTCTGAGCCCTCTTTCATACAATAATGGTAAAATGACACAGAACATCTTACGCTCCCTTTGGGATTCCAGGTCTTTCTGGGACCCATGCTCCTTGTTTGTATCCTGTAGACAATGAGACAGGCTTCCCAAGTGGCTCAGTGGTAAAGAATCCTCCTGCCAATGCAGGAGACACAGGTTCAAACCCCGGATTGGAAAGATCTCCAGGAGAAGGAAATGGCAACCCACTCTAGTATTCTTGCCTGGAAAATCCTAGGGAAGAGGAGCCTGGTTGGCTACAGTCCATGGGGGCTGCAAAAAGTTGGATGTGACTTAGGGACTTAAAAACAACAGACAATGAGGTTGATGTGCTCTGGTCCTAATATTAATTTTTGTAAGTCTCTCTGCTCAATTCTTCTCATTATTTCTTTCTTCTCTGGACAGTCCTCCCATTTTTTCTGGGATTTTCTATAGCATGTAGAATGTCCCTGAATGGGCATGTTCCCAGTGCTTCCATGATTAGATGAAGGAGTCCAACTTGCTCTTTCATAAACAGGAGAGGAGGCTGAGATCCATTCAAAGAGATATACATTGGCAGAATCCTTTTCTTGCCTCCTGAACCATTGTCTCTTGGGTCTAGAAATGCCCCAACACTCTTGCACATAGAAATCCACAGCAGTCTCCCAGCCATATGCCAGAGATGCTAGTTTTAAACATTGGCACCTTACATTTCTCTTCATCAATGTTTGCCTATGGTTTAGTGAAGCTATAACTCACAGGTCACGTGGGGCATTACACCTCTCCCGCTCCACAACAGAGTGGGGAGCTGGGCGTCGGGGAGTTCCTCCATAAGCCCCAGGCTTGTAAAGAAAACAATAAAATGAAACCAAAGCCCAAATCAGCAAAAAGCAATTGGGACATTTAATTTTATTTCCTTTATTTGGAGTTTAACAGTAAGTCCCTGTTTCTGATTAAGAAAATTCTGAGTGGGAACAAGGGCCTTTAAAGAGAAACATGTTGTGTTTTGGCAGAAGAACTTAATGGCTTAGAACATAAAACCTTGGTCAAAGGAGCAGTGGGCCCTGATGTCAGAGAGCAGCAGGCTGAGTTTAGTAACTCGTGGGAGGGGGGCGGCGGGGGGCTCCTTCATTTGCTCTCTCTTTTCAGGCCAGGGAGCAGGGGGCCTGGAATCTCTCTCATATGAATGAACTGGCTTTGCCATGTCTGAGGGGAGGCCTATGCCTTTTCCTCCACTGAAGCCACCCTGAAACTGACGAGAGCCCGGTGCAGACACGTGGGAAGGAAGTCGTGTCCAAGGATGAAGTGACGGTCTCCTCTGGACTTGGCACGTGGTACCGGCTGGAGGACATCTGGCCAGCAAGGGGGCCGTGGGGTTTCACCACAGAGCTGGGAGTACAGTGTTCCCATCCACGTGCTTTTATTTATTTATTTATTTTCAATATTTATTGAAAACCTTCCGCTTTTCAGACCTGACCCCAGGTCTTGGGCTAACGTCGCCCAGCAGGCACGCAGGGAACAGTCCCTTGAGGGAAACTATTCCATTGCCAGGTAAACACAGCAGAGTGTGGTAGGCTGTCTTTTTCAAGTTCTATAGGATTACAGGAGATGGGAAAATTCCTTCTAGTGTGACTGGGGTAGGGATGAGACCATGGAAGTCTTTCCAAAGGAGGGATGTTGGTGCTGAACCTACAGGAAAACACAGAAGTCCCTCGGGTAAAGTAGAGGAAGCTTCCTTCGAGCAGGAGGGGAGGTGAACTTATGAGAAATCGCAGACTGTGATTGAATGGGGCTGGAGTTCAGGATGAGTTCAGGATGCCGTGAGGTGTACAAGGTGTGCAGGGAGTGTGGCTGGAAGTGATCTGGAGGCCCTAGTGTCCTGGGGGAAGGAGCTCAGTCTTGATCCCAATTGAGAGGAAACCAGGGAAGAACTGTGGGTATGGAGTTAATCTGCCCGTGCTGGTGACTGTGTGAAAGTGAAAGTGTCTGCCACTCAGTCGTGTCCGACTCTTTGTGACCCCATGGACTTTAGCACCCCCAGGCTCCTCTGTCCATGGGCTCCTCCAAGCAAGAACACTGGAGTGGGTTGCCATGCCCTTCTCCAGGGCATCTTCCCTATGTAGAAGTGGGTTAAGAGGCTGGGGAAATATTGTAACCATGATCAAGATGGAAATATTGCAACCATGATCAGAACCACGAGGTTCTGAAGTGCAGAGGTCAAGGCAAAGGAGAAAGCAGATGGTTCCTGATGGGAGATTTCATCCTTCCTCGTTGACAGCTTGCCTTGCACTTCTTTCTCCTTCCTCTCCTTTCCTCCCTCTTTGCCTCATTCTCTTCCTTCTCCACCTCTCTTCCCGTCTTTCTCCCCACTTCCCATCACTCTCCAGTAAGCCCCAGAGGTTCTCCAAGAAACTGACAGCTCTCTTCTTGAAGAGACATAGAGTTCCAATAACATCTAATCCACCTCTCATTTTCCTCAGAGATCTGAAAACCCTCAAGGCGACAGAAGGCTGCATTTCCCAGTTCCACAGGCATCCTGCTTCAAGGTCTTCCTTCCTGATGACTGCATAAACTGTCAAAACGGCCCCATGGGTTTCTGACTTGGGGAGATCATGGTGACAGTGACTTCCAGGCTTGAGCCAGTGACCATCTGCCACCCGCCCCCCTCCCCACGCCGAATACCAGCGCCGTCTTGGGGACCGCAGCCTCGCTGGGGGCCGTGGAACCTGTCAGAGGTGACCTGTGCTTCCCTGACTGGAAAAAGGATAAGGTCAGTCCTTCCAACTCCCCCCAGCAGAGCGTCATAGGAGAGCATACCCCCAGGGTCGGTCCAGGAAGCCTTCTGACACAGTTCTGTGGGTCCCATCTGGAACTGCTTCCAGAAAGGACTCGGGGCATCTTGTACCAAGAAAGGCAGCCAAGGGTGAGTCTGAACTGGTCTTGAAGGCGACATGGGAGGGGTGATTTACCAAGAAGGAAAGAGACATGGAGGACCCCCACCCAGGTCAGTGGGAAGTTCCAGCTGTTGGCACTGAGGCAGGAAATACCATGTGTGCGCGGCCGTAGATGAACCATCCTTCACCCCCAGCTCTTTGCCTGCAGTTAGGGATGGGTAGGGACATCTCAGGGGCTGCCTGGAGGAAGACCGCTCCACCAGGGAAATGCGCTTCATCACTGCAACCCTTAAGCCTTAGCACCAATGAGCCCATCGTTCCCCAGGCTTGTCTTTACAGAGGACAGGGGGCTGACTTCTGGTCCCAGAACACTTTGGTAAAGCCCTAGACAGGGGCCTAAAATCAGCCAGGGACAGTATCCACACCACACTTCCCTGCGCCTGGAATAGCCAGGCCTTTGGAAACAGGTCGGTGACTGGCACTGGAAACGAATTTTCCACTCCGCTCTTCTCCTGGGTGTGTGCCCCAGGGTGCTCGCCCTGGCATCTTTCTGGTGACCTTGTTCCGTGCCTCAGCTCAGGGATTTATAATCTATGATGAATGATCGCCGCGCAGATAAATCAAACTAGGTGTGTTCGAAGGTCAAACCAGTACACTTGCAGCTCATTTTACACAATCGGCTGTTTGCCACAAGTTGCCTGGAAATGGCACCTCTGGGCTTACTTTTTGGAGGAGGCAGGCACTATCTGCCAACCCAGCCACCTGTTTGTTCATCATCTGTTGATGTGGCCCCGAAGTCCTGCAAATGTTAATTGCCCCACCCTCCAGCCCCTGAGTGGTATATGCAAATATACGAACATACTGCAGAATCTTGCTATTGACACAATCATTTGTAACATGCAAATCCTCCAATAATCGTTAAGTACCCTCACACCCCTCTGTTCTGTGATCTCTCCTTGGGGGGAGGGTCCCTAGTGTGTAGCCCTGTTCCACGTGGCGGCTGCCCTTGTGTGTGCCTTCTCAGTTGTGTCTGACTGTGACCCCACGGACTTGCCATGCTCCTCTGTCTACGGGACTTCCCCGGCAAGGATACTGGAGTGGGTTGCCATTTCCTTCTCCAGGGGATCTTCCTGACCCAGGGATCGAACCTGTGTCTCTTACATTGACAGGCAGATTCTTTACCACTGAGCCACCTGGGAAACCCTTGTCCACTATCAACTTCATTTCCCACCATCCAACCCTACCTCCTGGCCATATTAGAGCCTGCTTCTTTGAGGCAGTTTCTTTTTTTGCTAGAGGCCTACCTACTGTTTGGATTTTTATACACTGAATTTTCATAAAGTGGGACTCATTTATATCAGGGTATTTGCTTTGGCCTTATGATTCACTAGTAAATTCCAGACCATTAGAGAGAGGTCAGTGTTCTATGTTGGGGGGATTTCAGTGAGTGGGTTTGCTTAATTTGGCCTTCCAACTTCTTTCTCTTTATTTTAAAATTAGGTTTTAGTATAAAAGTAACACAGACTCACGACAAAAAATTTGACCTCCCATCTATTCCCTGAGGTAACTACCGTTCAATCTCTTATGTAATTTTCTGGAACATAAAATACATTTAAGTAAACACACACGTATCCAATAGAAATTAGATTTTAAATGGCATTTCTTTTTTAAAAGTCTTTATTGAATTTGTTACAATATTGTTTCTGTTCTATGTGTTGGTTTTTTGGCCACGAGTCATGTGGGATCCTAGCTACCAAGGATTGAACCTGCAGCCTCTGCACTGGAAGGTGAAGTCTTAACCACTGGACCACCAGAGGAATCCCAGAAATTGCGTTTTATTATGCACACCCTTCTGCAGCGTACTTTCTTTCCCCATTTCACAGGACATATTTTCACCTTAGTGGAGGGGAACTAAATCCTTCAGAACTCTCTTCTTGCCTTCCTTTTCCATTGTGTCTCTTGTGAAAATCTCAAGTGGTGAAATGTGTATGGATGGAATTAGAAGAAACCCAACCAGGACCCAGGTTTAGGAAGCAACAGAGTTCAATGTGAAGCCAAGAGGTGGATGTTGAGAAGTACCTGTGGAACAAGGATGGGCTTTGGAGGGTGTGGGTAAAGAGAAGACTGGTTCTGATTCACTTAACATGGGTGGATCTGAACACGGATGAAGGGTGTGATGGCCACAAGGTCTCATTTACGTTTTTGCCCCTTCTAAGTAGTATGAAATGTAGCCACCTGCATATGCAGTAGCTTTAGCCTGGTACAAAGTTAGGCACTGGAACAAAATATGTCACCATAATTGCTACCACTTCTTGACCACCTGGTTTTCGGAAAATACCTATGTAAGACATAACACATGTTCTGTATGGTGTATGTACAAACCCAGATGCCTGCTTGTAAATGGCATTGGTTGCATTTTATAGTTAAAAGGAACGAGGCTTAGGGAGCATAAGCAACTTGCCCACAGCCTTAAACCAAGAATGGAACTGGTACCTGGCCAGTCACCAGCCTGACCACTGCTGGGATCCACACTTTTTTTGCTGTATCCATTTGGCTCCCATTATGGGGACATCCTTTTAAAATCGAACAAGTCTTTGTAAACGAGACAAACTCATTAATAAAATAGGAAGGAAAAACAGCATTAGAAAGAATGAAACAGGGATTTCCCTGGTGGTCTAGTGGCTAAAACTCCCTGCTCCCAATGCAGGGGGCTCAGGTTTGACCCCTGATCAGGGAACTAGATCCCACACGCTGCAGCTAAGACTCAGCATAGCTAAATAAATAACTGATTTTTTTTTTAAGAAAGAAAGAATGAAACAGCTGAGCTTCTAACATTTTGAATGAGCTTTCAAGCTCAAGCACACTCCCTGCTCCCTTTTAACCAGCAGGATCCACAATCTAGTACTAGATAACAGAGGTTTTATCAGCAGAGTCCACTCTCGGACTCAGGCCCACAGAAATGAAGTCTAGAAGCTAGACATTAATAACACCTGCGTAATACATGGAGTTTCAGCATCTCTTTGAATTTTTTGTTAAAAGGAAGATTTTTGTGACCTGGTGTAACATTATATTCCCAGTCTTGGTGATATGTCAGCTTCCCTGCTTGATTTTGAAGTTCAGTGCGTCCTTCACATCTAACTGCTTGGGTTGTTGGTCAAAGGAAAGTGGTTATGTTTTAATTTCTAAAGGTAATGTACATTGATTTCATGTCACAGCTCAAGAAACACTCCAAGAGATTTTTCTCAACAAAGGAAATGTGTGTGTATGCAGACACAGTTGGGGCTTCCCTGTTGGCTCAGGGGTAAAGAATCTGCCTGCAACACAGGAGACCGGGGTTCCATCCCTGGATCAGAACGATCCCCCAGGTGGCGCTAGTGGTGAGAGCTTGCCTGGTGATTCAGGAGATGTGAGACATGTGGGTTGGATCCCTGAGTGGGGAAGATCCCCTGGAGGAGGGCATGGTGACCCACTCCAGTATTCTTGCCTGGAGAATCCCATGAACAGAGGAGCCTGGCGGGCTCCATTCCAGAGGGTCACAAAGAGTCAGACACACTTGAAGTGCGTGCGTGTGCACACAGAGGGACAGGGTGATGAGATGCAAAGCATCTCCACCTTGGGGCTGAGACCCCGTGTCTGCCTTCTAGCCAAGGGGCAGCTCTGCTTCCTGGAGACACGGCAGGACGTCAGGAACTCTGAAGACCTCTGTGGGTGCACACACTTCTGAGATCAAATGAGTCTTGTCAAAGCAAGGAGGGTGTGCAGCTGGAAGAGCGAGGCCAGCTCACACTCCTCTGCCCCCTCCAGCAGCCGCCTGTGAAACAACGCTCAAGCCCAACAGCGAGGAACCTAATCAAGCCATTCAAGGAAACAGAAGCCCTCTGCCCTGTTTGATGTCTTCCCATAATGATATAAAGTGCAGTTTAATGAAGTCAGAGGGGTCCCGGGCCGCTTGCTGTGTTCAGACATCGGGAGGCAGGGCTCTCGAGCCCACGGCTGACGTTCATTACCAGTCTGCCTCCAGCCTGCCCGGCCGACAGGCAGCCGAAGCTCTCAGCTGCGTTGAAGCTGGGGCTTTGGGGGGCAGTTTTCCGGTGGCTGCAGCCCCGCCTGCATTTTGTCTACATAAATTAGACCTTGTGCAGCATATTGGCCTGTCAGGGGACTAGGAAGAAACTGTATATTGTTTCTGGCATCCCTGAGCCCTTCTGCCCCTGACATCTGCTGCGCCTGTGACAGGGAATACATTCTTGACTCATTATCCGGGCAAGTGGAATCCCACCCTGACAGGACCATTAATCAGAATCAAGCAGTTCGGCAAATAAAAGAGAGAGCCGGCGTGTGAGTGAGACAGCGACTCCGGGAAAGAAAAGAGACACTTTCTAACTTTGGCTTTCGGTGTCATTCCGGGGTCCGGACAACCAGCAATCTATCTTTCTGAGTGACAGGCCTGATGGATGGCATTATTTATGCTTTTGTGTATTAAAAGACAGCTCTGCCACGGGCTTGTCATTTTCACAGAGGTTTACAAAAAGTTGAAATTTAATTTGGAGGCAACGGAGGGCAGGGATCAGAGGAGGCTGGCGATTTGACAGCCTGCAAGACAAGAGCGGGTGCTGAGGGCATCCGAGCCCAGGCATCGGCTGGATGGAGGTGGGCGGTGGGTGCCGCCGTGTGGGTGGGTGCACGTGGGTGTGGCTCTCCTGGGTCTCCACGGATTGGATCTCTCGGGGCGGGGGCTTTGACATGGCATTCGGCAGGGGTTAATCATTTTTTTCAGATGGATGGGCTTTTGATAAAAGAATAGGCAAATGGAAAATATCCTTGAGGTTTGGGAGTGTGTTTCCACACATACCTGTGGATTAACTTCCAGTGATGATTTCCATTGCTTGACATGGGACCTTCATAAATGCTGCTAGTGATGCTGTCACTGAGTTCTGGATAACAAGTACTGGTAATTTACCTGATTTCACTGATTAAACCACCATGATGGGTGGGAATGCAAACTAGTATGGCCACTATGGAGAACAGTGTGGAGATTCCTTAAAAAACTGGAAATAGAGCTTCCATATGACCCAGCAATCCCCCTCTTGGGCATACACACCAAGGAAACCAGATCTGAAAGAGACACATGCACCCCAATGTTCATCGCAGCACTGTTTATAATAGCCAGGACATGGAAGCAACCTAGATGCCCATCAGCAGATGAATGGATAAGAAAGCTGTGGTACATATACACCATGGAATATTACTCAGCCATTAAAAAGAATTCATTTGAATCAGTTCTAATGAGATGGATGAAACTGGAGCCCATTATGCAGAGTGAAGTAAGCCAGAAAGATAAACACCAATACAGTATACTAACGCATATATACGGAATTTAGAAAGATGGTAACGATAACCCTATATGCAAGACAGAAAAAGAGACACAGATGTATAGAACAGACTTTTGGACTCTGTGGGAGAAGGCGAGGGTGGGATGATTTGAGAGAATTGCATTGAAACATGTATATTATCAAGTGTGAAACAGGTCGCCAGTCCATGTTGGATGCATGAGACAAGTGCTCGGGGCTGGTGCACTGGGAAGACCCAGAGGGATGGGATGGGGAGGGAGGTGGGAGGGGGACTCAGGATGGGGAACACATGTAAATCCATGGCTGATTCATGTCAATCTATGGCAAAAACCACTACAATATTGTGATGTAATTAGCCTCCAACAAATAAAAATAATTGGGGGAAAAAAAACCCACCATGGTGGACTTGTGAATGTGTCTAAGACTAGGAAAGACAGAGCTGGCTAAGGGGTAAATAGTTCTGTGGCACGAATTCCTCAGACTGTGTCATCCCTATGACCTGGAGTAGGACAGAAAAGAGACAGGAATAAAGAGATTACAGGAAAAGGTACTAATTAATTAATTATTTTCCCAGGTTTATTGAGCATTATTGGGTTGGCCAAAAAGTTCGCTCGGATTTTTCCATTACATCTTACAGGAAAGCCCAAATGAACTTTTTGGCCAGCCCAATAATTGGCATATAGTGTTGTGTTAAAGGTGTACAATGTGTTGATGCATTTATATTTTGCAAAATGATGACCACCATAGCATTAGCAACCATGTCCATCATATCACAAAATTACCACTGCTTTTTTGTAGTGAGGACCTTTAAATCTACTATTTTAGCAACTTGCCAGTGTATACAACAGTTTTGTTAACTCTGCTCACTGCAAGGCCTATAAATAACCTTCAGTTATAACTCTTTGCTCTTGAATCCCTTCTACTTGGCTGCGTCCACAGACAATCATGCATCATTTGCTTTAAATTAAAACTTAAAGAACTTCCACTCTTTGGCTTGCTCTTTTTTTATCCTGACCGCACTGGTGTTGCAATGCTTCTCCCTGAGGGGTCCCCACCTTGGGCAGCTCCAGCACTGATGACATTCCCTGGCAAGACAATGGAGCCACAGACAGAACAAAGCCTGCAGCTCTAGTGGGTCCAGTATCAGCCTCCAGCAGCTGTTTTTCCTCCCCTGAGTCTCCCTCCTTTCCTGAAAGGAGGTCTATGAGGTCCTGCTATTAAGCTCTGCTTTTGCCGGAATCTTTCTAGGTGTTGTTGGCTCTAGGTCATGACCCTGAAAGACCCTGGGGAGGTTAGAGGATCACTGATATATATATATGTATATATAGTGTGTGTGTGTGTGTGTGTGTTAGTCACTCAGTCGTGCCCGACTCTTTGCAACTCCATGGACTATAGCCCACCAGGCTCCTATGTCCATGGGATGCTTGAGGCAAGAATACTGGAGTGGGTTGCCATTTACTTCTCCAGATATATTGCATTGGGTTATCCAAAAAGTTTATTTGAGTTTTTCCATATCATCTTATAGAAAAACCTGAATGAACTTTGTGCCCAAACCAATATTTTGAGAATATAGACAAATCCTGGAGAAGGGAATGGCAACCCACTCCAGTATTCTTGCCTGGAGAATTCCATGGATAGAGGAGCCTGGTGGGCTACAGTCCACGGGGTTGCAATTAGTCAGACACAACTGAACGATTTTCAGTCACAGACACAAATGGTGTGGAATCAGTGGGTGATGATGTTGCAAGTTAGACTATTTCACGCTGGGGTTAAATTTAGTCTTGAAAGGAGGGGTTAGTTCAGGATAAAGGTCTGCTACAAATGACTGTATCGTAAAAGCAGCCTTCTGCATTTAGGATGGAGTCATTTACTCCTCATTCCAATTAACAAGCTGGTCAGAGGCATCAACTTCTGGGTCTAAAGTAACAGGCATTAGGCCAACATCTGGTGAGTCAAGAAGCTGATGTCAAGTGCCAAGCTAAGTAGGATAACTTTGACAGTTGAATAACTCTTTTGGGAGGAGGAGTTATGGTTTTGTGACAAAGGCTTATTTAGACTTCCCGAGCCAGCCCCCTTGCTGTTTTTATTGTTAGATAGTCTTGGGTTCTAATGCTAGCTCCATCGCTTTTTAGTTTTTTAATTCTCAGTGATCTTATTGATAAACAGACAATTGTAGTTACTTCTTTGAGAGGTAAAGGTGAAATGTGACAACATATGTATATTACATCACAAAAATGCTGGCAAATAGCAGATGCTCAAGGAACATCTCAAACTAAAGGATCTATGGGTCTCAAAGGAATAGAGTTCCTTTCTAGAGATTTCACTCGTATCTCTATTTCTTTATGCTCGGCCAGGAAACTATTTCTTTAAAAGACTACCCAGATCTTTCATTTATCATCATAAAATGTCATATGGGGCTATGAACTATGTCTCAGTTTAAAACTAGAAAATTAAAGCTTGAAAAGGCTGAGAAAATAGAATGACCTGGTGGTAAATATAAAAGCCATCTACAGAGTGGTGCGTGCATGCTAAGTCACTTCAGTCATGTCCTACTCGCTGTGACCCCATGGACTGTAACCCACCAGGCTCCTCTGCCCATGGGAGCCTCCAGGCAAGAATACTGGAGTGGACTGCCTTCTCCAAGGGATCTTTCTGACCCAGGGATTGAACCTGAGTCTAGGCAAAAATTATCCCCAACCACTAGGCTTCCCTGGTGGCTCAATGGTAAAGAATCTGCCTGCAAATGCAGGAATCGAAAGAGATGCAGTTTCCATTCCTGGGTTGGGAAGATCCTCTGGGGGAGGAAATGTCAACCCACTCCAATATTCTTGCCTGGAGAAGCCCATGGACAGAGGAGCCTGGCGGGCTACTGTCCATGGGGTTGCATAGAGTCAGACATGAATAAGCACAGCCCAGCTGTGTGATTGAAACTAAGTCCCAACCACCAGTGCCCTTAAAAAAAAAAAAGCCTGCTATAAAGAGATGTACTTACATACCCATGTTCTCCAACTGAATATTTAAATTTGATTGTTCTGAAACTTTTAGTCTTGACAAGGATAATTAGGAAGAGAGGAACCTAGGTTGGGCAGAAAGAAAGTGTACAAAGGAGAAGAGAGAACAGAAAACAGCTGTGCCATGCGGCTTTAAAAGAGGAAAAGGCAATGGAGACAAAATAAACCTGGGCTTTGGGAAACATTCTTGTCTTCACAGCAAAGGGCGAGCAGAGACTTGTAAGAAGATGGGCTGAGCTAGTTAGGGTTAGGGTCAGGTCAGGGTTCTACTGTGTTATCAAGGGTGGAACAAGGCTTCAGTATACGGAGGCAAGTGGATTAAGCTTTACTAGTTCAGGAGACCAAATTCCTCTTCATCTCTGGTCCATGGTGGGATCCCACAGGAAAGAGGCGATAGCTGAGTTGCTACATTGAGTTGGCCCAAAAGTTGGTGTAGGTTTTTCAATAAGAGGTTATGGAAAATACTCTATAATATGTTACTTAAATATTCAGTTGGAGAGCACGGATATACAAGTGCATCTATTTATAGTAGGTTTTTTTTTTTTTTTTAAGGACATGGGTGGCTGGAGACAGTTCTTCTCTATAGATTCTTTCCCCAGGTCGGTGCTCAATCCACTTGTGCACACCTGTTTCCTGAGAGCCAGTCTGTGATGTTAATAGCAGACCCATTTATTGAACACCCAACCCAGTGCTCCAAGCACTGTGCTGGGTCACTTTGCATGCAACTTCTGTAATGTAATGTGCCTCTAAAGAAGATATGGTCCTCTCCAAGTTACCAATGAACATTTTCACCAACCTAATAGATAAGACTGTAAACATTTGGATGGAGGAGGAGCCACAGGGGGGAAAATCCTC
The DNA here is from genome assembly GCF_963930625.1 of Muntiacus reevesi. Lineage (NCBI taxonomy): Eukaryota > Metazoa > Chordata > Mammalia > Artiodactyla > Cervidae > Muntiacus > Muntiacus reevesi. The sequence continues at coordinate 73,082,218 of NC_089258.1, read as the reverse complement.
TTGGTAACCATATAATCTACCACTAATGAAAAGATATTTATATATATCACACTGAAACTGAAAGCCTGAAAACCTTCTGGCATGGGGCAGTGGTACAGTACATGGAAACCATAGCATGGCCAATAGCATATAATTAAACACCTGCAAATAAATTTTTGATAGTCTTGCTAGTATATTGTCTTCATTTTTTTAGCAAGTGCAAAAATGCTCTTAAATTCTTCCACTCATCTCCCCACCCCTTCTATTTTTCCTGTACTATTTTAAGTCTCTCATTTACAAATTCTTCCACTATGGGGATTTTTATGGCATGGAGAGGAAATACTACAGACACCTATTCCATTTTCTTCCAGGTGAGGTAGGTCTACAACTTCCTGTTGAACAGATCACTCAACTAGTAGGGGAATGAACAGCTGAGTCACGAATTACTCCAGATCTGCCTGGGCTCGTCCTGTGAGCTTAAGCAAAATCATCACATCATTTAAGCAACCTCTCTGCCCATCCCACTTAGACCTGAGGACCTTGTCATATATTTTAAAATCTTGTTGTGGTCCTTTCACGGGTTGTTGAAAAATGCATGCAGATTTCTTAGCACAGTGCCTCACCCTTCCAATAAAGGGTTTCTATTCTTATTACTGCATCATATAAAGCATCTGCCCACAATGCGGGAGACCTGGGTTCAATCCCTGGGTCGGGAAGATTCCCAGGAGAAGGAAATGGCAACCCACTCCAGTACTCTTGCCTGGAAAATCCTATGGATGGAGGAACCTGGTAGGCTACAGTCCATGGGGTCGCAAAGAGTTGAACACCACTGAGCAACTTCACTTTCTTTCTTCCTATGACAGCAATGATCAAGCAGAAATGGAAAGTCTAGTGCCGATGCATGTTATGGAGGAAGAGGAAGAGAAAAGATCACATGGAATTGGATCACAAGGCAGCTATCTCAGGAAGAGTTTCTGTCATTGTTTATTTTCCTAGAGGAGTTAGCCAATCTCTCTCCTTGGTGCAGAGATGCAGAGGTGAAAAGAAACAGTGCTAACCCTCAGATGGGAGAGAATAAATGGGCAAACACATAATCCCCATGGAGACTGGCAGAGAAAAAGAGACAGATCTGCAAAGAAACAATCCCTAGGCAGTCTCTGGAGCTGGTTAGTTGCCCTTGTAGTCTCTTGGCTTTTTGAAAAGCTGAGTACCATGGTCATTTGCTCTGCAGAAAAGGGAACTCTTTCTTGCTTTCAGTTCAGACATTCTAAGCCCTCAGTATCCTTCGAAGACCAATCTCTATTAGGCAGGCAGTTCTTCTGGGGCCCTGGAGTTCATTTGGTGAACTCAGCTGTTAGTGAAACCCAAGGGAGTTATTCATTAACATCAGTAAGGAATGCCTGACTAACATCTGGCTTGTGGGGGGCTGGGCCTGGTTAATTCTACTTGGAACAACACCAATATTAGTTCTGCTTGGATTAACACCAGCACTAATGATGACATAAGACTCTTACTTCATTAGCCTGATGAAGGGAAAATCTTGCATGTTCAGCCCCAGCCAAAGAATGGAGCACAGGTCCAAGACGCAGGGGCTGAGCCTAATGAGTAAATCCAGCTAAATGGACAGAGAAAACAACCCTAGCAGAGCGGAGGACTGCAGCGGTGCGCCACAAGGGGTACCCGGGACCCAGGCAGATGTGTTGGTGATACCCAAGTATTTTACAGGTTATGGGAACTGCAGGCATTACTGACCTGTCTCATTTTTTAAGGATGGCTAAAACAACCAGAGTTCTTTGGTTTTTATATCTCTAATAGTCAGGTGCCTATTGATAAGGGAAGAAGTGGCTTGTTCTCAGGAAATGAAACCATCAGCGGTTTGGTTTGGAGTCCTCCTCTCCCTTCCTACGCCCACCACTGGGTTCAAGCAAGTATATATTTATAGACATACAGCTTCTCTGTTATCCACTCAGACTCCAAATATTTCATGCATGTGCCATGAGCCTTGCCTAGTACCAGGGCAACAGTGGGAGACGACGTCGACACCCCACTTCTCATGAAAATCAGGTTTGAGCTGGACACATAAGGACAAAGAAGCAGAAAACTGAAGATACTGAGGATATAGATGGACTAGGCTTCAATCACCTGAGGCAGAGCTGACAAAACCATTGAAGCTGGGTGAACAGAAGATATTCAGGAGAAGAAGGATGCTCTGGCAGAGGGAATGATGTTCAGGACCCTTCAGAAGAGGGAGGCTGGGGGCCAGAGGGGCTGAGAGACCACTAGTGGCTTTCTTTTAATTAATTTATTTATATTAAATTGGAGGCTAATTACTTTACAATATTGTAGTGGTTTTTGCCATACATTGACATGAATCAGCCATGGGGACACATACATGTGTCCCCCATCCTGAACTCCCCCCCACCTCCCTCCCCATCCCATCCCTCAGGGTCGTCCCAGTGCACCAGCCCTGAGCACTGTCTCATGAATCGAACCTGGACTGGAGATCTATTTCGCATATGGTAATATACATGTTTCAATCCTATTCTCTCAATTCATCTCACCCTTGCCTTCTCCCACAGAGTCCAAAAGTCTGTTCTTTATCTCTGTGTCTCTTTTGCTGTCTCGCATATGGGGTCATTGTTACCATCTTTCTAAATTTCATATATGTGCGTTAATATACTGTATCGATGTTTTTCTTTCTGACTTACTTCACTCCGTATAATAGGCTCCAATTTCATCCTAGTGGATTTTGAAATAGAACTGGAAGCATAACAAGAGTGCAGACACAGGCAAGCATCTAACCACAGCTTGCCCATTGCATTAAGGAGTTGTCAGCATCTCTGTTTCACTTGACACCTTTGAAACTCTCTAACCTAGAAGAATGCCCTGAAATTCACTTTCAGGGAATGGTCAAGTCCTACCAGCCAATATGCTCCTACTCTTCATTCTCTGGTTTAAAATATTTAGCAAGCTCACGGCTTTGTGATTTGTCTTCAGATTCCTCGTAACTCCCTTGTATCTTCCAACCTGGAAATGGCAAGTCTTGGGAGCAGTGGCTGTGTTTCTGCTCTCATTCTGACCCAAACATAACCAAGACTCCCACCCATGGTGGTCAGTCCAAGAAGAGTCTTGGATGGGGAGGTCCTGGGAAGGAACCAGAGGACCCTTTGGAGACAAACCCCTCCTTGGGGTTCAGTTTGTCTGCCTTCATCTGATACTCGGCAGGCGAGAGTTGCCCCATACTTAGCACCAACTTAATAAAGCTTTGTTTATCTCATTGCTGAACTAACCCTTAAGCCTCAACTGCAGGTTTTTGCAAAGGTAATGGGGCCCCTGTGTGAGTGACGGCATCAGTGCTCCAAGTGCCTCAGGAGGCGAGTCCCCTTGTATTAAGTCCATATTGTATTCAGAGGATCACATGTGCATCACTTCCCGTTCTTCAGCAGTCAGCAGGTCTCATCCGCATAGTGAAAGGCTGTAATTTTATTCCAAAACCACACATCTCCTTAAGGCAGGGTTTGAAGACTACAGCTTAATTCTCCAACAAACAAACAGAAAACGGTTTGCTAGTGAAACTTAATTGAGTTTATTACAATGGACAACATTAAAATTAGAAAAAATGGTTTTTTTGTTGGTTCTGCTTTCCACTGGCCTAACAAAATGGAAAAAGACAGGAGGCAAAAGCTGGTGGATTTTGTTGTGTTTCTCTCTGCGCCAGAAGAGCTGAGGGCCTGAGGCCTTTGCCTGCTCCCTGGGCAGCAAGGAAGCTTGGAGAGAGAGGCCAGGGGCAGCCGCAGCGTGAATTCTGGGCTCTGAGCTCTCTTACCTGGTCTGCCCTCGGTTTGCTGATAGTCCCCGTTCCCAGGAGGTTTTCAGTGCCCTGCGGCCACCCCTGGTAATGAAAGAAAGCAGCTCTCAGTGGTTAGCAGGGTCTTCGTAAATGCCAAACTTAATGAAGGCATCACATGAAAGGACAGAGAGTCCAGTTTTAAATCTTTGGGGCTTTTTTGGCGTTAAGAAAATATGTTACATGAGATCTGATTCAGGAGGGAAATAGATCAGATTTCGATGTAGATTTCTCTGGAGAGCAAGAGGTTGGAAAGTTAATCAGTCATTGCTGCTGATTAAAGAGCAGGGTAGGGGACTTCCCCGGTGGTCCAGTGATTATTCACCTGCCAGTGCAGGAGACACAGGTTTGATCCCTGGTCCAGGAAGTAAGGTCCCATCCCACGTGCCGCGGGGCAACCAAGCCTGCATATCACAACTACTGAGCCTATGCCCTAGAGCCCATGTGCCGCAGCCGCTGAAGCCTGCATGCTCTCTGCAACAGAAGCCGCTGCAGTGAGAAGCCCGCACGCTGCAACTAAAGACTCGCCGCAATTAGAGAAAGCACTCGTGCAGTAAGGAAGACCCAGCATGGCCAAAACGTAATCAAAATAGAAGAGCAGGGCAAGTTCTGCATTCTTCATTTAAAGATGGTCATCTCAGATACCGGGTCCCCTGAGATACTGAAGCCAACATTGCTTTCAAAAGGGGATCTAGTGTGGATTGAATGTATATATGACATGAATTACATACATCACTTATTTTGTTCTGAAACTACATAGGGTAGACACTGGCCCTACGTATAGAGAGAAAAGTGGGGCTCAAAGAGAGAAAGTAACTTGCTGAAAGACATGCAGCTAAGTATTAGAACTGGAACTTAATCTGTCTAAATACAATACTGGTTCCCTTTCTGCTATCCATCCCAGAGAGTGTTGGGGGGAAAGTGATGGGTTTTAATAAATACTTTGGTGTTTAGGTAAGATGCATACCCACCTTTTCTATGGTGTTCTCTGGGGAGAGAAGTTAGAAGGATCAACCTTATGGTCACTTCGATGTATCATGAAATGTGTATTCCTTCTTCTTTTTTTTTTTAAAGGATGTTCTATTTAATTTTTTCTATCTGTTTACAGGGAATTTAGGTCCAAGTGATTCTGATTGCATAGGTCTGAGTGAGAATCTGTATTTTTTATTCTTGGCCACATTGAGCGTCATGTGGAAAGCTTACTTCCCTGACCAGGGATTGATTGAACCCAGGCCCCCTGCAGTGGAAGGCAGAGTCTTAACCACTTGACCGCCAGGGAAGTCCCACATCTGTTCCTTCTTGAGCTGCATCACTAAAGTGATGTATGATCTTCTGTCCCAAGAATGATCTTCCACCTTGTCAGTTCCCAAGGGCAACAGAGCACACGTGGGCCTGAGAGTGGTGGCCACTCTCACGCTCTCAGTTTTTTTCCTTTCTTTCTTGTCAATCAGCTGTAGGATTCCAGGATGGAAAATAAGCCTGTGGTCTGGTCTCTTACTCAAGGGTCTGTGATATACTGTATTTCCCCTTCCTGACTCATCCTGTCCTTGCCCGCACCTAAACACGGGCAACTTCTCACAGCAACACCATCCATGCAACATCAAACCACACAGCACTAAATTGAGATGTTCTTTGGACACGGGTGATGAACATCAAGAAAGATTAAGAAAAGAAGCAACTCATTTATCATGGATCATTTCCATTTACCTTAAAACCATTGATTTCCCCGAACATGAAGGCATTAGAAGAAACATGAGGAAGATGTCAAGTTCATGGAAAGCTATTGAGTCCTAGAAAAATTAAACCCTGGCTGGGGATAGATTATCATCCTATGTAAGAAGTTCTCTAAGGTCAGGAATTGAGAAGAAACACAATCCAGCAACAATCATTTAAACCTGGAATAAGGAGGCCTGGATGCTAATCTTAACTCTCTCACTAACAATATACCAGGGAAAGTTAGTTAACTTCTGGACTTCAGGTGACACATCTGTAAAATGGGGTTAACAGCATCAGTTTTGTTTACCTCCCAGGGTCATTGCAAGGCTCAAATGAGGTAACAGTTGTAAGAATACTTGGGGAAGCTTGAAACATCTCAGATACTGTGTGCCTTTCTTCGAGGAAGCAGACAGGAGATGGGGCTTGTTTTATGTAGACTGATTTCAACCTTGGCTTTGGGAGGGCTTATGCCTCTCAGTCCACCATCTCCTCAGTAAGTCACTGGATTTAGAGTCTGCAGACATCGCCTTGTTAACATGCGTGAGATCCCAGGTAAATATTACTTGGTTTGAACCTCAGCTTTAGCATCAGGATTCTTCTTCCTATTTAATGTAATAGTGTGAAATTGTGTATTGAAAAGGCATTTTTTGAAATCACATCCCTGGTGGATCAGATGGTAAAGAATCTGCCTGCAATGCAGGAGGATCCCTGGGTTAAGACGATCCCCTGGAGAAGGGCATAACAACCCATTCCAGTATTCTTGGCTGGAGAATTCCAAGGACAGAGGAGTCTGGCAGGCTACAGTCTATAGGGTCACAAGGAATCGGACACAACTGAGCAACTAACACTTTCATACATTTTAAAAGCATTTATTAATTTATCTGGCTGCTTTGGGTGTTAGTGTGGCCCGTGGCTCTTCATTGAGGCTCATGGTCTTCTCTACTTGCAGTGCACCAGTTTCTCTCTAGGTGTGGTGCATGGGCTTAGTCGCCTTGCAGTTTATGGGTTCTTAATTCCTCAACCAGGGATTGTACCCAAATCCCCTGCATGGCAGATTCTTAGCCATTGGAGCACCAGGGAAGTCCCAGAAGTATACAAATTGAAGATGATGTTGAATTGAGGTTAAATTGAAGACCACTGAATACTCATCATCCCTCTCTTAGCATGCCCCCCAAATCAGGCCAAGCTCTTGGACATAGACCTCTCACCCAACCTGACCCCTGGAGCTCATGGTGTGTCCTACTCTGCGTGTACTCATTGTGGCAATGGACACGGGATGGGAGCAGAAGGACACGTCTCAGATTTGTTGTCGGCTGTACATCTCACCCACGAGAATGGTGTCAGGATGGGACAGCTGCTGAAAAAACAACACATCTTAGCTTCATAGAACTCAAGACTATGTGTCACTCACACTTCAGTCTAAAGCCGGGTGAGGGAGCGGGCTGGAGGCTGAGTTCCACAGAGTCATTTGAGGCCCAGGTTCTTCCTGTCCTGTGGCTGTGTCATTGCCTTGAGCCTGAGAATCTTCCATTTCATGCCATGCATCCAGCCTGTTGATGAGCAAAAGCAGAGTCCAGAGAACTTTGTAGGAGATTTTAGAGGCCAGTCCTGGAAATGGTGACTGTCAACTCTACCTACACCTGCACTGGCCAGAACTTGAGTTCCTGGTCTCACCTAACTTTAAGGCAAATGGGAAATGTAGCCCAGAGGTGTACGCAGTGTACAAGGTAGAAATACATACATTGGTGAGTCCTCGCAATCTCTGCTGAAGTGGAAACCTATGGACTGACTTGGAGACATTTAGATTAGAATCAATTTCACTTGGTCCATAGCCACTGACAGTAGACTAAATCTAAAAGACATCAGGCAATACTCAAAGCAAGCGGAAGTGAGTATGTGTGTACACTTAGGTACAGTTCATACCCAATGGATGGATGTGATTCTTAGGATTTATGTGTAAGTCAATTGTTCAGTATTTAAACACATTTCTTAAAAAAACAGAGGAGGCTGTAGAGTGTACCAGTTAAGGTAAAAGACTTGGAGTCAGATAGCCTGGGTGCAAATCCCAATTCACCATAAGCTAGCTGAATAGTCTTGACAAAGTTACCTAGTCTAGTGGCTTTCAGACACTTTCAATTATACATACGTACATACTCTCTCTATATATATATGTATGTATATATATACACACACATACATACATATATTAATAGATGTAATATATATAAATATATGCATCTATACATACATGTATGAAAAGTAATTTTTGTTGTACAAATTTGGAATAAACTTAATTGATTTTATAGCAAGTAATGGGTCATGAGGGCTTTCTGGTGACTCAGTGGCAAAGAATCTGCCTGCAAAGTAGGAGACGTGAATTAGATCCCCGGGTCAGAAATATCCCCTGGAGAAGGGAATGGCAACCCACTCCAGTAATCTTGCCTGGGAAATCCCACAGAGAGAAGAGTCTGGTGAGCTACAGTCCATGGGGTCACAAAAGTCGGACACAACTTAGCGACTAACCGACAGAAACAGTGGGTTATGACTTTCAATCCCAAATCCCTGATTTAAATTCTTATGACCTTCAATCCAAAATCCCTGATTTAACCTCTCATTAGTCCCAGTTTCCTGAACTGAGAAAGGGGCTTGTTGAAAACACCAAGCAAATTCATGCTCATAAGAGGCTTCACACACTAAGCATTGGATACATTAGCAATTATATTATGTCATTTGTAAATAATAGCTCACCAAAATTTATACCACTGGTAAGCAGTAGAGACAAAATTCAAGCAAAAAATTGTTGTCTCCTTTCCATGTTAGCCCAGTAGGATCATTAAATTATTTCTTCTTTCCTCTCTTCATTCAGTCCAGTAAGAAATATCTAGTGTGAAATATGCCACAAGCACTGTGGCAACCCTGGGAATTTAGAGGATGAATAAATCATGACCGCTGTTCTTACACAGCTGGAATATCTAGAACTGTAGTGTGCAAGAGTGGCCACTCACCATATGTGTCTATTTGCATCTACATTTAAATTAATTAAAATGCAATAAAATTAAAAATTCATTTCCTTAGTCGCACGAGTCACATTTCAAGTATTCAACAGCCACAGGTGATTGGTGGCTACTATATTTATCTGCACAAATATGGAAACTATCCGTCATCACAGAAAGTTCTGAAGCATCAACAAAGACCCTTGGCAGGATGGATATCTACGCCTCAGATTTACAGGATGAAGAGGAGAAGAACTCATATGAAATGGTCTTATCTTTCAAGGGAACTTGAGAATTTTTCAAACGTTTCAGAATGCCACCCGCTGATACAGTTGAAACCTGCTTTCCGTTTGCCCTGGTCTCACATACCTGGGCAGATGCTCCTGGCTGCTGCATCTGGGCAGCTATACTTGGATTGGAAAATAGAAGCCCATTCACGAGGAAGCAAGATGAACATGCTTGATTCCAAGTACAGACATTAGTCTGAGCTGGATTCACTGCCTCTCCACCTCTGCCCATATTCATTGCCTCTCCACCTCTGCTGGATATGATAAATCCGTCTCTCTGGATCCACCGAAAGGCAGACCTTTTGGGGAGCATCTTGTTCACGGGACTGAAGGTCTGGAGAGTGTCTAGCCCCAAGGGCCAACTGGGCATGGGACTATGGTCCCCTATCCATCACTGTGTGTGGACGGTCTGACTGGATCCTGTTTCTTGATGGTAATAGAGTCTGCGTGTTCATCTGGTGACCTTGACCTTCTGCCTGATCACTTCCAGCTCTACTTTTGAGGTTAGATTTGCTTTGGATATTTACTGGCCAGATCCCACCTTAACTTGAACAATTTTCCCAGGACAGGTGGCCCTGCCAGCCTTTGCAGCTTATGTCTACCGAAGCCTAGAAGCATTTCTCCTGACATACTGCTCATATTAAGAGAGAACCAGCACTTACAAGAATTGCCAGAGAGCAGAAATAAGACTGATCTGGACTTGACCACTTGGTGTGGATGGGATCCACTGTATTCAATGTCATGGAAAGAGCGACACCTTTGGAAACAGTCCTGGGTTCAACATCACAGTCATTTACTAACTGAGATCCTGAAGAGTTAGCCATTCATTCCCATCATCAGGACATTTGCTCTGTAAAACAAGATATGGAAGTAGACACACATGTTGTCTAGGATTTAATGACGTTAATGAAGCTGAAGCCTTGAGCTGGCTAAGGCTCGATGGCACTTAAGCTTAAGAGCTGCTCACCTCTGAAGACAAGTTTCCTGGCACCATGGAACTGATGACCTGGGGACTAGCCAACTGTGAGAAATATGTTTATACAGTCAGTTGGTTTATTTGCAACTCTGCAGTGAGCAGATCCTTCACGTGGGGATGAGGAACATATGTGAGAGGCTGTCACACCGAGTGGTAAGTCAGAAAGAGAAAGACAAATATCCTATGATATCATTTATATGCATCATCTAAAAACATGACACAAGCGAACTTATTTGCAAAACAGAGACAGACTTAGAGAACAAACTCACGGTTACCAGGAGGGAAGGGAGGAATAAAGGGATAGTTAGGGAGTTTGATATCAACATGTACACACTGTTACATTTATTAATATGATGGATAACCAACAAGGACCTATTGTACAGCACAGGGAACTCTGGTCAATATCATGTAACCAGTGAAATGGGAAAAGAATTTGAGAAAGAATGTATGCGTAAAACTCAATCACTTGGCTGTATACCTGAAACTAACACAATTTTGTTAACCAACTGTACTCCAACATAAAATAAAAGTTATAAACTAATTAAAAAATAACTGAACATCCCCCAAGTGGAAACATGAGAGAGTTGACAGATGCATTTCTGAGGTCACACTGGTCTGTTCAGCTCTTTCCTGCTCTATGATCCTCACATACACGCTCCTCTACCAGGAAGGCTTTTCTCCCTCCCAGTTAGTTTTTGGCTGAGCCTCCCCTTTGAAAACTCATTTCTCAGCTATCTGTAAGCCATCCTTTATATCCTCCAAAGAAAAAAATCCTTGCCACCTGCCCATTCTCCTCCCTAGGAGTGCATGATCTATTCATAATGCTTGTGAAAATGTGGAATCTCTCTGTATGTGTTCATTTGCATGATTATTTGTTTAAGTTATCTCTTGAGCTGGACTAGAATCTCCATGAGACCATGAACCCAAGATTCAAGCATAAGCCTGAGCCTGACTTTGTTTCTCCTGCATGTACGGTGTCTAGCCTCGTAGCATCATTCCCGTTCTTGAGGTGTGCTAGTTGATGACAGCATGAAGGTTGCAGTCCAGGCGTACACTGTCCCTGGTTCATTTACATGATGAACTCTGAGAATAGATGCAAAACATTGACAAGAACTGAGCTGGGATTGGAGATTAAATGGAAGTAACCTTGGTTATTTAACTTTTATGCAGAGTACATCATGAGAAATGCTGGACTGGATGAACACAAGCTGGAAACAAGATTGCTGGGAGGAATATCAATAACCTCAGATATGCAGGTGACACCACCCTTATGGCAGAAAGAGAAGAGGAACTAGAGCCTCTTGATGAAAGTGAAAGAGGAGAGGGAAAAAGCTGGCTTAAAATTCAACATTAAAAAAACTAAGATCGTGGTATCTGGTCCCATCACTTCCTGGCAAATAGATGGGGAAACAATGGAAACAGGGACAGACTTTATATTTCTGGGCTCCAAAATCACTGCACATGGTGAATGCAGCCTTGAAATGAAAAGACCCTTGCTCCTTTGAAGAAAAACTATGACAAACCTAGACAGCATATTAAAAACAGAGACATTACTTTCCCAACAAAGGTCCATCTAAACAAAGCTATGGTTTTTCCAGTAGCCATGTATGGATGCGAGAGTTGGACCATAAAGAAAGCTGAGTGCCGAAAAACTGATGCTTTTGTATTGGGGTGTTGGAGAAGACTCTTGAGAGTCCCTTGGACAGCAAAGAGATCAAACCAGTCAATCCTGAAGGAAATCAGTCCTGAATATTCATTGGAAGGACTGATGCTAAAGTGGAAGCTCCAATACTTTGGCCACCTGATGCGAAGAACTGACTCACTGAAAAAGACCCTGATGCTGGGAAAGATTGAGGGCAGGAGGAGAAGGGGATGACAAAGGATGAGATGGTTGGATGGCATCACCAACTCGATGGACACATATTTGAGCAAGCTCCGGGAGTTGGTGATGGACAAGGAAGCCTGGCATGCTACAGTCCATGGGGTTGCAAAGAGTTGGGCATGAATAAGTGACTGAACTGAACGGAGGCTTTGCTAGGCAAATCTGGAGAAAGATTGTATGGAATATAAAATTAATGTGTAAAATTAATGAACTAAGAGGGCATTGACAATCTCCATTAAAAATTAGGAGGAGCAGCATAATTACGCATCAGTTAGATGGTGTTGGAACTGGCTTGCTAAGGGACCTGTTAAGTTTGTCTGCATTTATTAGTGAGGAAACACATTTCCCTGGCCATATCCTCTTGGACTTGTGAATAAGCCTGTGTCTGGCTCAGTAAATATTTGCTGAATAAATGGTAGAGTTCAGATAGCTTTGAATTAAACTAAAAATAACTATTAAAAAATCACAGGACAGTAAGTGTGTTCTATTTTACATGATTTGGTATAACCTTGTGCTCCCAGCTGGCTTTTTGAGGAAGGCTGGACTAGAGGCTCTCTGAAGTCATTTCCAATTGAGAATCTGTGGCTCTTCCAGCAACATCTTACCTTCATTATGAAAACTGCTTCAGTGAGAAAGGGACGCTGAGTTCCAACTGAGGAAGTCAGGACACATGCCCTTTCTGCTAAATAGGGGAACTGATGAGCTTTTTCCAAGAGGAAGGTTATGCTCCATTTGGTCATAACCCTGAATCCATTACTCCCAGGGTGTTCTGAAGGATGAAGACTGATTCCTCTGGGAGTCAAGGAAGGGTGTAGGTGGAAGTGATAGGGGTGGCTCCTAAGATAAACTGATTTCTTTCTCTCTCAAGAGCCATTAACTCGGTGTTTGTGGAAGCGCCTCTATAAGCAGAGTGATGAACGTGTTGGCAATTTATATACTTCACTGTCTGCTGTCCATCAAGGCTCCCTCTGGGACCCAAGGAAGCAAAGTTTCCTCTCATCCTTCATGATCCAGTTCAATTCTCTCGCCTTCCTTCCATGATGGCTCACCTAGCAGCTCTTAAGTTAGATGTCTTCTCTCTCCTCTGATATCTTAGCATTTGTTGTACCTTTTGTTCTTTCACAGGATCTTTTAAAAAAATATTTATTTTTTGGTTGCACTGGGTCTTCATTGATGCGTGTGGGCTTTCCCTAGTTGCAGCAAGAGGAGGCTACTCTGTAATTGTGGTACATGGGCTTCTCACTGAGGCGGCTGCTCTTGTTACAGAGCTCAGATTCCAGAGCACAGGCTCAGCAGTTGTGGCATATGGGCTTAGTCGATCTGTAGCATGTGGGATCTTCTTGGACCAGGGATGGAACCATAGGGAAGTCCCTTTCACTGAATCTTCATCACATACAACCATGTTGCAGCTCTTACCTGGCTGAAGTACACTATCCCTTGAGGATGCTGCAATAGACTGAAAAGGGTTCCCGGAAGACATCCCCATCCTATTCCCTGGAATGTGTGAATGTGTCAACTTACATGGCTAAAAGGACTTTGCAGGTGTGTTCAGGGTTTTGAGATGGTGAGATTACCCTGGATCACCTGCATGGGCCCAGTGTAATCACAAGAGTCTTTCTAAGAGGGGGGTCAGAGGGTAAATTCAGGAGAGAAGATGTAACCAGAGAATCAGATCTTGGCATGATGAGCATTAAAGATGCCACATTCCAAAGGACACAGGTGGCCTCTAGGTTCTGGAGAGGGTAAGAAAACAGATATTCCAGAAACTTCAGAAGGAATGCAGCTCTGCTGGCACCTTAATGTTAGCACAAAAGACCTATTTTGGACTTGGAACCTCCTGAAGTGTGAGACAAAAAAAAAACAACCCCAAAACATGTGTTGGGTTAAGCCTTGACATTGGTGGCGATTTGCTCGGGCAGCAGAAGGAAGCAAACACAGACTGGCCCAGCAAACACTTGTCTGTCCCGATTAAGGCCTTGTGGGACATTCTGCAGGCTGATAGAAGTTTGAACCTATTTGGAAAACAATGAAATGGCCATGAAATTTTTATGTAATCTGTTAGGAAAGTGTGGTTGTACTGTAGAGAGCCTGAGAGGCTGGCTAAGAATGCCACCCCAGCCTGCTCTGAATTGGGCCTTGACTGTGCTCTTAGCCTGAGAGGCACTTTGCTGGGTGGTTTGGAGCAGTTGACAAAGAGATTCTGTGTAGCCGCCAGCAGTCTGGGAAGAGGAGAGAGTTTGTAATTTAGCTGAGAGTGGGCAAAGCCGCTGCCACTGGCATCGTGGAGCTTGTCCCAGGCAGAGCCTCTTCCTTTCCTGCTGGACCCTCTCCAGGCCTCCGGTGGAGGCATTGCAGTGATCCCTGTGGACCTCAAAAGGCAAAGTACAGAAATGGTGAAGGAATCCAGCTCTGTCTGGCTCCTGGTTGAGATGGTGGTAGTTAAGCAGATTTCCTCCAAGCCAAGGGAGCACAAGTCTGCCAGGGAAATAAAATTAAAACAAGAAGGTGGAGAAATGATCTTCATTAAAAGCATACCTGCCACACTATTTCTCCAAGCCAATTTGGCCCAGAACTTTGCCTCGACTGCTTTTAATAGGTGTGAACTGATGTTTTATTTAACTGTCCTCCTTCTCCAGGCTCCTGATGCTGCCTAGAAAAATAAAGGTTTTAAAATTTACTTCTGATTTAGCTGGCCACGCATCCAGCCTTTTCCCAGGGCTACAGCCTCAGGAAAACATTAGAAAGAACACTCGTTTTTTCAGAATTAGGTATTTCATTCAAAAAAACTACTGAGCTCCTATGAATCACATTGGGAAATGTCTGAACTCTGTTTTTTGGAGGGAGTGCTATTTTTTTTTGTAATATTTTGATTTTTTCCCCCCCAGTGGTTATTAATCATTTAAATGTTCTTACTTTTTTGAATGTTCTTGCTTATAATTTGCATAATTTACATTTTTCTATAAAATTTTCAATTTTCATCCATTTTTATATTTCTTTTAAAAAATTTATTGAGATATAACTGACTTATAATGTTCATTTCAGGTGTATCACATAGTGACTCAATGTTTTTATACATTGCAAAATGATTACTATGTCAAGTCTAATTAGCATCTGTTACCATATAAAGTCATTACAACATTGCTGACTATATTGTCTTTGCTGTATATTACATACCATTATTTATTTATTTTATAGCTGTAGTTTATCCGTTTTTCAATTTTACTAGTGTAGTATCAAATGAAGGCTTTTAAAAAAAGTCTTCCCATGTCCATTAAATCTGTAAATATATACCCTTTATTTTGTCCAGTAGTGTAATTGTAAAGTTGTGTTTTACTTTTTCTTTCCTGTTAGATAAGTTAGTTCAACTGTTTTGCTGCTAGATTTTACAAAACCCTAATTCATTGACTTTTGGAGTTTTTCCTTATTTTTAAAAGTTACTACAGAATATTTAGCAGAGTTCTCTGTGCTATATATCAGGTCCTTGTTGATTATCTGTTTTGACTTTAGGTTTAATTCATCAGAATTTATTTCCTACGTTTACTTAGATTTTCTTACTTATACTTCCAAATTTTGGAGCTAAATATTAATTGTTTATATCCATTTTGTTTAGAAATGATGCTGTTTAAGGCTATGAATGTTCCTCTGAGTACAATTTTGTTCACATTCACTAATTTCAAATGTGAAGTTTCCTTTATTGTTATTTAATGCTTAAGATTTTGACGTTCTCTTTGACCTGAGGTTTCTATTAGTGTTTAAAATATTTCTGTTTGTGAACTATTTGTACTTCTGTTATTCATTAAAGTGTCTTGTTTTGTTGCATTGTGGTAAAAAAAAGTGTCTAGTTATCTTTGAAATTTATTTAAATTTTTTCACATTTTCTATGGTCAACTTTTTAAAGTAGTGTAGCATTTACATGTAAAAGGTATTAATAAGTATATTTTTATTGATGAGATTTGAAGCTTGATATACAGAGTTTAGAATTATATAGTATACACCATTTACTTTTATTTTGAGATAGTTTTCTTATTGCCTTGTGGTCTGTGCTTGCTTGTGTACCTTTTGCTATATGCTTATGTTCCCTGTGTGTCAGTTTTTTGTGCACTGCACTTTGTGTCTTCTGAGTGTGAATATTTGATATATTTATAATTATTGCTTAATGAAATTGAGAAAGCAAATAATATTGATAGATTATTTTCTACTAAAGATGCAAAAATTAGATCATTTACACTTTGCTGTCTGGATTTTGTTCTAATCTTGTATGGCTCTTTTAGTGAAATTATTATTACTACTCTAAATTATTAAATGATGTCTTATTTATTATTTTCTATTTTTTTTCTTTTTCTTTTTTTTCCCATTTATTTTCATTAGTTGGGGGCTAATTACTTTACAATATTGTAGTGATTTTTGCCATACATTGACATAAGTCAGCCATGGATTTACGTGTATTCCCAAACCCGATCCCCCCTCCCACCTCCCTCCATACCTTGACCTAGAAGAATTAGGTATCTACAATCTTCCTTCAACCTAATTAGCAAAATTACCTGAGCCCAACTTTGTGTTTATACACATTAAATTAACTTATTCCAAATATTCTTCTTTGGAAGGTTTGTGTTTGCTTGCTTGTACTGTTTGTTTTCTGATTCATTATTTTTTAAAATTTATTTATTTATATTAATTGGGGGATAATTACAATATCATCATGGCTGCCACACATCAGAGAAACCTATTCTGGGCTTGCAATTTACTCAACTGAAGTGAGTTCTTCTTGTTTCTATTTTCAGTTTACTTGTATACCGTTTTAATCTCCCCTTTAAACTTGATCTGGAGCCTGGATGATGGATTGAAATGATTAGTTCAGTTGTTCAATAGTCAGTGGTGGTGGAGCTATAGCCATCGGCAGCTTAAGAATTTGGTGCAAATTCAGTCTCTCTGCAGTAATGGAAACAACCCTACCAGGGCTGTTTCTGCTTCAAACCATGTTCTTCACATTAGGAGGAGTTTGTCTTTGCTGCAGTCAGCCTCTGTCACCATTAGGAAGTCACGTTAGAGAGAACAAATTGCGGCACGACTATGCAAACTTCCATCCCCACTGTTGGGCTTACAGGGTGTGTCTGACCTCAGTCAGGAAAGAAACAACCAAAGTAGGTTGTCCGCTTTTTTGCTTATGGCCAATTCACATACTCAATCTTCATTTTTATAAATTGAGGATCAGAGTCTTTAGAAAATTATTATACATTTCTTGCCAAAAAAATTACAACTAGCTGTTGAACAACCATGGACATGAAGACACTGGAACCCACCAAAGAAAGATACTCCCCATTCAAAGACAAAGAAGAAGCTACAACGAAATGGTAGGAGGGGGAAAATTATGTTAAAATAAAATCCCGTGCCTTCCAGGTGGCCGACTCACAAACTGTAGAACAATAATAATACCAAAGAGGTTCTCACACTGTTGTGAAGGTTCTAGGCCCCACATCAGAATTTCTTAATCTTCCCATGACACTTCATAGATCTCTTAGGAACTGAAGATGGGTCATCAGCCTTTGATGATTCATTTCAGTTTGGATCAGATTATCTCTGACACATATTTCTCAGGGCTTAATGATATAAAGTAGATCATTCCCTCCATTGGGAATAATAAAGTAGTTTTCTCTTCTGCTTCTTTTGGGTTCTTTTCAGTAGTGTTTGGGATGGGAGTTTTGTAAAGTTTCATTTCCGTTACCATCCTTCCCCAAAATTCTCCATGGCATTCTGCTGTTACTTTGCCAAGCAGCTAGTAACACAATAATCTCTAGTGCCTTCTCTTTCCTTAGCTTATCTTAAGCCTTTTCCTTTTCCTAGAATAACAACCACCTCTGTTCTGTCTGAGTTTTACATATTAAGCAAAAACCTAAGAGTCTCTCTATGTAAAATCTTTCTTGAACATCACACCCTGCGGTAATCTTTCCCAGTTTACATAATCCTCAACATTTTACATTATTACTGGGTATAACATTTAGTACTGGGAACATAAAAAGATAGACTATTTTTCTGTGTGTGTTATACCGTTTTCTCTCCAGCTATATTTTAGTTGCCCAATGTGAGGCATTACACACAACAGGTTGCCATACGTTTTTGATGCTTGTAAAAAAATAGCTTTTAAGAGGCAAAAAGAAAAACTAGATCTTTATATATCCCTCCCCAGTGATGACCCCTGCCCAACCCCTTCCTAGTCTGACCACCTGGATTAGTTTAGAGTCCACAAAATAGTTTTCATTACTTTAAAGTTTATTTGGTTTTAAATTTTTGTCTGAAATCTCAATTGGAAGGGTCATCAGTAGGTCAACTGTTTAAATATCTCTACTAGCAATGTAAACAGTGAATCAAATTACCTATTCACACAGGAGTGCTTTAATTCCGCCTACCTACCCCCTCCCTTTTTATTGTTCTCACTATTTTATCCCTGTGGCAAGAAAAGTTAAATGAGACTGAAAAAAAAAATTGCAGCTGATTAGGGCAGATAAACAGAGCTCAGGGAACTATCTTCCTAAGTCCAATCAAGTCTTTAAAACAGATCAGTTTTGTTTCCCATAGACCGCCCGGCACCTGAGATATGGGTGATTTTAAAACTAATTTGTTTGGGTTTTCTGGCTGAGCTTTAGCTTTCTAATGCCAAATACAGGAATAGAGAAGAAGGATTAATATTTTCTTAATTTCCTTTGCCTCCTTCAAAGATCTTTCAGTAAGTCATTTCCAAGAGGTCTTGGACATGGCAGCCTTGTAAAGGAAGGTGATGATTTAGAACAGAAATAGAGAGAGAATGAAGCTGGTAGATCTAATCCTATATTTTATGTGCAACACACACATATGCAAACTGACGCCACACTATAAAGCAACTTCTCATTGACCACACATTAGCCCGGTAGGTCAGGATCAGTCCATGAGATTGTGGTTGCCTTTGGGCTCCCCTTGGTGGCATTCAGGCACTTATCATTCCTCCGGCACAGAAAATCTTTAGGAATTTGTATTCTGTCCCTTTTACCTCTGTTGCTGCCCGAGACTTGCATTAGGGCCCACCACTCTTCCAAAAGCAGTATGCCCACTGTTTTGCATGCTGTCTTTTTTCAGATGAGGGAGGGGTAAAGAGAATGAGACCAGGATCTGCCCATGGTCACAGGTGCTGGTAAGGCCTGGAGCTATTGACAGGAAAACCAGCAGAGACTCTCAAAGCCTTATTGATAAACTGTGTACGAAAAAACTCCAGCTCGGTATCTTCACTTCAACACTTTCATATTGCCTAGGTGTCAGGCACTATGCTGGATCCTTCTGGAGAAGGAAATGGCAACTCAGTCCTGTATTCTTGCCTGGAGGATCCCATGGACAAAGGAGCCTGGTGGTCTATAGTCCATGGTGTCCAAACAGTTGGACACGACTGGGCAACTAAACCACAACAACATGCTGGATCCTTCAGGCACTCGCATAGGATGGAGGAGAGAGGATGTAGATAGATAACTAAAGAATGCGGGTCAGTTCAGTTCAGTCCAGTTGCTCAGTTGTGTCCAGCTCTGCAACCCCATGGACCAGTCTTCTCTGTCCATCACTCACTCCCGGAGCTTGCTCAAGCTCAAGTCCATCAAGTTGGTGATGCCATCCAACCATCCCGTACTCTGTCATCCCCTTCTCCCACCTTCAATCTTTCCCAGCATCAGGGTCTTTTCTAATGAGTCAGTTCTTCGCATCAGGTGGCCAAAATATTGGAGCTGCAGCTTCAGCTCTAGTCTTTCCAATGAATATTCAGAACTGATTTCCTTCAGGGTTGACTGGTTTGATCTCCTTGAAGTCCAGGGGACTCTCAAGAGTCTTCTCCAACACCACAATTCAAAAGCATGCAGGTAGCATGGATCAGTATGAAGTCAGGGCTCATTGAAGCTATGTTTATCTGTATAAAATTATGTTTAGGGTAAGAAAACACACAAAACAAATAGAAAAAAACACAAACCTCCAGTGATAAAGTAAGCGGCCCCATCCAGCTGGAGAAAGCTGCTGTCTTTCTTGATCAAGGGCTAAGTTTTTGACTTAGCATCCTTGGCAACCCCACACAGGGAGGAGCTCATGATTAGGGGACTCTGGTGAGATGAGGAGGAAAGTAGGATCTTCCAGGTCACTGACTTTATGAGACTATGGGGGAGGGGAAGCTGATTATGGCTATTTTGTTGTCATCCTCCTACCTTCCAAGGAGAAACTTGGGTCAAATATCCCAGCAGGTCATAGGTCAGCAATTTCCAATGGGGCCATTGATGATATGTTAGAAGTAAGGAAGACGTCAGATTTCAGCAATTTAGAGCTGTAAAGTGTGGCCTCTACTAATTCCACAAAGGCAGGTTGAGCATGTCAGGGCACAACGAGGATCTCTTGAACAACAGTGTCTAGGCTACACGATACGCCCAAACGTACTGGAGCACTAGAACTCTTCCAAGGCTTGGGAGGTGAGTTAGAGGTGCTAACCTATAGCACTCCCATCTCAGTGGTCTGATGCTATTATTACTTATCAGCTCTACTCTCTGTTGCCCACCCCATCATTGATACTCACAATCTATTGCTTTCCCTCTTTTTCCTTTTGCTCCTGTTTTTTCCATTTGCTTGTTGTTGTTGTTCAGTCTGTAAGTTGTATCTGACTCTATGCGACCTCATGGACTGCAGCACGCCAGGCTGCCCTGTCCTTCACTATCTCCTGGAGCTTGCTCAAACTCATGTCCACTGAGTCAGTGATGTCTTCCAACCATCTCATCCTCTGTTTTCCCCTTCTCCTCCATTTGCTTAGAGCAAGAATTCTCAGGTATGACTTCCAGGTCAGCAGCATCAGTATCACCCGGGATCTTCTTGAAATGCAAATTATCTGGTCCCACTTTGAACCTCCTGAACAAGAAAGTCCAGGGCTGGGTCTCAGCAATCTGTGTTTCAACAAGTGACTCTGATGTCTGCTAAAGTTTGACAACCACTGGCTGGGCATTGGTGTTCTTCTAGTCAGTAGCAGATGGTAGCACTCAGGAAAGGAGATGACGATGAATATGCATCAGTAGTCTGCCTGATATTTCCTGTGGGAGATGCTGCTAGTTGCCTTATAAATACTTGTCCTAATTTTCCCTCTCAAAGGAAATCTGATTTTTAGCCAGACACTTTGTCCCTTGACTAACAAATGTTTCCTGGCCTCTCTTGCAGCTAAGCGTGACCATGTAAGTTTTGACCAAGCAACTTCAAGAGGTCATGTGGAAGAGGGTTTGTTTTCCTGGTTCTCTTTGTCCATCTTGCTACTTTGAAATAAACATGATGCCTGGAATGATGACAACTCTCTTGAGCCCAGTGGACAAAGACTACATCCTGGGTTTTATAGAAAGAGCTTAATTTCATCCAGACAATTTAGAACTACTGTTTGAGTCTTGGACTTACCTTCTTTCAACTATTCTTATGTGAGAGGGAAATAAACCTTATTTAAATTACTCTTTTCTGGGTCCCTATTACTTATAGACAAGCTTAATCCTAAATAATGTCATACTTACTGAGTCTGTGAAACAAGGCCCTTTCTTGTACTTCCGCTTCCCTGATCCTTAAGAAGAGGAGGTGACTTCATACTATGCTGCTAGTTGCCTCACAGGAATTCAGAGCACTTGGCAGAAAATTGCTTAATTTATCCACAGAGTTTAGGTTTAGCTTACTGACTGTTAAATGAAGCAGTGTGTAAAAGGTAAAAATAATTTTCTCATGGGTTACTTTTCATTCTGCAATGCAGTACAGGCTGCTTTGACAACTAAGGGAATATTTAGCCTCTCACAAAAGGATGAGGTTTGTTCTCTCTGTTTTGCAGATGAATCAAGTCTAAGGAAAGGAAGTCACAATTTAGATCATGTAATTGTACTATGAGATCCTTGAGGGTAAAGATTGCGTCTTATGACCTGCATGCCTAGAAAAAATGCTTGGGAAACAGTAAGTCTTCAATAAATTTTGTTGAACGAGTTAATTAAATTAGAAAAAATGGGGACCAAATTCAACCTCCTTGCCCATTGTCCTGTTTATGGAGATAAATCCAGTGGAGATGAATTCTGGGTTTTCAGTGATCTGAAATGTGCTTTAGCCTGAATTCAATTTTAATTTGGAGTACTAGGGAAGGGGAAAAAGTGATAATAGGAAATGCTGAATTTCCAAGAGGCAAAGCATGGCAATTTTCTTATTATGACAGCTGAAGGTCTCTTTACAGCCTTTGTTTTTCCTGTAGTAAGCTCTAATAACTGATGCAATTCAAGAAAATTTGGTCTAAATTTTATCTAGTCAGCCAGATTCTATTCTTTGATTATTTATTGTGGACTATGTCAAGAAGAGGAAGCACTTTGATGTTACTAATCTCATCATTAACCCCCAGTCTTCCCCACTGTGGACTCTACCACTACACTGTTCAACTCAGCACCCCTACATTTCTAGACTCTGTCATTGACATGACACCTCACCAAGCCTATGAGTTCAAGTTTTTGGCTTCAATTAATGATCTAGTTGAGTGGTATCTGGTTGTAAATGCTAGCCTTGGTACTCTCTAGCTGTGTGTTGGGTGAGGTACTTAATCTCCCTGGATCTCATTCTCCTCCTATTTAATGTATGAATGATGATACCACATTCACAATGGTTGAAATAAATTTAAAATAAAGAGCATTTTGAATTACCCCTTGAGGAAGTTTTCATTTTCCTTTATGCCAGTAAACCAGAGACTCCAAGTTTGACAAAATCTCTGACCCTGAAGTTCCCGTCTCCTTGAGGATTTCACCTTAACTTCTATTCCCACCACTGCTGCTCACTGTTAATGTTTAACCCTAAACTGATAGGCTGAGTTACTTTTAACAAACCAAAGAGAGAGGGGGAGAGATAAGGTAAGGGGAAATTTTTTTTTTTTAATGAGGAAAATAAGCATGAAGAGTAAGATGCAATTAGCTTATATAGGTAGAGCTCATTCATCTTCGACACATGCCCAAGCCGGTTCTGTGTCCACTATATGCCAGGAGCGATATAGCTCATGGCTGTTGACCCACGTGGATGTGTGTGTCTTTGATCTTATAGAACTTGCAGTCCGAGTATCTCCTTACCTCATTTCCAGCCTATCCTTGGTGGGAGGGATCATCTTTCTCTGATCTTCTAGAAACATCAGTAACAGTGGAGACTTGAGAGAGTGAGTCAGGGTAAGGTAATTTTCTTTTCTGGGTAGTTCAAGGCTAGTTCCATTTTCCTTTCTCAACCCATCTCTTTTACAGGTACTAGCCACTCAGGAAGTCATCTATTCACTTCAGGTAGAGACCTCGCTGGCCCTCAGTCAAAAGGTTATGGGTCCTTCCCATATTTTACAGTTGTCATTTCAGAACACAGTCAAAAAGAGAACCATGGGGTACTCTTATTAAATCATGTCCTGAACTTACCATGTAACCTGTATCATGGACTTCAGTTCTGTTGCTCATAAGAACATGGAATGCAAAGAACTTTTCTTTGGAGCCCTGGTTTTCTACTCTCTAGCATTACATGTCATTATTTCTCTACTTGAATTCTCTATTTTAGCCTAACTGGTCTACTTATTATCCCTAAATCAAACTGTGATTTTATTCCCCTCTTGAAAATTTATTTCATTTTTTGTTCATTTATTTTAAGTCTTTCCTTTTCCTTCAAGATTAGTTCAGTTTCTACTCCTTCCAGGAAGACTTCCTGAACTACTTCAGTCCATTAAGGCCTCCTCCACCTCAGTATTTATTATCACATCACCTGGTCAGTATTTATTTGTGCTGTGGCATGCTATTGCTTATCTGTTATGGCCAAGTCTTATTTTTCTGATTTGATTGTATTCTCTCTGAAAGCAGATGGAGATTATAGGGTCATAAGTATAACATATTTCCAGTAAAATCCATAGATGTTGAAAACAAATTCTTGATGAAATCTCACACTCTATTAAAAGTGTAGTGTATGGAATTTTGTTTTTTAAGTTTTTAAAATTATTTTCTAAACAACTCAAAATGTGGCAATATTAGGGCCCGTGGACATTTTTTTCTACTATTGAAAAGTAGGAGTTGTAAATCTACTATATAAAGTTAAAAATAAAATCTTTAGCTGAAAAAAAAGGAGTAGCAAGATTCTGTTTCCAGGAAGGATGAGTAGCTCCTATTGGGCCAACTATTTCATGGGTAAGAGTTATTAATTCTGAACAGAATATAAAAAATGGCTACCTAAAGACATTTATGTTTTTCCTACCCAAGCCAGGAATTAGCATGGAGGTCCATACTTGACAGAAAGTGAATTGGATGAATTTTTTGGGTTTTTTTTTTTTTTTTTTTAAGGTTTGTTGGCTGAGAGCAGAACTTAGTTTGGCCTCATGTAATATAACTGAAATTCTGATAGACCCGTGCAGTTTTGCAGACTGAAGAACCATAGGAATGACCACAGAAGCCAGAAAGTGAGAGGGCGTGTCTTAGAAAATAGATATACAGACAGCAAGAATCACAGATTCTGTACATAAACATCCCAAATATCTGGTTTGTGTCTGCACTACACACATACAGGACAGATTCCAAGTGTCAAGTAGGTCTAAAGAGCTAAATGGAGATATTAGCTGGTGTCCATTACAGAGAAGCAGAGTTTGGTGATTGAAGCCTGAAAACTCAGACTGTTAGTGTAGGTGCAAAATATCAACATTCTTTGGAGGAATAGGAATACAAAAGCACCTTCAATCCCTACAATTATCTTTTACAACATCCAGGATGCAATCTAGAATTACTAAACATGTTCAATAAGGAAACATGAGCTACGGTCAAAATGAAAGGCAATCGACAGAGGCCATATAATGGCCAGCCTTAAATGACGAGGCTGAGAAGGCTGTAAGGGGCCGGAGGGGGTCCAGTGGTTGGGATGACCATGGGAAGTTGTATCAGACCTGGAAGTACAAACCCAGCAAGAACAGGGACATGGGAAGAAGGAAGCAGAAACCAAGGACCTCACAGAGATGCTGGTCTGTAACACAGGGAGGGAAAACCAGCATTGCTTAAGTCTTCTCATCATCACCGGGTATTAGAATCCTCGAATTTGTATATTATGAATTCTATCCTCCATTCCTATAATGACAGACCTGTCAGCTTCTGTGGGTGTTGGCAGGCACGTATAAGAAGGAGAGGAGATCTTTCATCAAGAGGGCACACCCTTGGGAGGCCTACACTCACTTCCCCACACAGAACACACTTCTCCCATCCGCCCACTTTCTTCCCTTCTCCACCTTGTCTACCACGCCTTTCTCCTGCCCAATGGCTTGCCTCTACCACCCTGAATGAATGCTTCTTTCAGCAATGGGATTTTTCCAGCTGGTTGACTTGATGAAAGCTTTATGAGTTGACACTATGGGAAAAAAGAACAAAGTGAAGTCAGAGTGTGTGTGTGTGTGTGTGTGTGTGAATGTTTGTAGGGGCAGAGGTTGCAGCAGCTACAAAGAGCTGCTGAAAACTTTATTACAAGCTAAGAGACGTTAGAAGCAATAAATCACTCATGTGTCTGCCACAAGGCAGCAGAAAACAGGGCTGGCTTTCAGGTAGAATTGGACACACACACAACTCCCCTGCTAACAGTCAGGGGCCCTGTTCCCCCTAGAGGAGATCTGCACATGGTCACAGACCTTTTCCTTTTTCTATTTCTCTCTCTTTTCTTAACCCAAAGAATAAATAAAATCAGTTGAAAGTGTAGCATTAAAAGAAAAAGCCCTTAGCCACCCAGGAGGTGAGGTGTTTAGCTTCTCCCTGCCTGTTAGGGGCAAGTTAAGAAATTAGGCATTGGAAGCCAAGTTCTTGGATCAGATGTGTGTTTCTCAGTTTGTTTGCATGTTTCTTGTTCTGAAGTCTTAATTTTTATCTTAATGGGGAAGGTGAACATGCTTTGCTGTTACATCACTGCAGGTTCTTTCCAAAGAACATCAGGCTTCCTCACGACCTTCGCCCAGATCCTGGAATTGTCTGTAGCAGTGAGAGGACCACATGCTTGTTTTTTTTTTTTTTTTTTTAACCCTACTCACCCTCTCACTCCTTGATGACAGTTGCATCTCTTTGCTCCGGTATTCTGGAGAGATCAACCCCAAGAAAGATTTTTGTAGCTCACCACAAATGACCATCAGTTAGGTTCAATGCTCCTTGGCACCTCGTTTTCCAAGACACTTCTAAAGCTCCTGGGCATTTCTTAACACTCACACTGTCATCCCACAAGGCTCTGGACATTAACTAATCCACCTGTTTAATTAAGCAAAGAGGCCATTAGACTGAGATGCCTTTCATGTCTTTAGAAACCCAGTAAGCTAATCAAAACTTAGCCTGAAGTGCCTCAAGTTTAAGAAATCAAAGCCGAAGGACAGCCAATCACAAACAGCCAATGTGTTTCTTCCAAATAAGGCAAATGCTTAAGCTATAGCCAATCCAACAATTTCCTTGTTTTGCCTCTGCGACTTTCTTATAAAATCTTTCCCCTAGCCCTGTTCCTGGAGCACTCCTAATGACTTCTGGTTTGGTGCTGCCTGACTCAAATTGACTTTTGCTCAAATAAACTCTTAACATTTTTTTTTAATATGCCTCAGTTATCTTTTAACACACTTCAGGCTGGCTTCTCCCAGGTGTATTTAAGGAAATGGACACCTCAGGGAAAGACCCTCCTTTGAATTAAAGGGCCTTTTAGTAAAAAGAGCCATAAATGTAATTGAGAGAAAAGACTATGGTTGAAAGAAAATGCTGCACTAACTCAATGATTGTTAGGGACAATTTTATTCTTTATTTTAGCATTCAAAAGAAAAACATACACTCACTGAAGAAAACCTAGGGGAGAAATCGTAAAGAAAAGATGCCAGAAATCATTCATAACTCCATCACCTGAAGCTATCCATTGTATCTCTGCAACATGCATTTATATGTGACGGTGACACATAATATTTTCACCTGCGCTACACTTGGAATTGTTTTTGTGGCAACCTCATGAAAGACCGACCAGTTAGCTCCACCATCGTTTTGATGTCCACTGGAAACATTAAAAGAAGGCAAAATCACTCCTTGGTGGCCCAGGGTGAGTGATTCTTCAGTAAGTGATTTACAAAGCTGCTCTGAGGTCTGACTCAGAACATTATTAACATTTGAAAATATCATTAGCAGCTATTGTGACCAGAACTTGTTGACCCAGCAAACTACATGGGAGAGACTGTCAAGGAGAAAAGGCTTTAGAATCAAGAAAAAACAGGTTTTTGGAGAATGTGGTTCCTTTTTTTCTTTTGAAAGAAAACTATTACCATTATTATTATTACCATTCCAACTCACCCTGTAATTGTTATTACAACTGCAGTTCTACACTGCTTTAAAGTTAGGGAAGGCGTGCGTTAAAGAAATTTGGCTATCAGGTCTCATTGAATGCCAAGGGCAAAGCTAGATCATTTTTTTGAGAGGTTGCTTGGTTGGTTTGTTTTGTTTTGCTGAAAAGCAGAGCATCAGGATCTTGGTTCCCCCAACAAGGATCTAACCTGCTCTTCCTGAAAGGAAGCTCAGATTCTCAACTACTGGACCCCCAGGGAAGTCCCTAGATCTTATTAATCAAACAGTTCTTTTGTCTATAGAACTAGGGCTTCTGCTGTGCCTTATTTCACCGG
This sequence comes from Muntiacus reevesi, assembly GCF_963930625.1. NCBI lineage: Eukaryota > Metazoa > Chordata > Mammalia > Artiodactyla > Cervidae > Muntiacus > Muntiacus reevesi. Next base: position 73,054,880 of record NC_089258.1, on the reverse strand, counting down.
ATGACCATATGACAACCTCCATTTTATGTCATGCAGTTCTTACAGAAGTTCTTTAAATGGTGCATTACTTATCCTTCCGTCTGATAGAACTCTCTGAGAACACATGCTCCCTTAAGTGGAAGGGTAAGTCAATGACTTTTCATCTCATGTCAAGGCCAGCTCCTTGCCAGGGCTGTACACACACACACACATAAAATCAAAACAAAACCAGCACTGTGCCAACGACACATGAATCATCTCCTAAAATGAGGTAGGTAAGGAAGGCGACTCGCTCCCTTGAAGGATTAGCCTTGGTTCTCTGCCCGCTCCCCCGATTGTCCAAGAGAATCAAAGACAGGGAGAAACCCCTAGAACAGTGCTCTTAACCGCAACCTCCACACCATCTCCCTTTCAGCTCCCCTGCCCTGCAGTTAGCAGCATAACCGAATTGCCGAGCAAAGCTTTTTACAACCCACAGACACGGCCCGCGCCCTCCTCCTCCGCCCCGGCCGGCTGCTGCGCTCGGCACTGCCTGGGCCCACATTCGCCCTGCTCCGGTCTCTGGGGCGCTCCTCTCTGGGATGCATTTTGCAGCATAAGCTATTCTGTTCTGTGAAGCGAAGCCAAGAATTCAAGACAAGCCTGAAATTAGAGCTACCGCAGCACTGGGATTCAGAGAATCATAAAATCATAGAATTTTTTTTTTTTTTTTTTTTTTTTAGTCGGAAGGGACCACTGAGATCTTTTCAACCTGCTGATTTTACAGGATGGGCAAGTGGAGGCGGGGATCCGAGAAGGAGAATGTGCGGGAGAGCTGAGAACCGGAAGCCCTGAGGGTGATGCTAAGTGCTTGACCAAGAAGTGGGCGAGCTGGGTGGGAAGACTGAGGGTAAACGTCATAAATCTTAGAGTTTTCTAGTCCTCCCCTGAGTCTTTAGAACTAGAACCTCGGTCACTCCCTCAGCCAATCACATACCACGTACCTTCACATTATAAGTGACATGGCCAAATGCTTTCATCCTTTAGATCTGGGCAGAAAAGGGACATTTCCCTGAAAATAATAGCATATTAAGCTTCAGTTCATTTATTCATATTTTCAAGCAAAGCCAGAAAAGTAGTGAAAATGCTCTGGGGGGGGGGGGGGGGGGCAGTCTTCTGCTGTGCAAAGACACTGTAAAAATCCAAGGCTCATCTGTACCATTTTTCTAGATTCCACATATATGTGTTAATATATGATATTTGTTCTTCTTTTTCTGACTTGCTTCACTCTCTAAAGCAATTATATACCAATAAAATTTTTAAAATCCAATTAGGAAATAAAAAAAGTCCAAGGATCAATTTGTTTTTCTTGCAACAAGGGACTGAAGTCAATTTCAGGGAATGTGAATTAAAGTGAGAATGGCATCCTTTTCAGATGTTCTCTCTTGCTAAGGGCTGACTTCTATAGAAATGTCTCATTCCCACCCAAGGATTTCATTCTGCTTGTCTTCCTGTCTATTGAAAGATCAAGTCCAAGCTTCCAGGGGCCATAGGATGCTAGGAACCCATAGGTAGATCTGTGAGGCCATGAATGGTTCGCAAACTTTTGTGTGTTTGCATATTTTTTTCAGAGTCCCTAGCTTTCAGCATTTTGCAGAGGGGTGTGTGATGCTCAAAGTTATAAACCACGAACCTAGATTGTTAGGACTGAAAGAGCTTGGGCTCAACTTCCCTGTATTAGTTAGCTAGGGCTGCTATTTTGGGTTCTGGATCCAATTCCAATGTGTGGGAGCAAGTCCCCCCTCCACATACTACCAAGCAATTCTGGGGACACCAACTGGGCATCCTAAAATTCATCTCAGTTCTGACCCTGTCTACCTGGAGATTCCATGGTTAAAGAGCTCAGTCCCACAAGACCACCCTCCACTTCTTCTGATGCCAATTGCAAACTCAGGTTGCATCTGGGCTTCTGACTGAAAAGTGAACGTGAAAGTCGCTCAGTCGTGTCTGACTCTTTGTGACCCCATGGACTATACAGTCCATGGAATTCTCCAGGCCAGAATACTGGAGTGGGTAGCTCTTCCCTTCTGCAGAGGAGCTTCCCATCCCAGGGATCAAACCCAGGTCTTCTGCATTGCAGACAGATTCTTTACCAGCTGAGCCACAAGGGAAACCGGGGCTTCTGAATGACTGGCTATAAATCAGAGGATGCTCACTCCTTGGGTTCAACAATTTGTTAGAGCAGCTCACAGAACTTAGGAACCCGTTCACTCACTAGATTACCAGCTTGTTACAAAGGTGCATGGGGAACAGGATGACAGAGGGACCCCTTCTGCCTGAGGCCACGTGTCCTAGGTGCTTCTAAAGGCACAATTCCTGGGTCCCCTCACTCCACAGGGAGGCAGCATATAGTGATGGAAAGGAAACTGGACCAGAAAACAAAGCATCTGTGCTCTGGATCCCAAACACACCTCTGTGATTGCACTTCCCGGAGATGGGATATTTGAAGTGAGAAGAAGCAGGCGCTCAGGGAAGGATAAGCCCGTCTCTATCACCAGCCGGAGGTGGCGCATTCAGACCTCAGGCTTGATGACAGGGCCCTGATTTCAGGAACCGGTTCCCACTTTTCTCGGGGTAAAGAGCTTCTGCATCACGCTTGCGAACACCAACAAGTGAGGCCAGTTGCAGCTGGCTGTGGATCACCTTTCGATAGCAGGTTGACAGGGAGAACGATGCGCATGCTGGTGGCTGGCGAGTCTTGGGGGGGCGTCTGTCATCGTCTTAGCGGTGAGTGTCAGAGGGGTTTCAGGCTCCCTGTGACTGGCAGGAGAGAGCAGGTGAGAGGGGTGAGTTCAAACCCGCTGACACTCCTCACGTGAAACTCTCAGCTTCCTCTGCCTCCTCTGAGTCTCAACAGAAACGCATTTGGTGCGAATTCAAAAGACTTTTAACAGTAACAATTGCATATTGCCAATTAGTGTTTTCTCTTTTTCCTGGAGGGTAGTCACCCTGTGGGACACCTCTATATTCCAGGCCACGTGATGGAGAAAGGGTAGCTGCCTTCTATATATAGAAGTAGACATTGATGCCTACACAGAGCAGTTGTTCCTGCCTTCATTTCTCTGCTGGTATTTTCTCTGCTCGAGGTGGTCTCGAGCCTTTCGGAAGATTCATTTGGGCTATTTGGGAGGCAGTGAGCAGAAAAACATGCTCACTGCTGAGTCTCTGGTGAAGCTGCCCTTCTATTAGCGGGATGACCAGGTGAGAGGGCTGGCAGGGGTCTCAATTACTGGGAGATTTACCCTGAAGCACAGGCCATAACCCACTGACATGCACAGTCCTTGCATTTTTCAGAGGACGGGAATTGACGGCACATGCAGGGCTGCGCAGAACGCCCAAGGCAGGGACCCATCCCTGTAAAATTTCCACCTCCGAAGGTTTACCTGCTGGCAACCCCCCAGAGGTGGGGTCAGGCAGCCCATCTTGAAGTGGAGCCTCTTTCTTAGAGGGCCTGTTTCCCTGTGATGCTCAGAGGTGATGACGATACTATTTGCGAGTTGGGTACTAGGTCACAGCCCCCGCTTTTATGCACCATTTCTGCCAGCTTCCTCTATAACTTGCTCTTTGGCAAGACCATAACTCAAGCATTTCACAATGTGCATCCCGTTGGATGTGACAGTACCCGCGTATAACTCAGGTACCATCTTATCCATACAATGCATTTTTAAAATAATAAAATTTAGAAAAAAGGAAAAAAAAAAAGGGCATTTGAAGTCATTTCAATGAACTCCACACTTTTCTTCCTGTCTCTGTTTATGGGGTCACCATCCAAAATAGATTTTTTTTTCCAAGTGTGATGGGAAGAAACTTTAAAAGTCATCAGTAAGAGATTCTGCACCATGGAAAGGAGAGAAAACACTGCGACAGCCTAGGAGAAAGAGCTTCTGGAAATGAAAGGGGAAAAAAGTCATTCCAGGATCCATCTCCTGCCTCTGGCTTGGGACGCTCTTGGGTGGCTCTCAGCCCACAGCCCACAGTGCAAACCAGAGATACTTTATCCTGCAGAGCAGCAATGAGCATTGAAGTGATCGAAGTGATTCCGTTAGCCCAGGAGTGAGATTGTGCCTACTGTATCTCTTCTGATAGAAGAGCAGGATACAAAATCCTTCTCCTGGTCATGCTTCCACCTCACCAAAAACATGGCGGCTCCCGGAGAAGCATTCTGTGTTCTAAAAACCTAATGACGCAGAAGTACAGAACAGACTTTTGAACTCTGTGGGAGAAGGGGAGGGTGGGATGTTTCGAAAGAACCGTATGTACATTATCTGTGGTGAAACAGACCACCAGCCCAGGTGGGATGCATGAGTCAAGTGCTCGGGCCTGTTGGGCTGGGAAGATCCAGAGGAATCGGGTGGAGAGGGAGGTGGGATGGGGGACCGGGATGGGGAATACGTGTAACTCTATGGCTGATTCATATCAATGTATGACAAAACCCACTGAAAAATAAAAAAAGAAAAAAATAAATAAATAAAAAATAAAAATAAATAAAAAAAAGAAAAAAAAAAAAAAAAACCTAATGGCCAGCTTCCCTGGTGGCCCAGTGGTATAAAGAATCTGTGTGCCAATGCAGGTGACTCGGGTTTGAGCTCTGATCCGGGAAGATCCCACATGCCATGGAGCAATTAATCCAGTGCACCACAGCTATTTACCCATGCTGTGAAAAGAAGAGAAGCGAAAAGCAAAGGAGGAAAGGAAAGATATTCCCATTTGAATGCAGAGTTCCAAAGAATAGCAAGGAGAGATAAGAAAGCCTTCCTCAGCAATCAATGCAAAGAAATAGAGGAAAACAACAGAATGGGGAAGACTAGAGATCTTTTCAAGAAAATTAGAGATACCAAGGGAACATTTCATGCAAAAATGGGCTCGATAAAGGACAGAAATGGTATGGACCTAATAGAAGCAGAAGATATTAAGAAGAGGTGGCAAGAATACAGAAGAACTATACAAAAAAGACCTTCATGACCCAGATAATCACAATGGTGTGATTACTCACCTAGAGCCAGACATCCTGGATGTGAAGTCAAGTGCACCTTAGAAAGCATCACTAAGAACAAAGCTAGTGGAGGTGATGGAATTCCAGTTGAGCTATTTCAAATTCTGGAAGATGATGCTGTGAAAGTGCTGCACTCAATATGCCAGCAAATTTGGAAAACTCAGGAGTGGCCACAGGACTGGAAAAGGTCAGTTTTCATTCCAATCCCAAAGAAAGGCAATGCCAAAGAATACTCAAACTACCACACAATTGCACTCATCTCACACGCTAGTAAAGTAATGCTCAAAATTCCAAGCCAGGCTTCAGCAACACATGAACCGTGAACTGCCAGATGTTCAAGCTGGTTTTAAAAAAGGCAGAGGAACAAGAGATCAAATTGCCAACATCCGCTGGATCATCAAAAAAGCAAGAGAGTTTCAGAAAAACATCTATTTCTGCTCTATTGACTATGCCAAAGCCTTTGACTGTGTGGATCACAATAAACTGTGGAAAATTCTGAAGGAGATGGGCATACCAGACCACCTGACCTGCCTCTTGAGAAACCTGTATGCAGGTCAGGAAACAACAGTTAGAACTGGACATGGATCAACAGACTGGTTCCAAAGAGGAAAAGGAGTACCTCAAGGCTGTATATTGTCCCCCTGCTTATTTAACTTATATGCAGAGTACAACATGAGAAATGCTGGGCTGGAAGAAACACAAGCTGGAATCAAGATTGCTGGGAGAAATATCAATAACCTCAGATATGCAGATGACACCACCCTTATGGCAGAAAGTGAAGAGGAACTAAAAAGCCTCTTGATGAAAGTGAAAGAGTAGAGTGAAAAAGTTGACTTAAAGCTCAACATTCAGAAAACTAAGATCATGGCGTCTGGTCCCATCAACTTATGGGAAATATATGGGGAGACAGTGGAAACAGTGTCAGACTTTATTTTTCTGGGCTCCAAAATCACTGCAGATGGTGAATGCAGCCATGAAATTAAAAGACGCTTACTCCTTGGAAGGAAAGTTATGACCAACCTAGATAGCATATTAAAAAGCAGAAACATTACTTTGCCAACAAAAGTCCATCTGGTCAAGGCTATGGTTTTTCCAGTGGTCATGTATGGATGTGAGAGTAGGACTGTGAAGAAAGCTGAGCACCAAAGAATTGATGCTTTTGAACTGTGGTTTTGGAGAAGACTCTTGAGAGTCCCTTGAACTGCAAGGAGATTCAACCAGTCCATCCTAAAGGAGATCAGTCCTGGGTGTTCATTGGAAGGACTGATGCTGAAGCTGAAACTCCAATACCTTGGCCACCTCATGCGAAGAGTTGGCTCATTGGAAAAGACCCTGATGCTGGGAGGGATTGGGGGCAGGAGGAGAAGGGGACGACAGAGGATGAGATGGTTGGATGGCATCATTGACTCAATGGCCATGAGTTTGGGTTGACTCTGGGAGTTGGTGATGGACAGGGAGGCCTGGCGCACTGTGATTCATGGGGTCGCAGCGTCGGATATGACTGAGCTATTGAACTGAACTGAACTGAGAGCCTGGGAGCTGCAACTACTGGGCCCATGTGCCACAACTACTGAGGCCCGCGTGCCCTAGAGCCCATGCTCTGCAACAAGAGAGGCCACCACAATGAGAGCTGCTGTCCCACACCTAGAGAATCGCTCCTGCTCTTGACAACTAGAGAAAAGTCCAAATAGCAGTGGAAACCCAACACAGCTAAAAATAAATAAGTAACGTAATGACAAAATCCCCTCCCTCAAGCTCTGGAGACACTGGCTAAAGGTCCTTTATCTACTCTTCACTTTAATGAAAGAGCATTCAATTACGAAGTCAAAAGACTTGTTCTGCCACCAATTCATTTCAGGAAGGTATTAAATAACTCAGGTTTAAAGGATTTTTTTCATTGTAAAAATTCCATGAATTCCTCTTGCTGACTAGCATCCTCCAGCCCCACTTTTCCACTCAATTCCATTTGCCCCTTTTCCATTAAGTTGCCCAGGGACTGTGCCCTCCTCAGAGGCCCTTGGTTTGTCCTTTTTCCATGGGTCCTGCAGTGCATCTGTTCCACTGGATGATGAGCTTGCCAGTCATTCACACCTAACAGCTTTTCTGAACACATCTTTGAGTGAAGGATTTCATGATTGATCCTTGGAGGATATGGTGTCAAAGTCTCCTGGACCAGCATCCTCCGTCCTGGTCTCCAAACCACAGCCACACTGTTTTCTATCTCAAGATCACTGCAACTTTCCTCACTTACAAAAACTGATCGGAAGGACTCCCTTGGTGGCCCAGTGGTTAAGACTTCACCTTCCAATGCCAGGAGTGTAGCTTTGATCCCTGGTCAGAGAGCTAAGATCCCTCATGCCTTGATGCAAAAAGAAAAACAAAACATAAAATAGAAGCAATAATGTAAAAAATTAAATAAAAACTTAAAAAATGGTCCACACAAAAAATAAATGGGGCATAAAAAAATAATACTGGTTGGAAAAGGACTTTGGAAGCAATCTGAGACCATAAGATAACACATCTCTTGGACACAACTACCAGTGAAGGTTGAAAACCACAACCATTTTTGAGGAGGGAAGGAAATCATGGAGAGACCTTGGCAAAATGTCTAGATCTAGGAATGAGATAGGGACACCAGATGGCGCAGCGGCGGATATGAAAATATTGAGGATTAAGTCTTTCCTGGGCTCTCACTTATCTCTTATGGATGAAGGTAAAACATGAGGGCACCAAAGTGCAGAGATATTTCTGATCAATACCCTGCGATGATTTCTGAAAGAACAGGATGCTGCCATTGTCTTTCAGAACTGCTGCTTCCCTGTGTGTCTGGATGGCCACAGGGGGCCTTCTGGACCTCAACTCCAGTGGCCTTTCACGAAACCTGGAACTTGCTGCTCTTGGGGTTCAGCGGTTGTCCTTGGGAAACAAGGAATAACTGATTTTCACACTATGACTCTAAAACCAGGCTGTATTCTTCTACAGAAAACCCTTACAGTATTCTGCTAAGCTGTGCTTACTTTTTACAAAGGAAGGCAGTCTGACTGGAGAAATCCTAGAGAACAGGTATTGGCAAACTTCTCCCGTAAAGGTCTAGATATTAAATAATTTAGGTGTTTGGGCCACCCCCTCTCTGTTGTAGCACAAAAGCGACCATAGATGACGTGGCAACAAATGAGCCTGACCATATTCCCATAAAGCTTTATTTATGGGCAGTGGTAGTTGAAGGTCATAAACTTTCTACATGTCGTAATATGTTCTTTTGTTTTTTTAAAAAACATTTTAAAATATAAGGGGCTTCCTTGGTGGTCTAGTGGTTAAGAATCCACCTGCTAATGCAAGGAACACTGGTTGATCTCTGGTCCGGGAAGATCCCATGTGCAGTGGGGCGGCTAAGCCCGTGTGCATGGCGACTGCCGAGCCCACGTTCCAAAGCCCGTGCTCCGCAACGAGAGAAGCCGCTGCAGTGAGAAGGCCGAGCACCACGACGAGAGAAAGCCAACATGCAGCAGTGAAGACCCAAAATTTAATTAATTAAAAATAAAAACCAAAAGAGTCATTCTTTGCCCACTGGCCATACAAAAATCAGGCAGCAGAACAGGCTTAGCCAACAGGCCGACCGACGCCGGCTGTAGAAGAAAGCTGTTTACTGCGGGCATCTGTTTCTTTCTAGCACTGAGTAGGTACTGACACCAGCTCTCACCCTGACAGCCAAGATAGGGTGTCTCTTCAAATCTGTGAGGCCAAATAAATGAGGGCAGGCCCCTCTTAGCATCGAGAATGCAGAGCGTGTACACTGGTGTGATTTCACGTATCAGATGCCTGCCCGAGAAACACTGTCATGCCATTAATAACCTTCGGAGGAACACCTTGAAACTTGACTTGCCGAGGGCACGTTGCAAATGGGCTTTAATGGCTTTTATTTCTCATTCTTGTCACCTCAGATCTAATCAGCTGTTTTGTCATTTTTAATTCCTATTTGGCAGGATTCTCCTACTCCCTCAGTACAGGCTCAGAGAAGAACTAGGCCCGCAGGCGTCTGGGAGCGGGGAGTAGGTGGGGGTGATGGAAGGCTGAGGAAATGAGGACCTTCAACCCTGGCTGATTCAGGAGGACCCAGGAAGGAACCAAAATTGCTGAATGACTCCCAATCCACCCTCTACCTCTCTTCTGGGTTTCACGCATCCTGACTTTGCTTTCTCTGGGGAAAAAGATGTTTCACTCCTCAACGAGGAATGAAATTCAAGTCTTGTATCATTCTGTGTTGGCTAGGAAGAAGATGAAGGAATGACTTAGAGGCCTCTTAAATGGGTGACATTTCATTACACAGAGCAGTTTAGCTGTGGTTTAGCTCCTCTCCATAGGAATACTGACCCCCCCCCCAATGTGCCCCAAGCAACCAAAGGCCACCCTTGAGGTGAGCCTACCTCCCTTGGAAGGCAGTAAGGAATTGTGAATAATGGAAAAGAATTGACTCCACAAAAATAAAATTACAATGAGCTGCGTGATAATTAAAAATCAATAAATAAAACTCTTAAAAGCTATTTTCTAGTGTTTACATGATGCTAATTATCTTACCTATATTAGAGCATTTAACCTTTACTCTGACTCAAGAACATCACTGTGTTCATTTTATAAATCAGGGAAAAACTGTCAGAAGGCAAGTTATTTCTTAAGGTCCACAGCTGCTAAGTAGCAGAGCAGTTTACCAGTGCAGTTGTATCTTGCTTCAGAGTCTATAATCTCAATTACCTTCTTGGTACCTGTCCATCTTTGCTAAATCATCTTACCTCTCTGAGCCTCACTCCCCTCAGCTTGGAAATGAACTCAAGAGGATGAAATCTCTAACCTCTTACATCAAAATTCTGACTATCATTTTCACCCCTCCACCTGCAGGAGGGAAAAAAGTAGAAGTCAGAGGCTAACTTGGTGAAAAATAAAAAGCCCATTCCCGAGGTGTATCTCTGCATCAGTACTTAGGTAGCACGGTCTCCTATGTGCTGTACTTAGCTGCTCAGTTGCATCCTACTCTTATGACCCCACGGACTGCACCTGCGAGGCGCCTCGTCCACGGGGACTCTCCAGGTAAGAAAGAATACTGGAGTGGGTATCTTTCCAACCCAGGGATCAAACCCCAGCCTCCCACACTGCAAGCGGATTCTTTACTGATTGAGGCACCAGAGAAGCCCACAGACTACTACTGGTTTAGTCACTAAGGCGTGTCCATCCCTTACGACCCCGAGGACTGTAGCCTGGCTGGCTGCTCTGGTCCAGGGGAATTCCCAGGCAGGAATACTGGAGTGGGTAGCCATTATAGACATCTCCTCCCAGCAACCCCACTGCTGGGCATACACACCGAGGAAACCAGATCTGAAAGAGACACGTGCACCCCAGTGTTCATCGCAGCACTGTTTATAATAGCCAGGACATGGAAGCAGCCTAGATGCCCATCAGCAGACGAATGGATAAGGAAGCTGTGGTACATATACACCATGGAATATTACTCAGCCGTTAAAAAGAATTCATTTGAATCAGTTCTAATGAGATGGATGAAACTGGAGCCCATTATACAGAGTGAAGTAAGCCAGAAAGATAAACACCAATACCGTATACTAACGCATACATATGGAATTTAAAAAGATGGTAATGATAACCCTATATGCAGGACAGAAAAAGAGACACAAATATATAGAACAGACTTTCGGACTCTGTGGGAGAAGGCGAGGGTGGGATGATTTGAGAAAATAGCATGGAAACATGTATATTATCAAGTGTGAAACAGATCGCCAGCCCAGGTTGGATGCATGAGACAAGTGCTCGGGGCTGGTGCACTGGGAAGACCCAGAGGGATGGGATGGGGAGGGAGGCAGGAGGGGGGATTGGGATGGCGAACACATGTAAATTCATGGCTGATTCATGTCAAAGTATGGCAAAAACCACTACAATATTGAAAAGTAATTAGCCTCCAACCAATAAAAATAAATGAAAATAAAAATAAATTAAAAAATTAAAAATAAAATTTTTACTGGCATATAGTTGCTTTACACTGCTGTGTTAGTTTTTACTGTACGGCAAAGTGAGTCAGTCACACATATACATATGCAGCCTCTTTTGGATTTTCTCCCCATTTAAGTAAGCACAGAGCACTGCATTTCCCATGCTATACTGTAAGTTCCCATTTGTTATCTATTTTATACACAGTGCCAACAGTATATATATGTCAATCCCAGTCTCCCAATTTATTCCATCTCCTCCTTTCTCCCTTGCTATCCATACTTTCGTTCTGTGCGTCTGTGTCTCTGTTTATGCTTTGTAAAGAAAATCATCTATACCAAGGTTTTCAGATTCTACACGTGGTGGGTTAGTCGCTAAGTCGCGTCCAAGTCTTTGTGACCCCATGTACCCCCAGGCAGCTCTGTCCATGTGATTCTCCAGATAAGAACTAGAGTGGATTGCTATTTCCTTCTCCAGGGGATCTTCCTGACTCAGGGATCAAATCCACGTCTCCAGCATTGCAAGCAGTTTCTTTACCAACTGAAGCCACTGGGGAAGCCCGCATATATGCGTTCACATATAGTATTTGTTTCTCTATTTCTGCATACCTTGTTCATATAACACTGTGATGCAAGTAAGTAACAGTCCGAAAATAGTACCCACCCTCTGCTGGCCTCAGTGAGGAAATGAAAAAGAGACCTGTTCTGATCTGACCTGCAAAAAAAAAAAAAAACATATAAACTATCTTGAAGGTATAAGATATGAATCAGAGCAAAGAACTTTCCATTCACAAAGTCACAATTCTGAATTATTTTTTAAAAAGCATTAGGCTTATCACAGTATATTTCCTAAGATAAACAAGACTTGCTAACAAGATCTTCCAGGGAGGATTGAAGCTCTAGGCACTTTGGAGACTAGCAGAAACTCTGATTCCTTTAAACAAGGGGTATTACCGTTTAACTCTGAAACCCAAAGCAGCCAATTAACTAAAGCTCCCATTCCTGGAATGTTCCAGTATTGAGCGTCAGAGACAGAGGGAAGGATCAGGGACGGGATGAGAAAATTCAAGGCCTTCCCCTGAACGCTTCCTGACCAGAGATGGGAGCAATTTCCTTCCAGCCAATTAAACTCAGAAAACTAGGATCTATCACAGCAGGGAGATGGGGGAATTGGCTAACCTCCAACTTGTGATGCTAGCCAATCAGCTCACAGGGAGAAACTGGCACTGACCTCCCAACAGGACACAAGCTGTGGCTTAAAAAAAAAAGAGTCAAGAGCAAATATCTGGTAGAAGGCAGATTTCCTTCTTTGTCTTACAGACTCTACCAAGTGACCTGCTCCAACTTCATTTGTATGCTTCATTTTGGTCTTTCAAATACTGATTTTTAAAATTTTCTTCAAGAGAAAGCCACTTGGGGACCTTTAAGTTGGGGTCTTCAAAAGGTGCATGCCCAGATGTGTTTATTGCAGGATGGAAAATATGGACTTTTCCCTCTCCTCTTTCCCCTCTACCTAAGTATCTCTTTATTCATTACTTTAATTACCTAATCGTAAATTTCTTCAGGGGGTTACTTAGAAAGAAAATTAGCATCAAAGCTTGGCAGTAAATTCAGGGTCTTTTGGAGACAGTCCAAGCTGTTTCACCTGTGATTAATTAGATGATTTTTTTCCCCCTTTAAGTGCCAGAAGGCTGTTGAGGTCTTTAAGCAGTTACATGACTGCTGGCACTAGTACAATTATGATTGATGCATGCGTCTGGAGTCTTTTGCAGCCCGGCTTTTGTTGATGGGGTGTGTGTGTGTGTGAGAGAGAGAGAGAGAGAGAAACAGACAGACAGAGACAGAGAGACAGAAGGACAGAGACTGACTTGGGAAGGACTGGCTTGGAAAACTCCAAAGGTTTCCAAAACCAGGGAGGTGCTTGTTTTTAATATGCTAGCAAGCACAAGTTTAGAAGCTCCAGGCCAGGATCTTTTATGAAACTGTCTCAGCAATTTCAGAAATGTTGCTTGAGCAGGCCTCTTACTTACCATGAGCCACTGCAGTCTTCGTGGAGACTTTGCATAAGCTCTTTATGCTGTGCACCAAGGAATGCGTATTTTCAACAAGTCTTTTGCCACATATAAAGCAGAACAGTCACACCTGCCTTCGTATTTCACCCTGGTGAAATTCAACTGGAGGAGAATGTAGTCTCTTTGCAAAATTCATCCTGTATAAAATTACCTCCCCAAATTGACATAAAATCAACGTAACCTCTTAGTGTATTTAGAAAAAAGTGAATCTTTCTCGGTCACCATGAACATGCTTCCAAGGATGCAACAGAGAAATAGAAATTCAAAGATCGCTTGATTGAGAGTGCAAGATTGTCACTTTTTCTTTATACTCTGTATATGAGGGAGAGAAAGGATCCTTCAAAACATCTGACTCAAAGTAGCAGAAAGTTCAGGGTTGACCAACTTTTGCTGGTGTCTATGTAATCTTACAAATGTCTCAGCACCTGAATTGAAGATCATCTGACATTTCCTCCACTGTCCCTAATGCCCGTGACAATGTTTACACAGTAAATTTAACATCTGCCACTCACCTGCCCTCTGAGGACTAACAGGAATGTTGGCCATATAAATTGGTGGCAGAGATTTTCTGCCCATAACAGGGGTGGGCCAACTCTTCATAAAAAGAACCAACTCTTTATTTCAGGCATGCAGGACACAAGATCTCCAGCACAACTACTCGACCCCATGACTGTAGCAAGAAGGCCACTGAATCAAGAGATCGGCAAATGGACATGCTGAGTTCCATAAAAAATGTATTTACTGCCCCTTGGCCTGGAATGCTGCTTCTCAGACTTTCACAGGCACATGGAACGCTTAGGAATCTTGGTAAACTGCAGGTTCTGGGACTTCCCTGGTGACCCAGTGGTTAAGAATCCACCTTACAACGCAGGGGATGTGAGTTTGATCCCCAGTTGAGGGAGGAACTAAGATCCCACATGCCATGGAGCAACTAATAAGCCCGCACACCATTAGAAAGTCCATGCACTGCAATGAAGATCCCACGTGATGCAACAAAGACCCGGAGTGCCACAGCTAAGACCCAACGCAGCCAAATAAATAAATTTAAAAAAATTAAAATGCAGATTCTGATTCAGCTGGTCAGGAGTGCGCCTGGGATCTGCCTTCCTGACCCTCCAACCAGGTGGTGGTCTGAGGATCTCACTTCGAGCAGAGATCTTACAGGGTCTCCTTGGAACATGCCCTTCCTTTCTATGTCCAGGGCATTTCCAAATACGCTGAGGCTCGGAGAAGAGAGCCGGGCTCTGGGTTCATAGGAAGATGACTGTAGGAGCCCGTGGGAGAGCCCAGACCTTGCTTTACACCTTCCGGGCTGGTTGTTTAAGGGCTCCTGCCCCTAAATGGACAGATGGCTTGGCCTCAGTGCAGCTGCATACAGCGCGCATCGGAGTCGTCTGAACCCGACTACCAGCACCTTTCCAGACCCGCGTGGAGGGATCTAATGGCCACGCACAGGGCCCTCTGGCCCCTGCCTAATTGGCTGAGATGCAAAAGCTAATGTAGGTTGAGAGACCAATTAACTGGGCTTGTTTCTCCCGCCGCCGCATCTGCACATCAATTATGCTAAACAACACGCTGTATTAAGATGTTTCCCTGTCGCTAGCATTTGCTGTGGGACGCTCAGAGCAGGGCAGAGAGAGACCGCCTCTCACAAACTGCCTGAGGGGTTTTCCTCTCTGTCAGCACAGACGGCTGGCAGTAGGGAGCCCAGGCTTCAAACTGGGAAACCCACGAGGCAGGGACACATCTGACACTAACTGGTTACCTTCTCTGGGCCTCAGTCTCTGTAGGTTGTGGGGGCGACGGTTCAAGCCAGCAAACAGGTTCGGCGAGGGATGCTGATAAGCCTTGCATGTCACCTGCTGATTCCACTAAGAATCAGAAATCCCAAGGCTTCTGGATGCTCAAAGGATACTTTCCCTAAAACTTGAAAAAAAAGAAAAATCCATAACCGAACTGTTGGGAGGGGGAACATCGTTGTATTTTCTGCTACAGGTTGAGCCGTTTATTTGTTTTGCTTTCATATAGTTTTATTTTGCCAAATGCAGTTGGCGGACTGGGTTCCTGCATCTTCACCCACAGCGGGAGCATCTCCACCCTTGGTGTTTCTGGAATAAATTACTTGAGCTCTGTGCTTTGAAAGCAGTGTACTAAGTCCTTTACTAAGGACTTCCTGAAGGGCTGCCCTGGCCGGGGAGCCAGGATTTCTCATTCTCTCAGAGACAACAGCTGGAGTTATATGCTTAGAGTTGGGAACGTCTTTCCAGAGTTTCATATGTTGCTTTGTCAAAGAAGACTAGGTTATTGAGCTCATTTCCAACTCTGCCTCTGGAACACTTCTTTTTAGGCTTGCCCCGGGATTTGTTCACTGGATCTTTGTCTTGCTTGGCTGACTTTCTGGCATCTTTCTTCTTGTTCTCCTCAGGTGGCAGAACGAAGTTGGGAGGGCGGCTGCTACCGCTGTCGCCTCACTAAGATGTCAGACAGAAAAAAAGCTGTTTCTTTTAAAAGCACATTTTTAATTTAACTGCACCAGGTCTTAGCTGCAGCATGTAAGACCTAGTTCCCTGACCAGGAATCGAACCCAGTTCCCTTGCGTTGTGAGTGTGGAGCCTTAGCCACCGGACCCCCGGGGAAGTCCCTGGGTAGAGCTGCTTTTGTGTTCCACTGGTCCCTCCTTTGAAGTTTCTCTCTGAGAATGCATTTCTTGATCTTTTACAACAACACTTTGGTTTCTAAGATGCTCAGTTCATTTTGAGGAAGCTTACCAACTTTAAGACACGATGCAGTCTACAGTTGAGTTGGGAAGGCTGGACTAATTCAACATCTACTCATTTACTCAATCATTCATCAAATATCTGTTAATTACCCAGTATACTTCAGGCAATCTGCTGGGCTAGAAGTCTTTTTTTAAACTCTAAGTTTATTTCTAGATAGATAGGCAGGTAGACAAATGAGTAATAGTAATTCTGGGTAAGATGTGCTATTTTATCTATGACAGTACAGATGCTAAAGGGGGCCTGATATGTATAAAAAACACAGAACAATAAAATTATGTCTGTGCATTAGAGCATTAAACTATAATGTATCCTTAGAGTGTTATGCCTGTTATACCCCCTTCCTTGTGATGCTTATTTCAAAAACCTGCCACTCTCCTTAACTTCTTGGAACTTTAAAAGAAAATGAGGCATAAGCTCCCTCAGTTTCCAGCATCCAGAAGTTATTTATGTTTGCATGTATTCTCATATCCATATTTCTGGTCTTGCAGAAAGAGATGTTGTTTCTTGCATCAAGGCCATTCCCTCTTTAAGATCTAGGCTCCTGACTGGCTCTGCCAGCAGTCCCCACCTTTTTTTGCACCAGGGACCTGTTTTGTGGAAGACAATTTTCCATTGCCTGAGGATGGGGGGTGGTTTGGGGGTGATTCACATGCATTACATTTATTTCTATTACTCTTATTATTGTATCAGATCATCAAGCATTGGATCCCAGAGGTTAGGGGACCCTGATCTA
This sequence comes from Muntiacus reevesi, assembly GCF_963930625.1. Lineage (NCBI taxonomy): Eukaryota > Metazoa > Chordata > Mammalia > Artiodactyla > Cervidae > Muntiacus > Muntiacus reevesi. The sequence goes on along the minus strand of NC_089258.1, from coordinate 73,038,294 downwards.
GACCTTACTGCATCTCTATTCTCTTTCTCCCTCCCAAGTTGCCAATTTTGTCCCCACTGGTCCCTTCTGCACAGACCAAGTCTGTGGTCCATCTTAGAAATAAAGTCCTCCCTTGACCCTACATTGTACTATCTACTTAGCACTTAGGTTTAGAAGAGCAAATAGTTTTCTTACCATGTGTGTCATCTACAGTCTAATTGGGAATGACTCTCCTTAACTTCCAAGCCTAGAATTCCTCCTTTGCTTGTTTTCTGTTATTTCTACTTTCTGCTCACTTGTTCTTCAAACATCTGAAGTCTATGTTTGACTTCATCTTTTCTGATCATGGCCTGATATTTTATTTCATTTTTTAATTAATTAATTACATTGGAGAATTATTACTTTACAATATTGTGATGGCCTGGTATTTTATTTTAATGGCTGTTCAATTCTATGACTTGTCTCACTTTGCTTCTTCCTAGATCTCTACTACTTCACTGATGAGCCTTCTCCTGTCATCTGTGGAGTCTTAATTCTCTGCAAGTGCCTTTTCATGTTGTTGTCTATGACTGCTTCTTCCTTGGACTCTTCTCATTTCACACCATCTCTGGGTGATACCTTCTTATCACCTGCTGTCACTTACCATCATGTTCTTGCTTTCAAAATGTATTCAAGTTAACTCTTCCCCTCTGAGAGCTAGTTCCAACTACCTGCTTCTTAGCCTTCTCAGCTTGTTCCAAAGTCATCAATTTCCCACCAAAATCTGCTATTCCTTCTGTGTTGAGGAATGGCAGCATTATAAAAAAACTTGGATGTTATCATATACTCTTATCTTTTTCTCACCCTGACACCCCATCAATCAATAAATCCTGCCAGTTCTATTTCTGGAGCATCCATTAGGTCTGCCCTCTCTTCCCACTTATCTTGCCTTAATTCAGGTCTCATCTTTTATTTGGATAAAAGCAATTATATTACTATCTGATGTCTTTGCTTTTGATAGGATCTCTGATTTTATACCCTTTCAGTCTATCCAACACACTGTGGCCAGGGTCACCTTTCTAAAATACAAATCTGATTGAAGACAAAAGCACACAAGAAATATTCTGCAGTGAGCTATGACCTGTGATGCTTGTCAAGGTAAAGAGGAGAGATTCAATTGAGCCATCTGAGCAGCTTCTAGGAGAGTGGGAATAGAGGGTTAATTAAGGATGTTAGATTCTAGGCTCTTATTTCTGCCCTCTGCCCTCACCCAGTGTTGTGCTGGTAGGGGCTTAACAACCAACTCTCACAAAAGAAACAAACCCTTATTTGCAGAATGTACTGGGTTCTGTGGTATAAGTGTTACCACTAGGGCCAATTTCAAGCAACCATCACCTGGATTTGGAAAACATTCACAATTGACTAACACAACTTTTGTTCTCTTTCCTCATACTGAGTATTTCTACAGTGGAATCTAGGGTAAAAATAAATAAATGAATGAATTCCCTGACCACCTCTGGTCCATTGTGGGGGAACTTCCTGACAAGCCTCACCTGGAGTCACCTGAGCAGTGGATGAGCAGAGCCTTGCTGGGGACTGCACTGGACTTCACAGAGAGGCAATGATGGGCAGAAACTGAAACGCACATTGGCAAGATGCATGGGCTCTGTAAGCAGATGTGCTGGAGCTGACGCTGACAGCCTCCTGTGCAGCTGTGGAAGCCCACTCCTCTGCACAGAAGGCCTGGAGGCTCCAGAAAGGGCAGCCCTTGCTCTTGGGCTGACCCACCAGCGCTCTGATGCCCTGTGGCCGGCCTGCCTGAAGCCCACCCTCCCGGGTGACACTGCCTCTGCTCCCCAGAGCAACACAGAGATAACTTTTTCCCCCCCATAACTGTGACCGAATGGATTATTCCTTTCTGCACAAGATTGCATGTCATTGTCAACATCAAAAACTTCCCCCGCTTTGCTCTGGCAGCACCTGCCTTATTGATTGGGTGCCTTCTGAACAACTCACTCACACAAAGCAATTAAACCTGTCTGACTTCAAAAGTAAGGTAAGACAAGCCACGTCGAGCAGCGCAGCACTCACCTAATATGATTATTTCTCTTCTTCCTGGTGATAATAGAATTATGCAAACGCGGCCTTGACCCAGTAAGGATTTTTCTCTTCAGAATCAAATCTCTGCTTCCCTCCCAGCTCACAATCCTCCCAGCCCCCTGCTTTCTTGTTTTCTAGCCGCTCCCTGGGCACTGCTGTCCTTTGTGTACCAGCCTGTGAATCTAAGAGTTTCTTACCTGTGAAGCAGCATGAGCTGATGACAATGTGGTCGGATGCCTCTAGTAAGTAAATGATGAAGCAAAAGCATCCATCTCTGGCTATTAATTCATTCTGAGAAGTTTATTGATTGTCTCTGGTGTGACTGCTCAGGTGACTAGATTTCATTTAAGGAGTGAGGTTTTTTCCAGCTATTTCAGAATTCCCCTGTTTGCCATTATCCTCATATTGTCTGGATTCTGGGCAGAGGGAGGCCCTGTCCCTGGGCTCTAGTAATAGGAAGGGTAACAGTCGTATGAAGACTTGTATGGAAATGCTGATTGATATATCATTAAAATAGTTTCCTTAAGGGACTTCCCTGATGGTCCAGTAGTTAAGATTTTGAGCTTCCTGTGCAAGGAACCACAAGTTTGATCTCTGGTCAAGGAACTAAGATCCTGCATGCACATAGCGTGATCTAAAAAAACCAACCCCCCCTCCCCAAACTTCCATGATGGTTGGTAGTCATTGCCTTAAGTCAGGGGTCCCCAACCCTTGGAGACTGGGTCCATGGCCTGTTAGGAGCCCAGCCACACAGCTGGAGATGAAGAGCAAGCAAGTGAGCAAAGCCTCATCTGCCTCTCCCTGTCCTTCCCCATCTCTCGCTTCACCTCCTGAACCTTCCTCCCCTACACCCAACCCCCACCACCCTCTGTCCCTGTAAAAATCAACCGAGGCAGCTGACGTCCTTATGTGTAGCCTCTCTAGCGACAGCAGATCCAAGCACCAAACACAGGAAAAAATCCCTGTGTAAAATCAACTGACCATTCAGAAGAATTGTTCAACTATTAATGTGAACTTTTCTATTCAAAATAAGGGAATAGCCCCTGCTAGGGTGGAAGACAGCCAGATACAGGGGTACTCGGAAGCTTGGCCCTCTCCTGGATACAAAGGCACTAGACTGGTCTAATTTACCAACACTTCTCAGTCACCATGGAGAGATCGACAACCTGGGAGGTCCCAGAGGAGATGCAGGTAGGAGGAACAGGAAGTAGAATTTCCTTGCTTCTTTAATAGATTACCATAAGTCACATTTAAAGAAAGGTAAAAGAAGGGGTATAGAAAGAGGAATTATATAAGAACTCCAGAAGCAAATAAACAATGTTATGGTATAAACTGTATATGTTCCCTCCCTACAGACAGCATCCAATCTGATAATGAAAGCCACTGAGCCATGATCTCTGCCAGGAAAGCCCTTCATAAGGATGCCAATGTACACACCAAGAGGGCCTTTTCCCTCCTAACTCCTTCAAACTGTAACTCCTCAAATGTCAGATAGTTTATCAAGAGTAGTTGAATTGATTGGCATCCGTCGACCCTGCCCTCATGTCACACTTTCACTCGGGCTCTGAATAGCACTGCTTTTGACCAGAGTTCATTTGCTTTCCAGGCAAAATGAGCTAGGACTTTTGCTTCTGTCATTAGGGTCGATGGGTGTTCTGGGGAGGCCCTCTCACTGCAGAACAAACACACCCTACAGAGGAAACGTGCTTTGAGGCATCGCTAGCTGCCTCTCTTTGGAAGTGACTGAGCAGGGGTGGCCTTATTTTAAACGCTTGGTAGAATTCAGTAGTGAAGCCATCTTATCCTGGACTTGTCTTTGTTGGACTATGTTTGTTCCCTGTTAGAATTCAAAGCGCGTTTCCCACAGAAATTGAGCAAACAATTCTGAAATTTGTTTGAAACCACAAAAGAAAGTAAATTGGTGTAGCCATTATTTCATTAGTTGATTGTTATTGGCCTTAAAATTTTTTTTTTTACATGCTTCTCCTCTTTTTGACTAATCAAACTTTTTTTTTCCATTTTGCTCTTTTCTCATTCATTATGCATTCCTTGTATTATTCTCTTAATATTTATCCAAGAGATTATGATGTGCATCTCTCACTTAATAAAGTTACTAAAAAGTAGTATTTTCACCACTGTTTTCTGTCAATTTCCAGCAAGACACAAATGTTAGTTATCTTAAATTCCATTTATCTCTCTCCCATGTTTATTTTAAATCCCACAAAATGATATTACTATGCAAGGAGATCCAACCAGTCCATCCTAAAGGAGATCAGTCCTGGGTGTTCATTGGAAGGACTGATGCTGAAGCTGAAATGCCAATACTTTGGCCACCTGATGTGAAGAGCTGACTCATTGGAAAAGACCCTGATGCTGGGAAAGATTGAGGGCAGGAGGAGAAGGGGAAGACAGAGGATGAGATGGTTGGATGGCATCACCAACTCAATGGACATGGGTTTGGGTGAACTCCAGGAGTTGGTGATGGACAGGGAGGCCTGGCGTGCTGCGGTTCATGGGGTCTCAACGAGTCGGACATGACTGAGCAACTGAACTGAAATGAACTGACTGTTTAAAAAAAACAATGTTAACTTGCATTTACCTATATATTTACCTTTTTCTGCTCTTCCTTCTTTACTGCATTTCCATTTATGAATCTTTTCTTTTTGTCTAAATAATTCTTTTTAGCATTTCTTTTGAAATATTAGTCTGAAGGTGATAAATTCTTTCACCTTCTGTTCGTCTGGTAATTTTTATATTTTGCATTTATCTATAAATCATCTTTTCACTGGGCATAGAAGGATAGGTCTTTAGCTTTTTTATTTTTAGAACTTTAAATGTGATATTTCCCTGCTTTATTGTATTTGTAGGGAAGTCAACCTTCAACCCTGTTGTAACTTTTTGGATATAATGTGTCTTAAAAAAAAACTCCAGATGTCTTTAAAATCTTCTAGCTTAGTTTAATTTAAAGATTTTTTACTATGATATGTTTAGGAATTTTTTTCATTAGTCACGGTTGGGGTTCACAGAGACTTAAAAGTAGGTGTTGATGTCTTCAGTTTAGGATAATTCTTAGTTATTTCCTCAAATATTTTTCTCTGTCCCACATGTTCACACTTTCACTCCTATTTTTCTTGGACTTTAAGTACATTTTTGCACCTTATATCCATGTCTCATATGTCTCCTAAACACATTTATGCATATTTTTCTTTTCCAGGATTTACTCTGTACTTTTCTTTTCTACTAGCCTTTTTTCCAATTCACTAATTTTACCTTCTTCTCCACTCAAACAGCTGTTAACCCAACTCTGACATTTATAATTTTATTTCTTGTACTTTAAAAATACTTTTTTGATAGATTCTCATTCTCTGGTAAATTTCTCCAGTTTGCTTTCAGGTCTGTGGAGAAGTTTCAACTCTTTTATTAAGCAGCAGGGTGGAGACCCCCCAGGGAAGGAAGACAGGGCCTCTTCCCTCTCCACATGTCTTTTCCACCGTGATAAACTTTCAACCGTAAGGCATTTTCCAGCAGAGTCCTGCCTCTCCAAGGATGTTTACACAGAAATGAGAGAGCTGGAGGAACCGCAGGCAGTAGGACACTTGTTCTTCAGAAAGTCATGTGTTCGGACACGTTCTAGACATCAGCTAGACCCCACAGCAGACAAGCAAGAGGACCTGAAACATGCATCGAGAACCACCAGAGTCTCTTCCTCTTTAGCTCATTCCTGAGGGTGGGGGTGGCATGTGCAGAATGAGGTACATAAGGCTGGAAACCACTGGGCTACTGGCGGAGTTACCCCATGTTCAGACTGAGAGCTGTGAATCCCTTGAAGATGGGTGCATAGCTTGGCTCTCCTGCCTGCAGGCCCTGCTCCAGAGCCTCAATGATGGTTGACTTCACGTCCAGGCAGGTGTCCCCGCGGGTGGCCAGCCGTGTGCCAATGCAGTCACCCTTGATGTCTGGGTATTCGCTGATCAAAGTTGAAACTTCCAGGCAGAGCACAGAGGGTTTGCTAGTTTAATGACTTCTGCAATGGAGACAGTAGTGATACTGTGCCCACCTGCATCTTTACCAAATCTGGAGACTTCCAGAACAGGAAGTGGAGCTGCTCAGCCTCCCTGACCATCTTCTTGGCACCTCCTTGTGCGCCTTGGTGCTCCAGGATGAGATGTGCTTCTGCGTGGGGGACAGGGACCCCACCCCCACTTGCTGTCACCCTCTTTTTATATGATTTTAAATTTTGGCAACATCACTGAAATATGCTTCCAGGGTAACACAGACGATGGCTACAGTGTTTGAGCCTAGCAGCCACTTCTTTGCCATCAGCTCATCTAGATGTTACTCCAGATCCCAGAAGACCCCCTCCAGGTACCTGCTGCAGCCTCCTTGCAACAATGGTGTCTAAACCCCATCCATATTAGGTTCACTCTTCCATTTCATTTTTTTTAAGTTAATTTATTTTAATTAGAGGATAATTATTTTACAATAATGTGGCTTTTGCCATACATCGACATCAATCAACCACGGATGCACATGTGTCCCCCCCGTCCTGAACCCCCCTCCCACCTCCATCCCCACCCCATCCCTCTGGGTTGTCCCAGTGCACCGGCTCTGACTGCCCTGCTTCATGCATCGAACTTGCACTAGTCATCTATTTTACACATGGTAATATGCATGTTTCAATGCTAGAAAGAAGGGAATATATTCAGGGCAGCAAAAGAGACACAGAAGTAAAGAACAGACTTTTGGACTCTGTGGGAGAAGGTGAGGGTGGGATGATTTGAGAGAATAGCCTCCATTTCATTTTTAAAATACTTCCTCTTTAAACTGACCAGGGGTCCCATAAAGGTCTGGCAGTTGTGGCGATTGCTGTCATATTCTGAACATAACATAATCCATAACAGTGTGGGTGTTGCCAGTATTTCAGATGGTCTGTCTACAACTGAGTTTCATCTCTAGAAGAGTCAAATTCATAGAGTCAGAAAGTACATTGGTAGATGCCAGGGGCTGGGACTGGTGGGGGGAGTGGGGAGTTAGAGTTTAATGGGGACAGAGTCTCAGCTCAGGAAGGTGGAAGATTCAGGAAATGGATGACGGTGAGAGCTACACAACAATGTGAATGTACTTTAGTGCTCCTGAATTGTGCAATCAAATATGGTTAAAATAGTACATTTTATATTGTGTGACTTTTACCACAATAAAACATTTTTTTTTTAAAAAAAAGAATTCATTTACTGAAAACAATAGCTAGTACCTTTATTTTCAAATCTTTACTTATCCGAGTAACAACGTAAAGAATCTGTTGGAAAATCTAGAAGGTGATGGCAGGGAGTGTTCCCACGTGGGTCAGCTCTGGGCTCCGTCTCTTTCATGCCATCTTCAGTGGCTGTATCTAGTGATTTCTGCAGCCAGACAACAGTGTTTGAAGTGGGAGCCGACACGTACATATGGAGCAGTTCAGACACCACATCTGAAGGAAGTATCACCTCTAGGGCACTGACGTCCATTTCTGGGACCAGCTCCATGTTCCCCACCATCTCTGTGCTTGTGTGGGTGGGTGTTCAAGACCCATGTCAAACAGGCTCATCATTTCTTTTGCTTCTAGATCTTCCCACGAGATTTGCATCCAGGTTCTCAGAGCTTGGTGGTTGAGCAAGTTTCTGAAAATCTCATAATGGGGAGGAAAGCACTCAATCATGGGGTTTTTGACAGCAGTGAGGTCATCCAGGACATGCTTCCATATGACTTCCAGGTGGGAGATGGACCACTCCTTGTTGGATAACCTGCTGTCTGCCTATGTGCCCTCAATTCTAGCAGTCATGATTCTGTCCAAGAGTGCAACCATTGTCATTCAGTCTCTCAGTCATGTCCGACTCTTTGCAACCCTCTGGATTGCAGCACACAAGGCTTCCCTGTCCTTCACTATCTCCCAGAGCTTGCTGAAACTCATGTCCATTGAGTTGGTGATGCCATCCAACCATCTCATCCTCTGTCACCCCCTTCTCCTGCCTTCAATCTTTCCCAGCATCAGGGTCTTTTCCAATGAGTCAGCTCTTTGCAAACATTTCCTCCTTCCAATTCTTGAACCTTCTAGGAATAACAAAGCTAGTTTGCATTTTTTTGGTCAAATATGCACCAATTTTTCTTCCCTTTCCAGATCCTGACAACAGAGACCAGCAAAATGGGGTCACAGGGATGGTGGCCAGGGACTTCTGTGGCATCATCCACAGCTGCTTGACCAGCTCAACTGAGACCCCCTGTTTTCTCCTGAAGGAGCTAAGGATGAGGGTCACATCCATGTGGTAGCACTGTGCATTAGTTCATCCCAGAGGCACAGGGGGTGCTTCAGGTTCTGGGGGGCCTGCAGGAGCACCCCTTGCTTAATGAAGTCCAGGGCCCCCCTCACAATCTGGGGCCCCAAGAAGATATTCTTGAGGTTCTCCACAGCTGCAGTGAGCTGTCTGCGCTGCATGGTTGCATCCTTTGTCCTCACATTTTTGTTTGGCTGTGCTGCATCTCACTGCAGAGTGCAGGGCTTCTCTAGTATGGCACAAGCGCTTCTGCATTGCGATGGCTTCTCTTGCGGTGGAGCACGGGGTCTAGAGCGTGGGGGCTCAGTAGTTGCTGCCTGAGGGCTCTCTAGTTAATTTCACAGCAAATGGGATCTTAATTTCCCAATCAAAGCCGTGTCCCCTGCCCTGGAAGGAGGGTTCTTTAACTGCTGGACCACCAGGGAAGTCCCCATCCTTCACTTCAACACTTGATGCTGTCGACCGATGGTGTGGATGCTCCCCCACTCTCCAGTCCTTGCTGATCTTGGCCAGGGCCCTCAGGATGTCTGAGACTTCATTCAATACATTCTGGAGCTGGTTCCAGCCCACGTGGTACCCCGCATGGCTCACTGTCCACCGGCGACTGGATAGCGGCCTCAGTTCACGGAAGCTTTTCTCCGGACCTCTCTTCTGCGGTACTGCTGCACTTCGTCCTGCTGCTCCAGGCCCCAAAGCACCCCAGCAACCTTTTGAATATTTTTTTAAATTAGAGAATAATTGTTTTACAATGTTGTGACGGTTTCCGTCGTACAGAATCAGTCATGACTGTGTATATGTCCCCTCTCTCTTAAGCCTCCCTCCTTTGGGATCACTGTTGCACCAGCCTCCCAGACTGTCTCCTTCATGGTTAACAAGCAGGCAGAAACCCCTCCTTCCCTGTGTCAGAATAACATTATCCCTCAGCTGTGCCGCCAGTGTCCTATGGGAAGTGGCATCCAGTTTCTTGAACGTGTCCGTTATAGCTACTTTGAAGTCTGTGTCTTGCATAGTATATCTAGATCATCTATGAGTCATCTCCATTATCTATTTCTTTCCTCTTGAGTTGAGGTCATTTGAGCCTCTCTACTATCAGTCCTGGGCTCCCTCAGTGACTCCAGCAATAAAGAATCCGCCTGCAATATAGGAGCCACAGAAGACTCTGGTTTGATCCCCAGGTTGGGAAGATCCCCTGAAGGAGGGCATGGTGACCCACTCCAGTAATCTTGGCTGGAGGATCCCATGGACAGAGGAGCCTGGTGGGCTACAATCTATAGGGTTACAAAACAGTCAGACTGAAGCATCTTAGTTAGTTAGTTCAGTCGCTCAGTCGTGTCCGACTCTTTGCAACCCCATGAACTGCAGCACGCCAGGCCCCCTGTCCATCACCAACTCCCAGAGTTTACTCAAACTCATGCCCATCGAGTCAGTGATGCCATCCAGCCATCTCATCCTCTGTCGTCCCCTTCTCCTCCTGCCCCCAATCCCTCCCAGCATCAGGGTCTTTTCCAATGAGTCAACTCTTAGCATCTTAGCTTCAGTAAATGGTAATTATTTACTTATTTGTTGAAGGCAAAAAAGAAAGAAAGGATACTGTGGACAATGCTGCGTCTCAGAAACCTGAAGGTAGCAAGGCTTGCTGGTCTGTCTGGAGGCTCATATATCTTGCTCAAGAAAAGCATCATGCAAGGCAGAGATGAGACTGACTCCAGTTATTTTTATTGAATGTTGGATTCTAGACATAAAAAAAGTGTGGACACTCTGAATCATGCTAACTTCCAGCAGAGAGAATCTATTGACTTTTTCACTCAGTAAGTTACTTACAGTAGGGGTTGGTCCCCTTGATACAGTCCAGGAATGGGAGGCATTAAAGCTGGTTTCAGGCTTTGTGAGGACTGGTCTACTTCTAGCTTGAAGTCGAATCCGGAAGGAAGAGCTTTCAAGAATCTCAACTGAGAACACTGGGCCCATCACCCTCACCCAGCCTTGGATGCCAACTGCACCCCACCGGCACTTTGAGACTGGCCAAAGCCCTGCTTGGCTTTTTAGATTCTTCATTGCTCTTTTCTTTTGTTTGCTGAGCCTCTTATGTTGGAAATATTAGTAATAAATAATATCCTCAAGGAAAAAAGAAGCACACTCACTGTTTCCACTCTCTTTTCTCTAAAACTTAGTCCCTTCAATTCCCACCTGCCTGGATAACCCTCACCTCCATTTTTTTCTCCATCCACCCCCATGAGACTGCTGAATGCCCTTAACCTTGAATTCCAACCTGATCTCTTGTTTAGTCCCACTTAGTAATTGGCAAATGCCCTGAGGGAAAAACATCAGAGAAAGATGAACTCATCTCAATGCTTTTCTTTTCTCTTGGATCTTAGCCTTTGAAGTTCTTACTGACTGTGTGGCTCTGTGATTACTTTAAACAGGTATTTCAAAATCTTTTTTAACCAATTTTAAACATTTTTCTTGGAGTAGGGGTTCATCTGCTATAGTTACTCTCTCATGACTATGAGAAACATATTTAAAAGCATCATATTTTATGTAAAAATCAGAATTCTCAATTTCTATTAAAATTTAAAAAATTCTGGCCATCTGGGCCCACATTCTTGCATAGAAAAAGTGGCTACAGGTAAGTACTTCCTGTCCTCAAATTTCAGGTAAGATGCTCTCCAACTTAATTATGTGGATCACTCACTGAGCTCTGAGAGTGAAAAAAGAAGTTCACAGTCGAACTTCTAAAATCTAATACCCTATCGGGTTGTATAAAAGGCGAATTGAAGGGGGTGTTGAAGATGCATAGTCAGGAAAGTGAACAAACGGTTAAAAAGATCATTGTATCATGCAACTCGAGAGAAGAGAATATTTTCGAATGGGGCAGGGGTTGGGAGGATCAGCTGTGCTGAATCCCACCCAGGCTGCAAGTTGGACAGTACTTAATACATTTCTCTACCGATTGACTTCAAAGGAACTGATGATCTTACAGTCTTTTTAGCAGAATCATGGGGGTTGCAGCCAGAGCCTTGGGTGGCTTAAGGAGTGAATCAGAGCAGTGGGAATCAAGCGGTGATGTGGATGACTAGTGAAAAAGCCCGGCCGTGTCAGGAAGGCAAGAGAAAGACTGGTGTCAGGAAGGATGGCAGCCAAGGAATACATTTCAGAGACCAGTGGTCCTTCTTGACTGTCTTCTTGATGCATCTGCTGGCCTTTCCTGGGTTTCCTGCAAGATGAATGGCGGCAAAGATATTTTCCTGAAGATGAGAAAGAGGGAAAGCTGATTAGCACTTTTATATCTCAGGCAAGAAAGAAACAAAGCGTGCTGGGCTCTATGGAGGCTCCCTGAGGTTTCTGGAGAACAGTGGAAAGGCAGAGAGAAAAGCCTGGCTCCAGCCACTCACCTGAGCTGAGCCGCCTTGCCCTGTATGCCTGAATGAAGTCATCTCCTGCCCCCGCCTTGACAGAGGTAATGATCAGAAGACAGCAGTGAAAAGGCTGCCTCGTTTTGCCTTTTCAAAAACCAGAGGAGGCCTGGGACATTTCCCTCCCCCCCTTCACCCCTCGCCCCGCCACCGCGAGCTTCAGGGGTCTGTTAATTGGCGCCCCAGTAAAATTACAGGAGCAGTCTGTCTGAGAATGATTGTAAATGACAGAGACGATCAGGTTTACCTTGTGACGTCCCCAGGGGACTTGCGGTTAGTTTAGTCTGAACTTAGCATCAGCTGCTCGGGTTCCTTTCTTCTCAGCAGGCAGGGCTGGACTCATCCTGTATCCTTTCAAACCTCATTAGTGTGAGGGCTTTTCCTCCCTCTCTCGCCTCCTCTCCTCACTTGCCCGTGATCCCTAAGCAAGCCAATCTAGGAACCCACACAGACGGCTTTGAGAGGCTGGGCTCTTCGTTTCATTGACCTGGAAGGAACAACCCATGCCTTGGAGCTGAAGGTTGTTTATTATTCCTCCAGGAAAATATTCACCAACTTGACTGAACTTTAACCTCCCTTAACTCCTTTATAGTTTGAAAGGTATTCAGCTTAAGGATTTTAGAACTAATTAGAGATGTTTGGAATGGATTGTAGGTCTTAAATAGGAGTGAACATGCCGAAGAGCTAAATGTTGCAGGGCATAGTTTTCATTAAAATCCAAACCTCCAGATCTTTTCATTTGTCAGAAGCCCACCATGTGTGTATGTGCTTATGTGTGTATGCATATGTGTATATGTAGGTGTTTATGTGGGTGTGCAATTTATATTACAGATATATATTACATATATCTATGTTATGGATATATACATGAACACATATATACTCCTTGAAAGCCCTGCTTCTCAAAGTTAAATGTATGGATCACTGACACATCTTGTTAAAATCAGAAGCAGATTCAACAGGTCTGGGATGGAGCCCACCTTCAGGTACTGTAGATGTTGCTGGTTTGGGGACCATATTTTGAACTCTAAGTCCTAAAGAGATCCTCACACATTGCCTTCCAGCTCCTTCAGGATAACCTGGTTGTCCTTCTTAGTCCTTTAAATGTTGCTCCAGTGTTTCTCTAGGCTTATGTGAACCATCCATTGGATAGGCGGCATTTTTGCTATTTCTCAAAATATCCGAAATAAGTACTCTGGTCTCCTGACTCCCATGTACCTTCTAGTGATCACTCCGCTGGTTATTTAATGTCTATATCATGGGTCTGGGAAGATGGAGAAACTGTAGGGTGACCCATGACCTCCCTCCCGTTTATATGATGTTTTTTATGTAAGACATATGTCTCTTAATTTTCTCCGGGGAGGAAGACTGTAGCTCTCATACAATTTCAGAAAGGTCAATGTTTTTTTAAAAAAAAATCATAAAAACCACTGAGCCATATATTGTTAAATTCATTGTACACTTTATCTTGTCTTCATGTCAGTTCTTCAATTGATAAGAATTGAATAATCATTATGAATTAAGTATCTGCCATATTACCAAAGGATCTAGTGTTATGACTTATATCAAAATGTAACTGAAGTGAAGTCACTCAGTCATGTCTGATTCTTTGCAACCCTTTGGACTATAGCCTACCAGGCTCCTCTGTCCATGGGATTTTCCAGGCAAGAGTACTGGAGTGGGGTGCCATTTGGGTACATTATATCTCTAGGTAAAGGGTTTGGTTCTACAGTTATGGTGTCACTTGCCACATAAGTCTAGGAGGCCCTCTGCCAACTTTATTTTTCAAGACTGGCAACAGAAATTCTCACATACTGGCAATGGTTGCATATACCTCAATATTTCTTTAGCCATATTTTTGGTACCCATTCCCCTAAAGTGCTGGCAAGTAAAGAACTTTTAATTCAAATTTCTCTGCTACACTGAAAGTGAGACCATTTGAGGGCTAAGCTTTTACTCTGAAGGTTCAGAGGCTAAGTTTAGATTAGAAAATATATATAAAAACTGTGAGCCTGAGGATTTGGATATGCATAGGGCTTGTCCATCCCTTTCTAGGAATATTTTGCTTACAAAAAAGATCTTCATGACCCACATAATCACAATGGTGTGATCACTCACCTAGAGCCAGACATCCTGGAATGTGAGGTCAAGCGGGCCTTAGGAAGCATCACTAAGAACAAAGCAGTGGAGGTGATGGAATTCCAGTTGAGCTCTTTCAAATCCTGGAAGATGATGCTGTGAAAGTGCTGCACTCAATATGCCAGCAAATTTGGAAAACTCAGCAGTGGCCACAGGACTGGAAAAGGTCAGTTTTGATTCCAACCTCAAAGAAAGGCAATGCCAAAGAATGCTGAAACTACCACACAATTGCACTCATCTCACACGTTAGTAAAGTAATGCTCAAAATTCTCCAAGCCAGGCTTCAGCAATACATGAACCATGAACTGCCAGATAGTCAAGCTGGTTTTATAAAATGCAGAGGAACAAGAGGTCAAATGCCAACATCTGCTGGATCATCGAAAAAGCAGGAGAGTTCCAGAAAAACATATATTTCTGCTTTATTGACTATGCCAAAGACTTTGACTGTGTGGATCACAATAAACTGTGGAAAATTCTGAAGGAGATGGGCATACCAGACCACCTGACCTGCCTCTTGAGAAACCTGTATGCAGGTCAGGAAACAACAGTTAGAACTGGACATGGAACAACAGACTGGTTCCAAATAGGAAAAGGAGTACCTCAAGGCTGTATATTGTCCCCCTGCTTATTTAACTTATATGCAGAGGACATCATGAGAAATGCTGGGCTGGAAGAAACACAAGCTGGAATCAAGATTGCTGGGAGAAATATCAATACCCTCAGATATGCAGATGATACCACCCTTATGGCAGAAAGTGAAGAAGAACTTAAAAAGCCTCTTGATGTACATGAAAGAGTAGAGTGAAAAAGTTGGCTTAAAGCTCAACATTCAGAAAACTAAGATCATGGCATCCAGTCCCATCACTTCATGGGAAATAGATGGGAAAACAGTGGAAACTGTGGCTGACTTTATTTTTTGGGCTCCAAAATCACTGCAGATGGTGATTGCAGCCATGAAATTAAAAGATGCTTACTCCTTGGAAGGAAAGTTATGACCAACCTAGATAGCATATTAAAAAGCAGAAACATTACTTTGTCAACAAAGGTCCATCTGGTCAAGGCTATGGTTTTTCCAGTGGTCAGGTATGGATGTGAGAGTTGAACTATAAAGAAAGCTGAGCGCTGAAGAATTGACACTTTTGAACTATGGTGTTGGAGAAGACTCTTAAGAGTCCCTTCGACTGCAAGGAGATCCAACCAGTCCATCTTAAAGGAGATCAGTCCTGGGTGTTCACTGGAAGGACTGATGTTGAAGCTGAAACTCCAATACTTCGGCCACCTGACGCAAAGAGCTGATTCATTTGAAAAGCCCCTGATTCTGGGAAAGATTGAAGGCAGGAGGAGAAGGGGAAGACAAAGGATAAGATGGTTGGATGGCATCACCGACTTAATGGCCATGGGTTTGGGTGGACTCCAGGAGTTGGTGATGGACAGGGAGGCCTGGTGTACTGTGGTTCATGGGGTCTCGAAGAGTCGGATACGACTGAGCTACTGAACTGAACTGAACTGAAACTGCTATAATGATAAAATGGCTCAGGGAAATGTGACAAAGAAGTAGTACTGCCTTTTCAGTAGATATCTGGTGGCACCTCTTCCCAGGTCATGAACTAGCCTCCCTTCCCTGAAGACAAGTCCTGCACTCAGAGATACCCTGTTCTTCATCCATTGATAGCTGGATGGAGAAGCCAAAGCTGAGTCCTCTTCATACTTTCTTTTAGAAATCAAGATCAGATACACAGAAACAGGCCAGTTAAATCTCTGATGTGCCTACAACTCTAGCTGTAATTTTGGAATTGCAAGGAAATATATTTTGCTGTGTATACAGAAAAACAAAGTTCATTTGTAAAAAGAGAAAGATGAAGATGACTTAGCTAAGCTTAAAAAAATTTTAAAAAGGATTCTTGGTCTCTGACAACTTTTCTTTCAATCACTCTTTTTTCCCCTACATATATTGAGTTAATTTCATTACAACTAAAGCTTTCCCAATACAAAAAATTTTGTTTGTGGATGAATATTTTGTTTCATTTCCTCTACTAGAGGAAAATGTTTACAGGTACTGGGGTTGAATTAACTAAATTTAAATATGGATTCAATCACTTACTAGCTAAATTCAGTAATTTGGAAACACTCATGCTAATGTTTGTTGTTAGCTGAAATTAAAATTTAACTGGGTATCCTTTCTGGGAACTCTATTTGTGACATAGTTTCTTCCTTTGTCAAATGGAGTTAGTGATACCAAGTCAACAAGGGTGTTGTGAAAAATGTCAAGGATATCATAAACATTATGTAAAACCACTTATGAGAAATATGGTTTATCAATTTCTTTCCTTCCCCCTTCTCCCTGTGTTGTATCTATAACACAAGAAGGCACTGCTTACAAGGCTCACCGTGCGTGTGTGCTAAGTCGCTTCAGTCGTGTCTGACTCTTTGCGATCCTATGGACCATAGTTGGGTGCCAGGCTCCTCTGTCCATGGGATTCTCCAGGCAAGAATACTGGAGTGGGTTGCTATGCCCTCCTCCAAGGGGTCTTCCCAACCCGGGGGCTGAACACACATCTCTTATGTCTACCTGCATTGGCAGGTGGGTTTGGAGAAGGCAATTGCACCCCACTCCAGTACTCTTGCCTGGAAAATCCCATGGACGGAGGAGCCTGGTAGGCTACAGTCCATGGAGTCGCGAAGAGTTGGACACAACTGAGCGACTTCACTTTCACTTTCTTTACCACTAGCGCCACCTGGGAAGCTCAGCAAGTTCACCAATTGGGAGTAAATACTTCTGGATGTGCTGAACGTCTAATCTGTTAACAGAGTAATACCCAGGCAAAATGACCTAAAGATGCAGTTTATAAGGAAGTGGACTGGTTCCTCTTGGAACACTGGGAAATGTTTTATTACCTCTCGTGAGTTTTCTTTGTTCTTCAATAAGAGAATCTGGAGGGTTATATATTTCAACCTACCTGACTTCACCCAGGTACCCATTTGAGGATACTCTAATATTCATTTTTGTGCCAGGCCATGCCTAGGCTTTCATTATACACAAATTGCTTTCCAGTTCAAACAAGTATCTCCCCAAGTGGCTGCTCTCATCTCCTAAAGAAACAGATGAAGAAAGAAAAAGCATTCGAGAAAAAGAGAAGATGATAATATACTAGTTCACTAGTTGCTTGTTTGAAGATAAAGAATGTAAGATGCTTGGTTTGGGGCTCTTTATGTCTTGTCTCTTATGTCTAAGTCCTTCTCACTTTTATCTTGATGACTTATATTTCCTGTCTGGAGGAAACCCAGTCAAGTATGAAGAACGTCTTTGACACAGCTCCAAACATCATGTTTTCTGCCTAAGAGATACAGAGCAATGCACTTCCCTTACAGAGGCATTTATCATATCTATTTCTTTATTTATTACACCAGGTCCAGTGGGATTAGATCCAACTTATGTGTCTTCCTAAACAGTGTGGGCTTGCTGGTCTACCCTCCACTGGGCAATTGGCGCACAATGGCAGACTTCGATGGTTATCATCCGTGTTCAAAGTCACCATCTCTGGAGATGCTGTGTAAAGAGAGAGCCAGGTGCCCCTGGGGAATAGAGACAAGTCTAGTCTAATTGTGAAAGGCATAGGCATCTTCCACTGTGGTTTCCTCCATGCTTTCTTTTCCATTTTCTTCCACAGTTTCACCTGGGTGTGTGCAATGGTGATGACATGAATGTTTACTGCCCAGAGTCAACATTGCTCGCTTAGAATCAGTAGCAGGGATTGGTTTCGGCTCCAACAAAGGGACTGGCCTATAGGGCAGTTGTGATACACTCTCCCTGGCCTGGTCAACCAGAGGTGTTTGGTCAGGATTTACGTCTGTGACCATATTTTCTTTCAGTGGCATTATATTTATAATTTCACACGCAGCTGAAGATGAACTATCCTTTTTGTAACAAGAGGTGCTGCAAGGGATGGCACAGAACACAAGATCTGAGGGCAGCAGCATAAACTCATTGTCTGGCCGGGTAATCACAAACCTGTAAGAAAAGTCAAACATGAATTCTGTACCCCTGCAGCTGGGACAGTGTGGGTTCAGGCAGTGAAAGTCAGAAAGTCACTTTGCTGGGGGACAGAAGAGGACAGATTTCTGTTTTGCCTTGCTTTATTTGGTTTCTGATTAATAATTAAAAAAAAAAAATCTTTGGTGTGGTGCAATAGGAGAGGCCCTGGACTCTCCTATTGGAGAGTCTCGTAACTGGGAGACTGGTGTTTTCATCCTTGCCTCCAAAACCAACCATCTTTGACCCTGGACATTCTGTCTCCCTTCTGGGTCCTGCTCTTCCCATGATTTTAATGGGAGTGAGGTAGGACCACGGTTGGGGCTAGTCATTTTATAATGGCTTTTCTAACTGTAGGCTATGGGCTTGCCTATTCTCCCAATCACCACAGTCCACAGCATTTCCAGAGGTGTTGGGGGGAAGTGAATGGAGCCCAGACATAGACAGACAGACAGAGATGGAGGGAGGAGGTATCAGTATCATTCATGCTTTCCAGAGCCATTTCCTGAGCATCATTCTCTGCCATCTTTGTGGTCAACGCTCTAGAGCCACACCAACCTCCCTCTTGACTCATCAGTGTCATCCACAGAGCTCCATGTTTATTTAAGCCTTTGGCACATGGGACGCGTTTTCTCTCCAACTCCAGGGCCGCTGTCACCTGACGTGCCTACAGTGCCTGCATGATTTACGACTCCAACAGGCAGACCAATTGCTTTGACTTCCACTCCCCAGCGATCTTTATCTCCTAACCACTTTCCTGGCCACATACTGATGTTATGACTTCCTGACACATCCTGCCGAGTACAATCTTACACTTCAATCAATCACTCTCTGCCCTCAGCTTCCCATCACTCTTTCTATCTCTCGCTTCCTTACTCTGAGGACCACTGATCTTGAATTTCATCAGGATTTCCCATCCCCCCCGTCCTTTTGTAGTCTTGCTTCTATGAATCCACCATAACCTCCTTCCTTCCATCCTTTGCAGCAATTACTGTAACTTTTACCTCTTTTTCAACTCCCTGTGAACTTCCCCCTCTCTCTCCTCTCCTCTCAGCAGGGGCTTAGCCATCTGTTGCTGAGAAATCCTAGTCTTCTGTTATGTAAACATTCCCGGAAGCTCAGCCCTCATCTGCAGCCAGATTGACCTTGGCATCCTTTCTTTCTCTTCTCCTCTCCTCTGAGCAGAGAAATTGTCTTTCTGTGTATTCACCACAACTCCACTTGGAGTGATTTGACTTCCTTCCCCTTTCTCCTGCAACAGTCCATTTCCACTCTGGTATTTTTAATTTCTCCTTCTCTACCAAGTCCTGCCTACTCCCACCATGAGACTCTCAGCCTGGAAGTCCATCACTGTGCTGTCTACAAATGGCACGATCTTTTTTTTTTTCCTCCTCCCTCCACACACATTTTCTCTGTCTTCCCCCCTGCTGTCACACTGATCTTTCTTTAAACTGAAATCTCTACATATCATTGCCATGACTTAGATGGACCAAGCACAGTGGCTAGAAGAGGCACTCAATAAATATTTACCCAGTGAGCCCAGCAGTGAACAAGTAGATCTTTCCAATGTGGATCGTGGCTTTCGACTTTAAAAAGTTGCACAGCCATGGGTCAAGGGGTAACTTACAAAACAACTCAGACTTAAAATCTGGGTGTACATATCAAACTTCACTGGGGATAAAGATGCCATTCTCCTCACATGGCCAGTATTTATTGGATCCCAATCATCAGCATTCGTTCCTATTATTTATACTGATCCTACATATCTACTTTCCTGCACCCTTCATTGCAACTAGGGGCCTTGAGCTCTGGCCACCCCTTTCATTCTGAATGAAGTCACTTTGGCCATTATGCTTGGATGGGGGCCCAACACCTTTGGCACCAGCATACTTCCCTCTTGTGCTCGGGATTGTGCTCTTCTTTGTCTATCATGCGGTATAAGCCGAGGCACAGGACTCCAAGATCATTTAATGAGCCGCAGAATATTTGTCCAAAAGTCTTTCTTGGCTGGGGAGAGAAAAGAGAAAAACACATGCCCAGTGGCACTTAAAATTAAACCACAGCAAACACTGGCGTTGTCATCTGCCTTTCCGCCTGGTAGAAGCCTGGAAGACCCGAGAGCCATCTCCTAGGACCTTTGTGGTGGTAAGTGGCCAGGAAACCAGGCTTACCATTAGTCTTGGGCATCTCATACCAGCAGCTGTTTCACTCTGGTCTTTGAAGAGCCTCTGACACATGGGGTGCTGTGAGGTGTTACACTTGCTTTTATCAATACTGATACGTTTTAGTAATGACTAACAAGGAACAGTGAGCGCCAGGTTGGAAATGCCGTTTTCAAGGCATGCCATGAGCTGGGATGTTAAGTGACCTCCGGGGAGTGGTCTTCTTTTGACCCTGCTCTCAGGCCCCTACCAACAAGGCACTACAAATGGACCTCAAGTTCGAAAGCAGCAGCAAATGGATCCAGGGAATTAGAAAAAGAACAGTCTGTGTAGGTCTGTGATTCCTCAGGGTAAAGAACAGAGTGAGGACCACACATCAGTGGAGAAGAAAGGGATTACCAGTCCACTGGCACTTCTGGTACCAACAGAACGTGGCCAGAGGCAGCCATCCTGGGCTTAGAATCACTCACAAGTCAACCTTAGATAAGGAATCCAGGACCACAGAGATTTGAAGGACAGGACCATGGAGGGAGCTTTGGAATGCTGTGTGCACTGGGCAATCAGATGCACAGGGCGTGAGGTTCACCATTCTTGGTGGTACCTGCCGACATACGGCAGGCACAGAGGCTGGAGGTTTGTGAAGAAGGGGTTCTGCTCATGTCTCTGTAAAGGCCAGGCTCTGACAGTGACATTGGGGAGCCAGAGGCCACACCACTCAACACCAACCCAGGGGCGCTACACTGACAAGTGGACTCCTCTTTGCAGCCTGGACTTGACTCAGATCCCCAAATGCCAGATGCCTCATTGGAATTTTCCAGAATTATCTTTTCCTTGCTGTAATCCACTGTTTGCTAGTTCTGAGGACTGAGGAAACGGGCATTTTTCACTGGCTGGCCCAATAAGAGTCTTAGGCCCAAACATGGAGTCCTTCTGCCTGATTTCAGATGACATGATCCAATTTTTTTAATAGCTAAAGTGTAGGGAGAGTGGGCAGGCCCTCGGTCAGAGTGCCTTAGAAGGACCCTACTTGGCCACTGGTAGACAATATGGTCTCAGGTAAGTACCTCAGCTTCTTGATCTGTTCAATGGAATTAAATAATGATACCTACCTTGTAAATCCTTGGATAGATAAAGTGAAAAAAAATAAAAATAAAAAGCAGACAGGCTTAAGCAAATGCTCAGTGACTATTAATCATTATACTTATCATTAGTATCCTTGTCAAAGGACAAAGTTGTTGAACCCCTCTGATGCTTCCAGGGCACTTTATTTCTTACCTGGAAGATGAGGATCATATCAACTGCTTGATCTATCTCAAGATAAATACAACATGTGAAAATGCTTATACACTATAAGCTGTCCAGGAATGCAGATAGGTTGGATTCTTTCCAAAATTCAGGGGGGTAAGGACATGGGAAACTATTATGAGAAAGAAGATCTGTACAGCCACTTTGGAGAACAGTGTGGAGATGCCTTAAAAAACTGGGAATAGAACGGCCACATGACCCAGCAATCCCACTGCTGGGCATACATTCTGAGGAGACCAGAAGTAAAAGAGACAGATGTACCCCAATGATCACTGCAGCACTATTTACAATAGCCAGGATGTGGAAGCAACCTAGATGTCCATTGGCAGATGAATGCATAAGGAAGTTGTGATATACATACACAATGGAATATCACTCAGTTATAAAAAAAGGAGCACATCTGAGTTAGTTCTAATGAGGTGGATGAACCTGGAACCTATTATACAGAGTGAAACAAGTCAGAAAGAGAAAGACCAACACTATATATTAATGCATATATATGGAATTTGGAAAGATGGTACCAATGATCCCACATTCAAGGCAGCAAAGGAGATACAGATGTAACTAACAGAATTTTGGACTCAACAGGAGAGGCAAGGGTGGGATGATCTGAAAGAATAGCATTGAAACATGTTCATTAACATATGTAAAATACATGACCAGTGTGAGTCTGCTGCATGAAGCAGGGCACCCAAAGCCAGTGCTCTGGGACAACCCAGAGGGATAGGATGGGGTGGGAGGTGGGAGGGGTGTTCAGAATGGGGGGGAACACATGTATACCTGTGGCCAATTCATGTCAAAGTAGGGCAAAAACCATCACAATATTGTAAAGTCATTATTCTCCAATTAAATTTTTTTTTTTTTTTTAAAAAGAGCTGACTCACTTGAATGGCTGACAGGATAGTCTGGTTTAAGGAGAGCAGCCCCAGCTTACACCGCATCTTTCCATGTAACATTGTAGAACAGCCAATATTCAGCCCAAATAACTTTTCTTTATCCAGATGTTGTTCCAGCTGAAAACTCATTCCTCCTGTCACTAGCATCTGAAGTAATTCTACAACATGGTAGTTGTAGAAAGCCTGGAAAGCAAGGAGGAGGCACGTGAAAAATCAGAAGAGCTGTTATATAGACCGTGGAGGAGAGAGGGGTGGGAATTAGTGGGTATGGCTGTCTGAAATGGATCTGATGGTCCAAATCTCCGTCTCTCCTTATCATTAAATTTTTTAAAGTTTTTTTTTTGGGGGGGGGGGCATGAATCACTTTTAAAGTCTCTACTGAATTTGTTACAGTATTGCTTCTATTTTATGTGTTGTTTTTTGGCCTCGAGGCATGTAGGATCTTATTCGCTCTCCAACCAGGGACAAACCTGGACCACTTGCATTGGAAGGCGAAGTCTTAACCACTGGACCACTAGGGAGGTCCCATCATTATCCTTATTAAAATCGACCAAAAGCTGGTGGTTTGGGCATGGTGTTGGGTTAGGCAAAGTGCAAAGAAAATAACTCTGACCCCATTCCCGCTCCTCAGGGAGCACTACAGCAGAAGAAATTAATGGCTAAATGATACTGACCCCATGGACGTCCCCACTCCCAAAAATGATCAGAGGAGAACAGCAGGCCAGAGATACCCAACTAATATCAACATGTATTTAAAAATATGCATTTCATCAATACATTTTCCTTATGTTGTTGCTGTTTAGTTGCAAAGTCATGTCTGACTCTTTTTGACACCATGGACTACAGCATGCCAAGCTCCCCTGTCCTTTACTATCTTCTAGAGTTTGCTCAAATTCATGTCCATTGAGTCGGTAATGCTATCTAAGCATCTCATCTTCTAATGTCCCCTTCTCCTCTTGCCCTCAATCTTTCCCAGCATCAGGGTCTTTTCCAATGAGTCGGCTCTTTTCATCAGGTGTCCAAAGTACTGGAGCTTCAGCGTCAGCATTTCCTTAGGGGACTATGGATATTATTATTGTCTATTCTTGAATCTTCTGGATGTGGATCTACTTATGTTCCTTTTGATTCTGACCTATGTGAAGACAGGTATTATCTCTCATAGGTGTTACAGAACGCTTCGAAAACTGTATGTGTTGAGTAAATGAATGGAATTTTAGAATATTTGACATCAAAATGAAGCCAGAGATTGATGTGTGGGTCAACTTAGTTTGCAACTAGCTTAAGTCAGAATAAGCATAGCCATTTTCTTAAGCTTCTTTTCCAAAGGATTCCTACATAGTGTGTCGACTAGGCAGTGACATACATGGACACATCATTGTAATAACTGCCCATGAGGCTTTCTCAAATCTATTGTTATCCATGTAAAGTTTTTAATTTCCTACCTTTGACTTAGTTAAATTGGACTTTCACTCCATTAGAAATAATTTACATGGCTACAGAGCACTTACATAAAAATCAGTACTTTTTTTTCATTATAAACAATAGGAATGACTTAATCACTATTGAGTAATTTTTAACCATTGACTTTCTCTATGTCCAAATTCAGGGATTTGCCTCCTGAAGCCTGGGTTGTGAGAGGGGCCTCTTTACAAGTCTCATTTGCTATCCATCACTCAAAATGCTTGCAGAAAGATTGTCTAGAAACACAAATTTGGACTTTCACTGTCAGACCCCTGGTGGAAAGCCGAGTTCAGACTCATTTCCGTGGCATTCAAAGATTCACAAGATCTGAGGTTCCCTCCAGGGCACACTGGTCTCTCTGCAGCCACTCAAGCTACACACTTACTCCTTCATGCCCTTGCTTTGGAACATCGGCTTCATCTCTCCTTTATGAAACTGGCATACTCTTCACTGGCCTCCTTATCAGAGTGAAATTTTCCTTGCTTTGCAATCCCATGGTCACTGGCTTTTATTCTTCTGCATTTGAGAGCTAACTGTTCATAGGGAACACATCCAGGTTTGAATCTTGGGCTGGCGTGTTCTAGCAGAATACCTTTTGGGTAACCCATGCATTCTCTTAGCCACAGTTTTATGATCTTAAAGCTGACATGATAATACCCATTTCTGAGCACTATTTGTGGGATTAAATGAGATATACAGCACGCACACCGAATTCTGTTATCTCTGACACTGGTTCTCATGTACCTAGATCACCTGGAGTGATATTTGTGAGAGCAGATTTCCAAGACCCCTGATCTACTGGATCAGAATTTCCAAAGAGGAGTTGAAATCAAAATTTAAAGGGCATCGTCAGTGGTTTGGACCCTGGTGGTCCTCAAACCACACTGCGAGGGAGTAACACTGCCTTAAATGAAGTCCTCTTTCAGACAGACGTTGTCTACTCAATATGCATGTTTTCGGGAGTGCATTAGACCAGGCAGGTGTAAGAATATTGAGTGCAAAGATGATTGCAAATAATTAATTATTGCAAATAATTTTAAAAATTGAGTGCAAAAATAGCTGTAAGAATATTGAGTGCAATTGGCAGCTGATTTTTAACAAGTAAATGCATACTTCTAGGAAAATGTACAGACCACTGGAGAAGGTAAGCTGGGAAAGAAATAATTTAAGTCAATTAAGAGAAAATAAAAAGAATTTCTATAATATTTTTCAGATTAAAGATGACTTCAAATGCTTTCTGCATCCTCACGTCCAGACTGCAAAGTTTCCCTACGTGACATTCCTTTCTGTTGTGTCCTGTGACCACCCACAAGGATGCTTATGGATCCGGCTCCCTGAAATCCAGGAGGGTGCAGAGGTTGTAAATCCAGGCTGGGTCACAATCCGTTTAAGAACAAGTGGCCGTAGTGCAGAATGATCAAACATAATGCTGTTAGGATAATTCTCCACTGATTAAAGAAAAAGGTGTAACTTGTAGGGTTATCCTGGTGTCCATGGCTCTGGGGAAACGTACTTTACATATTTAATGGAGAGAGGCTTAGCTTTTGAATATATCATTTCTTCAGTGTTGACATCAAAAGGCTTGTGATTCTATATTGGGGGGAAATAATGGGATTTACATGTCACCCTTACTCTGCGAGCTTGTCTAATATCCTTATTATTCGGGGTTTCATAGCACTACCCTATGGGTCTCTTCTTTTTTTCTTTCCTCCCTCCCTCTCTTCCTTCACTGTATTTTTTTTTTTTACTTTCTCAAGAAAATATGCAAGTTGAAATGTGCTTGAAATAGTTTAGGGCTTCTAAACTTGAAGAGTGTTTCTAATATAATCAGATTTACTAGAATCTGGACTTCCAATGCTAGAAAATGTTGTAGAAAAAGGTTTTAACTTTGAACTACAATGAAGCTTGAGGTCTCTTTCATAAACCAGGATATCACTCCTTAACAACACAGATGCTAACAGCCTAGTTACTTGCTGCTTTGTATTCTGAGAGTTTCTCAAAAGGCCTGAAGACCAGCATTTTTTGAGTAATACTTCTAAGTTGAGAATGAGGCTATATGGTAGGAAAATTGAGTGAACTCGAGAAACCAGGTAACTTTCGTTACTGTCCTTACCTTTTTATAAGTAAAGGAAAATGCTCCCTCCTTCATGTCCAGTTCTGAAATTCTATTATTAGAAAGTCCTGCTCCCATGTATGTGTGTGTGGGGGGCGGGGGGGGGGGGGGTGGCGGGGGTCTGAGTGCCCCACCCCTAGAGTTTTTTATACTTTATTTTTTTTAATTTGTACTTATTTTTGGCTGTGCTGGGTCCTCACTGCTGCATGCGGGGGACTCTGGTGGTGGTGCGTGGGCCTCTCACTATGACGGCTTCTTTTTGGGGAGCACGGGCTCTTGGGCACAGACTCAGTAGTTGTGGCACATAAGCTTGGTTTTTCTATGACATCTGGGATCTTCCCGGATCAGGGATCAAATCCGTGTCTGCTGCATTAGCCACCAGGGCCCCCTCCAGATTAAAAGCAAACCTCAATTACACGTTATAGGTGTGTTTCTCCAGCTGGGCCAGGTGTTTACAGTAATATTCCAGGGGATACCTGAAGATACTGTGTTGGCTGAATCAGAATATTTGGAGGGAAAATCCATTATTTTTTATGAAAAAAAAAAAAAATACAGGTGTATCAGGGGATAGAAGGGGAAAAGTGCATGAAAATCTCAAAGAGAACTTCAGTGCTTCCAAGTAGGGCCAAGTTCACACCACTTGATTCAGGCTCTGTTCTCTCCCAGGACCTGTGAGTTTCTTCTTGTGTTTCTCACTGGCGATTCAGAAGCTCAGAGCAGTTTTCAGAGGACTTGTGAGCAGGAGGAGGAAATAGAGGTGACCAAGACTGGAGTCGAGGAGGGACCTCATTCTGTTCCAGAAGCTGCAGAGGCGTCAGCTCCCTTCATCCGAGGCAGCCTGTCCTGAACACACCGGCCCCACCCTCTGCAGAGGAGGGCACCAGGGAAACACACATTTTGATTCTAATTATAACCTCTGACTCTGCAGCCACAGGAATCCGAGCTCTTGGTGCATCAAGCTGGACAGCCGGCAGGAAGAGCCCAGTCTAGAAGATGCTTCTTGGGGAGGGAAATGATGGGACGAAATGGATATGCGGCTGAGTGGCAGGCAAGACTCCCAACTGGGACCTGGAGACATGACTCAAAACAGAGGGGAACAGGAATCTGGTTCTCTTATTTTCTGCCTCTCTGTTGGGCAGATTCTCTAACTTCTAGGTAGTAGTTTCTAAAGTCTTGTTAACAACTGAAATCCTTCTTCTAATCAAGCCGTATGCAGGAGCGTCATGTGGGATCCAGCTGAGAGTAGAACTGTTCTGATTGGGGGAAAGTGTGGGGACACACTGGGAGGTGGAGCACCCCGGTGCCCTCCTCCCGGTCCATCCCATGGGGGCTCCAGAGCACCCCAGGAAGCAGGCTCCTCCAAGCGCAACTTCACCTCAGTGTACTCAAAGCACACCCACCATCACACAAAGAGACTCCTACAGCGGCAGAGGATCTGGTTGCAAAATCTAACTCTGGAAACTTAGGGATTCGTCGCGTGTGAGTGCAGTAACCTTTGGCACCTTACTTACCCCTTTAGGCTTCAGATTCCTGATCCAGGAAACAAGGCTAGTGGGACTTCCCTGGTGGTCCAGTGCCAATGCAGGGGACACAGGTTTGATTCCTGGTCGGGGAACTGAGACCCCGCATGCCACGGGGCAACTGTGAGCCCGTGAGCCACAACTGCTCAGCCACAGCTGCTGAGCCTGCACACCCCAGAGCCTGTGCACCACAGTGAAGAGTGGCCCTAATAAGGGCCATGAGAAAGCCCATGCTCAGCAATGAAGTCCCAGTGCGGCCAAAAATAGATACATAAATAAAAAGAAGGCTAGGAATTGTATCCTCCTACTCGGGTTGATGGGAGAATTAAACAGCTAATGTGGGTAAGGCATTTAGCAGAGATCTTGGGCCCAAGGAAGAGCCTGAGGGATAATGTTATGACTGTTCCTAAGGTGGGTTCCCTGGTGGCTCAGATGGTAAAGAGTCTGCCTGCAAAGCAGGAGACCAGGGTTCGAGCCTTGGGTTGGGAAGATCCCCTGGAGAAGGGAATGGCAACCCACTCCAGGATTCTTGCCTGGAGAATCCCATGGACAGAGGAGCCTGGGAAGCTACAGTTCATGCGGTCGCAAAGAGTCGGACAGTCGGACACAACTGAGTGACTAACACATGTTACAAGGTGGGTTCTAAGCTATTGATGTGCATATTCCCCCTGGTATACAGTGTCCTGGCTCCAAGGGCTTTAAGTTTTTAATCTTAAAAATGTAAGCTCCCCTTGCCATGTAGTTACGAGAAAAGGCAAAATAATGCCAAGTGTTTTTGGAAAATCAGAGAATGCAGAATTGCGAGGCATCAGTTAGCATCATCCCTGGACCCCCACGTGCTCTCCCCTAGGCAAGGGGCTAGTCGTGCGGGCTCCTGGGCTTCATGGTACTCACCGTGGCCAGGAGGGAATCCAAGAAGCTGCCAGAAAAGACGGTGCCTGTGGCGAAGGAAGTGCTCAGATGCAGGTTCGTTCCGGGGAAGTTCCCTTCCATCCCACTGAGCTGTTCAATAAAGTGGATGTTGGAAGGATTTTCTGCAAGAAAAGAGGCAAAAGGGAAAGGCAGGCAGACAAGTTTAGGAACACAGGACTTCCAGAGCAGACTGACCAAGTGCGGGGGGTGGGGGTAGTGGGGGAACCATTGCTCAAAGGGACAGATGCAACTATGGGGTCAAGGTGGGACCTGCCGCGATTTTAGTACATTTTTCTTTCCAAGTATCTTCATCCCCTGAAGATGGGATGTCCTCTTGGGTACCTTCATCATCAAGGAGTTATTCTTGTATCTTAGGTTCAGTTTCTCCAAGCAAGTGTCCTGAAAGTCACCCTGTATAACTTGTCTTTCAAACCAGGACACTTTGGGGGGGAAGAGGGGGAACATTTTCAAAGATCACACAGGGATAAAAGACATAAATGGAACATCTGCTCACCCCTGTTATTGTCTTTTTCTCCAGATACTGTCTCCCAGATGGCGTGGTATTTACTTAGGTTCTTAGAGTCATGTGGGCCCAGAATGAGTTAATCAGGGGCTTCCAAAACTTAATGTGCAAAGTGAACTAACTGGGGGTCCTGTTATGACACACCCTCTGATCCACCAGGGCTAAGGTGGGCTTGAGCGTCCGTGGATCCAACAAGCTTCCAGATGCTGCTGCTGCGGCTGGTGTGTGGACTACACTTTGAGTAGCAAGGGCTTTGAGAATCATCCTAACCAGATCAGGGCAGCAGCAGCTGGATTATCCATGAGCAAATCTGTGCTGGCCCTAGGCTACAGCTCAGACCCCCGTAGGCAACCTCTGCACTCAATGCAATCGGTCATTTCTAGGACAGCGGAGGCACTGACTGTCTTTGTTCCAAGACTATTGCTTCAAAAATGTTTTTCTATAGAGGATAACATTGGCAGACAGTGATAATGTCTCCTACCAGAGCAAAGGGAAGGCACGTTTACTACCCATTATAAAAGATTCTGGTTCCCGAAGCTCAGGGTTCCTTCCCAAC
Source organism: Muntiacus reevesi (assembly GCF_963930625.1). Classification (NCBI taxonomy): domain Eukaryota; kingdom Metazoa; phylum Chordata; class Mammalia; order Artiodactyla; family Cervidae; genus Muntiacus; species Muntiacus reevesi. Next base: position 73,008,898 of record NC_089258.1, on the reverse strand, counting down.
AAAGCAATTCACGGTGGGTTCAGGTGTCACTTGGTCCTCTTCCTGCACCTCTGTGGGAACTAGGAAGGCTAGGGAAACCAACACAAAACTGAGGATACTACTGATGTTGCTGTGGGCACTAAACTATTCACTGTCTCTGACTCAGTGGTCTTGTGTCTTCCATAAACTGGGCAGATTAACCTGTTATTACAGCTTGCAAGTTGCAAGAAGTCTTAGATCCTTCAAAGTTCTGGACTGTCCTATTACTGATCCACACAAATCTATTGGACATACAACTCAGAGCACACTCCTTACTGAGCTTGGATTGGTCCCTCTTTCTTAAAATTATTCCTTAGTCAAGTTTGGGGGAAGCAATAGACTTCTGGTATTAGGGGATAATTTTCTTCCAAGAACTATGTATATTTATAAAGATGAGGGAGGTATAACTCATATCAACCCAAGTTTCCTATGCACACATACTTTCTTCCTCTTGTACTGCCAACCCTCAACACACACACACACACACACACACACACACACACACACACCCCAGAAGCCCTTGTCCAATTCTTGCTGTGTCATCCTAAACCAGTGGCTTCAGCGTTCCCAGTCATTTACCTGATTGTAAACTCGTACTGAAATGCTGGCTCTCAAATCTGCAGCTCTCCTGTCATTGTGATCCGTCCTTGCAGCCAAAGAACAGAAATGGGGTGAACTGGCAGGAGAATTGTTAGGCTAATTTGACAGGTGGTGCCAGGTGCCAGAAAGTGTTTAGTTGAACAAAGCTGAATGTCCCTGGAGAGTGATCAGGTGAATTTCTGGGGCCAGTGAGAAGCTGGCTCATCCCTTCCCGACCAGTCTAACTTACATGAAACTTAGGGTATATACACATCGGGGTGACAGATGGCTCAAAAGGGAATAAAAATAAAACAAAAATGAGAACTGTAGCCAAGAGTTTTAGGGTGGTTACAGACAGACTGGCAGGTACGAGTCAGACTCAAGGGCTCTGAGATCTTCCAACCTGGATTTGAAGAGCTAGGGCTCCCGGGCACAGTGACTAGACTGTTGCCCACTTTCCTAGGCACAGCCACTCCCAAACCGCACAGTAGCGCATCCATTGGTTCCTCTCTGTGTTCACCTGCTTCATTTCTGGAACTATGAGCTCTGTTCATCTGTTTGGTTAAAGTTTCATTTGACTTACACGCTCTGAATCATAAAATTCCCACTAAAACATTTGTTACACTCTTGAATCAAGTCAAATCTCTTGCCCAGGGCCAAATTTAGAGATTGACTTTGAGCTGATCCAACCTGTGTTAAAGGTACCACCCCCTCTTCTGTAACGTCCCCTTTTCTCACCAACTATTACCAGTATTAAATCCAGGGTCTCCCCGAGTACCTCACAAACACCCCCAAATGTCCTCGGGCACCCACCTTCTCTGCCTTTCTTGCTGCCCCCGGGGCTGCTCACATCTGGGGAAGTTCCATATACATTCGTTTTCCATAAGGTGTTGATGAGAGGTTAACAGCCTGGTCTGTTAGATCTGCTATGGAGCATTTCTGTTTTATAAGAGCACTGCTCAGGGCTGGGATCAGGAAGACACTGGGGACGGACTCAGGAGCAAGCCTCTTCCTAAGGCCTCCTAAGGTGCAGTGAGGACTGCACCCGCGGTCCTCACTGGCCTCACCCCAGCGCCTGCCCTGGGGTCACCACAGAGAGGAAGGAGCCTGATGAGCAGAGAAGCTGGTTCAGGGAAAGCCTTTCTTGCCGTTTTCAAATCAATGTCCCCTCCCCTGGAGGGGTTCCCTCTGAACGAGGCTGAGCCAGGAGCTGGTCTCCTTCCCCCGGAAACTGCAGGAGTGGGGAAGGCAGGAGCCACTTCTGCCCCAACCGCCCCCCCCCCCAACACACACACACACACACACACACACACACGCCAGCCTCTGCTGGATGACGTCAACATCACCGATCGAATAAAAGCCTAATACAACATCCTGCAAGCACACCACAGTCTCTCGGCCTCCTTCTGGGTCCTCAGTCCTTTGACAGTGGATCCTAAAGGCAACCCTGGGTTACATCGAGCACAGAGGCAAAGACTTCTCCCTTGAAATCTGCCCTTGCAACACAACTTACTCAGTTCGGTGAGAATGGGGATCCTTCGGTACTTTGATTTCCTGGGACTGCTACTGAAGCCCCCGGCAAACTCTGCAGAACAGACAACAGGGAGGAACGGGATCGTTAAATGTAAACGCGGTGGCTGGTGACACAGACCAGGATGCGGAAGCGCACCGTGGCGCTTGGTGCTTTATCTTTGCAAAATGACCCTCACACCCAAATCCCAAATCCTTTTCTATAATTAGAAAAAAAAAGTCTCAGCCTCTGCTTTCCAGTTTAGTGGCGTGTGTGTGTGCGTTTTCTAAATCAGCAATCCTCAACTTTTTCTGGCACCAGGGACCAGTTTCACAGAAGACAATTTTTCCATAGGATGGTTTCGGGATGATTCAAGTGCATTACATTTATCGCACACTTCATGTCTAATCTAAAGCCACCGCTGATCTGACGGTGGGTACCAGTCTGTGGCCCAGAGGATGGGGACCCCGGTCCTAAATGACATTTCAGGTGAATTGCAAAAACAGGCGGCACTCTCCCCATAACTGTTTATTGGCAAACAAAGTAAATATGATTGTTCTGCACCGTGTGGGGTCCCGGGTGATGGCTCAGGCAGGCAGTGCCTCAAACCACATCCATTTGCTTGTAGAACTTTCAGGAACCTGTGAATAAGCAGGAGTGCCTCCCCAGGAGCGCTTGGGGACTCATGGCCACTGGGGGGCTTCTGACTCCTGGTGCTTCTGCCTCTTTGGGGTCCTGCTGGCCTGAGGCTCTGCCCACATCCTCTTTCTTCTTCAACAAGACTGCCTGCCTTCCAGGTCTGGTTGGTCTTTCCAATGCGTAACGTCTCGGGAATGCCTTAAAGACTGGGACTGGAGGTCACAGGGGCCTCCGTCCTTTGCTTTCAGTTCCTGCCTTAGGGGACAAGGCCCTTCCTCTCTGTCCACGAGCCTCAAATGCCAAAGAGAAGTCGGTGCCCAGCCCCAGCCCGGAACACAGCCTCAGCTCGTGTTGACAAATGGGGGTTTCAAAAATAAGAATGACACCAGAGTCTTGATCTCCAAGTTAAACCCTCAAAAAAGGTAAAGAAAGAAAATGGAAGAGAGAAATAGGAATCTAGGATCCTGATTAAAAACAAAGAAACACAACCAAGCGAAACAAGTACCTGATGCTCTCATCAGGAGTTTTGCTTTAAAACTGCTGGTTAGGGACTTCCCTGGCAGTCCAGTGGCTAAGACTCTGGGCTCCCAATGCAGGGGGCCCAGGTTCAATCCCTGGTCAGAGAACTAGATCTCACATTCTGAAACTAAAGATCCCGAGTGCCGTATGCCCCAACTAAGACCCCGTGCAGCCCAAACAACCAAAAAACTGCTCGTTACCTTTACTGAGCTTTACTGAGAACATTATGCATGAAAGAGGGAAAAATTATCATGAAACTTAACACCCTAACCTTAACCCTAACCCTGACCCTAAACCCTAACCCTTATTAGGGTCATCAAGATTCTCTGTTGCCGTGGAAGAAGGTGAAATATGTGGAGAATCTTTTGTTTCCCAAGCCAGGGAAGTGGTGGGGAGGGAGAGTGAGATGAACAAGGCTGGTTTGGTAAGAGAGTCTGAGAAACAGACCGAGGCGTGGTCGTGGGGAAGCTGGCCACTGAGACGGGGTCGGGGAAAGGGGAAATCCAGACGGAGGTTCGGATCCCAGATGGAATGCTAAGCTCGGCACTGTTTACCACCCCTCCCATCTCCCCCAGGAATAGTCAGCAACAGGGCCACTCCTGGTTAATGTAGAGCAGAGCTGAATACATTTCTGATTGCCAGCAAAATTCTGAGTAGATTTAGGGTAAACACAGAAGTGACACGGGTGCCGGGGGGGGGGTGGGGCTGGGGGGGGGCAACACATGCAGTTAACAGTTAGAACCAGAAGCAAATGGCCTTAGGACTTTAGCAAAACCCTTTAGCTTTCTGGGAGGAAACAGACGCCCTGGGGCAAACCTCATCCACACAGCTATTAAAGAGGAGGGTTTGCATGATGGCTAGAGATCAGATATCCAAACTCACTGGGAAATCTTATTGCTGATGGGATCTGAATACATTCAACTCTTTTTCTTAAATTTCTAGGACTGTCATAATGCAGGGGCTTGGGGGAATTGAGATTCTATTTGACTTTCCTTCCTTCCACTCTCATCTCCTTCCTACCTGTCCTCTGTCTATGATTCTTTAAGGAGTGTCGGCTCCAGGTTAGAACTGTGAATAGCCTTTCCCCAGTTACTAGGTGTTGCAAATAAACAAAATATTTTCAGAGAGTGAAGAGCACTGTGAAAAAACCTAACTTTTCGGGACTGACACGGGAGGTGGCCGTACTTAGGGTGTGAAGAGGTTTCTCTGACATTGAAATGCCATCCTGAGTGATGAGCAAAAGACATCCAACCAGAGGGGACTAGAGGCAGGAAAGAGCCAGTATAAACAGGCTGAACAAGGAGGAAGTTCAAGCTCCTTACCGGCCTGCAAGACCCTACATGGTTTTCCTATAATTGTTATGGTCGCCATTATAGCACTGAAAGGAGGAAACTGACATTATCCAATTTAAATACTTGCAAGAAATCCCTCTGGCTGCTGTGAACAGTGGAAATGGCAAGGAAGTAAGAATGATGACATCAAATGGTGACAGTGAATCTATAAATTATGTTGCGTGAGATCACCTTTGAAGACAAGGAAACTGACTCAGGGTTTATACACTTTGCCCAAGATTATATGGCTTGCAAAGGATGGATGGGTTCTTACACACCAATTAGTACCTACTTCAAAGCCCATATTCTTTTCAGGGCTTCTTTGTAGCCCTATTAAAATATACAAGGTTGGGTTGGCATTTTCAATAAAACACTGAGATCAGTTTCCCTCAAAGGGGGAAATCCTGCTTCGAATTCCACTTTCTGATTCCAATTCCCACTAAAAGGGCTTGGAAAAGCCCGACTTTCAGAGGCAAATGTTCTTCTTGGATAGAGACATGTCCACATCAGCTGGCGTAACTGTGTAAGTATCTGCTCTGACACCAGCTGGGGCACAGAAACCGTTTCTGCCTGAAATCCATCCTTCCTTGTAAAGTAACGGTTAATGGGTTAATGTGAAGGGTAATTTGAATATGTATCTGATGACAGCCTGGGTGCATTCTACTGATGTCAATATTTTTGCCACCTAGTAGTACACAGTATTATACCTGAAATCTCCCAGGCTGGCAGGGTGCTATTACAAAAGATTGCTTAATTGTAGATTACTGCTGCACGTTTAAATTTCAGTAGCATATTAAGTTGTCAGACTTAATTACCGTTATATGTTTAGATTATGCCACAGATTATTTAGTTCAGTACCTAGGTTTGCCAACCTGTTCTTGTGACATGACAGGGCAGTAATTAGAGCATCAGCTGAAAAATCTAAAGTTTTCCATGATGTCGTCCTTTAGCGAGTCTTCAGTCTCTCTGTCCTTCCATGTCCAACGTCCCTTGGGGGACCACTGGATGGAATAGCCTTGCTGTTCCTAGATAGGTTTTATGTGTAACTTTGGCATGATCATGATGATATGGAAATGCCCACTGATGCCACAAAAAAGGCTCAGCAGACATGTCAAGAGCAAGAGTTCTCAGTCTTGATCCTATCGACATTTCACACTTGTACACAGCAGAATATTTAGCAGCCTCTCTGACCTCTACCCTCTAGATGCCAACAGTACCACCCCCCAAGTCATGATAGCCAAAACTGTCTCCAGACATTGTCAGCTGACCTCTGGGGGTAAAACTGCCACGGGTTGGGAACCACTGTCTTAGAGGAAGGAAAAGAAAATTGCCAGGATGCTACATGCATGTTGGTGCTCAGCGTGGAGGAGCTTGTCTCCCTCCCTTCCTTTGTCTCCCTCCCTCAGTTGGAGGTGATATCAGCTTGGAGGTGATAATTCCCATCACCACCTGCTTGGTCTGGTGCAAGGGGAGTCTTAGTATGAAATGGGAAGAATGGTTAAGAGAACTGATCAGGCTTCTCTGAGGGTTGGGAATTGCTCTATGCAAACTCCAGGAAGATTCCTGTGATGCTAGAACAACTGATGAGGTTTCTGAGTGACAGTCTTTGGCTATTCCCATGTGCTCACAATGTGAGTTTGCCGCTGCTACCCCTCTTAGGTAGCACAGGAGAGCCTGTCTGGACCTCTATCTCCTTATCACACAATGGGAGCATTGACAACCACACAAGGAAACATGCAAGGTCTACACAATATACTTTTCTCTAAACTGTCCCTTTTGCTGTTGGGGAGAGCATCTACTCATACTTCATGACGATTTGAACACTCTGACATCCCTTCATCACCTATGTCTCCCTCCCAACCCTTTTCCCCTCTTTACTCTCTCTCTTTCTACTAAACCCATCATTTGCTCCTTTAAGGGTAACCTAACCTGCAGCAGAGTATGTGACACATACAAAATAAATATATTCTTGTTGAATGAATAAACGCATACATGAGAGGATAAGAATCACTAGATACATAATAAGAGAAACTAGAAGTGAAATCATAGGTTTCTATATGTTTTAGTTTGTATAGGATGTAAGATTAAAAAATAACAGAAGGACAAGTCACCTGGTTGTTAGCTAGGTGGCTTATGACAGTCCACCCCCAGCTGTTACCGAGTGAGCGTTTTCATCTGTATATTGATGACACTGCCTTCAGAGTGAATACTTCTCTGTCCAATTTTAGAAAGTTGAAAGCACGATACACACACACACCCCATACAAATTTTGTGTAAATCTGAGTACCCTAATTGCTCAGCTAAGGACTGATGTACAGAACACAATGTCATTTTTATGCATCTCCAGATTAGCTCAGCAGAGGTATGGCTCACACTTTCTTAGTGAGGATTTTCAATGTAGTTTGATATTCAGGAAGTGCTTTGCTATTAGTTTCACTTAACAAAACCCCCTGAGACTCCGGTTTAGGTTGAGTAGTATCTGGCTGTGTAGTGCAGGTCTATGCAGTAGCTGACTTAATTCGCCCACCAAAGATTTGATGAGATTATTCAGTTATCCCTTTGTTCCAAGAGCCCTCCATTTTCCTTCCTAGCAACAGTACTAAGAGTCAGAAAGTGGTCTTTTGGTTTCCTGATTTCACTTGCAAACACGTCCATCCACTGTCACGACCATGAAAGCCTTGCGAAGGCTGGACTGTCTGCCCTCTTCAAGCTCCACGTGAAGTAGGACAGCTGTGGTCAGCAAGCCACGTGGGTGGAGGATGGAGTGCCCAGTCTTAATACGAAGCATCCACATCCCCAAGGGCAACAGCTAGATCTGGGGTGCGGAGGCATCCCCAACCAAGGGTTATGTTCACATCATGAATTGAAAGTCTGTTCTAAATACTGAGAATTATTCACCAATAGTACTTCCATATTAGGTTCAGTGGCTGGTCATCAATTTTTAGAAATGGACTGATAGCTAAGCCTTTTCCCATTTCGGGGAGAAGGAAAGCCACTAGTCCGCCACAGGAATATACCCGAAACACATTTTGGGCAAGTGAGGTGCATGGAAACTCCTCAGAGTCCACCTACTGGGTAACTTACTTTGATTTACTAAGTGCGTGTTACGCATCCACAGATGCTTCACAAGGGCTTCCCTATGGCTCAGCTGGTAAAGAATCCGCCTGCAATGCGGGAGACCTGGGTTCGATCCCTGGGTTGGGAAGATCCCCTGGAGAAGGGAAAGGCTACCCACTTCAGTATTCTGGCCTGAAGAATTCCGTGAACTGTACAGTCCAAAGGGTCACAAAGAGTTTACGCTGAGTGATTGTCACTTCAGGCATCTGCAGAGTGACCATAATTGTACTGAGAAGAATAAAAAGAGATGCAAACCCCATCCTGAAGAGATTTCCCCAGTTCTCATTATCTCTTCCCAACCTGAAGCTGAAATGTGACACTTTTATTAGTTTATAGAAATTGGAAAGGACTTAGCGCTAATCTAAAAATTCTTGCAGTGAAAGTATCTTGAAGACTGAAAGAGAGTTAGGCTTCATTCTCTCCAAGCACAAAACTAAGAATAGTAACTTGAACATTTACTAGCTCCAATGAGAACTGACTGGCAATAATAATACCTGTTATTAACAATAATGAAATACCAATGGCTATGTTCACTGATAATTGATTCGTAACAATAAACAGTACTTACGACTCCATGATTTTTCTTAATATGAGAGAACAGTGTTAGGCACGTTCCAGTTAGGAGATGGATGTCACTTTTCATTGGACCAGGGTTCCCCAGGACTGAACTGCCCACTAACCACTAATCCCAGTACAGAATTCTCAGAGCTGCACGGGATTTTACAAGACATCTGGCTCCATTTCTCCTCCTCCCCATCATGAGCATTTTTTAGACAGCTGACTCTCTTTCCTCATCCTATCCTCTCCAGCCTTTCTATCGGGGTGTGGTCCTTACGTGGCCCTGAGGGTGTCTGGGCCAAGCAGCTAATTCGCAGGGATCCGATGTTGAGCGTGGCCATGATGGGCTCCGTGTCCACCAGAGTCGGGCTGCTGGGCGATTTACAGGAGGATGATAAGACAGCACACATGGAGCACTCCTCGATGTTGACGGCGTGGAGGTCTACGGAATAGAGCGCAGATCCCTAGGGAGAGAGAACCGGGTGGAGGGGACACTTCTCAGATGGCGGTGATACCCTGGGGATGATGCAAGCATCTGAATCAAAGCTTCTCCAGTTTCTCCTGGCTTGGTTTTAAGACGGAGTTACCTGATATTTGCTCCTTTTAGCCTTATCTTCATGAATATCTGAGTATGAGTAAATTTTGCAGACCCCTTCTGAGATCACATCTGGATGAGATAAAAGGGAGGGTGAGAGAGAGAAGCCTAAACCCACCTAGATGACTCCAGTGGGAGGAGAAGGGGGCGGCAGAGGATGAGATGATTGGCTGGCATTGTCAGTTCAGTGGACATGAATTTGAGCAAATGCCGGGAGATAATGAAGGACAGGGAAGCCTGGCGTGCTGCAGTCCATGGCATTGCAAAGAGTCGGTCACGACTGAGCAACTGAACAACAACTAAGGATTACAGTGGTGAGGAGAAACATCACCACTAAAGGTCACCTCTGCATTCTCACAATTTTGCTTGTAGGTGGCCCCACCCGGAACCTGGATTAATTGGTAAAGTGGCAGTTGCTCCTTTGGTGGAGAAATAGGGAGAGATCTGGTCCCCCCATTAGGTGGCTGAGATGCAGTTATTAGTGATTCCTGACACCAGCTGAATCTGGGAACTTCTGGTCATTTTCTTCCCTCCCTTTCTATGGACTGAGGTGGTGCAGGGAATCTTATGGTGACTTTTAAAAAAGCAATACAACTTGCTTCTTGAGACAACTGCTTCTAAAGAATATTTCTGACATATTGATAACATCTCTTGAAAAATCAAATGCTTTAGTGCATCTCACACCGCCTATGTATATTTTAATCCAGGAAAATGGTGGCCTATAATGAGATACAGATCTATGTTGGTTCACAGCAAAGACGATTACAACCCACAGTGCCACAGGTGCACAACGGACCCATTTCTCAGAATTCCTCCTGTTCATACATCTATCAAGGACCACATGGCGTTATGTGTTCCGTAGAAGACGAGTTTGCAGAAACAATGAGAAAGTTAGGGCGCAGTCTAGAAAGGCTGGCTAGGATCAGCTCAGGTGTAAACACCAGGTCAGAATCAGATTCAGAAATGCAGAGAAACGCTCTACATAAAGGCCACACACATGGTCATTAATATAAACATGAAAATATGGTGATTTAAATCCTAGTCCAGCTACTTACCCACCGTGTAAACTTGGACAGATAACTTCCTTTCTCTGTGCCTACAGTTCAACATCTTTAAAATGTATACTATGGGGTTATTTGAAGGGTTAAGTGAATTACTATATGCAACCTGCTTCAAACCATTTCTGGTACCAGTAAGCGCTGTATAATTGTATAAAATACTGCATAATACATTATTGATGTATTATGATTATCATGGTTAATCCTAACTAGTATTATAATAATATATATATAATATTATTATTTTCATTATAAACATTCACTATTCCTTACTGTGACACTTACAGGCAGAATGTATATCTGGGGAAAATTCCGGATAAATCGCCATTCTCTCTGCAGGTAATCCAGAGACCCAACGAACACAATGTCCTTCAGCTCCTGACGGGTGTAACTGCTAGCTCTCAATGGCATCACAAAATTCCGAAGTCCCATCAGTGTTGAGTGGGCATCTCCAAAGATACATGCCACGATGTGGTTCCGAAACTCGTATTTTGCCTTGTCAGTTCGTTTCTAAGCACAAGCAGGCCAGACTCGGGTCATTTTTAGAAACAAAATCACAGTCCCTTAAAGAAGGCTCCTTCCCCACATTCCAACCCTTCCGGGTGTATTAACACTAGCACTTGCATAATGGTAATCAGATTCTGCAAATTCTCCTAATGACGTGGGACATGGACAATTATACTTTATATCTTTTCATGGTGTTCCTGCTTATTTCACTTTTTTCCAGTTTTATATTAGCTTGGAGTGCCTCAGTGAAAACTCAGATTGGTATCATTCCTCAAGTTGTGAAACCACTGAGCCAAATGGGGAAAATAGTTCTCATTTTCATTACATGTTTTTAGCCTCATATATGCTATGGTGGGCTTCCCTGCTATCTCAGAGGGTAAAGAACCTGCCTGCAATACAGGAGATCTGAGTTTGATCCCTGGGTCAGGAAGATCCCCTAGAGAAGGGAATGGCAACCCATTCCAGTATTCTTAGCTGGAGAATTCCATGGACATGGGAGCCTGGCTGGCTACAGTCCACGGGGTTGCAAAGAGTCAGACGTGACTGAGCAGCTAACACATACACACACTATCGTACAACTCCCTGAAAATGTAAAACATCCCAAATCCTGTTGCTAAACTTATGTTTTCTAATGAATCTTGAAAATTACACCAAGTTGTACAATATGATTCAGTTTTCAGTGGGTTTTCATACATATGAAAACACATATATTAGTTTGAACCATATGAAATTGCCTTCTTTTGGATCAAAAATGGTTGACTATTGGCAACTTCATGTGTTTCCACCTGCTACACTGAATGGATTCAGGAGAACTCCAGAGTTGAGGAAATTTATCATGAAAAATGTACAAAATAAAAGGTTACAAGCATTCTATTTCATCTCAATCATCTGAGTATATCCTCAGGATCTTATCAGCATGGCTGATTTTTAGCATCTCCCCTATACTTTTAAGCTGAAGACAAAATAATATATGTGACGAATATTTAGATCAGGTTTCTCCCACATTCACAGAAACTTTTAAAAACAGTGTCACTTTTATTAAAAGGAATATTTTTTAAAGGAATATTTCTGTAAGAAACATTTTAAGTCTCTGTGATTGATTTCAGGGAATGAGTCAATGTCATCTCTCATGGTGCTGGGATGGGTAGAAAAAGCACTGATTTTGTATTCTGGTCGTCATTCATGTATAACCATAAACTAACTGGCCTCTCTAACCCCCAATTTCTTTACATTTAAGTGATTTAAAAATAAAAGTTAATTCTGTTGTGGAAATGGGATAATAGATTGAAATTTCAGTACTTCTGTCTTTACCTGTTTTCAATAACTATTTAATCCAATCTGAATCACACTGAATTCCTAGATTTTCAGAGAAGGACTCTTGGAAATTGGTAGAGAACTTGCTAAATATACTGACAAGTCCTTTCTGCTTAAGAGTGTTCTACATTCCTGAGTAGATGAAGACTCAAAATATTTCAAAGGGAAGTATCATTCATCCTTATGCCAGTCCACCGCTGGTTAAAGGACAAGCTTCTGTGAAACAGGGGCTGTTGAAATTTAACAGGATAGATAAGTCACATCTGACTTAGAGTTTGTTCTATTAGCATAGACTGGGAAATACTCTTTCTGAAGGGAATGGCCCCATGAGGGGACATGAAGCTACTCGTCTAGAGATCCTTTCTAGAGAGTGATATGAATCTTAACCAAATCCATTAAATAATTGTCTCTGGCTAATCTGATTCATTTTAACTTGAATAATGACCCCTCTCACAGTATTTAATGGAACAAGTCTGAAGTCCAGAAATTGCCCTTCTGAGTAGAACTAAACAATTAGGAACAAGATACATGGCACAGTGCATTAATGGGTACAGTTAGCTAGGCAATTTCTCCAGGGAACTGTGGCACAAAGCGGTCTTCCCACTGAGAAAGATGCTGGCTTCGGTGGGAAAGTGGGGAGTGCACTATTTGCTCCAAGTAACAAACGGACAACTTCCACTTGACTTTTCTGCAAATTGAACCAAGATCAAAGTTGGACGGAAATTTGCAACCTGTACATTTCTCCTCTACGGTCACAGTTTCAAAACTCTTAAAACCTCTTACACTAGAAGCCCTTCTAAATTCATCAGAAGACTCGGCTATATTTCATGTCAAGTGCCATAAGGGGACATCTCTCAGAGCAACCTATCTGGGGACTTACTAAACTGGGGATAAAGAAACATCTGCTATTTCCATCTCTTGGTCTCTTGAATGCTTCCATCTGCAGTCACCTCCCAACCTTTCTAAAGATGTCCCTCCCACTGAAAACATGTTTGCCTTCCTGCTCAACGGATGTTTGTTTCGTTTAAAATAAGACATACTTGCTAAAATGGTGAGCTTCAGCAGTCCTAATAGTTTTCCAGTTGATATGACAGCTCTGACAATTTTGCGCTTCTGATCAAATGATTGATTATGCCTTTTACAAGAACTGGAACATATTTTGTCAGGACGTTGGCACTGAGCACAAGGATGTGTGTGTGTGTATGTGTGTGTGTGTGTGTGTAACAGAAAAAAGTGAACTAAACTATTTTTGGAAAGCAAGAAAAATACATGGTTATCAATTGGTCATAGTTGAACAAATTATACAGGTTTCTTACAACATGTAAGTAATCTTTTATTAGCTCATTTTAAATTAAAAAAATAACTTGGTTAGTTAAATTTACCAGCTACTGCTTGAAAGTAAAGCACTACGATTGTACTTGAGTTTCCAACTCTGAGAATAGATGGAGATTGAGAAAGTTGGTGTCAGAGCCCAGGATTAGGATTTGAGGTGTTTACAACTTGGTTTCTGGCATTGTGAACTGAGTCAGTCTCTCTCCTTGGGAGGACAGAGTCAAGGACAGACTTCTACATCTATATGGATTCACTCATGCTGTGTGGTGTGGGAGGACCAAGGATTATAGAGCTACATCCTTGACTAGTACATTCAGTATAACCAGCTTTAAGAAAAAATGCTATTAAAAAATCCCAACTTTGAAAACAGTAAATTAAGGAAACATTTATCTACTTTAAAAAAAAAGGAAAGACTGCAGTGTTCTTGTAAATAGTATGTTCCCCTGGTACATGTAAATTAACCAGATTTACTAGCAAAACAGCAAAGTTTCAGGAGAACATTATTCTGAATAACTGACTCAGCTGAACTATTAAAGGAAGGAGAAAGTGGTTGAAGAATCTAAGCTAAAGTGTTTTAAACCCTGGCATATTACCCACAAGGTTGTTGTCAAATGCCCCATCTGTTACCCTGCAGACATTTAGATGGCTCATGAGGTTGTATTTTTCCTTCAAAATGCACAGTTTACAAAGGAAAAGGGCAGGTGCTGTGACTAGCATGAGGACATCGTCTACCCTAAGAGGAGCTCCATTTCATCTGAGATTTGGTGCCAGGTCACCTACCAGAATCATCTTGTTCAAAGGAGTGGCTCTGCACCAGTGAAACATGCCGCTGCTATCAAGGCGTTCAGACTCATCTTCCATTTCGTAGAAAAATGCCCTAAATGTGGAGAATGGACAATTAGCCTGGGAACACTTGAGGCTTTGGTTAACAATGCCTCATACCCACCTCATTAGAGCCTGGAGCCCAAAGTGAATAAATAACACAAGGAAAGCAACCTGAGGTCTGTGAGACTCCAGAATAAAGATTCATGTCTGAAGGACAGGAAGGGTTCAACATCTTCAGAGCTGAAGGCACATTAAGCACTTTGGGGAAAAGCCAACAAAAATTGTGTATACACGTGTGTGTGTGAGACACACCAGTCTCTCTTTTTACCTTAGAGTAGATGTGTTCTAAGGTAGCTACTTAGGTTTTGCCCTTTGTTTTGTTACCTTAGCATCAGAAAGGTTCTGAAAAGTCTTACAAAAGAGATATCATTTGACATTTGTATAATTCAGTGTTTCACACATTTCTTTGACCACAGACACGTTACTATTTACTTAACTACTTATACTTATTTAAACACATCTGTTACTATGCCTTTTCCAACATACTGTACCATGGCATACTACGGGTTCAGCCCTGGAAACCAGTAGCTTAAGACAGCATTCTCCTGTGAGATGTTACTATCCACCCACGGAGTAATAGGACCTATTTCTCTTCGTGCTGAAGGGTTATGGGGTATTCTCTGTGAATAAATACAGCTTGTTATCCGATGCCTGGTCAAAGATTCAGACTCCAACATAATAACAAGCAATTTTTGCTCTCTTTGACCAGGTTAATTTCTAAACTGCTATGTAAAACCATAATTCTTTTGACAAAGGAACTTAGATTGACATGTCAGATCTAAAGTAATGGGACAGAGAGAGGACGCAGATAGACCAGCTGAGGTAGGAGGCTTGAGGCAGTGGAGAAGGGTTTGGAAAAGCAGCGAGGCTAATTGCTGAGGAGATCAGCCAAGGACTAGGTGCAGTTCTTAATTTTCCTCTCCATTTAAGCTCCCTACAAGCTTGGTGGTTCCAGTCATGTTCCTAGCCAGAAGACGTTGTAATATAAGCCTCAAAGTCAGCTTGACCAAAATGAGCTACCTTGTTCATTCAAATTGACGTGGCTTTTTGTGGTTTCAATATCCGTAAGTCATGAGCCCCAACCCAGAACCCTAAGAGCCAAACAGGCAGGCTCTTAACGGTGATGGTTAAACAAGACCATGGTGATTGTTAAGGGGAACACACCAAAGATTCATATCTGGTTCTGATTTTTATCAGGAGTTGGAGAACAGGCTGTATTACTCATTCATGGCCTCTTTTTTCCAGCCATGTGTAGCTTCCTCGACACTATGCCTCAGGTGCTATTATAATATAGCTAAGTTATTTTCGGGAGGTGGCCCTCAGCGCCCAAGTCTACAACAACTGTCCCTACTCTTCTGCTCACTTTCTTCAGCTTTTTTTTTTTTCCCCGCTTCCTCTAGTTCTTCCTCTCCCAAGCGCACCCCTCATAATGAATAAAGCGTCCTTAGTCTGGAAATGAAATGCCTTTTTGGCAAATGGAAGATGATCTCCTTCCAAGCACATTTTAACTTGACTCAGAGTAGCAAGTAAGTCACTGTACACATTTCTATCATAATAAAAAGCATGATCTATGTACGCAAGCTGTCACAGACAACGTCTTTCTTCATTCCGACATTATGGAAAACAGATAGGCCTTAGAGGAAACACCTGTTGGAGACAGGCATTAAAGAGAAGGCTGGAGGAGACCAGCTTCATCATAAAGGCATCCATCTGGTGTCTTCGCCAAAGCAAAACCTGATGCGATTCCATTCACCACCCCTTAACTAAAGCTCCCTCCTGCCATATGCCTCACAAATGACATGATCCTTGCAGAAGTATATTTCCCCAGAGAGACGAATAAATCATCCATGAGAATGTGCAGCGCCAGCAGCCTGAGGACTTGGACACAGGACTGGAACGTAAAGGCCGGGTCTATTGGACGGAGAGGTACCCACAGGGCACCATTCAGGTTGTCAGAGCAACCTGGGGAGCCTTTTGGGTGAGGGCACTTTCTGTGTAAGAGAGCCTGGCAGGAAACCAGGTGGGGGTCCCCTGAGAGGGCCCTGTTTGGGATGAGGGTGGGGGTTGGTCCCAAGACTAGCTTCTTCTTGCCCAAGCCAAGTGGGAGAACCAACTTCCAACGGGGAGACCCCGGGAGGCATTGAACCTTGACAAGTCCTTGGAGTCAGGTCTTGCCTTCAGCCTTGGGGAGCTGATGGCTTAGCATGCTGGGTGGGAACAGCACGGATGCCGCCCACCCAGGGCATGTGGAGAGGTCCCGGGAGGAAGCCGCCAGCGTTCTTCGCCGACAACTGCCTTGCTTCAGGCTGCTTTGATGTTCATGAAGCAAACGTCTTGTGAACCCAAGCTTGGACCCGTCCCAGCTAAGGAAGGCAGGCTCTTTCCTCTGCTCTCTGGAACCACTCTGAAGAAAACTTCTATTCTGCCCGGGCCACAGCAACCTACCCTGTAAGAATCCTGCCCCTTAGTAGCCATCCCCAATCTTTATGGCGCCCTGGACTGGTTTTGTGGAAGACGAATTTTTCCATAGACTGAGTGGGGGGATGGTTTGGGAATGACTCAAGGGCCTTACATTTATCATGCATTTTATTTTGAACATTATTACATCAGCTCCACCTCAGATCACCAGGCTTTAGATCCTGGGAGTGGGGACCCCTGACTTAAAAGGAAAATAGAAACAAGGGGCCACACGCCTTTGGTTTCCAGTGGTCGCACTTGAGGTGACAGAGATCCAGCCATGCAGGGAAACCTCTGTGTATTAGGTGGGCGAGGTGTCAGGGCCACGTCAGGAGGCATGGTTTCCCAGAGTGTAAGTCAGCTTCCATATTTCCCCCGACAAACATTCTTGACTCTGATTATTCTTGAAAATGATCCGCCAATAGAGAAGATCCTCCACTGATGACAACATCTATTAGAAAGTTCAAAAGGCACCCACAGTTCCTCTTTTGGTTTGTTTTTGCAGGGTTCATTTTTGCATGTGTTAGGAAACCCTGGCTTGCGACCCTTCCATCTGAAACCTCTCTAAAACTCCACAGGTGGCTTGTAAATTCTGAGGAGAGAGGTTGCTGGCCTGGATGCAGAACCATATATTTTTTTTGCTCAAGACTTGAGTTGAATAAAAATAACATGTTTCGTCAAGTCTCAGCCCAGGAGAAGGACAAGTCCCTTGCCTGAGTGTTGGGGAGGAGAGGCAGGATGGGTCCCTGTCTCCGGGAGGTCCAGTGCCCTTCTAGATTCAATCTTTGGGAAAATCCACTGCTACTGCTTCTTGAAAGCAGTGTTCAAGTTCTCACTGAAAAGGGAGGGAAAATCTTCAGTCCCAGATGCCTCTGGAGCTGTGGAGGATTTTGAATCTTGGGGGCCATAGCTGCTTTCTCCCCAAGGACTCAGCACAGACGTAGCGACAGGGCTTTGCAGTTCATTTTTAACCTGGAAATAGTCACTTATTGTCAATTTGGACTACCATCTTTTGTGTTCTGGGAGAGAGGAAATCACCTAAAATTGGGGAATGTGAAGGCATTTTGCCTACCCTCTGCTTCCCCCTACCTCTCTCTCAAACTTACACACATATACATCACCATATACACATGCCAGAGTCAAACCAGAATATGAGCCTTTATGGCCATATTATGATTTCATTTTTCTGGGTTTCACCTGGTCGTCATTTACTCTTTTCAAAGCATTATTTTCACCTTGGAGAGAAACTTAAGGTGTAAAATCATGGATAAAATTTGTAGTCCGTTGGCCTAGGAACCTGAATATGGGCAAGCAGAAAAGGCCTCCCGGGATTACTGAGAAGTCTTCAGGACCAAGTAACTGTGGAGGGAGCTGAGGAAGGCGAAGGGTCTATCCCACCGCCCCTCGTAGAAAGGCCTCAGGGATCGCATCCTTTTCAGAAAGAAGGGGAAAGCATGCACCAGGCTCTGTGCCCCCCCCCCCCCCACCCTCCGGTTAGACCGAGTCTCCTTGCTGAGAACCCTTTACTGGGTAAAAGTGAGAAAACCCGCCACAAAAACCTCATGGGGTGCGACATACTTTGACAACAGGTTGGTTATCTAGAAAGCACCCAGTCCTCTTGGTTCTCACGTGGGAACCTCAGGGAAGGAGAGGAATAAGAAACACAGAGGCAGGAGGGGTGAATTGGGAGATCGGGACTGACATATACACACTACTATACAGAGGGTCAAGAATCTGCCTGCAATGCAGGAGATCTGGGTTCGATTCCTGGGTTGGGAAGATCCCTTGGAGAAGAGAATGGCTACCCATTCTAGTATTCGTGCCTGCAGAATTCTGTGGACAGAGGAGTCTGGCGGGCTACAGCTCATGGGGTTGCAAAGAGTCGGACATGATTGAGGGACTAACACTTTCACACATAAAACAGGTAACAAATAAGGACCGACTGTATAGCACAGGGAACTCTACTCAATATTCTGTGATACCCTATGTGAGAGGACGTGCATGTGTGCGTGCTCAGCTGTGTCAGATTCTCTGCACCATTTCCTGCTCCAGGGGATCTTCCCAACCCAGGGATTGAACCCACATCTCTTATGTCTCCTGCATTGACAGGTGGATTCTTTACCACTAACGCCACGTGGGAAGCCCCACTACATGAGAATAGAATCTTAAAAAGAGTGAATATATGTGTATGTATAACTGATTCACTTTGCTGTACAACAGAAACATTATAAATCAACCATACTCCAATCAAAATTAATAATTAGAAGGAAAGAAACCCACTGTGGGGCAGGTAGGTTGACTGACTCTGGTTGGTTTAAGACTCTGGTGTCCCAGACAGGAGGCTTCAGTGTTAATACTGGTCACTTGACAGCTAGAATGGGGATACTTTCCAGCTAATCTGAAAAGATCATAGACAGAGAGGAAGAAGGAGGAAGGAAGAATAAAGCTTTGGAAAACTTGAAAGCCCAGAAAAGCTTCCACGTTGCCACTGTTGTTGTTTAGTTGCCAAGTCATGTCCAACTTTTTCTCGACCTCGTGGGCTGTAGCCCACCAGGGTCTTCTGTCTATAGGACTTTCCAGGCAAGAACACTGGAGTGGGTTGCCATGCCCTCCCCCAGGGGATCTTCCCGACCCAGGGATCAAACCCGAGTCTCCTGCATCTCCTTCACTGCCAGGCGGATTCTTTACCACTGAGCCACCAGGGAAACCCTGAAACTTTCCACACTTCTACCTATATATAGATAAGTCCGGTTGATGTTCAATTGAAGAAAGGACAGTGGAGTGACTGGAGTCCTGAATGTTTTAAGACAAGTAGGTTCCGGTGAATTACACCTTCCAACTTCCCTCTGGTTCCTGTCTCCTAATTCCTGGCATAAAGTCTTCACAAAGTCACTGAAGAATGATGAACTTTAGTGGTAAAGCGTGTTGGTATGACTTTAAAAAAAAAATCTGATAATGATATTTTTAAAAAAGAGAGGTGTTAAACATCTGAATATCAGAATAGTCTTATTTCGATCTACTCAGGAGAATATAGACTGTGTTCCGATGTGAACCAAGCCAGCCATGAGGAGGGCGTTTTGTTTGCTTTTAAATGCTGATTTCCAGCTGGAGTCAACCAAATCCACGGCCTCTGTTTTCCATGTTTACCATATGAATTCTCCACGAGGACATTTCTTTCCACCCTCTTGCCTTAGAAGTTAGTCCTGAGGTCAGAAGGGCCCCGGCCCAGGTGAAGGCAAGAAGGAGAGGGTGTTTCCATGAGATAAACCCACATCTAAGCTCGCACGCGAGCATCTCTCTGCTAAGTTTTACTTTATTTCTGACGAGTGTAAACCGACAGATTCTCTGCAGAGCATATTCTGTGAAAGCATTCATGCAGGCATCTCAGAACTGAAAATTGTTACCAGACAGGAGATGGAGGAGAAAGATAAAAAAGGACAATTCCCTTCTTCCTCGCCCATTCCCCAGATGGACCCTCATTTAAATCTCTTTTTATTTTATGGATATTGCATTTGGGATTTCCTACAATGTGAGGACAAATGAGGCATGACCCGGAGCAGCGGATACCTTTAATAAAGGCTGGAGTCTGTGCCCTGGGCGAGAAGTCTGGGTGGGGGGGTGGGGGGGGATAAGCCTCACCTCTCCTGGGAACCATCTCCTTAGCTAATCTTAGAGGCATGAGGTTGTGTTTTCAGGTGCTCTTTCCAGCATGTTCTAAATATCAAATGACCCCGTAAACACAGAAGTAGATCGGAATGAAAAATACGTTCCTCCCTCAGACAGTTTGGGATGCAATTTTCTCTGTTCAGTGGGCTAAGAACTGAATGATGGAGTCAGTTACTCACATACTTTTGATCTTAAAAGGAAAACACATTACAGGGAAAAAAAAAAAAAAACACGTTAAAGGAAACAAATGCATACTTCAGGCAAAAGATTTAGTGTTGGCGGGGAGGATATACAAGTGGGAAATAGGAAATTGAAATATCTGAAAACTAGTTTGTTTTTCATTATATTGATATACTTTCTGAGGTTTTAAAAGGTCGAGCCTGGGTCAGATTAGGGTAACGAAAATGCTTTCCTTATGCAGTGGGGCGAGAGGTTTGGCCTTGACAATTACTACTAATAATTCCCTCCTCAAGAAATTAGGACTGGGAAAAAACAACATCCATCAAAATGTTACAGTTGTGAGTGTGCACATATTCTTGAGTGTGTGTGTGTGTGTGTGTGTGTGTAAGAAAGAGACAGAAAGAGAGGGAGGGGTATTAAATTGAAAGGGACGCAAATTGTATAGAGGAGATAAAATAATTCCAGGGTATATGGATATTACTGGATTCATTTTCTGGAAATAGGGTGTTATTTGTGAAGACTTCTTATCTACATTCCTTAGTTTCTCTGAAATCCCTGAGGCTGAAGTTCAAGATGGAGACAAATTATTCGTGTGCTGGTGATTACAGACTTTTGGAAACCGTGGAAGGACTTAACGATATGTCGAGGGCCACAGACTCTAGACTTTTCCCCACATCTGGAAGCCATCTCTGGAGGGAAGTCTGTGGAGTAATGGCATTCTGGGTGCGATAGCATTTTTCTTTAGCACCTGTGACCTGTTAGGAAGCAAGGGACGCAAGGGAGATGGAGGCCACTCGGCATCTGTCATGATGCAGAGCCCTCCTCCCGCGTTGTATCTTATAGGATGGTTATTTTTTAAACATGGTCTGCCTTGATTAAAGATGAAAAGTTAGGATTAGTGGTCTCTGGTGGGAGAGAAATGGCTGTGATTAAAGTGATTAAAGTTGGGCTGATATTGGTGATGAAAGCTAAGAGTCCAGTTTCTTTGGTGGGAGACAGGAGTCCCAGGATGAGAGCGGGGAAGACAGGTCTCGAGCATTGTTACTGAGATGTCCCCTGGGTGTTAAGTCTTTCCATTAAAGATAAGTGAGAACTAGGGGAAAGGAGGGGAATGTTGATTGTGTTCTGTTCACCTCTAGCTTGAAATTGGGCTTCTCAGGTGGTGCAGTGGTAAAGAATCTGCCTACCTATGCAGGAGACGCAGGTTTGATCCCTGGGTTGGGGAGATCCCCGGAGGAGGAGGAAATAGCAAGTCACCCCAGTAATCTTGTCTGGGCAATCCCATGGACAGCAGAACCTGGTGGGCTATAGTCCATGGGGGTCGTAAAGAGTTGGACACAATTGAGCAACCGAGCATGCACACACAGTTTGAAATTAAGTTTCTGCAGCACGTCAAGCACGTCACTTTCCTTATGTGTGACTATGGAGATGACACTCATCATTGGATTTCTGGAGGCTGAGGCCTGCTGCACCAGGAAACCATCCAGATACCCCATCACTTACCCCTACTGCCTAAGGTCCAGATGGAAAATTTGGGGAGTCACGTTTGCCTTCCCAATATTGTCTACTTGGGTGCAGTCATTTATAGGAAGGAGAGAGGGAGGGAAAGAGAAAGGGGGAGAGATTATACAAACTTTCTGGAAACAGAACAGACGTGTGGACGTGGAGTGGAGAGAGGGGGGTGGGAAAAATTGGGAGATTAGATTGACATATATAGACTACCATTTGTAAAATAGAAAGCTGGCAGGGACCTGCTGAAAAGCACAAAGGGCTCAGTTCGGGGCTCTGTGATGATCTAGGGGGTGGGCGGAGAACGCAATGGCAGCCCACTCCAGTGTTCTTGCCTGGAGAATCCCAGGGACGGCGGAGCCCGGTGGGCTGCCGTCTCTGGGGTCGCACAGAGTCGGACACGACTGAAGCGACTTAGCAGCAGCAGCAGAGGGGTGGAATGTGGGGAAGGGAAGTTCACGAGGGAGGGATATGTGTATACATAAGGCTGAGTAACTTCGATGTACAGCAGAAACTAACGCAGTGTTGTAAATCAACTATGCCTGTGTGTGTGCTAAGTCGCCTTGGTCGTGTTTGACTCTATGTCACTGTATAGGCTGTAGCCTGCCAGGCGCCTCTGTCCATGGGATTTTCCAGGCAAGAATGCTGGAGTGGGTTGCCACGCCCTCCCCGGGGGGCTCTTCCCCACCCAGGGATGGAACCCATGTGTCTTATGTCTCCTGCATCGGCAGGCGGGTTCTTTACCACTAGCGCCACCTGGGAAGCCCATAAATCAACTATACTTCGTTACGAAAAACAAAAAACGAAATCACCACCAAATATACACACACTGAAATGCCTCTTGTCCCATGGAACCATGGTGAATGCTAGTAAGTGAGCTGTAACTTGCATCTTTCTGGCTCCGTCTCACAGCAGGGACAAGAGCACCATCACGAATCCTCCAGCACGGAGAAGTCCATGCATGCCCCTCTTCACTGCCCCTGGAGACCACATGGAAGACCCCCAAGTAACGCACTGTCAAGGGTTTCATCTGAGAAGCTTTGGCTTTTATAAATTAGAGTAAGCTGGCATCTGTTTAGAATTATATGGCTACTTAACACAAACACAAGTAATATTTAACTACCCAGTGAGTCATTTCCGGACTATTTTGCAAGAATGCAAATTCTTTCTTATCATCTCTTTCTCTTCCATATCAAAATGTCCATGGAGAAAGATTCTAAGTTATGCATGAGCTCTCATCATCCTGTGAAAGAAGAGAAAATAAACTACATGTTCTGTGAATTCTTCTCGCAGCCTCTTCTATTTGGTCATCTGCCAGGAGCCCGTTCTCCTTTACTCAGGACTCCAGAGCAAAAGTGGAACAAAACCACACCAAATTTCAGGCGTCTTGATGATTACTTTAGCGGACTCTTTGATTCTTGTATCTTATGTGTGTGTGTGTGTGTTTAGTTTATTTAGTTTTAGTGGGAAATTGAGGCTCTATAATTGAGGAGTCTGGCTCTTTGTGACACCGTGGACTATATTCTCCAGGCCAGAATAATGGAGTGGGTAGCCTTTCCCTTCACCAGGGGTCTTGCCAACCCAGGAACTGAACCCAGGTCTCCCGCATTGATGTTGAAGCTGAAACTCCAATACTTTGGCCACCTGATGTGAAGAGCTGACTCATTTGAAAAGACCTTGATGCTGGGAAAGATTGAGGGCAGGAGGAGAAGGGGACGACAGAGGATGAGATAGTTGGATGGCATCGTCGACTCAATGGACATGAGTTTGGGTAAATTCCAGGAGTTGGTGATGGACAGGGAGGTCTGGCGTGCTGTGGTTCATGGGGTCGCAGACAGTTGGACACAACTGAGCGACTAAACTGAACTGAATTGAGGAGTCAATTGCATGTTATGACACTCTTTATTCACTTCTACTTTCCCAAGCTATTCAACACCCTATTAATCTAAACACAAAACTTTTAGTAAGAGCTTGGAATGAGAATTAATGTCTTTGCAAAATTATCCTGAAATTAATTTGTGCCTATTATTTCCAGACATCTCATGCAATAGTGGTCAACCTATCTAGAACAGGATCAAAGCAATTTTTTTTTTTTCTGTGAAGGGCCAGCTTTGCAGGCCAAGAGACAAAACTGATATTATGTAGGTATACAGCAAGACAGAAAATAATTTTTCACAATTTCTCATTGATGATATTTGAAATATGATAATAATCATAAAGTGAAAGTCACTCAGTCATGTCCAACTCTTTGTGACCCAATGGACTGTCACCCACCAGCTCTTCTGTTCATGGGGACTCTCCAGGCCAGAATACTGGAGTGGGGAGCTGTTCCCTTTTCCAGGGGATCTTCCTAACCCAGGGACCGAACTCAGGTCTCCCATATTGCAGGAAGATTCTTTGCCATCTGAGCCACCAGGGAAGTTCCAATAATAATCATAATAAATATAATTTTCTATTACAGATCTAATAATGAAAAGAAAGAGATTTTCAAAAGTACTTTGATTAACTGGCAAACAAAATTAGTGTTCTTATCATCAAAATCAATTGCAAATGCTCACATGCTAATGCTAACAAGATTTAATTCAAAGATTTATTATCTTGAAAAAAATTTTTTTCACACAGATGGGTACTGCAAAATACTGATACTGCCCCATGAGTATATGATTCTAATTGAGAATATTCATCACTTAGGAGACATTATTAGACCCTTCTCTCTATATCTGCCTTTAGCATGTCATCATATGGCAGATTAATCACTTGCAACTGAAAGATAGGTGGAAACACCTTACTTGCACCGTTAAATGAACTTAAAATACAGACGTTTCCTTTGCCCTCATAACAAGGTCCAAACAAACACATGAACTTAATCCTGGAACTGGTTGTAAGTTCTACGAGATCAGAAAATATATTCACTGCAAATATGTGTGGAAACAGTGATTGCACCATTAGTTTTAACTTCTGATATCATGGGTAATGTATAAAGGAGCATGACATTAGTTGTGATTCAAAGAACAATAATTGTCATTTTAGTGACTTTATCATAAAACAAGTTTCATATATAAGCTGTTTTGTCTTTTAGTTTTATGTTTGATAGTTTAAGAAAAACAGTGAATGCTAGATTCTGAAGAGATCAATAAAAGTGATCAAGGAAAACTCTTATTCAGAAAAATTTCAGTCTTGACCCAGAGTTCAAAAACTGACAATAAATCCTTACCACTACTAAGCTCTTACATGGTTTTGCAATAGGGTAAGTCAGGATATTCAGCTTCTGTTTCTGACAAAAATTCACAGAACTAACAATGGTGAAGTCTGGAAGAGCCAAAGAAGTTCACTACTGTTGCTACTGACCTAATAACTCAGGATAAATTAAAACATTTTCCACAAGCTACTGGCTGATTAAAAAATATATACATTATATTCATGAATATAATAAATATACACAGTACACACCTTGCATTTTACAAGTTTTGAAAATTTGTCAAACTATGAATTTCTGCTCCCCATGTATTTTTATCAAGATCACTATCAGTTGTAACACATCTTAGTAGATTCCACTTCAGATTGTACTGAATTAGTATTTGTCACCTTTTTTGAATATATTTTCACATGGAAGTTGTGCTATGCAGACTAGTCACAGAGGATAATTTTTCAGTTACTTCAAATTCGGCATTTGTTTCTTTCATAAACAACAATTAAAAACAGTAACATTTATTGACTCATAATGAGCTAAGGGAAACCCCTCAAAATCATTTGTCTTATTTTTTAAATGGCTACTGATATAGTTTCCAAGGTCAGCTATTTAAGCAAGAATTATTGCTGAAGAATTAATGGTATTAAATTCCATTTTCTGTGACATACTTATTGGTTGTTGCAATCAAACAGTATAATTGGTTCACAATCAGTGACCTCCCTTGCTTGGTTACCAAATGAGCCACTTATAAATAAACTTTGTTTGCAAATTCTGTTGTGATGAGATAGTCTTTTACATTTTTCTAATTGTAACAAGTGCTTTTGAATAGGAATATTGTGATAAGTGCCTAATCTGATATCATCAATATATATTTCATTCAGTCAGCACCATTAAATACTGTCACTGCAAATTAAACAAACTGCTTTGCTATTGCAAGCCATTATACAAAACAAGTGGTAGGCTGAGGATTTGGCCTGCAGGTCATAATTTTCCAGTCCCTGACTAGAACACACCCTGACATCATTTTAAAACAAACATTTGCACAGACCAAAAATATCACAAAGTCCATGTGGCATTTAACGGTAAATTTTTGCATGTGTTATCTTTAATTCTAATATGCTTGGGTTTTTTTGATTTGCAAATTAAAAGTGTCAAATTATAGTTAAAGAGAGAAGTTGCTGCAAAGAGACAGTTTTACATCAACTTAAGTGATCACTGAAATTTTAATAGAAAGATTAAAAAAAAAAAACAACTAGAAAAAGTAGCCATGGAGAAAAGCACTTCCAGATGGCAGTAAGGACCTCCAAAACTCTACTCTTCCATAAAAGCAATGAGAACACTGATAAAAATTCTCAAAATCAACTTTTTCAGAACTCTGGAAATTAGCCAGATGCCTGAAGCAATCTGAGAAGTGTACAATTCAAGAAAACTGACAGGATCTCGGTAAGAACGGTAAGTTTTTTTTGCATTGTAACTTGCCTTAATCCCATCCCCTCTCCCCAGCTCTATGGTAGCCTTGAAGTCCAAAAGCCTCACAATCACGGTGGGCAGGAAAACCAGCATTTCAGCATCGACTGGAGGGAGAAGAATGGATTTGAACTTTCCCCCAAAGCCCTATTTACAGAAAATGTCACCATTTAGCTTATTGCGGCTCCCTGGAGACACCCCATCACAGGACTTGCCTTTATTTGACCTGACTCCAAGTTTCTTCAGTGGGAATAACTGGTTCTCCTGGGAAAATTTTCCAAAAATGATGAGCAGCAGTGGTTTAAAACTGTAGATACTTGAGGCAAAGCTAACAGTGTGGCAAACAAGAGGCTAATCAAAATCCTTAAACAGAAAAGCTGGAGAATAAGTCCATGGGGGCGGGTGCTCTGAACTTACTCATTCTAGGAATCTGAAAGCAGCCACACGCACGTGCAAGGCTCTGCACGTGATATCCAGGAAACACCTGAGACATCTTGCAACCCTCATATCTGGGTGACTTGGAGACTGCACAGGCAGGAAGTACAGGCCAAGGCAGAGATGGGAACTGCTAAGGTGTTGAAGGCATTCCCCAACATGCATACAGAGTACATATGATAAAATATTTGCAAATAATAGATATCTGAAAAGAATTTGGTCAGGAAAAATACATAACTCTTAGAATTCAACAACAAAGACAAGCCAATTAAAAATGGATAAAAGGCTTGATAGTTATATAAATGACCAATAAGCACATGAAAAGATTCTCATCATTAGGCCCCAGGGAAATTCAAATAAAAACTATAACGAGGTACCACTTCACCCCGACTAGGATAGCTATAACAGAAAAGACAGACAATATACTATATTGTCTAATATACTATATTGTCTAAAGTATATATACTTTGCCACTATACTATAAAAAAACCACTGTACTGAGCTGCAAAGGGTGAACCGTATAGTAGGTGAATTACATCTCAATAAATATTCATAAAAAAACAAAGTAGTCACAGAAGGGATGAAGTGAGGTATTCTATTTGTCTTCCGGCAGGTTCAAATTCGCCTCTGATCCAATTAACTATAACTGTACAGTGTACTTGGAGAAGGCAATGGCAACCCACTCCAGTACTCTTGCCTGGAAAATCTCATGGACGGAGGAGCCTGGTAGGTTACTGTCCACGGGGTCGTGAAGAGTTGGACACGACTGAGACACTTCACTTTCACTTTTCACTTTCATGCATTGGAGAAGGAAATGGCAACCCACTCCAGTGTTCTTGCCTGGAGAATCCCAGGGACGGGGGAGCCTGGTGGGCTGCCCTCTATGGGGTTGCACAGAGTTGGGCACGACTGAAGTGACTTGGCAGCAGCAGGAGAAGTATAGCGTACTATGATACATCCAATCACTGACATCAATAATGATAACTGAATAATCCAGAAGTTAAATTATAGTCAAGACATTCTTTCATAAAGAATCAGGAAAAGTGCCTACTATGCTCCTAGGAATATTTTTACCTAAAATTATGTAAACAGTAATGATGCTTAGGTATGATCTGGGAAAAGTTATCCAAAATGATTCATTCTAAGACTTTTGATTCACTGAAGTTGAAGATATCTTGCAATTATTAGGAGTATCTCATATGAAAGAGATTAATAGAATGTAAGACTATTGACACTTCCTCTCTAAGGCTTACAGAGAGCTTCTGTATGCTTGAGTTGCATGAGAACACAGATCATGTGTGTGATCTAGCATATAATACAGTGTTTGGCACCTTATGATTAAGAGGACATCCACTGAATTCCCAACAAATATTTGTTGACTGACTGAGTAGAGAGTGAGTAGCTGATGAAAGCCATTGTCTCTAAACTTGGCCAGTTGGGTTGCCTTATTACTGGTTTAAGAAAGTTACAGTAAGTCCAGGGCATCTCTCCTACTATCAAGAAATTAAAAAACAAAATTCAACTGCTTTATAGTTTACACCTCCCATGATTTTAGGGAAATTCACCATCTACTTGTAGATATATGGTAATTACAGCAAGATGTGTTCCTGTCACCCACAAACTGGGAAAAAAGAGGTGAATCTTAAAGTAATAAAATCCACATGATGAATACCATGCAACGCACATGAGAACAAGTCAAGGGATTACCTAGAGCTCCCACATTCCTTGGGAAATAAAGGCTCAAGATAGAAAGCTAAATATGATTGTGCTTTAGTGATGGGCTTAATAAATACTACTGTCTACAAAATCATCTCTAAACAAATCTTCCTTTGATCTAGGAAATGAGTAACTGTAACCAACATCATCTATCTGACATCTTCTGTCTTACCATAAGAAAAGTTTCTCGCCTTCTTGGGCTCAAACTCTTGTGGCAACAGGTTGGGAAGATGGCTCTGAGTGTAATGTGTAAATGCAACAGGCTGTTAGCAGCCTAAGGGTCCTTCAACCAACTCATTCTGCTCTAATTTCATGTTGGTCAGGCACATCCAGATGAGGATCTCTTTCATCATAGGGGCCACGTATTGAATGAGCGCTCCTGGAAAGCCCCACACGAGGTGCTTCATGTTTATTACGCTAATCCTCACATTGACTCTGCCGTTACCTAATTTTCAGATGACGAGAAGCTAGGTAACTTGATGAAGATACTGTCGTTGCTCTGTGAATAAGGAGGGATGCCCTGGCCACACAAACCCAGCATTTAAATTCATAGGTGGTTTTATTGTAAAGTAAGATACGACTGCTTTGTTGGTACCTGTCTTTTCCCAGAGGGCAAATCAAAGCCTATCAAGCTGAAAACTAGACTCTGATGTGTGGCAAGTAACCAATATGAATACCATCCCGTGAAAGGGCTTGAAAGCAAGCAAATACCGTTAACTTCTCCAATTTAAACATTCATATCAACACTGAGAAAGGCAAGAGTACTGGAAATTCCTTAAAAAAAAAAAAAACAAGCATTTCTGCAATCTGATGAATTTATTAGTGAACAAATGGGACATAACAGGACATAGAGTTATGTCCCGTTTTCGAAAGAGACATAGTTTGATCTTGTTTATAAGCAACTATTTAGCCTAAGTTTTGATGGGTAGGTAATGGCTTTTGTTTTTACTATCATTATAGTCTGGCCTTTTCCAGAATGTCATATACTTTGAATCATACAATATGTAGCTTTTTCAGGCTGACTTCTTAGAAACAGACAAAATTTAAGATTTAATCATGTCTTCTTGTGTCTTGATAGATCAGTTTTTAAAATTGCTAAATAAAATTCAATTCTGTGTATATAGCAGTTTGTTATCAATCCATCTATTTAAGGCCATCTTGGTTGCTTATAGGTTTTTTTTCTTTTGGTGATTCTGAATAAGCTGCTATAACATTCACATGCACATTTTTGTGGGGAGGTAAGTTTTCCAAGGTTTTGTAGGTTATCATAGAACCGTTCAGCTTCTTTGGCATTAGAAGTTGGGGCATAGACTTGGATTACTGACTACTGTGAAATTGAATGGTTTGCCTTGGAAACAGAGATCATTCTGTCATTTTTGAGACTGCACCCAAGTATTGCATTTCAGACTCTTTTGCTGACTATGAGGGCTACTCCATTTCTTCTAAGGGATTCTTGCCCACAGTGGTAGATGTAATGGTCTCCTGAATTAAATTCAACCCATTCTGGTCCATTTTAGCTCACTGATTCCTAAAATGTCTTGCCATCTCCTTTTTGACCACTTTCAATTTACCTTGATTCATGGACTTAACATTCCAGGTTCCTATGCAATATTGTTTTTAAGAGCATCGGACGTTACTTCCATTACCAGTCACATCCACAACTGAGCGTTGTTTCTGCTTTGGCTCTGTCTCTTCGTTCTTTATGGAGCTATGTCTTCACTCTTCTCCAGTAGCATATTGGGCAACTAGCAAAAGTAGTCATGTGTGGATGTGAGAGTTGGACCATAAAGAAAGCTGGGTGCCAAAGAATTGATGCTTTTGAAATGTGGTGTTAGAGAATACTCGTGAGAGTCCCTTGGATTGCAAAGAGACCAAACCAGTCAAACCTGAAGGAAATCAGGCCTGAATATTCATTGGAAGGACTGATGTTGAAGCTGAAACTCCAATACTTTGGCCACCCGTTGCAAAGAACATTAGAAAAGACCCTGATGCTGGGGAAGATTGAAAGCAGGAGAAGGGGACAACAAAGATGCGATGGTTGGATGGCATCACTGACTCGATAGACATGAGTTTGACCAAGTTTGGGGAGTTGGTGATAGACAGGGAAGCCTGGTGTCCTGCAGTCCATGGGGGTAGAAAAGAGACTGAGCAACTGAACTGAAATGACTGAAGTTGGGCAAACATTTCAAAGAAGTTGGGCAAACATTTCAGAAGCCAATTACTAGATTTTATGGTAGGACTATGCTTAATCCGCCAGGGAGGTCTGGCATGCTGCAGTCCACTGGGTCGCAAAGAGCTGGGCATGACTGAGCTGAACTGATGTTTAATTTTGTAAGAAACCTCCAAACCATCTCCCAAAAAACTTTGTCCTTTTTCATTCCCACCATCAATGAATGGCTATGCATCCTTGATACTGTCAATTTTGTCGAATTTTTGCTAAATGAATAGGTAGGTGGTGGTACTTCATTATTATTTTAATTTGCAATTCTGTCAGGACAAATGACTTGAGCATTTATTCTATACGCTTAATTTCAACCTGTATATTTTCTTTGGTGAACTGTCTTTTCAGTTACTCTACCCATGTTTTAACTGAATTGCTTTCTTATTGAGTTTTACAAGTTCTTTGTTTTGTTTGGATACAAGTCCTTGTTCAGTTATGTATTTTGCAAAAATTTGCTCCCAACCTGTGGCTTATGTTTTCATTTTCTTAGCGGTGTCTTTCGAAGAGCAGATTCTCTTTTGTTTTCCTATTTTCATTTTTATTGATTTATCCTGTAATTTTATTATTACTTTTCTTCTGCTTGCTTTAGGATTAAATTTTTTCTTTCTCTATTCTCTTATGGTAGAATCTTAGGTTATTAATTTTAGTTACTTCCTCTTCTCTAATATATACATTTAATGTCATAAGTTTCCCTTTAGGCTATATCCCACCTATTTTGATAACCTGTATTTTCTTTTTAAAGCTTTCTTTACACCTTCTTCTTGTACTTATGTGTTATTTAGAAGTTATTTCTACCTATTTGGGAAATTTTTTCATCTCTCTGTTACTAATTTCTTTTTGTTAGTTTAATTTCACTGTGTTCTGAGAAATATTTTTTATTATTTTAATGCTTTTAATTTTAAAATTTTTATTGAAATATATTTGGTTTATAATTCTGTGTTAGTTACCACTGTATGGCAAAGTTAATCTGTTATACAGATATACATATACATCTACTCTTTTAGATTCTTTCGCCATATAGATCATTACAGACCATTGAATAGAGTCTCCTGGTGCTACATAGTAGGTCCTTACCAGTTATCAATTTTATATATTGCTTGTTGTCTAGTTGCTAAGTCATGGCCGACGCTTTTGAGACCCCACGGGCTGCCCATAGGATTTTCCAGGCAACAATGTTGGAGTGCATTGCCGTTTCCTTCTCCAGGGGATCTTCGTGACCCAGGAATCACACTCACGGCTCCTGCCACGTCTCCTGCATCTCAGGTGGGTTCTTTACCACTGAGCCACCAGGGAAACCCATTTTATGCATCGTAGCATATATACGTCAACCCCAATCTCCCAATTACCCCCTCCCAACCTCCCTGCTAACCATAAATTTGTTTTCTCCATCTGTGACTCTATTTCTGTTTCATAAATAAGTTCATTTGTGCTACTTTTTTGTTAGTATATTTTCTGTAGCCCAGGGTGTAGCCTATTTTGTACATTTAAGAATGTGCTGGAGCATTCTAAAAATGTCAGTTAGAACAAGTTGATTGATAATGCTGTTCAGATCAACTATATCCTTTATGATTTCCTGCTAATTTGGCCAATTACTGAAAAGGAGGTCATGAACTCTCCAATTTTGAGTGGATTTATCTATTTCCTCTTTTATTAGCTTTAACAATTTTTTGCTCTGTGTATTTCGAAGCTCTTTATGTATTTTTAGGTGAACATTTAGGATTGTTATCTTAAAGGATTGACTTCTTCATCATTATGTAAGTCCCTCTTTATCTGTGACAATTTTCCTTGTTTTGAACCATCTTTGATTAAAATGAATATAGCTACTCAAGCTTTCTTTATGATTAGTGTTAGCATGGTTTATCTTTCTCCATCTTTTCATTTTTAACCTATGCAAATATTTATGTTTAAAGTGGGTTTCTCATGGATGGTATGTAATTGGGTTCTATTTCTTTATCCACTCTGACAGCTTTGGTCTTTCAGTTATTTTATTTGTGTGCTGTGTTCAGTTGCTATGTCATGTTTGTCTCTTTGCAACCCCATGGACTGTAGCCCACCAGGCTCTTTTGTCTATGGGATTTTTCAGGCAGGAATACTGGAGTGAGTTGCCGTTTCCTCCTCCAGGGAATCTTCAGGACCCAGGGATTGATCCCATGTCCCTAGCATCTCCTGCATTGGCGGGTGGATTCTTTACCACTGTGCCAGTTATTAAAAGTGATTATTGACCTATTAGATTGTCTACTATGTTTTATAATTGTTTGCTATCTTCTGCATTTACTCTTTCCCTACCTTTTATGCCTTCTCTAGTTGGAGCATTCGGATAAGATTTCATTTTATCTCTTCTCTCACTCATACTCTACCAAAAAAGAAAATCACATTTTTTTTTTTTTTTTAGTTCTTCTACACCTTAAAAGTGCATTCCAGTATACATGAGGTGCAAATACTGTTTGATTCCACTTATACAAGGTACCTGGAACAGTCAACTTCATAGACTCAGAAAGTACATTGGTAGATGCCAGGGGCGGGGGAGGAGAGGAGCAGGGGAAACAGGAAGTTAGTGTTTAATGGGGCTGGAGTTTCAGTTTAAGAAGGTGAAAAACTCAGGAGATGGATGACGGTGAGGGCTGCACCACAGCGTGATCGAGTTTAGTGGCCCTGAACTACAGGGTTAAACGTGGTTAAGAGAGTGTGCTTTTTATTATGTGACTTTTACCACAATAAAAAATTAGAAAAAGAGAATACAAAAAAGAATAGGAGTTGTCTTCAAATGTGCAACATATATCTTTAACTAAACTAAGTCCGTCTTCCAGTAACACTGTGCTACTTTCTGTTTAGCCCCGGTGCTCGTAACAGACTATCCCCACTTCCTCGTTCCCATCTCTTATGACACTATAGCTTATCATTTCAAGTATTTATGTGCTATAATCATCCAATACAAGTTTACTATTACTAATTTAAACACGTATATTTTAGTTTAATTAGGAATAAGAAAAATTAAAATATTGTATTTTACTTGCATTTATCCCTTCTCTAATGCTTTTCTTTTCTTTATATAGGTCTGAGATTCTGACCTAGATCAATTTTCTTCTTCTTGGAAAGACCGTCTTCCTTTCTAACCTTTCTTGAGTTTTCTTGAAGGAGAGGCCTTCTGGTGATGTAAACTCCCTAAGTTTTTGTCTGTCTGAGAAAGTGTTTAGTTTTCCTTCACTTTTGAAGGACAGCTTCACTGCGTATAAAATTTTAGGTTGAGGTGATATTTTTTTTCTTTCAATACTTTAAATATTTCACTCCACTCTCTTCTTCCTTACAGCTTCTGACAAAAAGGCCACTGTAATTCTTAACCTTGTTTCTCTTAAGGTAGAGTATTTGGTTTTTTTTTTCCTCCTCCTCTGGCTTCTTTCACAATTTTCTTTTGGGGTTTGTCTTTTTTATTTTTTAGCAGTTTGAATATGATATGCATAGCTATAGACATTTTTGTATTTATTGTTCTTGCTGTGTTCTGACCTTTCTGGATCTGTGATTTGTTGTCATTAATTTTGGAAAAGTTCTCAGCCAATATTCACTTTAAATATTTCTTCCACTCCATTCTTTCCCTCTTCTCTTCACATTCCAACTATGCAAATATTTACACATTGTGAGAAATTGCCCCGTGTTTCTTCAATACAGTTCTGAGTTTTTTTTAAATCCTTTTTCTCTTTGATATTGGTCTGGGGAATTTCTGATGACATATCTTCAAGCACATTTATTCTTCCTTGTGCTTTGTCCAGTCCATGAATGAGTCTATAAAGACATTTTTTGTTTCTGTGACAGTGTTTTTAATTTCTAGTATTTCCTTTCTTTAGAGCCCTTAACATATTAACCATACTCGTTTTACATCTCTTACTAATTCCAAATTGATGACACCTGTTGAGTCTTAATCTAACACTTGCTCTGTCTCTTCATATAGCACTTTTCCCTTGCCTTTTAGCATGCTTTGTAATTTTTTTTCTTTTTTGCAGTGGGATATGATGTATTAGATAATAGAAACTAAGGCAAACAGGTCTGTAGCATGAGATTTTATGATATTCTGGCTAGCAGTTACACTATGCTTAATGTCTGCTATAACTGTAGTTTCCCAAGGATTCAAATTCCTTTAACATCTGTGCTTTTGTCTCATCTCAGGATTTCTCAGAGAACTCTTTCTTAAATAGTCTCTACCTTGAAGCTCTTTCATCTATAATTTACTGTGGTTATACTGAAGCCTCCCAGTAGTAATGTACGGGAGAAAGGAAGATTATGTAATTTTGTGATTAAATCTCAGTTTTTCAGTGGCCGTGGATCTTGGGGCTGTAATTGTTAAGGGTGCATTTTATCTCTACTTGTTCCCCTCAAGTGAGACAGGAAGGCTAGAGGAGGCTGAGCAGGAGAAATGCCATTCCCTCACCATTCCCTTAGGTTTTAGACTAAGCATAAGAAAACTCGTTTCCCAGGGAGAGTAGGTCTTTGTTCCAGAGAACCCTCTGGGTGTATTTCGCTATGGTCACCCTCCCCCTCCTTCTTCCAGAGTTACTGGGGGGATTTTTGTTTGTTTGTTTGGTGTGAGAATTTGATAGAGCTCCTGTACATGAAAGTCCCCCAAAGTGTGGAGGTCCCTCTAAGTCTCCACTCTTCACCTAGGCCACACTTGGTTCAGTTCAATTACTCAGTTGTGTCCGACTCTTTGCGACCCCATGGACTGCAGCACGTCAGGCCTCCCTGTCCATCACCAACTCCTGGAGCTTACTCAAACTCATGTCCATTGAGTTGGTGATGCCCTCCAACCATCTCATCCTCTGTCGTCCCCTTCTCCTCCTGCCTTCAATTTTCCCCAGCATCAGGGTCTTTTCCAGTGAGTCAGTTCTTAGCATCAGGTGGCCAAAGTATTGGAGCTTCAGCATCAGTCCTTCCCATGAGTATTCAGGACTGATTTCCTTTAGGACAGACTGGTTTGATTTCCTTGTAGTCTAAAGGACTCTCAAGAGTCTTCTCGACCACTCAACCTCCAGTAATTAATAAAAATTGCTATTTACATGTTCCTGCCACTTTATGGCTCCAGCGGCCCTTCCCCCAGGAAAGCAGACCTCACCTGTAACTCTCTGCGTTCCAGGGCGACCATCTGCTCTGTAACCTCGGTGTTCTGATGGTGAAGAAAAGTCTTTAATTTTCAGTTTGTTCAGCTTTTTCCTGTCATAAGGACAGGAGTGATAACTTCAAAGCTCTTTTATATGTTGGAGCTAAAACTGGAAATTTGGTGACGCCTTTTCTTATTCTCCATAATGCCAGCTTCAGAGGCTGGTTCCTCCGTGTCATAGAATCAGGCAGCTCAGCTTTCAAATACGGCTCACATTTCAGCACATCCCCTCTCTACCTGTCTAATCAGAGAACTCCCCTTTCAATAATTAAATATACTTTCTTTATGGGTCATTATGATGTGATTTATGACACGTATGTAATTGTCAGGATTACTGTGGGTAATTAAAACATGAAGCAAAGGCTGCCAGAGGCTTCAGTCACTTTCAGTGCCCTCATTAAAAATCAGGAGCTGACCAAATTATACATAAACTGGTTTGCACAAGTTTCCAGCAAAACCTAATTATGAAACTTATCCTTATTCTATCAGAACTCACTCCATTAGTCATGCAAATTCTGAAAATGATTAAGCTATTTCATGTGCTGGGACTGTGGAATTAATAATAAAGAGATGAGTTGCGGTAATCAGACCTTACTATGAAACTTTATTACATCAGGTTGCTCTGGGTCATACCACACCTTTTCCTGATCCCACACCCAGCACAATATGCACACATATGTACGCGTGCATGCACACACACCCACGCATACCTGCAAGATGGTTTAATGAATGGCGTAATGCTTTTAGCTGATTTGTGATAACTTAAGCGAGAGCTAAAACCAAGAGGAGAAAGATTCTCAAATGCTGCATGTGCATTGTCTTGGAATCGATCAGAGAAAGATATTTGGTATTTATCATCAGAGGAATCCTTTCTCTGACCAGAAAAAGCAAAGTAGCACAAGAAGAAATCATTGACTGTGGGGATGTTTCAAGCTACGGCAGCTGGAGCAGGAGCAAGTGATAACTTAAATCTTGAAAGAGCTTTAGATGATCATGTTTCATCTCATCTAGTTTTACTGATAGAGGACTTAGCCTAGAGAACATATGTGGCTGCCAGTGAATAAGAGAACCAGGTTCCAAGCTTGTCTGTTTTAATGTATGGAAGGCCCTGGATTGATGAGGAAATCGGAGAGCATCAGGGTTTTCTCAGCATGGACTGGGTCAAAGAACATGGACGGCAGGTTCACATTTAGTTTGCAGAGTACACTGTCTGGCTGGGAGAATCGTGGCTTCAGCTGAGATAAGAGAGCTGCTCTATGGAAACAGAGATACCACAATGCCTATCCAAAAGAGGCTGAGAACTTTGACTGAGTACATCTCTGGGGAAGCAAAAGTAAATAACAATTAGAAGATAAGGAAGGAAGAAGAGAGGGATATAAAAAGAGAGGGAGAAGGAGGGAGAAAGGAAGAAAGAGAACAAAGACAAGCCTACTTTATAGACGGATGTAGAATTCAAGAGCTGATACATGGTTACGTATCAGACGATGGAGGTTCAGCATTGCCAGTGTGGTTGGGTTGAGGATGTGGCTAATGCAGATGTCTGTTTGTGGGGAGCCATGAGGGAAACAGGGTGGGGGAGAGAGATGTGTCCAGGAATCTGGAAATTCAACTCTGCATAACTAACTGACTGCCCTTATCAACTCCTGAACTATCTGAAAGTTACCCTTCTGTACTCTCTCCCGGAATTAACGGCAGAAAAGTTTCTAGGCTGCCAGACAGAGAGAGCTGAACCGAAAGACAGCTAAGCTGTGAACTCTGCCTGGAATGAAGCAGTCCTCCGGCCGTCCTGCCTGCCTCAGATGTGTCTGGGTGTCCCCAGATGGCATCCTCCTGCAAACGTGACACATCAACAGACAGAAGCTCATATGGAAGGACCTTGGGAAAATGACACAGAAGAAGAGAAGGAGGACAAGGAAGTCGGAGGCGCAGCACAAGAGAACGGGTCTGGTCTCTGCAAGCAGCGGCTGAAGCTCTGATGGTTTGTCTACAAATCCCTCCCAGGAAGGTGACGATGTTAAGAGGTGGTGGAGGGAGGGTTTGACACGATGGTGATGAGGAGATGAGCCAGAGGGTGATTAACTCGAGAAAACGCAGAGCTTTATAGGAGGGAAGGCAAGAGTCTGGTTGCAACGTGGTGGTTAAAACTTTTGACCCACGAAAACCCACTTCTGACAGGTGTAGGAGTGAGTAAACTTTAAAGTGTGTGTGTGTGTGTGTTGTATGACTTGACTTTTTGCAGCCACATCATGAGGTCAGCAGGAAAAACATCCTATCCACAATTTGGGATGATGCAAAATTAAGTGTCTCGAAGTCCCCAGATCAGAAGCAGTAAATCTGGGTTCCAGGCATTCAGACTGGGTCTACTGCTTCTCTGCAACATGGTAGCGCTTTACAGAACTTCTCAGAATGGATGGAGTGGAGCGTAGGAAGGCAAGTGAAGAAAATTCACACATACTTCCTCTTAAAAATCTGGTGGGCTTTTTAGCGGGTTAGTTTTCTCACCTCTTCCAGTGGTGGCAGAGGCTCAGGACTCTGAAGGGGGTCTTGTACGACCATTAAGCAGCTGCCTGACCCCTCAGAGGAGGGGAGAAGACCTACGGGCTCCCCAGGGCACACCTCCTGCAAAGTGTGCTAGGTCTCAGAAACCGTTCTGTTTCATCCATGAAAGTGAGAGAAAATGTTAGTTGCTCAGTCATATCCGACTCTTTGTGACCCCATGGACTATAGCCTGCCAGGCTTCCCTGTCCATGGAACTCTCCAGGCAAGAATACTGGAGTGGGTAGCCTTTCCCTTCTCCAGGGGATCTTCTGACACAGGGATGGAACCCAGGTCTCCTGCATTGCAGACTGATTCTTTACCAACTGAGCCACCAGGGAAGCCTTGTCCATGAGAGGCCTTGAAATCCCCACGGGGCTCCTTTGACATCCTCTCCATTGATTCCAAGAACCCCCCCACCCCCGCCCAACAATTCAGATGGCACAGAATCCTTTGTGAACCTCCATCCCACCCCCCAGGATGCCTGCCCATCCATCACCCACTCAAAAACATATCAAATCCTTTCAATGCATCTTTCTTTTGATTCTCCTGGCTTTTCTGAGGTTCTTTCTCTCCCCAAAATCTCTCAGCTTTTTAGGAAGAGAGTATAATACATTCACCTCCAAATGGGGAGCTGCCTCAGCAAGAGGCACTCTGAGAAAATAAAATGTCTCTGAAGACGGCATTTGTTGTTTCACTGGAGCCAGATACCGCCACCTCATCTCTTGCTTGAAACCCAAACAGGGTGACTGCCAGTCAGGGATTCCAACCAGCTGGTGGAATTGGCCTGAACCATCTGACAAAGGGATCCCTCTTCCTCAACAGCAGCTTCTCTTCTCTCTCTTTCCATTTTTTTTTTTTTTTCTGGAGAATGCACAGTTTTGCATTTGCCCTTCATACAAATAACTGGAGGGTGGGAATTATTCAGAGAGCTCATGTTCGACACCCCATCTGTTCATTCCTGACAGCAATATATAATGTAAGGCTATAAAAACTTGAAAAATAATGCAACATAAAAAGGGATTGACTCAGCTCCAAGAGGCCATAAATGGTAACAAATACCACTGGATGATTTATTTCATGCTGTAATCTTTACAGTAAGTCATCTTTCAGACATTTCCTTGTGACAGGTTTTAATAATATTAATGCCCAGAGCAATCCAAATCATCGCCAATAGACGTATTTATCAAGCTGCCAATCCGAGTAAATGAAATTCTATAAGCAATAATGTAACATGTTTAAAGGAAGCTAATAAAACAAGTCAGCGGAGAAATATTACTTCAAAGTATTCTCTCTCTCTAATCCAGTCCTGTATGTTATACAGCCAAAATGCAAATCTTTCCATGTTTGATTTATTGCTCCAAAAATACCAATGACCTTTTCCCAAGCTTCTGTATATTCGCTCTCACACATTCATAAAGCCTGCAGTGCATCCTGCCGGGCTGCTGAGCACCAGAGCGCTTGCATTTATTGTTATGTTTGTCTTGCTTCGACACAGGTACTTGATTGGCAGCTGCAGTGAATAACATCTAAGTTTCCGAGCCTTATTAAAATGTAACAGCTATCTGAGCTATAAACCAATCTTTACGATGCCCACTCTAGGAGGCCCGTCAAGCACACCTAAGAAAGTGACTTAATGGTTTACCAGCGGCCACGTAAATTTCACAGGAGGGAAAGCCAAGCTGCATTTTCCTTTCATCGAGCGTGCTTTCTATTAACTATTTCTCACTTGCACGGGTTGCAGGGGTGCCAGTTGTTAAAGCATTTGGTGTTTCAAACCCAGCTCCAGATCCACCTCCTGCAGGAAGCCTTCCTTATTAATCTTACTGATTCTCTGATCTCCAGCATGGTGCTTGACCCACCCCGCAACACAACTTTCTAAGTAATGAATCCTTGACGGCACAATGGACATTAAAGGCACTCACCAGATATTAGATGGAAATACGCATTGCATTGATTTATTTGGTTCATTCTTCAATTAATTGATGCCTTTTTTTTCCCTTGCTTCTCACACACATGCTCCTTGAAGACAGATTTAGTGTGTTTAATGGGCACCACAAGTGTTTGCTATACCACTGAGTACCCCATAGGATCATAACATATTATATATATATATATATATATATATATATATATATATATATATATATTATATATATATATATGGGTATTTTATGTATCTCCATCCATATGTACCTATGGGCTTCCCTGGTGGCTCAGATGGTAAAGATTCTGCCTGCAATGCAGGAGACCCAGGTTCGATCCCTGGGTCAAGAAGATCCCCTGTAATTTTGTAATTTTATTCCCTAATTTGGCATAGGGACTTGGTTCTAGAAGCTACCTACTTTTCCCACTTCTCTATGTCTTCCCTTCCTTCCTCTTCCTTTCAACGTTAGCACTCCCATCACCTAACCTCACACACTACGAGGCTCAGAGTGAAGACAAGCCAGCCAAGGAAGCTATGAAATTGTGGGTCTGGATTGGGAGACATTTCGAAGCTGTCTCTTGTCCCCGAAAGTGATGTATCCATGCATCATCCCCCTGGAAATTAGTTTCCTTCCTTCTCTACTCTTCTGTTATTTCTTGGCTTGGAAAACAATACACCTGGAAAAATACTACGACAAGATTCAATAGCTAAAATCATAAACTGAAGAAGAGTAAAGAAGGAGTAAGGGAAGGAGGCAGCCCCACGGACCTGGAGGTGGAGATGAGAACATCTGGTGAGACAGTGGCTGATAACACTCTTCCTTTACACTCCTTCCCCTCAGGAAAGTAAAAGGTACTAGGTGGGAAAGTGGACCTCGAAAAACCATCTGGTTGGTAGAGATATTCTACTTGTGTGGGTTATATATAAATAAATTCCTTAAATAGATCTTAAGAGTTGGACTATAAAGAAAGCTGAGCACCGAAGAATTGATGCTTTTGAACTGTGGTGTTGGAGAAGACTCTTGAGAGTCCCTTGGACTGCAAGGAGATCCAACCAGTCCATCCTAAAGGAGATCAGTCCTGAGTGTTCACTGGAAGGACTGAGGCTGAAGCTGAAACTCCAATTCTTTGGCCACCTGATGCGAAGAACTGACCCTGTTGAAAAGACCCTGATGCTGGGAAAGATTGAAGGCAGAAGGAGAAGGGGACGACAGAGGATGAGATGGTTGGATGGCATCACCAACTCAATGGACATGAGTCTGAGTAAACTCCGGGAGTTGGTGATGGACAGGGAGGCCTGGCGTGCTGCAGTTCATGGGGTCGCAAAGAGTCAGATACGACTGAGCGACTGAACTGAACTGAAGATTTAGTCATCTGACCTAGAATTTTAACTTTGAAAGCAGATGAATGCAAACTCACCCGGGATGGTTTCTGCCTGTTTTACTCTGTAATATGTTCAGCATTTCCCCTTACAAATTAACTGTTAAAAACAAAACCAAAACAACCCACAGAATCTATATGGAGAGGTCAGAACCTTCTGCCAGTAGTTTCATGGATTTTGTTTTGCTTTTTTGGCTTCCCTCAGAATGTCTTCCTGGATGAGCTTAAGGGATGCTGATGGAAATCAACTACTTTGAGTGGAGAGTGCCAAGAGCTGTACCTGGAAGAGTGAGCCCCCAGGACAGGCAGATACTGACCTGGCCCTACACATCCTTTCTGGGCTTCCCTGGTGTTTCAGACGGTAAAGAATCTGCCTCCAATGCAGGAGACCTGGGTTTGATCCCTCAGTTGGGAAGATCCCTTGGAGAAGAGAATGGCTATCCACTCCAGCAATCTTGCCTGGAGAATTCCATGGACAGAGGAGTCTGGCGGGCTACAGGGCTACAGTCCATGGGACTGCAAAGAGTTGGACATGACGAAGCAACTAGTGTGTGCGCGCACACACACACACACACAAATACTTTCCAGCTATCTTTACCTCTGAGCCGTCTCTAAGTCTCCTAAAACTGGTTACTAACTCTGATCCACAAGGAGGATTTCTCAAAGGAGTAAAACAGAAGTGAGAGAAAAGGAAATGCCAGCCATGGTCCTGAAAGTTGAATACCTATGCTGTGGGATAAAGCTTAAACCAGAGATATTTAGAAAGGTCTGATAATATTCAGATTTACCCCCAGTGTAAAAGGCAGGTACCAGGCTTGGCTAATTGCAATATCTAACAGAATATTTCGGTTCAGAAGCAAATCTAGCTAATCATTTTGGAGAAGCTTTTTTATGAAATATTTTAAGGACTGGAAATATTAATATGCTCTTGACATATAAAAAATGCAAGCATAAAGGTATTAATCATGATGATCACGTTAAAACATAAATAGGAACTGAGAGCATTTTAATGTTGGAAGACTGTTTGCACTGCTTTCAATGATGGAGCCTCACCAATGGATAACCTTGAATGAAAGTCTGTGGTTTGTCTGTTTTAACTTCAATCTTTCCTAGATTTCCTGTAAACGTGGATATCTGCAACATATGTGTGTACAGGTGAGCATAAAGTATGAGTGTGTAAAGTGAACCATACACATATATACGTATAGATATATGGGATTTACTTCACCCACTGATAGTATGAGTGTGTAAAGTGAACCATATACATATATATGTATAGATATATGGGATTTACTTCACCCACTGATTCTTGTGCAGTAACACCAGAATCTTCCCCCAAAGATTAATTTATCTGCAATATATGCGTTAGCGATTTTAAAAGATATGCATTAAAAATTTCTTCCATTATCTAAACTGAACATTTCAGGAGAAGCTTGAGTCTAGAAATGGCACCTCCTCTCACACTTACAAATTACTTTATGATTTTTTTTAAACTAGCTTTTCCCCACTGGCACCTTAACCATGCATGAGCTGTAATAATACCT
Organism: Muntiacus reevesi; assembly: GCF_963930625.1. Taxonomy (NCBI): domain Eukaryota; kingdom Metazoa; phylum Chordata; class Mammalia; order Artiodactyla; family Cervidae; genus Muntiacus; species Muntiacus reevesi. The sequence continues at coordinate 72,965,564 of NC_089258.1, read as the reverse complement.
CTGTTTCATGATGAGAAAACTAGAAAGCAGAGAGGGAGCAACCCGCCTATGGTGATGGTGCTAGAGTCAGAGTCTTGGGAAGAGGGGCAGAGCCTCCCTGACCCACGGAGGCTCCTCCGGCAGAGAAAGTCCAGCTCAAGTCGCAGATGCCAGAGTCCTCTGACCCAGCCAATGCCAGTGGTGAACCCCGTGACATGTTATCTGAAGAAAGAACTGCATTCTCAATACAACCCTAGGAGTAGAGGAAGCTCCAGGTTTTAAAGTGAATAAAAGGGAGGGGGTATTTCTTATCTTGACATAAGGATTTTCCATCAAATGATATAAAATAATCTACTCATTTAGAGCAATAAACAGAATAATAGTTAGAAAAAAATATGTGATGTCTGCATGCTTTAAGGAACATGACTATTGCTTAAAGAGAGACGGGCTTGTAAATAAAAAAGAATCGTGACTGCTCAGTTTTTCCTGGGGCTCTGAGGCGAATAGAGTAGGTTTCCAGGGAGCCAGGTTATTTAGTTCACTTTTTAGCACTATCTGCAGCAATATTTCAGAGCAAAATAAGTAAAATATCTGTTCCTTTTCATCTGGCAGCAGCAAAGATCTCAGGGAAAAATAAATAAATAAATAAGAAATATGTAATCCCCATGGTGTAATCCTAGGGTATGGAAACTTACTTCTCTTAAATACCTCCCTCTGGCGTAATTGACTTTTCATGTGCATTTTAATAATGATATTTCAGCAGGTTGCAAGCGAGTTTTTTTTCCCCTTCTTCTGTTGTTGTTGTTGTAAATTATGGTTTTGGGGGGAAAAAAAGTGTTATAAATCTAATTACATTTTCACTTATATTAACAAGTCAGCACAATCTTCTAGCACATTTACCAAGCAATTCCAATATTTACAGCTGACCTAATTGGTTGTGGGGTAGAAGCAGTGTAAAATGTTTTATCGTCCCAGTAGCTGCGCATGTGCCGAAGACAGCTGCTAAGGTATAAAGCTACCTTGCAACTCTGAAGTTTTGCCTGCCTTGAGTCTGCCTTCATCAGCCAGTTACAGAACAGGAAAGAAAGTGGGAGGGAAAGAGAAAGGGGTTCTGGGGAGGGGAGAAGAGGAGCTTATTAAAGATGTCTTCTCTGAATCCTTTTTTGGCAAGAAAGCATTTTTCCAGTTACTTGGGGCTGCTACAGACTCTAAAGTTAACTTGCTATTGGCAAGTTTGCATTTTGAAAAGGTATAAATACATGAAAGTCAACAATATCTTGAAGCTAAGTTGAGGCCAATCTTGGCCCTGCTCTTGAATTTCACAGCCAAAGCTTGTGTGGTCTTTAGCAGGGGTCCCCAACCTCCGGGCCATGGACTGGTTCCGTACCATGGCCTGTTGGAAACCAGGTCACACAGCAGGACGTGAGCATGTTGAGCAAGCAAAGTTTCATCTGCATTTACAGTGGCTCCCCATCACTCGCGCTACCGCCGGAGCGCCTCCTGTCAGTTCAGCGGCAGCATTCGATTCCCATACGAGCAGGAACCCTACTGTGAACTGGGGAAGGAAGGGATCTAGGTCGTGTGCTCCTTATGAGAATCCAACGCCTGATGATCTGAGGGGCAGCTGAGGTGGTGATGCTAACCCTGGGGAGTGGCTGCAAATACAGATTATCATGAGCACTCTAAAAGCAGTGCACTTGAATCACCCTGAAACCATCTCTACCCCCATTTGTGGAAAAATTGTCTTCCATGAAACTGACCCCTGCTGCCAAAAAGGTTGGGGACCACTGGTCTTTAGGACCCGGGCATGGGTCTAACATAGGTTGGAAATTCTTATATTCTTATGTCAATAGAGAACAGGCTGAAAAAAAAGGAAAGAAAGAAATCGCTCCTACCAGGCAAAGACCATACTGCTTCATGGGGAGACAGAAACAGGGTCTACCTCTCACAATACCTGAGGTGAGTTCTGCTACAGCTTTGTCACCCCTCAGATTTAAATGAAAATCTCATTTATCTTTACGTGCTCTATCTTTCCTTTTAATGCCATTGATGTGAGCAGATGTACAATGCCAGTACCAGGTCAGCAGAGCGCTGCTTCCAGGCAAGTCTCCACCCCATGGGTTCAGTTATTTTGTGGGCAAGCTCTGTTTTCTGCATTGTGATACTGGCTAACACTTACTGAGTGCTTACTCTCTGCTAGGAACGTCGCCAAGAGTCTAACACCCAGTCTTCTCATCAGTCCTAGGACACTAGTTGTTGTTGTTTAGTTGCTCAGTTATGTCGACTCTTTTGTGACCCCAGGGACTGTAGCCTGCCAGGCTCCCCTGTCCATGGGATTTCCCAGGAAAGTTTCCTGGAGTGGGCTGCTATATCTAAAATGGATAACCAACAAAGACCTATTGTATAGCACATGGAACTCTGCTCAACATTATATGCTAGCCTAGATGGGAGGGGTGTTTGGGGGAGAATGGATGCACGTATACATGTGGCTAAGTTCCTTCCCTGTCCACCTGAAACTACCACAACGTTACTAACTGACTCTACCCCAATACAAACTAAAAAGTTCAAAGTTAAAGAATACTGGAGTGGGTTGTCGCTTCCTTCTCCAGGGGATCTTCTCGACCCAGGGACCGAACCTGCATCTCTTGCATTGCAGGTGGATTCTTTATTTCTGAGCCACCAGGGAAGCCCCAGGACATTGGTACCACTTGTTTTACAGATGAAGAGTCTGGGTCACCATCACATGGAAGTCACAGAGTCACTGAGATCTGATCCTGACCCATTCACTTTTGGAGTCCCCATCACAGCCTTGGTAGTGGCGAGCCTCCTTATCACTCTTGCCTCAACCTGCAAACTAAGATGCCATCACATACAACAGACTTCAAGGTGTGGTTTTAGATGCACCCAGGAGGTCCTTACCCAACATGACCTCGAATAACACCTCCCCATCTGAAATCCCCCAGCTAGGTCTCTGCCCTTTAGTTGAAATCCACGATCTTTGATGAAAGAAGAGTTACGCCTTGGAGGAGTAATAATCATACACTTCCATTTTCATGAAGGATGCAAAAACCACACCTTGAAGCATGTTGTGTATGATGGCATCTTGGTTTTCAGGTTGAGGCAAGAATGACAAAGAAGGAGGCTGCCTAGAGCCAAGGTTACAGTAGAGCCTCTGAAGGATGGTTCAAATAGTAGATACTGATGAAAACAGGGAGTAGCTGGAGATTTTGAGTCCCTGAGCAGAGGTGATGATGGACATCAAACAGAGAGCCCGAGACACAGAATGAAAAGTCTGTGGCAACTGCCTAAGTTGCATTTCTTTTTCCTTAGAAATGATGCCATCTCCTTAGACCCTGCATAGTTTTTTTAGTCTCAAATATTTTCTTTTTAAATTGGAGTATAATTGCTTTACAATGGTGTGTTAGTTTGCTGTCCTAAACACTGACTAAGACTCTCACAATCTTCACCCTGTCTGGTTGAGTCAGCTGGTCTTTTATATATGACCCTACACGCTGAGGTCTCATCCCCACCTTTTAGGAGATTATAAATAAGAAGAATGAAAACATGCAAAAACCAATTACTTAGTTCAAATAAATAAATACATTAAGTAATTAATCAGTTGTCCTAGTATTTTTATTACTGGGTCCTGGACTGCTTCCTCATCTTATCATCTAGCTAAATCAATGCAAATTTCCATACCCGTAAGTCCTAGGAGAATTTGACTTCATTTTTCTTAAAACCTGTCCACATATTCACAAAGAGGTTTTAAAAAAGGCCTTTATCCCTCTTTGATTACAGCCTTCTAAGCTAGTCAAACAGACAGGGAGAGAAAGACAAGAATAATGAAAGGAATATGTTGAATTGTCCATGGCATTACTCTGACACTTTTATGAAGCCTAAAGCTATTTTGTCTTCTAGTTTTAAGTAATAAGAATAAAATATTGTTTGTTAACGTAAAGAACTCATTTATTCAATACATATCTGATGAATTGCTCCTATACAGGCAGACCTCAGGGATATTTTCCAGTTCAGTTTCAGACTACCACAATAAAGCAAGTATCACAAGAAGGCAAGTCACACTAATTTTTTGGTTTCCCAGGGATACAAAAGTCATGTTACTGTCATCTATTAAGAGTGCAATAGCATCATGTCTAAAAGGTGTGCATCCCTTAATTAAAAAATATTTTATTGATAAAAAATTCTAACCATCATCTGAAACTTCAATGAGCTGTAATCTTTTGCTGCTAGAGGGTCCTGCCTTGATGCTGAAGGCAGCAGATTGATCAGGATGACGGCAATTTCTTAAAATGAAGCGACAGTGAAGCATTTCTCTGGAGAAGGCAATGCTATTTGACGACATTTAACTCCGGGTAGAACTTCTTTCAAAACTGGAGTCAGTTCCCCCAGACCCTGCTGCTACTTCATCAACTAAGTTTACTTACTATTCTAAATCCTTTGTGGTCCTTTCGGCCATCTTCACCAGGCATAGATTCCATCTCAAGAAACCACTTTCTCAGCTCATCCACAAGAAGCAACTCCTCATTCATAGTAGGCTATCATGGGACTGCAGCAATTCAGTTACATCTTCAGGATCCCTTCTAATTCTACTTCTCTTGCTCCTTCTACCACATCTGCAGTTAGTTCCTCTGCTAGAGTCTTGAACCCCTCAAAGTCATTCATGAGGGCTGGATCAACTTCTTCCAAACTTGAGTTCATGTTGATATTTTGACCTCTTCCCAAGAACTGTGAATGGCTTTAAGAATGGTGAATTCTTTCCAGAAGACTTTCAGTTCACTTTCCCCAGATCCATCAAAGGAATCACTGTGTATGGCAGTGACAGCCATACAAAATGTATTTCCTAAATAACAAGACTTCAAAGTCAGAACGACTGCTTGATCCATGGGCTGCAGAGTGGATGTTGTGTGAGCAGGCATGAAGACAACATGAATCTTATTGTACATCCCCATCAGAGCTCTTGGGTGACCCAGGTGCATTGTCAATGAGCAGAAGTATTTGAAATAAATATTTTACTAAGAAGTAGGTCTCCACAATGGAGGAAATACTCAGTAAACCATGTGCAAAGAGATGTGCTGTCATCCAGGTTTTGTTGTTCCATTTAAAAAGCACTGGTAGGGTAGATGTAGCATCATTTTCATCTAAAAGATCCTAGGATTTTCAGAACAGTCAGTGAGATCTGGCTTCAACTTAGAGTCACCAGCTGCCTTAGCCCCTTACAAGTGTCAGCCTGTCCTTTGAAGCTTTGAAACCAGTTTGACTTCTCCCCTCTAGCTATCAAAGTACTGCGGTATCTTCTTTCAATATCTATATCTATATATATATACACACTATATAACTATCTATCTATCTATCTATCCATCTATCTATCTATATATATATAACTATTTCATCCACACTGAAAACCTGTCATTTAGTGTATTCACCTTCATGAATCATCTTGGCTAGATTTTCTGGATCTCTTCCTGCAACTTCTACATCATCACTTGCTGCTTCACCTTGCACTTTATGTGATGGAGACGGTGTCTTTCCTTAAGCCTCATGAATTAACCTCTGCTGGTGTCAAACTTCTTCTGCAGGTTCCTCACCTCTCTCAGCTTTCAGAGAATGGTGGAGAATTCTGGATTCGGCTTTAGCTTAAAGGAATACTGCAACCGGTTTGATTTTCTATCCAGACCGCTAAAACTTTCTCCATATCAGCAATAAGGCTGTTTCACTTTTTTATCAACTGTGTGTTCACAGGGGTAGCACTTTTTAATTTTTTTCAAGAACTTTCCCTTTGCATTCACAGCTTGGCGTTTGGCACAAGAGGCTTGGCTTTTGCCCTGTCTCTGTCTTCCTCACTAAGTTTAATAATTTCTGGGTTTTGATTTCAGGTGAGAGATGCATGGTTCTTCCTTTCACTTGAACACTTAGAGGCCATTGTAGGGTTATTAATGGGCCAAATTTCAATATTGCTGTGTCTCAGGGAAAGGGAGGCCCGAGGAGAGGGTGAGAGATGGGGGGCCAGCTGGTCAGTGGGGCAGTCAGAACACACACGTTTATCAATTAAGTTCACAGTCTTATATGGGTGAGGTTCATGGTGCCCCAACTACAATAGCAGAATCAAAAACCACTGGTCACAGATCACCACAACAAAATAATAATAGAAAACTTAGAAAGATTACAAAAATTATCAAAATGAGATACAAAGTAAGCAAACGCTATTGGAAGAATAGCACCAATCCACTTTGGTGCGAGGTGGCCATAGGCCTTCAATTTATAAAAAAAATAAATAAATAAAAATAAAGAGAGAAATAAAAGCAGTATATACCAAGCATAGTTAAAGTATGCTTGTCTGTATGGTACTTTGCTGGAGTCCTGGCACACTGCTTCTCAAGAAGTCAGATTTTCGCCAATAGATCTGAGACAAGAACTAGAAAGGCACTGTTTAGAAATTCCAAAAGAACGAATCTACTCATTCTTCTCAAATTCTTATTCTTTTATTCCCTGAAATGCTCTTTCATCTATCTTTGATACTCAGGCTCATGATGCTTCAGTTCAGTTCAGTTCAGTCCCTCAGCCGTGTCCAACTCTTTGTGATCCCATGGACTGCAGCACGCCAGGCTTTCCTGTCCATCACCAACCCCCGGAGTTTACTCAAACTCACGTCCATTGAGTCGGTGATGCCATCTAGCCATCTCATCCTCTGTCGTCACTTTCTCCTGCCCTCAATCTTTCCCAGCATCAGGGTCTTTTCAAATGAGTTGGTTCTTCGCATCAGGTGGCCAAAGTATTGGAGTTTCAGCTTCAGCCACAGTCCTTCCAATGAACACCCAGGACTGATCTCCTTTAGGATGGACTGGTTGGATCTCCTTGCAGTCCAAGGGACTTCTCCAACACCACAGTTCGCATCAATTCTCCAATGCTCATTTTTCTTTACAGTCCAACTCTCACCACATGACTACTGGAAAAACCATAGCTTTGACTAGATGGACCTTTGTTGGCAAAGTAACATCTCTGTTTTTTTAATATGCTATCTAGGTTGGTCATAACTTTTCTTCCAAGGAGTAAGTGTCTTTTAATTTGCTTAAATATATAATTTCTAGATGTGTCTGTGTCTATCTTTACCCCTACCCCAATATCTATACCTATAATTGAACACAGATATATTTGTACCACTGTTTTTAACTTTTTATTGAGACTTGATGAAGCTGCTCATTAAACTTCATGGCCAAAATACACCCCTACTAGTGATTCCTGTGTATCAGTTGAAAATCAGTTGAAATGAGGAAGGCATATTTAGATGTTCTAAAACATAAGGCAGGAAACCAGAGAACTGGGAACATAAGAGCTACCTGGCCTCTGAAGAAAGGTAATTCTGGGAGGTAAAATGCTGGCTACACAGTACTAAGAAGGTGTGGATTTCTAGAAGGTGATGTGAAATCCTACAGTAAGGGAATACCCAATAAGCATGTATGAAGGAATGAAGCAAAGAATGATTCTGATTTACCAGTGATGGATCATATTTTATGTAAACAGAGAAGTCTGTGCCTGTCTATAGAGGGAAAGCTACTTTAAAAGCTTAATATGGACAAAAGGGAAAAAAGTACCTACTCAGATAATCTCACTTGGTTAGCTTTGCAGAAAGATCAGACAAGGTGTGGAGAGAGAAGAACCACATATGGTGATTCATATCCAAACTCCTTCCCCTGGAAAGACCCTGGAAGCTGGTTCTCAGTAGGAATTCAGACACCACTGAGGTTAAAAGATGGCGTTTCTCCTGTCTGGATCATCTGAAGCACAGAATTCAATAAATGTGAAGAGCTGAGACTAGAAAGAGAGGAAGGGCCTAGCTTTCTTTCCTAATATCAGTGTGTGTGTGTGTGTGTGTGTGTGTGTGTGTAGGGGGCATGGTACCCGAAAATGAAAAGTTGTAGGGACAGACATCCCAGGATCCATGGTGGGCAGAGTATGCACCGGCCATCCTGATGGCCTCTAATTTGCTCAGAACCTGAAGGCCGCCATGGGATTAGCTGGAAGACCCTGGGAAAAAGCCAAGGAAGGAGCTGGAACCGCCATGGAAAGTGTGTTCTGGAGGGGACATGGTGAGCAACCAACAGACTTGGGCAAAGCAAAGTGAGTGTGCCCATGGGAAGTACCACATCACAGACCTTCACTGGAAACCCTGAAGACAAGCTCCCCTGAGCTGATGGTCTATGGCTGGTGGGCCATAGACAGTGCATGAAATCTGGGAAGATCTTAAACTTCAAGCCCTCTCCCCTTGAAGGAGAAAGAAACTAGTTGCAAAAGCATGGAAATCTACCAGCCAGAGAAATGAAGGCAGAGGGAAGTGGGAGGGGAAAGGGGCAGAATCACAGCAAAGGAACCCTTTTTCACTTGCTCAATTCTTGCTACAATCCTCACAACATTTCAATTCGGTTCTAATGTTATCTCTGCTTTGCAGATGAGGAAACTGATGTAGGGCTCAAGCCTGCCCTGGGGCAACGCTCACTTGCCTTAAAGAGCTAAGCCTGGGCTGGACATTTGGATAAAGAGACAAAAAATAATATGCATGGCCTCTGATATCTCTAAAAAGACATGGGGAGCATGAAGACAAAGCTGACACCATTAACAGGACCTTAGCCACAGGTTTCACAGAGACAAAATGGAAAGGTGAGTTGTGTGGAAACTTATTTGGGTTTCAACAGCATCTGTAAGATTTGAATGAGGCAGGCCCAGAAGGAGGGTTTCTGAGGAAGGGCCGATAGTCCCAAAGAAGACAAATCTTTCCATTAGAATTGGCCTCCTCTCCCGACCCAGATCCATCACAAACTGCTTGAAAATTTCTACCTCTCCTTGTTTCAATGATTAGCTATCTATCTGTGTCCACTTGAGTTTACAAAACCCAACTTTTAAAAATACTGACTTAGTGTGGTTTTTCTGCTACTAGTCAGTCACAACATAAGTGGATTGCCATTTCCTTCTCCAACAATATGAATTAGTTGTATCCAAATGTTTTCTTTCTAATATCCAGTCAAAGCCAGTTCTCCTGAAAAAGTGGATTTTGATAGAGACAGAGAATAGTCAATATTGGATTTGATCCCTGGGTTGGGAAGATCTCCTGGAGGAGGAAATGGCAACCCACTTCAGTATTCTTGCCTGGGAAATCCCATGGACAGAGGAGCCTGGCGGGCTACAGTCCATGGGGTCACGAAGAGTAGGGTATGACTGAGCATGCACAGACATCAGAGTTGTCAGGTTCAACAGTAGAATGGACAGAACTCTCCTAAGCTCACCCAGGTGGGGTGGCCATGGGAAAGAAATCAGAGGTGAAGGCAAAGGGGGTCCAAGAAGGATTTGCATGCATTTCTATTTATCACCACATTGTGCAGAGGTCTTATCTTTTCACCCTGAAAGAAACAAGAAGAAATGTTCACCTTCCCCCTTCTCAAATCACATGACGCCTTGGTTTAAGGCCAGTTTCCCTGGTACCTTAGCTGATAAAGAATCCACCTGCGAGGATGCAGAAGAACACAACTAATATTTGTCTATTTGCTCAACAAACCATATTTAACTACCATCTATTAAACAGACTTTTGTGTGCTAGTCTGAGATCTGAACCGCTATTTATGACATTGCTTACTGTTGCTTTTTCTGTGGGGAAGAACGACACCAGGGATGCAATGAAATATTGAACTATAACTTTTGAGTATGTTAAGGCTGTTTCAACTGCCTCGAGGACTAAGAATAGAAGATAGCATTTTCTGAACTTACCAGAAAACCCACTGGTGGTCTGAAGATTCCATCTTTAAAAACACCAAGCCTACTGTCAGCAAACCTATAAATAACTGTATGCTGTTTTGGAAATGTGCATGTAATGCTACTAACACATCAAAACTGGATCACAAGTTGCACCTATCACACATTTTATATTATTTTCCCAATAATGCCTACTCATCTCTATTAAGCCATCAAGTCTATTTTACCACTCGTGGACATAGGTTTGCTACTTTGCTGGTTGGAATTATCTTTGCCCTACAAAAAGAAGAACCACAACAAAACCCCCAAAACCAGAAAACAAAACCCACTCTATTTTGTAGTCCTAAGTGGGAGCAAGATGTGTCGTGGATCCCATTAACGCTGGATTTCAATCAACTGAGTTGACCACTCCCTTGATGAAATATCAGAAAATTCACCCACAAATGTCATTTATCGACGTGCATACAGCCGTCTGTTCAGCAGTGTGGCTTTGATCAGTTTCTTAAGCTCTGTAATTCATGAGAATTTGTCCTGTTTTTTAATTAAGAGGTGGAAGATGATTAAGCATCCTCTTTAGAGATAATCTGGACGGGACACTATCACTATCCTTGACCTTTTTTAGATGTGATCAGGAACCCCCAGTCATATAGAGGGCTGATGGGTACAGTCTGCAGATGGAACAGGCCATGTGGACCAATTTTCTATGACTGATTCATGTTGATGTGTGGCAGAAACCAACACTACATGGTAAAGAAGTTATCCTCCAATTAAAAATTTAAAAAAATTATTGGAGTTTAGTTGATTTATAATGTGTTAGTTTCAGGCATACAGAAAAGCAAAGCAGTTATATATGTGTGTGTGTGTGTGTGTGTGTGTGTGTGTGTGTGTGTGTGTGTGCGGATATATATATCCACTCCTTATTAAAACATTTTCCCTACAGTTCACCTATTTTGCATATATTCTACATATAGTGTGTATATGTCAGTCCCAATTGATACCCCTCCATATGCCCTGGTCACCATAAGTTTATTTTCTATATTCATGACTCTACTTCTGTTTTGTAAATAAGTTCATTTGCAACCTTTTTTTTAGAGTCCACATATAGAGTCCACATATAAGTGACATCATATGATACTTGTCTTTCTGTGCCTGACTGACTTCACTCAGTATGGGAATCTCTAGGTCCATCCATTTGCTGCAAATGGCATTATTTTATTCTTTTTATGGCTGAGTAATATTCCATTGTATATATGTACTGCATCTTTTTTATCCATTCCTTTGTCGATGCACATTTAGGTTGCTTCCATGTCCTGATTACTGTAAATAGTGCTGCGATGAACACTGGGGTACATATATCTTTTTGAATTATGGTTTCCTCCTGGTTGCCCAGGAGTGGGATTGCTAGGCCTTATGGTTGCCCCATTTTTAGTTTTTAAAGGACTCACCATACTGTTTTCCAATTCCCACCAACAGTGGAGGAGGGTTCAATTTTCTCCACACACTCTCTAGCATTAATTGTTTGTATATTTTTTGATGATGGCCATTCATCAAATCAACCAATGAGCTGATATCTCATTGTAGTTCTGATTTGCATTTCTCTAATGATTAGTTAAAATTTTCCTTTTAGATGCCTGCTTTACACCTTTTCCTTATTTATCACAGATAATAAAGAAATTAAAGACAATGGGGGAAAACATCTGTGATTCTGTCCTTACAGCTGTGTTAAAGAATAGTGAGAAAAGTCAGTGAAACTCAATGGCTGAAATTGGATTTTCTGTGGGTTCTCATTATCCATGACTTGCCAATCCTCTCGTATCACAGAGAAGACACAGGAAAGAATAAATGAAAGCATAAACACAGCTGGAGCATTTTATGTGTTGTCACATATGTTGTCTTTAGTCACAAAACACTTTTCAGATTGGAATTGTGTTTTTGCAATAACTTTGCATTAGCACAAATGTAACATACACACATATATTCACACGTGGGCAATACCAACAACCAAGAGTGTATTCTTGAGAAATCTGAGACATTGTTCCTCACTCCTTCATACATTCCCACTGCTAGTCAGGCTACTCAGACACGGAGGGCTCCATGTGTTCCCCACGACTTGCCCATGTCATGTCTGTCACAGGAATCGAGATCGCATGCTCTCATCTTTCTCCCAATCCCACCCCACTTCCTACAGGAAACACTCTGGAACAATCCACCCAGCCCCCACTGACCTCTTCCTCCTTGACCTCGTGCCAGTACCATCAGTGTAGGGATGCTGCCTTATTTGGCCTCAAATTAATTTATCTGAATTCATCTGGTATACCCAACCAGGTTGCCCAGGGGTTGAAACATGATTTCTGCGTCTAACAACACATCCAGCAGGGGGCCTACTTAGCACACAGAGCTACTCAATGCAGAGTACATTACCACCCATTTTTAAAGGAAAAAGGGGAAGTTCCTCAGCAGTCCAGTGGTTAGGACTTTGCACTCTCATTGCTATGGCCCTGAGTTCCATCCCTGGTCAGGGAACTAAGATCCTGCAAGCCACGTGGTGAGACCAAAAAAGACAAGAACTATCTACAAATGCCACTGCTAGCTTGTGAATATGAGTGAGGCAAAACTCCTGAAATTCCATAGAATCTTTCCTCCAAAAAGTTTGTAATCCTTTCATGCAGATTATATCACTTAGGTGTCATAAAATCCTGGAATAAAAGGCAATAGAATAGAATAGCAGAACAGAGAATATAATTTCTAGGCTTTTATATTCCTCTCAGAAAGCATACCACTGAGAGGCGGCCCCTTTGGGGCTCAGATGTCTGACTCACCTGCCTCACCTGCTGGATAGGTACAGCGAAACCTCTGTTAACCAGACCCATCTATCCAGAACCCTCCATTAAACAGAAGCCAGACCCCTCATGCGTTAAAAGAAATACATGGATCGTAGCAAAATAAGATCAAGGATTTACTTCAAAATTCACATCCTTGGAGAGCTCTGCACCTACCACCTATGCAACCCAATTTCATACCCCTTCCCAGATATAAGAACTGATCATTGCAATAATATGGACCATGGAACAAATGCTTACTCTCAGTCAGGAATCAAGTAAAGTGTTTTAAATACCTCATCTCATTCAGTCATTACAGAGAAGCTCAAGGTCTTCATCACTGTTACACTCATTTAAATCAGAACTGAGACACCAAGAAGTAAAGAAACTTGCTCAAGATCACACAGCTTAAGACCAGTGTTTGCCCCTCACACTGTGTAATGCCACAGCACAATTTCTCTGCTCTGAAGAAAACGTAATATTTACTCACAGCCGATGACAATTCTCAATCGTGAAAGATTTTCCTGGTATATTACAGCGACTAAGTTGAAACGTTGCCAATACACTATAGAGTTATTCACAATAAAATCAGGGGTGATAGAACTTTTACATCAACCCTCTATTTAAAAATTAACTAAACAGATTATGCACTCTTCACCTACAAACCTAAATTCAGTTTAATCAGGGTTTTCATGGACTAAACAGATGTAGAAATTTGAGTAGGGGAGGGAAAATTTATTGGCCCTATTTTGCAGACCTAAAACCAAAGGCAATCTCATCATCAATTTGCTAAAAATAAGGGTTGGATTGATAATAGAAAAAAAAACTGGGAAAGAGCTGGAATCTTGCCCTGACACCCATTTCCAGAGTACTTAGGGGTGATCTGAATGAAAACTGGGTGCATAACCTTTGGTTGTCATTGGTAAAAATGATTGGAACAATGACGGGGACAGGTATATTCATTTAGCTAAGTGAGATTGGGAGAAGCTGGGATGAATTCATGTTGGTGAGGAACAATTGCATTAGTCACGATAGGAGCAGGTAAAGCTAATAATTCAAGTCAAATTTTTGTTGCCCAGTGATTCTTAAAAACTGATAGGGAACCAGGGTTCCCTGAGGCGCTTACTTGGTGGTATCGCTCAAGTCGCTACAGAGGCTCATATGTGTTTCTGAGTAGGAGTCCCGGAGTTCACAGTATTCCTCCTGGCTGTCTCTCATCACCATGACCGTTGTCCCTGCAATGGCAGAGTCATCTTGGTGAGTTGGCATAATACCCCTTCATTCTGGACTATTCCTATTGACTGAGACAGCTCTACATCCTTGACTAGGGAGAGGCTGAGAATTCCAAGCTATAGTCTAGTTCTAAGAGGATGGTTTGTAGAGAGCTCTTCCATTTTCTTCTGCAGAGTTAGAGAGTGGGCGAAAATGATTGTGAAGGTGTTCCTACCATATGATCTGCTTAAAATAAGCACACAATACGTACTTTCTTAACCATTCTGCACCTCTGTAATCTGTTGCTCCTCCCATCTCACCCAAGAGTGTAGCTTTGGGGAGCCTTTTGCTGCTAGCACGGTCTGCAGTCATGAGATGCATGCTAAGTTGCTTCAGTCATGTCCAACTTTTTGCAACCCTAAGGACTGTATCCAGCCAGGTTCCTCTGTCCATGGGCTTCTCCAGGCAAGAATACTGGAGTGGGTTGCCATGCCCTCCTCCAGGGAATCTTCCCGACCCAGGGATTGGACCTGTGTCTCTTACATCTCCTGCGTTGGCAGGCGGGTTCTTTGCTACTAGTGTCACTACAGGCTCTAAGAAAAGATCCCAGCCAAGTCCCCTCCTCCCTCCCCAGATCCTGGTCAGGCTGCAATTCACTGTCCTCCAATTCTGCCTCCTTCTATTTCATTTTTCCTTCAAGCCTTCCTTTCTTATTTTAACTTTGAAGGACCTTGATCTTACACGGGATATGTCCCCAAAACGTGTGTAAATTTCCACATCTGGAAACAATACAAAAGCAGATCACCTTTTCATCTGCAAAATGGGGATGAGAATAGGGCTTCAAAGGGTGACTGAGGAGGATGAACGCAAGGACGGGTGAAACGTAGCCTTTAGATGAGCCACAGGAAGCTGCTTTGAGATGGAGAAAGCAAAAACCTGACATGTGAGCCATGACTCCTTCCTGCACCTACATGTTGATATTCCATCATGCCCCTCTTATTCCAGAGCAGAGATTTAACCTAGGAATCCTTTCAAAGCGCTGGGCTAGGAAGACATGCTTGCTCAGTAAGAATTGGCACTTGGTACTGTGATGAAAAGTAGCATTCTAAAGGTTGCTTTGGAAGTTAAATGCTTTTCTTTCACGATTCAAAAACCCTGCATGATCCGCTTCCCTGAACCTGAATGCCAGATGATCGGAGAGGGGGTCATTGCCCAGGAAGAAGTTATTAAGAAGATGGACAAAGTCAAAGAACGATCGAGGCTACTCCTCCGCGGCCGCCCACCTAAGTGGAGACAAGATAGACACTTCCTCCTGGAAATCTAAGACTTTCCCCGTACTGAGACTACTCAGAATGCAGAGCTCCTCTGGGACAATCCTTTAAGCCCGTAGCTCATCAGGTTTGGGACAATGGCAGACAGAACGAGCCACAGAAATATTCTACTATCCCTTTTCTTTTGATGTAATTCCTTCTGAGCCATTTTAATCTACAGAAAATATCAACTGAGTCAAAACACACTTTTGGAAGAAGAAGGACATCCTTTGCAGATGTGATCTGTCGGCTTAAATCAGCAGTAATAGCGTCATACAGGTGTGCTAACGGCCAGGTCTGCAATAAGATCACTCCCTGCCTGTAATCCTCAGAAAGCCTTCACTTTACATATGGAATTTTGATGGGGTTTTGAGGTTGACTCATGTTTCCTTATTCCATGGTTACTTTTTTTGCCCTGGGCGGGAAAATGGCTTAGGAAGGGAACTTCTGAAGAAATATCTAAGCGAGGACTAGCGTTTTACCAACTGTCAGCCTTTAAAGGCCGGCCGGCTTAGTGCTTCTGATAGAAAGTGAGCTGTGGAATGTAAAAGGCAACATGCCGAAACTGGCTGGAGAACAATGGAACTTTCGGGAAGTCTCAGCTTTCTCAGAGCCTCACTCTCCAGCTGAGGACGTGTGCCAGGTATTAAAAAAAGGTGGCGGGAGGGGGGGGTTTCAGTGAGTACTAGGCAAGCTGCTGCTGCTGCTAAGTCGCTTCAGTCGTGTCCGACTCTGTGTGACCCCATAGACGGCAGCCCACCAGGCTCCCCCATCCCTGGGATTCTCCAGGCAAGAACACTGGACTGGGTTGCCATTCCCTTCTCCAATGCATGAAAGTGAAAAGGGAAAGTGAAGTCTCTCAGTCGTGTCCCACTCTTAGCGACCCCATGGACTGCAGCCTACCAGGCTCCTCCGCCCATGGGATTCACCAGGCAAGAGTACTGGAGTGGGGTGCCATGGCCTTCTCCAGATTATTAGGTATGGAGCTCTCGAAATTTCTATTAAATAAAGCTTTGAATCTTCCCTTGTGTCCTTCTTGATGAAATCTCTCCTTAGAACATGTAAATGATTTGCATAATGTTGGCATCTTCCTGCAAGGACGCAGGGGCTGGAAGGCACAGTCTGCATGAAAATGGGTGGAGTCTCTGGTTGTGTGTTGCTGGCTCCGAAGGGGAAACAACTGGTCCACATGATCTCTTTGGTCCCTTCAACTCTAAATTCTGTAATCCTAATGAATTTCAAAAAGAGTCTGAAAGTACCCTCTCTACCAGAGGAGGCTGTTAAGAATGTGAAACGACCTATTATTGCCTTTCTCCTCAGTTTCTTCTCTGCTTCAGACATTCAGTGGGGGTAGGGCTCAGAATAAAATAAAACTAGGAAGCAAACTCCCCTTCTCTCAAGGCAGTAGACAAACAGCTGAATTTTCTCTGATTTCATTTTCTAAGAAAGTTTGACCACTTGATTTGTTTATATTTTAATCTATCTACAGCTGACAGTGTGAAAAAATTATGTTTTCATATTTTAGGCAAGGAAAAATGAAACAAAATTTTGCCTAACACTCTAACCTAAAGGCTTATTATGACTTCTTCTCTATGGATATCCTAAAGAGAGTTTCCTCATAAGCATTAGACATCAAAAAACACACGGCATCTAAGATATTGAAGACCTGTGGGTGACTGAACAAAAAAATGAAAGCCCTATGTAAGGCCAACATCTTGATTATCTTTCTTCTTCAAGAAATGATTCCTTGAGAATGACAGTCAACCGTTCTCCATGATAGAACTGCCTTTAAAACATGCCCCATGCATGATTTCCATGTTGACAGCAACCATTTTACGCCTTTCTATCTCCCTCAAATCTTACCAGAGTCGCAATGAGTGAAAATAAATTCTGCCTTATTTGGCTGAATCTGAATCTTCTCCAGTCTACTCAGTAGGTACACTGTTAGAAAATTCCGTAATCTACTAGTCCTTGGGACACACCTAAGAAGTGATACCAGGTCTTCCAGACAAGAAACACTGCTCTTAGGAGCAGCAGCAGCAGCAGCAGGATGAGAAGTGATCAAGCCCATGCCTTCCTCTTGCAAAAGGAGGGATAACATTCATCCATCTGTTGATTTTTTATTTATATATCTGTTCATGATCAAAACTTTAAGAAGATTATGATAGCCATGAAAGGTGGCATGGATTGGCTTGAAGAGAGGCTAGATACAGGGAAACCAGCAAGGATGCTATTGTAATCACTGGGATAAGAAATATGGAGAGGGCCACGGAGCAGGTGGAGATGGACACGGAAGACCACAGGGAAGGGAGCCCTACAAGCAACTGCAGGACTGGCCCCAAGAACAATGGGGACTGTCATGAGCACAGAAACACAAGATATTGGCCTGTGGTCTTGGTGGACCAGGTTGTTCTCCATTTTACTGGAACTGGGGGGACATATGATCCCTGATCCTGTTTTAGAGACGAAAAGTCACTTAAGCACACCTGTGCTCTCTCCTACCCACAGCCATTGGTGCTGCCGGAGGGCTTGGATGACTTTTAGCCAAGCTAGAGAGATGAGCTGCTTAACTCATTACAGGGGTGAGAACTCAGGCTTCTGGATTTGGAGTGCTCATCCCTGGGGAACTGGCTGGGCGGATTCCTTTCTTAAAAGGGATCAACTAGTGCAGGATGCAGATGAAAAAAGCAACCCAAGGCCAAATCTAAAGAAAACTACGAAATAGGGCAAATTTAAGTTAGCGCCTCCTGCTCAAAACATTTCTCATCATTTCTGCCTGCTCCTGGGGGCTTCCCTGGTGGCTCTGAGTATAAAGAATCACCTGCAATGCAGGAGACCCGGGTTCGATCCCTGGGTCGGGAAGAACCCCTGGAGAAGGGCATGGCAGCCCATGGTCATATTCTTTTCTGGAGAATTCCATGGACAGAGGAGCCTGGCGGGCTATAGTCTATAGGGTCACACAGAGTCGGATACGACGGAGTGACACTCTCACACTGCCTGTCCCTGGCTCCGCTCACACCTTCTTTCCAATTTCCTCTTCATCACTCCCCTCTCCTTTTTGGGGACTCCATCACAAACATTAACATTTTAAGGAGGAATATAAATTAGCTCTAGGGGGTGGCGATTAGGGGAGTTTGGACACGACTTTCCTAAGGACCCCCTCTCTCCACCCTATCTTGTCCAGAGAACCCCGTGTGCCCCTCCCTGCCCTGGTTGAGGACCACCGTTCAAAAAGTTAGGTATTAAGAGAATTCAGTGCTGAAATGGTAGGCAGTGAACTGCACAGCTGGGGTTGGGAAAGTTTCTGCCCAGTAACTTAGCTAATTACGTAGGATTCTTCCTGCTCTGAGAGCTGGTCCTACCACGATCTTCATGCTCTGAATCCAAAAGACTCTGAGGAATGGGTTTGAATAAGTATAACCTACCAGGACATCTCTGCCAATTATTTCATCTGAATTTCACTGATGAGCAAAATAATGAGATTCTTTTTGAGTCTGTGTTCCCCTGGGTTCTGTGATTTTTACTATATGTGTGTGAGCACGCGCGTGTGTGCTAAGTCGCTTCAGTCCGTCCGACTCTTTGCAACTATTTGGATTGTAGCCC
Source organism: Muntiacus reevesi (assembly GCF_963930625.1). Classification (NCBI taxonomy): domain Eukaryota; kingdom Metazoa; phylum Chordata; class Mammalia; order Artiodactyla; family Cervidae; genus Muntiacus; species Muntiacus reevesi. The sequence goes on along the minus strand of NC_089258.1, from coordinate 72,946,885 downwards.
ACCAGGCTCCTCTACCCATGGGATTCTCCAGGGAAGAATACTGGAGTGGGTTGCCATGCCCTCCTCCAGGGGATCTTCCCAACCCAGGAACTGAACCCCATCTCCTGCATTGACATGTGGGTACTTTGCCACTAGCACCACCTGGGAAGCCCCTACCTTATATGCAGTACTTACTATTGGAACTGGTTTTAATGCTTTCTATATTAATAAACTCAATTTGTATACTCTTTATGTACTAACACTCTCACTTAACCCTCTGAGATATATAATATTATCACCAAAAGATTATTTACAGAAATCCAAAGCATGCTGAGAGCTTAAATAATCTTCCTCAAGTCACACAGCTAAGAAGTGATCAATGCAGAACCAAGCGTTCTTAACCACCACATGCTTGCTGCCTCCCTCAAATGTTGGATTTTGAACTTAAGAGGAGGACCTCCAGTATGATTCTATTCAGGAAAAAAAAAAAAAAAAAAATGGAGGAAGGATTATAAATCACAGAACATCAGAACTGAAAAGGCCGTAGTGGTGATGAAGACAGCTGAGTTTGGAAAGGAGGACACTGGGATCCCAGAAGCTGATGTGTCTCTTCTAAACCACAGCCAACTGGTGGCACAGCTGTGGTCAGAATTCAAGTCTTCTGAATTCTCATTGAGTCCAGGAAGTGGAAGGGCTTCCCAGGGGGCGCCCATGCAGGAAACATAAGAGATGTGGGTTTGATCCCTGGGTCGGGAAGATGCCCTGGACGAGGGCATAGCAACCCACTCCAGTATTCTTGCCTGGAGAATCCCCTGGATAGAGAAGCCTGGTGGGCTACAGTCCAAGGGGTCAGGGCCACAAAGAGTTGGATATGACTAAGGTGACTTAGCATGCACACACACATAGGAGGTTGAAGAAGTTGCTGGGGCTGAATGAGCTTGATTAACTCAATGAAGAGATAATTCTGCAATGGGAGTGGGCCGGTCATACACCTCATTTGACTCTGAAATGTAAAATATTCAACCTGAAATCTGTACTAACTTCAAGTCAGTAAATTTTCTCTTTTGTCATCTATTGGTACTTTCCTAAATGCTTTTAGAAAGTTTAGTCTCTGGGAGAATTTCCAAGACATTATCATGATTTTTAAATATATGAGGCCTAGTAGTCGCCTTCTACAGTGATGTCCTCTTCTGGCACATTTTTGGTTGGAACTAACTCTCCAGATTCATGTCCAAATTCAAGTCCACTCCCCTGAACAGCCAGCCAGAGTGTTTAATGGTATTCTGCTGCCACCGTCTGGCAGACTGAAATAAGAACAACTAGCTAACTCACTGCCTGTTATTTAAGAATCTTGGTACCAGATTTATGAGAATTGTCCTGAATGCAGTAGAAGTGGTGATGGAAGAATAGTAGGGAGCAAGAAGAAAAAAAAAATGATCCTATTATGAGAAGAATGAAATGTTCTGGGGAATATCAAACATCAGATTATAAACTGAAAGTTGTATTGATTCCCTAGACACTGTAAATTACATGTTACAGAAGTGGATGAAATTTGGCATATCTACAAATATGAAGGCATAGCCCTTTTCTTTACACAAAAATCTCTCCAATTCATACTAGAGCACTTAACTTCCTGCTTTAGAATATAACAAAACACACTTAAAAGACAGCTAAATAAAGGGGAAGTTATTTAATTTATAAACCATTTTTTTTTGTTGTTTTGTAAAATGACTGGCAGCACTGCATGCATATGAGTGTGTATAACTTGCAAAAGTTTGATTCATACACTGTGTTTACAGGGATATGGCTACTTCATGAAACCATGCTGAATTTTCACATGGGATAAAGATACTATAATGAGATGATATGCAATATATTTTTTTTTCCTTACTCACACCTCTTTAATCAGATGTTTCTGTACTTAGTCAGCCTCAACCATTGCCTCAAGAATGATTCATATTGTTACAGAAGGCAAAAGAGTCAACGTTTAACTTCTGAATCCCAAACAGGCTCTTGAAGTCCTTTTAATTAACAGTGTTCTTTAGACTCAATTGTTCAGTTGCAAATTCCACAGGTAATAGAGATTTCAGGAAATGATACAGGAATAGTTTCTTTCTGTGCTCAATACTGTCTAAGACTTTCAAGAAAAAATCCAAAAAGTCAGAGAAAATAGACAGGATTAAGATAGAGCCTTTAGGCTGGAATGGAAGCAGAAAAGATCCATGAACCTGCGGCTCCATGAAACAACAATAACTAGTGAAAATTGAAACAAACACACTCACATACAAGCCCGTTTAAAGTCTCTGGAAATTGTCTAGCAGGCAATCAGCAAAGAAGGCAATTAATTTAAAAAATTAAAAGAAATCCCACAGTGTAAAGAGACCAAAAGAACATAAGGAATAAAAAGACTAGGGGTATAGGAGGTTGTGCCATGTACGGATGTGAGAGTTGGACCATAAAGAAGGCTGAGCGCCGAAGAATTGATGCTTTTGAACTGTGGTGCTGAGGAAGTAAGGACTCTCATGGAAGAATGCCCCTGTCCACGGGGCTAAGCAAGTTTATGCCTGTGTCCAGATCAAACCAGCCCATCCTGAAGGAAATCAACCCTAAAGACTCACTGGAAGGACTAATGCTGAAGCTGAAGTTCCAATACTTTGGCCACCTGATGCGACAAGCCAGCTCATTGGAAAAGACCCTGATGCTGGGAAAGATTAAGGGCAGAAGGAGAAGTGGGCGGCAGAGGATGAGATAACAGGATGGCATCACTGACTCAATGGACATGAGTTTGAGCAAACTCTGGGAGATAGCAAAGGACAGGGAAGCCTGGCATCCATGGGGTCATAAAGAGTCAGACACAACTTAAGAGACTGAACAACAACAATAGGAAAAGGTGGCTTTGTAGACCTCAAGACCAGAGGCTAAACCTCACACTGGTCAGAATGGCCATCATCAAAAAGTCTACAAATAATAAATGCTGGAGTGGGTGTGGAGAAAATCAAACCCTCCTACACTGCTGGTGGGAATGTAAATCGGTGCAGCCACTATGGAGAACAGTATGGATGTTCCTTAAAAAACTAAACATAGAGCTATCACAGGATCCTTCAAACTCACTCCTGGGCATATATCCAAAGAAAACCATAATCTGAAGAGATATCCACACTCCAATCTTAACAGTAGCACTATTTATAAGAGACTCATCATAGAAGCAAGCTAAATATCTATTGATAGAAGGACGTATAAAGAAGATGTGGTCAATATATACAATGGAATATTACTCAGCCATCAAAAAAATGGAATAATGTCATGTGTGGCAACCTGGGAGGGCCTAGAGATTACCACACTAAGTGAAGTCAGCCAGACGGAGAAAGACAAATATCATATGATATCACTTGTAGGTAGAATCTGGGGGGGAAAAGTGATGAAAATGAACTTACCTGCAAAACCGAAATAGAGTCACAGACATACCAAAGGGGAAAGGTGGGAAAGAGAGATAAATTAGGAATTTGAAAGTAACATACACAAACTACCATATATAAAATAGATAAAATGATGACCTACTGTACAGCACAGGAAACTATACTCGATATTCTGTAATAGCCTATATGAGAAAAGAATCTGAAAATATGTGTGTGTGTGTGTGTGTGTGTGTGTGTTTGAATCACTTTACTATACACCTGAAGCTAACACAACACTGTAAATCTACTCTACGTCAGTAAAAGATAATTTTTTAAAGGAAAATTCTATCTGGAAAAAAAAAGTCTAGAAGCTATGGCAGGGATGATGGGTCTCAGCAACAAACAACAGAAAACCTAAATCCAGGAGGAGCAGTCACTCATTGCTGACGCAGAGGCCACAGAAGCAACATATACAGAACTCAGGAGCCAGTAAGGACTCTCATGGAAGGATGCCCCTGCCCACGGGGCTAAGCAAATTTATGCCTGCGTTCAGAGAGACTGCCACTCAGGAGAAGAGAAGAAGCTTAGGGAGAAGAAGAGTCCTGACAGGAAATTCAAATTCTGAATTAAACTTAAACGCCGAAACACTGGGAATGAACCTAAACCATCTTCAATGTACCTGAAAGAGACTAAAATTTCAACCAGAAGGGATTAAATTATTGTGAGTTCTCGAGGTTAACCTTTCCTACCATCAAGTGGTAAGGGTTTACTGGTGAGCTATCCAGTTCAATTTGAGTAAAGGCAGAAAGCTTAATTTCTTCATTACGAGGTCAGAAGGAGAATATTTTACATTCCTGACAATCCGGAAGGAACAGAGTCCTCAGGGAACGGTTTTGTCCCCAACACTAGAAGAAATGATAACTATGGCCCGTGACAGGGGTGTTAGCTAATGCTACAACGGCAACTGTATAATGTGATATAAACGTGTCAGTCAGATCATGTCATACACCTTAAACGTATGCAGTGCTGCGTGTCAAAGACATCTTAATAAAATAGAAAAAAAAAAAAACAGAAAAGGTCATGAGGGGTCGTCCTGACAGCGCTGAACTTTCAGGTTGAAGGTGGGAAAATACATGGAGAAAAGGCAACAGGCTCATCCCCCGTGTGCCTGGGACAGAGCTGAGGTGCCTCCAGCTGGCTGTGTGACCTTGGATGAAATTACTGCATCTCTTCCAGGGCTCATTTGTCTAGCCTGTGAAGGGGGTGTACCAGAGAACTAGAACTAGTGAGGTTTCTTCCAGCTCTAAAGGACAGATCATCAGGTCTGCGACGCCCAGTGGGGAAATATCTGTCTCTTCTAGGCCAAGTTCAAGCGATCCCCTCTTTTGAGAGATGAAGCCCCGCCCCTTTCTTTGGCCACGCCCCCCGAAGCTGGGTGGAGGACGCAGAAAGCGCACTTGCCTGTCGCGTGTAGAAGCTTGTTTTTGCAGTCACATTTTTCAATTAGCTCAGGTGTCTGCACATCGCTGTGACAGATGGCACAGTAAAAGAAGGCTCTGGACAACGAAAGCAAATCAAGAATGACTTACGTGAGGTTTCACGCAGAAGCAGCACGGAGCTGACTCAGCCCGTCTGCCATTAAGTTGTATTTGCTTTAGGGCTTTCTCCCCGTAAAGTGATAAATTTTTTTTTTTTTTTTTTTTTTTTTACCTTTTGACATCCTTTGCAGATTCAGCGATAAAGAACCCTAGTGTGTTCTTACGGAGCTTAACCTGAGCAGGTGGATTTAGTATCAGCCCGCTGGAAACAGAAAATAAACATACAGTAATTTCCCCCTCCAAATTCTGGTGTAATATCTGTTTTCACCAATGGATTCTCTAAGTTGCAGAGTTAATAGGACTCGATCCCCTTTTACTGCTGGAAATTTACAGTAGAAAATGTGGATTTGACTGCATTTAATTGATCGATTGCTGACAAATAATCCTGAGAGGGAGCCAGGTCAAAACTCAGTCCCTGAGCTGCATACATTCCCTGGACTATGTCCTGAATCAGAAATAGTCAAAGCAACGCAGATGCAGGAAGCTTTGCTAATTTGAGATATCCAAAGCCAAAGAGGCCAAGGCCACACAGTTGCTAGTCTTACAGTCATTCTAGTGATGTACATCCTTAGGCTTTTTACCCTCTAGATTAACTATTAATAGCTGGATTTAAGAGTTCCTTTTATTGGCCAGTACAATTTTTAAACTCATGTCTTTGACTTCACTTGCATCTATCTTGATTGTAAGATTTTTGAAAGCAGGAACCACATGAACTGTTTCTATTTCTACACTACTTGAATATTTTGATTTTCTGTTTTATTATGGTTTGGGTGCTTGAAAACACTGTCTTATAAATTTCAACCACGATATTTTTTGATGGGCTACTCCACTGTGACTATCTGAATTCCTCAAATTCTCCCTGTTTGTCAGGCTCTCCCGCTGTTACTTCCTTTAATTCAGACCTCCAATATGGTGAGGTCTTATAACCCTATGCCTTCCCTCACTTTGTACGTGATCAAAGTTCTCCTTTCCACCTTCCTATCATATTCACATTGGAAAGAGGTCGAGTCTTCGTTTCGGCAAACTTTAGTCTGATGTTAGGATATTCCAAAGTAATGTGCAAGTGTGTTAGAGTCTTACAAAAATAAAAGAGCTTGTACAACAAAAGCTCTTCAGTTCTATGCTGAGAGTAAAAGATGCTGAATAGCTGTGTTCCAGTAGATTATATGAGACAGTATGTGGCGCTTTCTCCGAGTACTGACTGACTAACACATACATGGAATGATTGCTTTTAAGTCTGAAAAGGAAAGTGCATGGATTTGTGCCTCCCCTACTCCAATATCATGGGCTGATGTTCACTACCCAAGAATGCTCAAGTTGTATCTTAATATCTCCTTTTTTAAAGGCAGGGTCCTCTGAACTCAAATTGAATACTTAGTTATGAAGATACTGTCGTGATAACTTCTCTGGTTGCATTTGCAAGAAAAGGTGAACTTTTCCCGAAGACTTGCCTCCGTCTTCATGAATCGCGACCAGCTGCTCTGTTAGAAAGTGCTGGCCCCTGGAACAGACTCAGGAAATTCTCTGACTGGGGTTTCATCCAGCTTTACTGCTCACCAGGTGATAAATTATTCCCCAAGACAGACTCTGAGGATTACCCAGGGCTTTTGCACATCCTAGAGTCTACTAAAGTGTATCAATTAGAAAAGAAAAGAAAAAGTGAGGAGAGATAGGTTTCCCCCTAGTTTTTCAATATGCCTGCCCAAAGCCCAGCATTGAGTTGCCCTGTTTTCATTCTGGGTAATGACTGTGGTGGATTTAGCACAGCTAGATGATCAGAAGAGCTCCGATCACATAAGTGCCCAGACTGAGTTCAGATTCTCCTTTGCCCCTTGGGTGTGGTGTGAGCTTGGGAAAACTATTGACCTTTTCTTAGATCCTCCTCCATAAAATGGAGCAAATAATTGTACCCTTCTGACAGCGTTGTTGTGAGGATTCGGGAGTTCATGTAAGTGAAGTGCTTATAGCAGTGTTGGTCAGGAACCAGCAATCATGTAAGACTGCTATTACCAATATCTTTGCCAAATCAGGATTTTATTCTTTTGATGCAACTCTAACTCTTTGGTGAGAAGCCAGAGTTAAATCTATGTTGGAGCAGGTGTCTCTCTCATTGGGGGGTAGATGTCTGCTAGGAAGTAAATAGCACCAGAACTTCTTGAATATATGTGGAACTTAGCTGCTCACTCCTGTTTCCAGTTCACAGGGTCCTAACAGTCACCCCAATAAAGCTGATAGGAATCTAGGATGTTAAATGTGGAAATGGTGTCAAGAGCACTTGGTATCAAGAGCAGTCGTTTCTGACTGCCAGTGAACAAAACCGACTCTATCATGGAGATTCAAAACCAGTTCACAGATTTGGGTTTTATAAGTGGTATTTTTGAATTCTATGTCTGTCTTTCACAAGTGGGGTTTTGAAATCTCTGTCTTTAAAACTTTGCAAATAATTCTGATGTATAATCCCAGTCGTTGAAGGACAAAGATGTCCAAACCCGATCAGAGTTAAAACCCTGATCAAGCTTCGGGCTGCTCTGAAACTCAAACTGCCCAGCCTGTGAAGTAAGACACCAACCTCTTCACTTGCATCTATTTCCAGCAGAAAGGGAACTTGGACATGGGTTTAGATTTTGAAATTTTCGTGAGCATGGTGCAATTGTTAAATAAAATGGAGCGACCAGAGAATCCCAGTCTCCACTCTCCTCAAGGACTTGCTTTGCGACATACCCCATTGAGTCCTTTTGCTCAGATACCTTCTACACTCTCTCTACCTGACACATTATTCCTTCTTTCTAACTTTCCAGATACTTAAACTGATGTCATTCAACATTACTGAATTTTTAAGAGTTTCCTATGATTCTAGGTTCCTGGTAATCGTCAGTCTCAGAGCTGGAAGTGATCCTAGGAATTCATTCACGTGACTTCCTCATTTTACAGGTGATGGACACTTCTCCAAGGCCACTGACCTGGCAAATCAGAATCAGGTTCTGAACCTAGTCTATTGATTCCAATTTAATTCAGAATTAAAGGAAGTTTTCCACTAAAAAAAAAAACTACACACAAGCCACCATGTTTGTTGTTTCCCATTGCATTTAAGCCCTGCTTTTTCTTGTTTTCCAGCATCTTTTATCTCTATATCATTGTGGCTGATTCTGGATTTTCTTTTTTTATTGTATTATCACTTCTCATACTTCTTATATTATCCTATTCTCATTTTCAGGAAATGCTTATGGTCTCATAAGGGTACCTCTTTCTTTCATCTACCTGATCAACAGCATACTTTGCCCTGTAGGTCAGTCAAATCCCCACTTTTTTTTTTTTCATATTTTTCAGATTAGTTTCTAAGGCTTGTGGGAACACCTTGATCACAAATAATTCTATTTCATGGTATGATCTACGGTCAAGCCTTACAAGATCTGGAAATATATTAAGAGGAAGAGATCTGGGAAAGTGATCCTGTCCTCTCTCTCTCCTGATCGTGAAGGACACTGGGGCAAGACCACCGCAACAGAGGCAAAGCCTTTGCCCACCCACTAGGGTAGCCTCTGGAACCCCAGTGCTCATAGACAGTATCAAATGCACCCCAGCTGCCCGGGTGCCTGAGAGGCCAGCTCTCACCACAGGGCCACAAGTTTAGTTACGGCTGTGTCTCTGCCGAAATCATAATCTGTAAAGAGTGTCCTCAAAGAATCTGAAGAGATCCCAAGCCTCACTGATACCAGTAATCGTGACAGGCGGACTTATACTCGATGGCGATCAGCATTAGGCGCATCTTCGTGAAGCAGAGCCTGGAGAGGAGAGGAGGAGGGGGAGGTGAGGCAGGACAGCAGGGCGTCGGCTCACAGTAACACGAAGGACGGATGCTGGCTGGGCTCTGTGCTGGGAGGACACCGCCCCCTCGGCGTGGGGAGGGCCTCTCAAACGGGAGACGTTCTCTGAACATTGGGACACTGGTGGAGAGTGAGTCCGCCCTGGAGTAACCCACAGCCAGGGAGTCAACGGGGACAGCATGAACCTGTCCCGCACGGACTGTAACCCCCGCCCAGGCAGCAGATGCTCCGACTTGCTCGTCCTTAGGCCTTCGGGACCTGCCACCAAACCTACAGCGAGCCCTCCGCGCGCCCTGGGGAGAGAGTGCATGCATGAAACCGAGGCGAGGTTCTCCCTGCACTTACTGGCAAGCGTCAGGAAAGCTCATCCCAGCAAAGTCATTGGAGAGACGTTGCGTCAGGATTTTGTTCTTCAGGCCTTTGCAGAAAAGCTTCTGCCAGGGCTCGTGAGGACAGATCTGGAACACACAGCCAGGCCACGGGAGGCAGGGTGACGTGGAGTTCAGGGCCTGCTAGTTCAAGCTGCGTGTTCTGCCCAGTACCAAACCAGTACCCGCTGGCATTCAGGACCCGGGAAGGAGATGTGTCAGGACTTCCCAGGTGGTCCAGGAGTTCAGACTTCTCCTTCCAATGCAGGAGGTGCGGGTTTGATCCCTGGTCAGGGAGCTAGGATCCCACCTGACTTGTGGCCAAAAAAACCAACACATAAACAACAGGAGCAACAGTGTAGCAAACTCAGTAAAGATTTTCAAATGGTCCATATAAAAAAAAATTTCTTTAAATGAAAAGAAAGGAGTTTTGTCCTCATGATTAACTGGACAAATTTTCAAGGAAGAACTAAAACTCCATCATATATCTCAATGCTTCCCAGAACGAACAGAAAGCATCATGATTTAATCATGCCTCTTGCTAGAAATGAATTCTTATTCCAGTTATTTCAGCAGGTAGACTGGTCTTTGAGTCAGGAACAATAAGATGGGAAGTGGAATGTGGAATCTGACTTACCTCCTCCTAGATATGACTGTTTAAGATATATTTAAATATATATATATATATATATATATATATATATATATATTAGTTTCCTACTCACTGACTAATCATATGCCACAAGGATGAAAATAGTGATGACATTTGCTCAGGATCAGAACCCTTCTTGGTTCAAATAAACTCAAAAAGCTGTCCCAATGCTTGGACATGACAACGTAAAAATCAAGGACAGCAGCAGGTTTCTAGACAAAGGGGGATGTGATGGAAGGATTTCTCTGTCTCTCAGAAAAAGCTAAATGCTGTCTCATTTGTGCAAGACCCCCTGGGATTCTGTTTTTCTCTATCTGCATCATCCTCTTCTTCCTTCCCCTGCAGCCATGAGAATCACCACCACACTGCTCTGAGCAGGACAGGCCCCTTAAAGCCCAGAATCTCCGATGAAGCCTGGAATTTCTAGGAACTATGAAACACCTTGGCACTGGAGAGTTAAGGCCAGCCCAGAAACATGCCTCAGATGGCCATCTTGTGGTTTAGGAAGAAAAAAACAAAAAGAAACAGATGAACAAAAAAATTCTGCCCTGCTAAAAAGGACCACTTCTTTCCAGCCTACCTCATCCGAGTCCCAAGCTGCAGGCTCTCCTGCATTTTCCCATTTTCTTTTATTTTTTAAATTACTGTTATGATTGGCTTCACTGGGTCTTCACTGTGGTGGACGAGCTCTCTCTCGTGGGTGCATGAGGGTCTCTAGTTTTAGTGCACAGGCACAACCTGGGAGTATTAGTCCCCTGACCAGGGACTGAACCTGCATCCCCTGCATTGGAAGATGGATTCTTAACCACTGGACCACCAGGAAGTCCCCTCCCACTTTCTTAAAATCCTTTAGTGAGGAAGGCTCACCTCCTTGTGCAGGTCAGGCCACGATTTAAGTCCTCATTGACTACAGAACCTGGCTTAGTGCTGCCAACCCAAAGGTTCCAGTTTTTGCAAGAAAGTAAAACTCTGATGGCTTGGCAGGTACAGAATCTGCCTGCAATGCAGGAGACATGAGACGCGGGTTTGATCCCTGGGTCAGGAATATTTCCTGGAGGAAGAAAGGGCAACCCACTCCAGTATTCTTGCCTAGAAAATCCCATGGACAGAGGAGGCTGGTGGGCTACAGTCCACGAGGTCACAAAGAATTGGACACCACTGAGTACATGGCCCAAAAAATAACCATAGACATGAAGGTTTCTTGAGTCATTTTTTTTTTTTAATCAGAAAAAGAAACAGGAAGACAAGATAGATTTGGGATTTGGATAATAGACTCAGTGAGTTCAAGTAAATCAGTTGGATTAAATCTAATCCAAATTTAAGTTTAAGGCAATGCTCTGTGCCTAGAACCAACCAGAATGCTACTCAGACTACAGTTTCTCAGCATATAATCAAAATAAATCAGTAGAGTCAGAATATGTGGCACTGACCCAAGGCTTTCTTTTCTAACCTGACTGCTCAGAAGTTTTACAAATATTAACTGAATACCTGGGAAAAATCAGGTCACAAGTAGATCGCAGGCTAAGTGGCTTCAGTCCTGCCCAAGTCTTTGCAACCCCATGGACTGCAGCCCGCCAGGCTCCTCTGTCCATGGGATTCTCCAGGCAAGAGCACTGGGGTGGGGTGCCATGCCCTCCTCCAGGGGATCTTCTCATGCGGGGATCAAAGCCGCATCTCATGTCTCCTGCATTGGCAGGCGGGTTCTTTACCACTAGTGCCATCTGGGAAGCCTCATCTCCTTATATTCACAGAAGGAATTCTGTGGTTTCCAGTGAGCATTTTGCTGGTCAGAGCATCTTTTGAATCTTTCACTTCTTTTGCTTTTTCTTTACAGTACTGGAGAAGGGACCAGAAAAGGAATGCCAACTTTTTAACATTTATTTGAAAAAAGGAAATAAAGTGCAAAGAGAAGTCATAAAGAAAATTGAGCATAAGAAGAGTCAAATGTGGATGCATAAATAGATGGAGAGAAAGGTCACTCTCTGGAGAAACGTTGAGTTTTCCAGACCCAGCTGAGTGTTAAGAATATCTTTCCTGGAGCGCTTCATGGGGATGGCATTTGGAAGGCCATGCTATGTGCTATCATATTTCATCCCGGTAGTCCATTGAGTCATTTAATTTGTCTCAAGCAAAGGTATCAAAAGACCTGATGTGGGAGACTGGGAGTAGGTATTCAACAGCCAGAGGCAGAGGGCGCAGGAGTAAGACTGCAAGTCAGACAATTCTCTGTCTGCTACTCATCAACTTCTTATACAGTCAACTAGTTAGCTTCCACAACTGGGATATTCCCTTGAAATACTGAGAGAAACATCAGTTCAATTCAGTCACTTAGTCCTATCCAATTCTTTGTGACTCCCTGGACTGTAGCACGCCAGGGCTCACTGTCCATCACCAACTCCCAGAGCTCAAACTCATGTCCATTGAGTTGGTGATGCCATCCAACCATCTCATCCTCTGTCGTACCCTTCTCCTCCTGCCTTCAATCTTTCCCAGAATCATGTCTTTTCCAATGAGTCAGTTCTTTGCATCAGGTGGCCAAAGTATTCAGGCTTCAGCTTCATCATCAGTCCTTCCAATGAACATTCAGGATTGTTTTCCTTTAGGGTTGACTGATTGGATCTCCTTGCAGTTCAAGGGGCTCTCAAGAGTCTTCTCCAACACCACAGTTCAAAAGCATCAATTCTTCTGTGCTCAGCTTTCTTTATAATCCAAATCTCACATCCATACATGGCTACTGGAAAAATCACAGCCTTGACTAGATGGACCTTTGATAGGCAAAGTAATTTAATATGCTATCTAGGTTGGTCATATATTTCTTCCAAGGAGCAAGCATCTTTTAATTTCATGGCTGCAGTCATCATCTGCAGGTATTTTGGAGCCCAAGAAAAGAAAGTCTGTCACTGTTTCCACTGTTTCCGCATCTATTTGCCATGAAGTGATGGGACCAGATGTCATGATCTTCATTTTCTGAATGTAGAGTTCTAAGGCAGTTTTTAAGTCTTCTCTTTCACCTCCTCAAGAGGCTCTTTAGTTCCTCTTCACTTTCTGCCATGAGGGTGGTGTCATATACATATCTGAGGTTATTGATATTTCTCCTTGCAATCTTGATTCCAGCTTGTGCTTCATCCAATCTGGCATTTCGCATGGTGTACTCTGCATATAAGTTAAATAAGCAGGGAGACAATACAGAGCATTGACATATTCTTTCCCAATTTGAAACAAGTCTGTTGTTCCATGTCTGGTTCTAATTGTTGCTTCTTGACCTGCATACAGATTTCTCAGGAGGCAGGTCACATGGTCTGGTATTCCCATCTCTTTCAGAATTTTCCACAATTCGTTGCGATCCACACAGTCAAAGGCTTTGGCATAGTCAATAAAGTAGAAGTAGATGTTTTTCTGGAACTCTCTTGCTTTTCTGATGATCCAGTGGATGTTGGCAACTTGATTTCTGGTTCCTCTGTCTTTTATAAATCCAGCTGGAACATCTGGAAGTTCTTGGTTCACATACTATTGAAGCCTAGCTTGGAGAATTTTGAGCATTACTTTACTAGCATGTGAGATGAGTGCAATTGTGCAGTAGTTTGAACATTCTTTAGCATTGGAATGAAAATTGATCTTTTTCAGTCCTATGGCCACTGCTCAGCTTTTCCAAATTTGCTGGCATATTGAGTGCAGCACTTTCACAGCATCATCTTTTAGGATTTGAAATAGCTCAGCAGGAATTCTATCACCTTCACTAGCTTTGTTCCTTGTGATGTTTCCTAAGATCTGCTTGACTTCACATTCCAGGATGTCTGGCTCTAGGTGAGTGGCCACACCATCATGTTTATCTGGGTCATAAAGATCTTTTTTATATAGTTCTTCATGTATTCTTGCCACCTCTTCTTAATATCTTATCCTTCTGTGAGGCCTATACTTTTTCTGTCCTTTATTGTGTCCGTATTTGCATGAAATGTTCCCTTGATATCTCTAATTTTCTTGAAGAGATCTCTAGTCTTTCCCATTCTACTGTTTTCCTCTATTCCTTTTCACTGATTGCTGAGGAAGGTTTTCTCATCTCTCCTTGCTATTCTTTGGAACTCTGCATTCAGATGGGTATATCTTTCCTTTTCTCCTTTGCCTTTCCCTTCTCTTCTTTTCCCAGGTGTTTGTAAGGTCTCCTCAGACAAGCATTTTGCCATTTTGCATTTCTTTTTCTTGGAGATGGCTTTGATCACTGACTCCTGTACAATGTCAGGAACCTCCATCCAGAGTTCTTCAGGCACTCTGTCTATCAGATCTAATCCCTTGCGTCTATTTGTCACTTCCACTGTATAATCATAAGGGATTTGATTTAGGTCATACCTGAATGGTCTAGTGGTTTCCCCTAGTTCCTTCAATTTCAGTCTGAATTTTGCAATAAGGAGTTCATGATCTGAGCCACAGTCAGCTCCTGGTCTTGTTTTTGCTGACTGTATAGGACTTCTCCATCTTTGACTGCAAAGGATATAATCAATCTGATTTTGGTGTTGAATATCTGGAGATGTCCATGATTAGAGTCTCTTGTGTTGTTGGAAGAGGGTGTTTGCTATGACCAGGGCATCCCCTTGACAAAACTCTGTTAGCCTTTGCCTTGCTTCATTTTGTGCCTCAAGGCCAAGCTTGCCTATTACTTCAGGTGTCTCTTGACTTCCTACTTTTGCATTCCAGTCCCCTATGATGAAAAGGACATCTTTTTAGGGTTTTAGTTCTAGAAGGTCTTTTAGGTCTTCATAGAACCGTTCAACTTCAGATTCTTCGACATTAGTGGTTGGGGCATAGAGTTGGATTACTGTGATACTGAATGGTTTGCTTTGGAAATGAACAGAGATCGTTCTGTCACTTTTGAGACTGCACCTAAGTACTGCATTTTGGAGTCTTTTGTTGACTCTGAGGGCTACTCCATTTCTTCTAAGAGATTCTTGCCCACAGTAGTACACGTTATGGTAATCTGAATTAAATTTGCGCATTCCACTCCATTTTAGTTCACTGATTCCTAAAATGTTGATATTTACACTTGCCATCTCCTGTTTGACCACTTCCAATTTACCTTGATTCATGGAGCTAACATTCAGATTCCTATGCAGTATTGCTCTTTACAACATCAGACTTTACTTCCATCACCAGTCACATCCACAACTGGGCATGGTTTTCACTTTGGCTCCACTTCTTCATTCTTTCTGGAGTTATCTCTCCAGTCTCCTCCAGTAGCATACTGGGCACCAACCAGCCTGGGAAGTTTATCTTTCAGGGTCAATCTTTTTTGCCTTTTCATACTGTTCATGGGGTTCTCAAGGCAAGAATACTGAAGTGGTTTGCCATTCCCTTCTCCAGTGGACCACGTTTTGTCAGACTCTCCACCATGACCCGTCCATCATGGGTGGCCCTACATGGCATGGCTCATAGTTTCATTGAGTTAGACAAGGCTGTGGTCCATGTGATCAGTTTGTTTAGCTTTCTGTGACTGAAACATCATGTATTTAAAATGTATGATGCACAGTATGCATTCAACATGTGGCTAGTATTATTATTGCTGCACAGAACACCCCAAAATAGTCTGTAAAATTAAATGTTAATGATTATTTGTATAATTGTTTCTCTGATGAAAATAATTATTTCTTATTGTCCATTAGTTTGTATTTAACTTATATGTTAATATGTGAAATCTCCACTAATAAGTTTTATTCTATATTTTCATCTTTAGTAACTCAAAGTGCTTCTACATTTATGAATACATTTAGATTCATAACATCATGGAGTGCAAGGAGGAAGCAGAGTTACGGTTCTATTTTGCAGGTAAATATTTTTAGGCAAGGGTTTCCCCAGTGGCTCAGCAGCAAAGAATTCATCTGTCAATGCAGGAGATGCAGGTTCGATCCCTGGGTCAGGAAGATCCCCTGGGGAAGGAAATGGCAATCCACTCCAGGATTCTTGTCTGGAGAATCCCATGGCCAGAGGAGCCTTGTGGGCTACAGTCCACGGGGTGGGAAAAAAATAGTCAGACATGACATAGTGACTAAACAACAATAATAGTTTTTGGGAAAGAATCAGATAAACAACTTCTTTAAGGTCAGTGCAGTGCCTGGGACTTCAATCCACATCTCTCAATCCCTTCTCAGCTTAAGTAGAAGCCAAATCTCATTTCTCAGGGCCTTCTTGCCTTCCTCAATTTTTATTTTCTATATCTGATCTTAAATTTAGGAGGACGTGGGGACAGAGCCAAGATTCAACATCAGTTTACAAGGTTACCTTCTTGTTTTGCTCAACAAATAGAGACGTCAGGAAGGTGCACAAGCCTGGCACCAAGCAGCCCTGGGCGATGAATCCAAGCTTTAGTTCAGCAAAGCAGATGATGTTGTCACCAGTGTTCCAGTTCCAGCTGGGGATCTTTGGCAGAAAGGCCTATTTCAGGGTAGAAAGTAAGAGAAACGTATCATGGACACAGAAAATAAGCTAGTAACAAGCTAGTGGGCTCTCAGTGGGTAAAGAGAGGGCGTGACAAGACAGGGGCAGGGAATTCTCTTCACACCAACTGCTACATATAAAGTAGATGAGCAACAAGGATATGCAGTACAGCAGAGTGAAATATACCCATTATTCTGAAATAACTTTAAATGGAGTGTAATCTATAAAAAAAAAAGTGAATCACGACATCATTTCACAACATATACAAATACTGAATGTTGTACACCTGAAACCAATATGACATTTTACATCAACTGTACTTCAAAAAAACAAAGTACTGCTGTCTACTTCTCCCTTTAGATTTTTTCACATTTGCTTCATAAATTTAGGTCCTCCTATGACTCATGGGGTTGCAAAGAGTCAGACACAACTGAGTGACTGAACTGAACTGAACTGATGTTGGTGTCATAAATATTTACAAATGTTATATCTTCTTGCTGGATTGACCCCTTTATCATATGCAATGCTCTTCTTTTAATTTGATTAGAGTCTTTGTTTTAAAGTCTATCTTGTCTGATACAGGTATAGCTTCTTCAGATTTATTTTGTTTTCCATTGGTACGTGATATACTTTTCCATCCCCTCATTTTCAGTCTTGTGTGTGTCCTTATTTCTCCTTTTCATTAGCCTTTTTTCCCTCTGAGGTTTAATCTTGTTCTTTTCTTTGAAACATATTCTTCTGTTTCTTCCTTTTATTTGACTCTCTGTGTTGCCTTCTATGCATTAGATGAAATAGCCATCTCTCCCAGTTTTGAATGAGTGGACTTGTGCAGTAGATGAATCTCATTGTTCAACCTTGCCTCAGGCCTTGGTTGTCTCTCAAACCTTTGTCATTGTCCAACCTGCCTACTTATTTTAGTGGTGCTCAGTATTTAAGGCTGTGTCAAGACCTGTCAGAGACCCAAATGGAAGGATCTGAGTCAGCGTCTAAATTCAGGATGACCGGATTCCAGACCATCAGGTCGCTTTTAAAGTATATAAACATAACTCTTGCCACATTGACATTTTTATGTGATTAATAATCTTAATGAGACTCCCAATTTCACCTACTACTGGCAAAATCCTTTTGTGTGTAGACCCACTAGAAAGTAGTAAGTTCATACATTACTTGGAGGAGCTAAGGTTCATCTAGGTCCGTAGACCCAAACAGGAGGAGACTGAACAGGCTATGATGTTGCAGTACCTTGTTATGGGACTGAAGTATCTGTATGATGACCCTGGTGTTAGGGTAATAGTTCTTGATAGAGAGCACCCTACACAAATAACAAATATTCTCATTAGTGAAGTGCCATGTCTAACATCTTTGTAATATAATTCAATACACAGTTAAACTGATGTGTGCCTAAGTACAGGAAACGTATGTATTACAAAGATCTTTGTTATGATCTTTAACAGCACACACGTGGAAGAATACTATGATTTTAGTGACTTAGCAAATTATATCTACGGTAAGGTCAGCTCTTGGTATTAAGAGACTGTGGTCATCTGGGACCAATTCTTACGGAGGAATTTTCATACATTGTAGCTTTCAAACTCAAACACATTAATTTAAAAAAAAAATTTTAAAAAATAAAATAGGGACCGAATTGCTGTCTATCATTGAAGTAGCTCATAGACTGTCTAACACAACTTTCTCAAAACAACTTTTACAAAATAAAACATTAAGATCCTTCTCATATTTACTGCATAGCGCAAGTTTCTCAGGCTTCCCTTGCTTTTTGTAGAGTCACCTTCAGCTATATACATTTATTTTGCTCTGAGGGCCAACAGGTTATGTGGGTTAGGTACAATGGCATTGCCATCACAATGATCATTTAAATATCTTACCACAAATTAAGCTCCTGCTCATGGATAGTTCAGTTCAGGATGGTAACACTATCCATAGCCATCTTGAAAATATGGCCAAGAGTCAAAAGTGCACCATACTGAACCACACACAACTTTTCACTAAGACTCCTAGCAAAAACCCCAGTAAATAAAGTCTCTGAATAAGGTTCACAAACCATACATGCTGTCTTTATTTTTGAGGTGACATTAGTGAGAAAGGCGCTATCTGAACAGTTTATCGGTTATCTGCATGTTGGCTTTTTAAATTTACACAGCTGTTATTCATCTAGAACTCCAGGAAAGTGAGTGGAAAAGCACATCAACATACGGGAAACTCTATTTTGATTTCCTTTTTTCATATATCTGCTGTCTCTGGGGGCAAAAAATAAGGCAGAAACCTGGAATACGATGAATCCTCTGTGCTATGATAGATGACACCTGTTTAGTCCTATGTACTGGGTTTTATTTTAAAGGAGAGAAAATGAAGACCAGGATCTGAACATATAAGACACAGCACCGGCTTCTTACCTCATAATGTTTGAAGAGTCTTCAGCATGCGAATCACTGCACAGGGGGTTGGCTATGATCAGGCACGCTTCTGCAGAGTCCACCTATTCTTCAAGATGAAACAGCAGTCACCTCGTTAATTGCATGGGCAACGCTTGCCTGTTCCCATTTGGGGTTTTCTTAGGGTTCTGTCACCTGGAACATGCTCAGTCACCCAGTCGTGTCTTGACTCTTTGTAACCCCATGGATGGTAGCCCACAAGGCTCCTCTGTCCTTGGAGCTTCCCAGGCCAGAATAGTGGAGTAGGTGGCCCCGGAGTAGAAGACCCCTACTCCAGGGATCTTCCCAAACCAGGAACTGAACCTGCGTACCGTGCATCTCCTGCATAACAGGTAGATTCTTTCTCACTGAGCCACCCAGGCAGCCCATGGTTTTGTCATAGAATTCCAACAAGAAAGAGAGCACACTCGAGAAGGACTGGTGATAAGGATATCTGAGAGAGGCACCTTAGATGGATCAGGGTCCCCGACACAGATGCAGATTGCTTTAAAATGGGAATAGTGCATAGTGATATTTTTCCTATCATCCAAAAACATCAATTTATGAGCAGTGATGAACGATAAGACCTTTTAAGCAATTGCATGAGCAATAAGACCATTTAAGCAATTGCCTTTCAGGTTAGAAAAAAAAAATTACTGAAGAGGTTCTTATCCCAAGTTGCAGGGATGAGAAAGATTATTTTGCCTGTGTCAGTTTTTGCTTCAATTCTTTGTGTTGACTCCATAGATATCTGATTTAAAAACTGAAGCTTTTGGTATATGTGATTCTTTGAAACCTAAAACATGAAAGGATGCTGGCCTTGATCTAAAATGAAAGATGTCTAGAGGGTGTGTATCTGTCTTAGTCTCAGCTTAAATGTGATCTCTGCTATCTTCATTCATGCCCTTTCAATCAGAGGGCTTATCAGTGTGTTTAGGAGAGGTTGGTGAAAGCTGACAGACTCTTAGAAATCTGTCATCTGGTAAGAATCCTACTTGGACAGAAACACTTCTGCTATCCACAATTTTTCCAGATCTATTAGAATGATAAAATAAAACTGCTGTAGATAGAGATTTCAGTGAAATAAAAAATTAAAATATAAGTGTATGTAAACAGTGAGGTCAGCTTGGTATTTGTCAAGAAGGATTTGAAGGTCAATTGCTAACACTTCCTCTATGATCAGTTTTTTAAGTTGAAGAAGTCATATATCCCCCAGTTAAGAGTTTGGAGTAATACCTTTGGGAAGAGCAACGCGCTATCATCTTAACTGCTGCAGCTTAGGGAAACGACAAGGAGGAAAAGAACTAGATCTTACCGCAACTCGCCTCAGATCCTCCCACTTCAGTGCAGACCCAGAAACAAAGGTTGTATAGGCCATGTGGCACTTAAATATGGTTTCCAATTCCAACGAAGGAAGGACCCTGGACAAAGGAGGCCATGTCAAAGATGGAAAAAGAAGAGTGGCTTTGGTTTAGAGACTATTATTTAGTGCATTTAATAAAAACCCTAATACTCTTGGAAAATATCCATCCACCATTATTAATCCCCATGCTCAAGTGATGTTGATCCCATTAGCCTAAATCTAGGAATGAGTCTGAAGCTCAGGTACATCAATCATAGTGGTGTAAAAAATGCAAATTGAATGAATGCCAAAAAAAAGAAGGAATTACTAAGAACAAGGAGTTCAGGATCAGATGAGAATATTTCAATTATTCAAAAAGACATAGCATTTTAAAACAACTAAATGAAATAGTTTATAAATATGTAAACATTTTAACAAAACTGGACAGACAAATAGATGAATCTGCCACTGTAATAAAATATCTCAATGCATATCTCTCAATTATTGACAGATCAAAGGGGAAAATGATAATCAAGTTTGATATTTATAAATTCTGCAAACAACTTTAGAACATTTTTCATTTTGACTGAGGCAAGATTAACAATTAAAATTGTAAAACATTTAGTGAATCTGCCTGTAATGTGGGAGACCTGAGTTTGATCCCTGGGTTGGGAAGATCCCCTGAAGATGGGAAAGGCTACCCACTCCAGTATTCTGGCCCGGAGAATTCCATTGACTGTATAGCTCATGGGATCGCAAACAGTCAGATACAACTGAGTGACTTTCACTTTTTCACTTTAGGGTATGACATGATTTAATAGATGTATATACTGTGAAAGACTCCTCCCATTGAGTCAATTAACACATCCATCACACCTCACACATTTACCTTTTGTGGGGGTGATGACATTTAAATTCTACTCTCTTAGCAAATTTCAATTATACAATAGTGTTATCAACTATGGTCACCATGTTTTATGTTAGATCCTCAGACTTTATTCATCTTAAAACTGAAAGTGTGTACCCTTTTACCAAATCTCTCCCTATTTCTCCCAATTTCCAACCCTTGGCAAACCATCTCTCCACTTTGTTTGCAAGGATAACTTTTTTTTAGATTTCAGACATAAGTGACAACATGTTCTAATTTAACAATATGGATGAACGGAAGATTAATATACACAAGTCAATTTGCTTTATAATACCAAAAGCAAACAACTAGAAAATACAATTAATAAGACACTTCTTCCAATAGTATCAGAAAATATCAATTACCTATAAAATATATGTCATATACATTTATTACAATATAAATATGTAAAATTATATAATATATAAAGAACATCAGCAAGCTAGGAAATTTTGCAATATTATTAAGAAACACTAATCGAGAACTACATAAATAGATAACCATTATATAGTCAGTTAGACATTGTAACACAAAGAAGTAAATTTTGAATTAAAGGTTCAATGAGATTCTCATCAATTTCCGAAGTTTTTCATAGTTCATGATAAAATGATTATAAAAATTATATGGAAGATAAAGGACCAAGAAGAGCTTGTCAATTATTGAATAAAGATAAGCAAGGAGGAAAAATTTGCCCTAAGATATATAAGGATTAATTATGAACCTTAGTAATTAAAAAAGTATAGTATTAATGCAGTGACAGATAAACTGATTTAAAAAAAATGAAAACAGAAGAGACCTATTCATACTGGCAGCATGTCAGATCGGTGAGGGGAAAAGGATTTATTCAAAAACTAGCATTGACAAAATCAGTGTCTATGGGGAAAGATGAAATTTTATTCATATGTCTTGTCACACAAAAACCAAATTCCAGTAGAATTAGGAATTTAAAACAAAAAAAAAATCAAAAATTCTTTATAGGAAAAGCAGTTAAATACCTTATTTAAAGGAACTTCCCTGGTGCTCCAATGGCTAAAACCCTTAGATACTGATGTAGGAGGCCTGGGTTTGATCTCTGAACAGGGAACTAGATCCTATATGCAGCAACTAAGAGCTCACATGCTGCAACTAAAGAGATCCCTAATGCTGCAACTAAGATCTGGTACAGCCAAATAAATAAATAAAAATAAATATTTTGAAAACCTTTTATATACCAGGATAGGGAAAAATTCTAAGCAAAAACAAAAAGTTCTTAATTAAATATAGTTGCAAATATTGAAAATATGAATGATAATATTAAAACCTTTTGAATATCAAAATACATCTAATGCTTCTGAGAAAATACAAGTTACAAACTGGAAGAATATAGCTATAGTTCACATCACTGATGAAGAATTAGTGTCAGAATATTTTAAGCTTTCCTAGAAATTAAGTAAGAAAAACCCCACCAACAATCCAGTAGGGAAATGGGCAAAATGCATGAATAGGCATTTCATAGAAAGATGAAACACATATGGGTAATGAACATGAAGAGAAACTACACCCTTTGTGATAAGGGGCATGTAAATCAAAACTACAGTGAGATTCCATTTTACACTGACTGCATTGTAAAGACGAAAAAGTATGACCATGTCAACTGTTAGAAAAAAGGACAGGTGTTTAGATACACAAAGTCCCTTACACATTGCTAATAAGCTTCAAAAATGGTGCAAACACTTGGCAAAACATGCTATTATCTCCTAAAATGAACATTCGCATTTTTTTATACCATTAAACCATGACCGCTCCTCCCCCCACACACATAGACACTCTTGCACAGGCCCACCAAGAGCCATATACAGGCCACGTTAATAACAAAACTACTTGCAACAGAAAAATCTAGAAACAATTCAAATCACACCAAGAGTGGATAAATAAAGTTTACTCTGTCAATGAAATCATATAACAATGAAAAAAAAGTAAAAGTGTTAGTTGCTCAGTCGTGTCTGACTTTTTGCAACCCTATGGACTATAGCCCTCTAGGCTTCTCTGTCCACGGAATTCTCTAGGCAAGAACACTGGAGTGAGAAGCCATTCCCTTCTCCAAACACCAATTAACTATGGCAACACTCAGAAATATGAGTGTATCTTAGAAATATAAAATAAGGAGTAAGTACTACAATATTTCATTGGTAAGATCCTCCTTCTGCAAAGGTAAATATATTTAAACATTTTAAAGAGTATATATAAATGTAGTAAAACTATAGGAGAGATAAAGAATGATAATAATGATGGACAAAAAACTGAGAGCAGGATGAAATGTGGGAAAGACCATATAGTTAGATATAGATTGTGTCTTAAATTTTGTCTTGATGGTGATTTCATACATGCTGTGCTTGGCTAAGTCATTGCAGTTGTGTCAACTCTTTGCGACCCCATGGACTGTAGCCTGCCAGGCTCCTCTATTCATGGGATTCTCCAGGCAAAAATACTGGAGTGGGTTGCCATGCCCTCCTCCATGGGATCTTCCCAACCCAGGATCAAACCCACATCTCTTGTGTCTCCTGCATTGGCAGCGGGTTCTTTACCTCTAGCGGCACCTAGGAAGCCTGGTGAGTTCATGTACTGGGGCTTAGAACATTATTAAAACAAACTAATCAGAAAAATAAATAACCAAATTGTGCTTACGTATAAGTCAGTTACTAAGGTTGTTGTAAGAATTATGATAAATTCAATTCCAATTTCTCAACACTGAGAAAGAAACTGACATCTGATCATGTCATCCCTCTGCTCAAAATCACCAAGAATTCAGAACTGACTTGGAGAAAAGGCAACTTCCTTAAAGCCAAATCCTTACGATAGACTATATAACACTTTTATTATCTGGCCCACTACCAACTGCAATATTTTGAAATTCTCTGAGTAAAAGAGAATTATCAATCCTCTTGACTAAAACTTCTTTTGTTCCCTTAAAACATATGTGGACAAGTGAGAGCTTTGCATATTTCCATATATTAAATATCACTAGAGCTAGGACTTCTGTTTCCAGGAACAGTAAATTAGGTAACTTCAGCCAGTCTTCTACTAAGGATATACAAAAATACTAGATGAAATATAACAACATCTCCTAATAAATCATAAGAGATAAAACCAGACTATGAATAATTACCAGGCCAAAACTGAGAACAAATCAAGGTCTTGGAGGTTAAGTCTGGTTTTTTCTTTTTTTTTCCCCCGAAAGCATTGAGCAATTCAGAAGAAGCACCGACCAAAACAAGCTAACATATATAGCTGACTCATTTTGCTGTAAAGTGGAAACTAACACAATATTCTAAAGCAACTATATGCCAATAAAATTAATTTAAAAACTTCTATAAGACTGAAAAATAATAAATAAACAAAATAAACATGTGAAACATGCTATCACTATGCTAAAAGTCAGCTGGTGGTATCACAGGGCAAAGTGTCCAAAAACAACCCAGCTCTGCTGATACACAAAATGAAGAGTTTGATAACTCCTCCAAATTTTAACCTGGCATAACTGAAGCTGGAGACACGGAGTATAAAACTGAATAAGCTAGTTTTCAGATTGACTTCCATTCTTAGTTTTTCACCTACATAATACAAAGAGCCTCAAGCCTTGAATCTGGATTTATGTGGTCTTGAGGCAGAAGTGCTCCACTGTACTTGGAAGAAGTAAAGACATGTCCTCTCTGTAAGAATGTAGTGTTTTTCTAGGCCACAAGTTATCTACATACAGTTTTTTTTTTTTTTAGTATAAGAGTCGGCACATAATCTATGATAAGAAAGCACGCAAAGGAAACAAGATACTATGTGTAACATCAAGTACAAATAACAGACAACAAAAACCAAAGACTTATTGACAAATACACACTATTGATACTATGTATAAAATAGGTAACTAATGAGAACATAGTATATAGCACAGGGAACACTGCTAAATGCACTATGGTGATCTGAACCTGAGGGAAGTCCAAAACTAAGGGGATATGTACCCATATACAGCTGATTCATTTTGCCGTAAAGTGGAAACTAACACAACATTGTAAAGCAACTATACTCCAATAAAATTAATTTAAAAAATTCCTATAAGATAGAAACAGAATAAATAAATTAAATAAACATGTTAAACATGCTATCGCCATGCTAAAGGTCAGCTGGAAAAAAAAAAGAGTCTAGGCACCGAATTACTAGTCACAAATTACAACATAATTATATTTATTTTATTGAAACAAATGATAAGCCTGGGAACATGAGAATCTAAAAACAGAATATCTGAAACAGAAGCAAATATAAGCTCTAGAAAACTAAAAATACAATAACTGAAATGAAAAGCTCAATGAGTGAGTTTGTAAACAGATTAAACACAGACAAAGAGAGAAGTGGTAAACTGGAAGGTAGGTCAGAATAAATTATCCAGAATGTAATACCAAGATACAAAAAAGAAGGGAAATATAAAAAAGAAGATAAGAAATACATTTGGTACAGGAAAGAAAAAGGACTAATACACTTAATTGAATCCCCAGGAAAGGAGGATGAAGAACATAGTGACAAGGGCAATATTTGAAAAAGTAATTGAGAATCTGCCAAAAATGGTGGAAAACACTGATCCAGAGATGCAGAAAGATTCATGAATACCAAGGACAGTCAGTTCAGCTCAGTCGCTCAGTCGTGTCTGACTCTTTGCAACCCCGTGGGCTGCAGCACGCCAGGCCTCCCAGTCCATCACCAACTCCCGGAGTTTACTCAAACTCATGTCCAAGCACAATAAATGATCAGAAATTCAAATCTACACACATCATAGTCAAAGTATAACATGCTTTCATATTAAGTACTACTATAATCTTTTATGAATCTGCCTGCAATTCCGGGACCCCAGTTTGATCCCTGGGTCAGGAAGATCCCCTGGAGAAGGGATAGGCTATCCACTCCAATATTCTTGGGCTTCCCTGGTAGCTCAGATCGTAAAGAATGCGCCTGTGATGTGGGAGACCTGAGTTTGATCCCTGGGTTGGGAAGATCCCCTGGAGAAGGAAAGGCTACCCACTCCAGTATTCTTGCCTGGAGAAGTCCACAGACAGAGGAGCCTGACAGGCTACAGTCCATGGGGTTGCAAAGAGTCAGTCACAACTGAGCGACTTTCACTTTCACTATGCTATTTTAAGAAGATAATTCATTAAAGAAGACCATTGAACAGACTTCTTAATAGCAATAACAAAACCAGGAAATCAACAGAATAATACTTCATGGTTCTTCAGGATGAAAGGTAGCAGCTTAGAACCCTATACTCATAAAATCATCTTTCAAGAATGAGAACAAAATCAAGATGTCTTTACATTTAAATGAAAGAATATGTTACTGGCAGATCTGTACTTAATTCAGGATAGAAATGGGGAAAAAAGCATAATGGAAACCAATATGAAGAAGAATATGCATATATATGTAGAATATGTATGAATATATAAGGCTGTGTATGCATGAATCACCTTGCTATATACCAGAAACTAATACAACGCTATAAGTCAACTACACTCCAACTTTTTTTTTAAGGGCAGGATAACAGTCATTTCATAAGATGGAATCCAAATGGCTTATGCATTTGAATATATTCTTGACCTAACTACCAACCAGAAAAATGAGATGAAAAATCACAATATGAGACACTGTCTTACAAAATGCTATTCTGAAGAATGAATGGCTCAAAAGAAAAAGACTGATGTATCCAAGTGTCAGGTAGGGTGGGAAGCTACATTTTAACTGGTAGTAAGGGTACAGGGCAACAGACACTCTCAGCACTGCTGGTGGAAGCACAGACCAGAATAAACATTTTGGACGACAGAAAAAACATTCTGGACGACTGACAGTTCTATTAGAGAAAGATTTAGTACCCTGCAATTTTACTCCTGGGGACCAGGACACATATACAAGAACTTTCAAAGCAACATTCTTCATAATAGCCGAAATTGAGGAGAAATGTCAACCAACAGTAGAACGGATTAAGAAAAATTGTGGTGTATTCAGATAATGGAATGCTTTGCCACACAGCAATGAAAATGAATAGGTACCGCTATATCCAGCTGCAACAAGGATGGATCTCACAAATGCAATATTGAGGTAAATCAATCTGGATCCCATTTATGTGAGTTTAAAAACAGGGAAAATGTCAGGAGATAGGGATTAATAAATGTAAGGTATCAAGTCAAAATCATAATGACCTCTAGGAGCTAAAGATGGGGCCACAGTTGGGGAAGGTTTTGCTGGAAGGCTGGCAATAGAATATATCTTGATTTTGGTGATGGTTACGTGGATGTTTACTTTACAAAAATTCATTTTAATGTACACTGTAATTCTGTGTAATTTTCTGAGTTATAATTTAGGATAAAGAGTTTTAAACAAGGTACTTAATTATTACCTATGCTCTAATGACTCATGAGCAACTCTTGGAAATTTTTCACTTAACTTTTACTCTTATGAGATTATTTAATATTGAAGAAATTTTAAAAAATATTTATTGCTACACATGGGATATAGATATTGGAAAATATTTAATGATACACATATGAAAATGAGGTGATCATTATGTACTGAAAAAAAATTTGAGGAAATGTAATGTTATCACAAAACCAACATTTATTACCCATAATGATATAAATACTCATTGCTGCTGTAATTACAAATTAGAAGATAACTCTATTGGAACAACTGAAGGAGGCAAAGTAGAGCAGAGGGCTGAATAATGTTCATCTGAAAAATATCAGGTGATGAGTATATACTGTGTACAACTGAGGAGTCCAAAGAGTGATAAAACATAAATTTAAACTTAAAAGAAATACTAAATCTGAAAGAGCTTAGTTATCTCTGAGCAGTAAGACTAGAAAAAATTGTAAGGGGTTAAATATTTTGTAGTAAGCATTGAAGTTCCAATACATTGGCCACTTGGTGCGAAGAGCTGACTCATTGGAAAAGGCCTTGATGCTGGGGAAGATTGAAGGGAAAAGGAAGAAGGCGCAGCAGAGGACGAGATGGTTAGACAGCATCACCAACGCAATGGACATGAGTTTGAGCCAACTCAGCAAGATGGTAAAGAACAGGAAGCCTGGTGTGCTGCAGTTCATGGGGATGCAGAGTCAAACACAACTTAACAAGTGAACAACATTTTGCTACTGATGTGTATGTTCATATGTTGCTTTCTGGAGCAGTACTATCTTCTCGATTACTACATGGATCTGCTCCACCCCCCAATGAGTGTTGAATTAGATGTCTCTTACATGTAATGATAATGCGCCTATGTGTACATGATTTTATATGTGATGACAATGTGCCTGTGTGTACATGATTTTCATTTATCCTGATCAGCATTACTGTACCTTTCCAATCTGACAATTGTTATCTTTTTTGACTCTAAGAATCAAAAATTCTTCATTTAAATTCTTCATTTAATTCTGAAAAATTGCACATATACAAAGCACATAGGATGTATACATTTAATACAAAGAATAACAAATCAATATTTATGTTCGACTGAGCTCAACTGGGTAAGTTTTCTGCTCCATGTGACTGCATTTAGCTGAGAACCCTAGGGGGAAGAATCTCTGAAAAAGTATCACTTCCACATCCATTAGAGCTGAAATTTGCGGCTCAGATGATATAGAATCTGCCTATAATGCAGAAGACCTGGGTTTGATCCTGGGTCGGGAAGATCCCCTGGAGAAGGAAATGGCAACCCACTCCAGGATTCTTGCCCAGAGAATTCCCATGGGGTCCCAAAGAGTTGGACATGACTGAGCAACTAGTACACACACACACACACACACACACACACACACACACACACACGTCTATTCCCTCAGCTGGACTTTTCGAGGGGCTGGCAGCTGGATGGGCCTCATTCCCCTCAGAGTAGCTGAACTTCTTACTTAGTGTTCCAGAGCTCCAAAATACTGAGTGCAGAAGCTCCCAGGCTTCTTATGGGTTGGTTCTTTAACTGACTTGGTCATTTACATATATTTCACTAAAATATATGTACATATATTTTATATATTATATGTACAGATATTACATATTATTTGTATGTATTAATATATATGTATATGTATATATACATTAATATACACATTATATACATATATACATTTATATGTACATATATTACATATATTTCATTAAAATGAGTTGAAAGGCCAGCTCAGATCAAGAGAAAGGAGAATAGAAGACTCCATTCTTGATGGGAGAAAGAGAATGTGTGTAAACAGCTGGGAGATATTTCTGGTAGTTACCTTAAAAACAAAAATCCTACCACCATTTTCCCTCGGCTACCTTCTCTTTATCAAGTAAAGCCAGAGGCCAGCCCAGATTCACTAAGAGAAGCAGCATGAATGGACAGTAAAAGAAGGAAAGGCAATGTGAACTTCGGCATCAAAGGAAAGTCCACCAGAATCACAGACTGCGATCATCACTTTAAAGCAAACAAATGGAGTGATGAGATAGGAGGGTTCCAACAGGCTAACTCAGACAGTTTGACCAGAGAAGGGCTCTGAGTGTTGGGGGGTGAAAATAAATCATTCACTTCCAGTAGGAGAGATTCTGAGCAAAAAAAGAACAGATCAATAAAGTAGCCTTTACAGAAGTTCAGGGGAGACAAGAGAGGAACTTTGAACAGGGCTGTGATAGAGGAACCTGGTGGGCTATATATAGCCCACGGGGTCGAAGAGTCGGACATGACTGAGCAGCCAGCACTTTCACCTTCAGGGCAGACGAAATGATAGAAACAGAATGAGGACACACACGCAGGGTCTGAGGAAGGAAGGAATGCCCAAGACTACGCTTAGTTTTCTGTTTTAAGGATTGGCATAGATGAGATGCCACTTGCTGAAATAAGAAATGCTGTTTGCTTTCTTCCTTGTTTTATTTTTAATTTGCCTTGTGAGATGGAAAAGCTGGACTTGAGATCATGAATTTACTTTTGAAAATGCTGAGTCTGAGGAGTCTTTGAAACATTGGAGGGGAAATATCCAGGAAGCTACTAGTTGCCTGACTCTGAAGCCACAAAGAATGTCCAGTGGGGATATCAACTTTAGAGTAGTCTTCAGAAAGTGAAGTGAAAGTCGCTCAGTCATGTCCAACTCTTTGCGACCCTGTAAACTATACAGTCCATGGAGTTCTCCAGGCGAGAATACTGGAGTGGGTAGCCTTTCCCTCCTCCAGGGGATCTTCCCAACCCAGGGACTGAACCCAGGTCTCGCTTATTGCAGGCAGATTCTTTACCAGTTGAACCACAAGGGAAGCCCAAGAATACTGGAGCGGGTAGCCTATCCCTTCGCCAGTGGATCTTCCCAACCCAGGAATTGAACCAAGGTCTCCTGCATTGCAGGTGGATTCTTTACCAACTGAGCTATGAAGGGGAGTCTTCAGAATATAGATGTAATTGACAAAAGTCTGGACAAGCCACTCCCAACATTTAAGACACTTCAATCATTATCTTGACAAGTACCTACAATAACCTGCATTGTTCTATGAAAATACAGCAACAGGTAAAAGATGTAACTTTCCACACACTCAATGATTTTCTCTGTCTCAACTGGATTACAATTATTAGCCTTTTATCACTGGTTTTAACACTCCGGGTCTTTTGCTTGTTTACTATGTTTTAAGCAAGGGTCCTAGTAATGCAAAATTACTGAAAAGACAGGCATGACAATAATCCTGAATCAGGCTCTTGACTGTCTATCCACAGCACCATAAAGGGACTCAGAAGGCTTACTGGTCATCTCATACCCAAGAGCCCAAGGCAACAGTTGGTTGAAGGTGTCATAATGTAAAGAGTTCGGTGTTCAACTACGAAAGGCATGCAGAAGGCTGAGGTGACCCCACATGCAATCGTGGATAAGACCAAACTGTCATCTCATATCTGGCTGACTTTAGTGGATAATGGATTGACAATTTAGAGAAATAAAGAAGTTAGTTCCCTAAATATTAGCGTGTTGTGCACGCTCAGTTGTGTCCGACTCTTTGCAACCCCTTGGACTGTAGCAGACCAGATTCTTCTGTCTCTGGGATTTACCATGCAAGAATGCTGGAGCAGGTTGCCATTTCCTTCTCCATGGGGGTCTTTCCAACCCAGGGATTGAATCATGTCTCTTGCATCTCCTGCAGTGGCAGGTGGATTTTTTTTTTTTAAATCACTGAGCCACCTGTGAAGCCCTCCCTACACATTACACAAAGTCAATTCCAGAGAGCTTAAATACAAAATATTTCAATATAAAAACCTAAAAATGTTAAGAAATAGTTACTTAATTTTAGAACAGATAGATTTAAGAACATCAGAAAGGCAAGAAGTCTAAAGGGAAATAGTTGATAGATTGGAGCCTCTGTAAATTGAATGCTTCTTCATTAAGATACAAGCACACACAAAAATTAAAAGACAAAAGGGGAGGGAAATTTACAACATATGACACAAAGAAGCTAATATAAAAATATACTAAGTGCTTAAAAGTCAGTAAAGTAACAGACAACCCTCCCTATATAAAAAAATAAAATAAATGAAGAGAATTCCAAAAAATCAGCAAACCATCAAAACACAAAAATTCCTCAACCTCATTAGGAACCAAAATTGTAAATACAGAACAGTTAGAAACCATTTTGTCTACTTAAAACTCTTTTTGTGTTAAAGAGGCACTTCCCACTATTTCACAAAATATCTGACTTGAACTCTGGTCCTGAAAAGATACACCACATAGAACAAACTCATCATCATCAAATAATGCTTTCTGAATCTAGCTGAACTCTGCCTTTGCAATTCTGAGAATTGACAGAATAATAATCATGAACTGCACCAGACTAGCACACAAAATTAAGATTATACATAATAATACGTGTTATTGTCATTGTTATTTAGTCGCTAAGTTGCTTCTGACTCTGTGTGACCCCACGGACTGCAGCACTCCAGACTCCTCTGTCCCCCACTCTCTCCCAGAGCTCGCTCAAATTCATGTCCATTGAGTTGGTGATGCTATCTAACCACCTCATCCTCTGGTGCTCCTTTCTCCTTTTGCCTTCAGCTTTTCGCAGCATCAGTCTTTTTCAATCACTTAAATAAGATTAGCACCTGTACAGAAAAAAATCTGGCAAGATATAGCCCAGAATAATATTTTCATAGGTTAACTCTGGTCATGAACTGCTTTTTCCTTACTTTCTGTTGATTAATGACTTCCTGCTTTTAAAGATCAATGCCGTAAGGGCAATTTTCTTCCATTACAAATATTCACACATATTTTAAGTATCCCCTGCTCATAGGCCATATAAACACACTTACTCTCCCAGGAAAACAATCTCAATGTTGATCTCCCCTGATTTGTGGCGGAGAAAGTTCCTTAGGAAAGCCGTCACACTGTCCACAGTGATGTTCCCACACACCACAATGAACCTAGAAAGTAAGAACAAGGTGGGGCGGGTCATCCCAGGAATAGCAGTATCTTCCATTCAAGATTTAAAGATGGACTCTTAGCTTAGACAGCATATTAAAATGCAGAGACATTCCTTTGTCGACAAAGGTCCATCTAGTCAAGGTTATGGTTTTTCCAGTGGTCACGTATGGATGTGAGAGTTGGTCTATAGAGAAAGCTGAGCGCCGAAGAAATGATGCTTTTGAATTGTGCTTTTGGAGAAGACTTTTGAGAGTCCCTTAGACTGCAAGGAGATCTAACAGTCCATCCTAAAGGAAATCAGTCCTGAATATTCATTGGAAGGACTGATACTGAAGCTGAAACTCCAGTACTCTGGCCACCTGATGCAAAGAACTGACTCATTGGAAAAGACCCTGATGCTGGGAAAGATTGAAGGAAGGAGGAAAAGGGGATGACAGAGGATGAGATGGTTGGATGGCATCACCAACTCAATCGACATGAGTCTGAGTAAACTCCGGGAGTTGATGATAGACAAGGAGGCCTGGTGTGCTGCCGTCCATGGGGTCACAGAGAGTCGGACATGACTGAGTGACTGAACTGAATTGAACTTAAGTTTAGTTTCAAATAAAGCTCGTATTTGTTCCGCCCAGATTTTAAATTTAAAGACACCAAGGACTGCATCTCTAATATACAAAAACAGCCTCAGATTCTGTAGGGAATGATTCTACACTTTGAATAGCACCTAATGTTTCAGGCATATGAGGACAACTATTGCAACCGCTAGATTTTTCTGGCTTATTTACAGCCTATGATGGACTGGCATGTGTGTTCATTACACTTGATTTTCCACTTGACTCCTGATTAGCCGGTGTAGTCTTTTTGCACTGACAAACAACTGATCATTGGAAAGACTAATTTTCCCAGTCACATACTATGGTTGAGCAGCACCAGAATCGAGGTTATTTTGGTTTATCTTCTGTATCTAAAATTACCCAGTAGTCACAAAAAAAGTGAGTCCAGTGGAGAGACATCTCAGAGAGGCCCACAAATCTATGCATGCAACTTTTATGTTGAAAAAGAGCTGTCAGTTTCCTTAGGCTTAGTATACATAAGGAATCTATTCCACTCCACCCCCATTAGTTTTGTAAGAAAGCTGAAAGTCTAATTTTAGCCTCAAACTTAAATTTTTCAGACCTCATTGACTGACTTGGCATGTTTTATCCCTTTCTTCAGATGGGCCAGGTCAGATTTTTGACTTATCTAGGTCATTTCATTGCTGTCAGTTCATCTTGGTTTTTCATTTTCTCTTCCCACTCCTGAGTCAATCTTGGTTTTTATCCAACTGTGTTAAGACATCATTCCATAGGAGTTCATCCCCATTGTGCCTCTTTCCTCAACAGCAGGTAAGAATTGTTCCAAATTTAAGATCTCCAATTCATTATCTTCTTCTTGTTCAGTCACTAAGTCATGTCCGACTCTCCACGACCTCACGGACTGCAGCACGTCAGACTTCCCTGTCCTTCACTGTCTCCCAGAGTTTGCTCAAACTCATGTCCATACAGTCAGTGATGTGATCCAATCATCTCATCCTCTGTCGTCCCCTTCTGCCTTCAATCTTTCCCAGCATCAGGGTCTTTTCCAATGAGTCAGCACTTCACATCAGATGGCCAAAGTATTGGAGTTTCAGTTTTAGCATCAGTCCTTTCATTGAATATTCAGGATTGATTTCCTTTAGGACTGACTGGTTTGACCTTCCTCTTAGGTGTGAAAAACCATGATGGCAATGGAGGTAACATGCATCCACAGAGAAATCATGTAAAAGTAACTCTGACTCCACTTTGCTCCTGGGAATAAATGGCTGTGGTATGGACAGAACAGGTGATCTGTGAAGGACTGGAGGAAAGAAATTCCTCCTCACTCGAGCAAATCTCTTTCTGTCATGAGCCCCACAAGTTTTAGGGGAGTTTGGGCTGAGAAAACTGAATTGAATTAATTGTTTTCAATTCAAACCATGACTTTAACTTGATCCACTATGTAAAGTTAGTCATGAGTCAACCACATGATTAGAATGAATAAAACCATTAGTAATGGATCTAAGAGAACAGTCATGATAAGGAATGTGCAAACACTGGCACAATCAACATTTGACACTGAATGACAACATATCTGTAATAATTTTAACTTGTTTAATTGTCTTATGTGTCTCTAGATATGTGAATCAAGTAGCAAATATCATCTTCTCAGGGTATCTACTCTAGCACAGCCCTCTTTGAGTGAGTGAAGACCTTGCGCATATATCCACCTAGGCCAGGCAGTAGTGTTCAGAAAGAGACAGCGACCAGCAGAGTATCTCAAACTGCAGAAATTACACCCTAAAGCTACTTACTTCTTCCCTTTGACCACTTGATAGGGACTGGTATATTTCTTCTGGTTGGCAAAAAGTTCCACCATTTCAGGGATGTAGTTGGCGAACAGTACCTAGAAATGATCAGCAAATAAAACCTTAGGTCTCATTATGTCCAAGGATACTCCAAAATTTCAAGATGGCAAAGGAGAAAGAAGGTCCATAAAATGTTCTTTCTTATAACAAAGACATGACTATGAACCGTGCTTTTAAGAGCACAGTTTAAAATTTAAAAGCAATTTCTTCCTTTACTTCAGGCTTTGGATTTGGCTAAAATTTAACAGAATGCACTTCAACCTTCAAAAAGATGAAAGCAAAGACAAGCAGTGAGACAACCTCCCCATCTGTCTGGTCCTGCCATCACTTCTAACGGCCCTTCTGACTCTTCCATTTGATCCTATTTGGGGCTTTGGGGGAAAAAAAACACATGGGACAGAGTGGAACCCCACTAAGGGGAAACGATAGAAATGAGGGGCTGTAACAGTTATGTGGACAGCAGGATGTCAGAAAAGTAGACTGAACTGGATGGGAGGGGAGTTTGGGGGAGAAAACACATGTATATGTATGGCTGAGTCCCTGTGTGGTCCACCTGACACCATCACAACATTGTTGATCGGTTATACTCCAATACAAAATAAAAAGTTTAAAAAAAGAAAGGTAAAATGGAGAACTCTGGGATGGTCTTTAAAGAATCGAAATTAAAATCACTGAAAAAGGAGGCTTCCTTTGTCCTGGACACACTCCTGAACCAAGCACAGATGTTCCCTTATCTGTAGTAAAATGTTGGCGTGGAGAGAGCTTACTCATTTGAGCTGGAAAGAGCATTACATCCAGCAGATCAAACCTCAAGTCCCCTTCCTCCTTGGAAGAAAGACTTTAATCTGATGGGCAAAAGATGAAGGAAGATGAGGTTGCTCAGATCAGTGTAGAGGCTAATTAGGAAGGTCTGCTCTCCTTTGCCTACTTCCTTCACCCCTGACAATGAAGCAGTTGTGTCATGGGCTCCAGAGGATGCAGTCTGAAACACATGGGATTCACTTATCTCTGCATTTTCATTTGACACCTGCTCTGAACAATGCAACACTTGCCCTTAAACCTACATCACTTTATTTCTCCCTATTAACCAAATGTTTTGGGTTGACATAGTGATATTCAAAAGATATAGGAAATATTCTTCACCAAACTCCCGAGGGTGAACACTATGATGAAAATCCGTCCTAGGTATGTCCTGGGTACCACATCTCCAAAACCAACAGTCGACATTGTTGCCATGACCAGGTAGATGGACTCAAAGTAGGAAATGTTCTGTGAATTTCTCCCTTTGAGCCAAGGATCACCGGAGTTTTCCACCTGTCCAAAGAGAGAAGACTCAGGCAAGGTCTGTAAATGGACTCCAAGGGAAAGTTTATAAAGAAAAAGCAAAACACTGGATTTGTTTCACTTAATTCAATCCAAATGAAATAGTACACGATTCCCAGGTTGCTGTGACGGGTGTGCAGATCGTGGGTAGTGATTGTGAAGTCATGGGTCCCATCCAAAGTTTTGCAGATTGTGGGTAGTGATTGGGAAGTCGTGTTTCCCTTCCTTGTGATCATTGCTCAGACCTGAGGGGGCGTGTAACTTGAGCCTACGATGGGATGCTCTCTGGAGAAAACGACTGACAACCTCTCTTTTCCTTTCCTGTGGGTACATCATCCAGTCGTGAAGCCATGGGACTCAGAGGCTGTCAGTCTGAGCACTTACTATTCCTTCTCATTTTCCAACAGATCACGATCATCGTGAGGAAATATACAGTTACATGGGCACTTCATTTCAGGGAGTTTATGCACATGGATGCTGGTGCATAAGGAAGAGCAAACAAACTTCCCAGATTATTTTCCCTCTCTCTCTTGAAAAATATTTTCAGTGAGTAAAAAGTAACTCTGAAATAAGCTGCAAGGATACACTGTATAAAATGGGGAATGTAGCCAATGCTTTACAGTAACTCTAAATGGAGCATAATTTTTAAAAATTGTGAATTGCTATATTGAAGGCTTCCCAGGCAGCACGAGCAGTAAAGAACTCACTTGCCAATGCAGGCGACATAAGAGACATGGGTTCGATCCCTGGGAAGATCTTCAGGAGAAGGAAATGGCAACCCACTCCAGTATTCTTGCCTGGAGAATCCTATGAACAGAGGAGCCTGGGGTCGCAAAGAGTTGGATACGACTGTAAATGGTGCATAATCTTTAAAAATTGTGAATCGCTATATTGTACACCTGTAAATTATATAATATTGTATGGAAACTATACTTCAATTAAAAGAAACTCTGATAAATGTTTCCTCTGATTTTCCCAATTAGTCTTCACATTTTTTTTTTTTTGGCCACACACACGCAGTATCTTAGTTCCTCATGTCTTCACGTTTTAAGGAAACTAAGTTTATCAGATTTTTTTTTAACATTAAAAAAAAAGAGTAACTGAGGCAATGGCACTTGTGCTAAATCTTTGCAGTCATGTCCAACTCTTTGAGACCCCAGGCTCCTCTGTCCATGGGACTCTCCTAGCAAGAATGCTGGAATGGGTTGCCATTTCCTTCTCCAGGAGACCTTCCCAGGGATCAAACCCTCATCTCTCATGTCTCCTATAATGGCAGGTGGGCTCTTTACCACTAGCGCCACCTGGGAAGCTTTGTGGTATGTACAGGGTGCAGCCAATCAACTAGGGCTGCCGGTGGCCTTCGGAGAGCAGGTTGCCAGAACCTCCTGTTTTTGCAAAGAACTCAGAAATCCGGGTTTTTAATGTGATTTCCTTTTAAAAAGGTTAGCAACATGTATATTATCATACGTGAAACGAATCGCCAGTCAAGGTTCGATGCATGAGACAGGGTGCTGCGGGCTGGTGCACTGGGATGACCCTGAGGGATGGGATGGGGAGGGAGGTGGGAGGGGGGTTCAGGATGGGGGACATGTGTACACCCGTGGCTGATTCATGTCCGTGTGTGGCAAAAACCACTACAATAGTGTAAAGTAATACGCCTCCAATTAAGATGAATAAATTAAAAAAAATTAAAGGGTTAACAACCAATACAAAAACAGCAAACACAAAATGCAAACATGTTAGGGCCAATAAATAGGCCTGCAGGCCCCATTCAGCCTGGTGATGGCTACCGAAAGCAAAACCCAACAAAAGCAAACGCCTGTTACTATGGTTTCTCCTTCAGCATTCTCTTGCCCTCTGCTCTGTGAGGGCCAGCAGGTCTCTACAGGGACACTGGTGACTGCTTCTCCTAGGGTGGACCCACGCCCTGGGGCTGACCTTCCGGATGCAGGAATCGACCATTACTACTGTGACATTTCTCAGGGAAAACCGTCTCCTGCCTGCAAGAGGAGGAAGGGTGTGGCAGCCTTCACATTTCCTTTCTTCTTTAATTGATGTACAGTTGATTTATAAGGTTGTGTTCATTTCAGGTGTACATCACAGTGACTCAGTGATCTTCTGATAATTTTTCATTATAGGTTATTACAAGATATTGAATATAACTCCCTGTGCTATAACATAAATATATATATATATATAAATAAATAAATCTGCTCAGTCGTGCCCAACTCTTTGCGACCCCATGGACCGTAGCCCATCAGGCTCCTCCGTCCATGGGATTTCTCAGGCAAGCATACTGGAGTGGGTTGCCATTTCCTTCTCCAGCGGACCTTCCCGAACCAGGGATCGAACCCATGTCTCCTTCACCCCCTGCATTGGCAGGTGGGTTCTTTACCACTCGTGCCGCCTGGGGAGCCCTATAAAGTAAATACTTCTTGCTTACCTATTTTGTACATAGTAGTTTGTTTCTTGAAACACCAAACACATTTGGTGTTTTCCTTGATGAACTGAACATTTTCCTTGAACTGAACATGGCTAAGTTTTTTTTTTCCTTTTTGCTGTTATTTTGAAATGGGTTTTTGAGAGAAGAGCTCAAGTGGAAAAGACTTCTGCTCTGTCTTCTCTTTTGCTTTTCTCAAAGGCCTTTGCAAGCTTTTAGCAGCCCACTTTAACTTCTGTATTTTCCAATGACCTCTCCTCAACTTTTCTGGAACAGTAAAGTCCAGGAGTTTCTTTCCTATTGCTGAAATCCATTTATTATGTTGCTGATTACATGAGACGAGAACTAATCTTTCTTGTAGACAAAGGAGGCAGCTGTGTACACAGATTGATTCCAGGAGAACCAAGAAGGTCCCCAAACTCCCCTTTGCAACTCAGCAACTGCCCCCCCCCACAACTCTCCAGCTTTTCTGAGTATGAAATTCTCTCTGACACTGTATTTCTTTATTCCTTTATCTATTTATTTTTATAGTGATACTTATATCATTTATTACTATTTATTGGAGAAGTAAATGGCAACTCACTCCATTATTCTTGTCTGGAGAATCCCATGGACAGAGGAGCCTGGCAGGCTCCATAGGGGAAAGTTAAGTCCATGGGGTCACAAAGAGTTGGATATGACTGAGCGACTAACCACACATTACTATTTATATTATTATATTATATATAAGTATATAATATGTGATTTATAATTTATAATATACATTATAATATATAATATTATTTATTATGTCTTTATTATTTATTTCTTTCTCTCTTTATTTCTCTGATCCTTTATTCTTTTTCAAATTGCTGGAAACCCCATGATACAGTGATGCATTTTACATATTGCTTATACCTTAGATGAATGAGCTTATTAAATCCTTCTCTAAGAGCAGGTTTTGAGAGCTGGGAGAAGACACAGGGATACTGTGAGTGTAGGAGATACATGCTTGTGAGAAATATGGAGTGGAGAAAACCCACCCAAAGGAGGTGAAAAGATAGACCTCATGCTGATTACAATGATGGAGACAGGAGCTCGGGAGGTTTGCTCCAGTCTTCACAGAAAAGACATTCGTGGTCCCCAGCAACATCAGGGGTTGGATGAGATGCTCACCAGGTGAATGAATCCTGAAGCCGTGAGCCAGGTACTCAGGACGATGGATAACAGCTTGCAAAACTTCACTGAATTGCTAGGGGAAGAAAGACAGAGTGTTGCTGGGCTCTGACAGGTTCCAGAACAATACAAATACCTCATCCTCTAAACTCCTGCTCCTCAGAGCTTGGTTCTGGACCAAGAGCAATGATACACCTTCCCTGGGAGCAGCCTAGAAATGCAGAGTCCCAGGCCCTGCCTTAATCTCTGATCTGCAACATTCCTGGATCCCCTCTCCTTATGCATATACTCCTTACAGCTAGAGAAGCACAGCCCCGTGACACACTCCTGTTCAAAACCCTTGGTAGATTCTGGGGGATGATCCCTAGCCTGATATCATATTGACTAAAGGCAGAGTCCCAAGGAGCCAGAGAATGGACCTGCAAAACAAAATTTTGAGTGGATCACAGAAATGAAGAAATGGATTAATGGAGAAATGGATTAAATGAAGAAATGGAAGTTGATTATAGAAATGAAGCTCCATATCACTAAACTCACACCAGGATCCTTGGAGGAAGAAGATCAAACAAGCTCCTGTCTCCTATGGAAAGCTTCCAAGTTTAGCTGAAATCTCTGGGGTTCTTGGCAAGGCTGCCTGTCCCACAAAAACAGCCCTTTCTCCATAAAGCATCAACTCTTAGCAGTGAGACCCAGGTTGCCAGACTATTTGCTGATGCTTCTAGTGAGAACAGAGTCATGGAGATGATGCGTAGGTAATGTTAGACCAAAACGCTTCCAGCTTTAACAGGACTGGCGCTTAAAGGTGCCAGGTTGGCCAAAAGGTTTGTTCGGAATTTTCCATAAGATGTTACAGAAAGACCCAAATGAACTTTTTGGCCAACCCAGTGTTTGGATTTTTTTTTTTTTTGTAACTGTAATTATAATTTTGCAGAGACATTTAAATGGTTCTATTTCTATAGGAATGAGTTCATTGCTGCTACTGGGCAGCTCTCAGGCTTGGAGAAACTGTCTTACATTCCTAGACAGCTCTGGTGTATTTCATGACAATGAATGCGTAGAATTAAAGAGTCTGATTTCTTTGGTGATCCACTGATTATTTAGTAAACTATTGTTTAGCCTCCATGTGTTTGTGTTTTTTTACAATTTTTTCCCCCTGTAACTGACTTCTAATCTCATAGCATTGTGGTCAGAAAAGAAACTGGATATGATTTCAATTTTCTTAAATTTACTGAGGCTTAATTTGTAACCCAAGATGTGATCTACCCTGGATAATGTTCTGTGTGCACTTGAGAAGAAAGTGTATTCTGCTACTTTGGGATGGAATACCCTATAAATATTAAGTCTATCTGATCTAATGCATCATCATTCAAGGCTTGTGTTTTCTTATTAACTTTCCATCTAGATGATTTGTCCTTTGGCATAAATGGGGTGTTAAAATTCCTCACTATTATTGTGTTACTGTCGATTTCCCCTTTTACGGCTGCTAGCATTTGCCTTAAGTATTGATGTGCTCCTATGTTGAATACATACCTGTGTACAGCTCATATCGTCTTCGAATGAACCTTTGATCATTATCTAGTCTGTGTCTCTTTGATCATTATGTGATCTTTGTCTCTTGTAACAGTCTTTATTTTAAAGTCTATTTTGCCTGAATTGCTTTAAGAAAAAAAATTGGGGGGAGGAGGAAGAGTTAAAGCCTAAATGAAGGGACACGTGGCTGGTCCAAGAAACAAAGAAACAAACTCTTTAAGATGATTGCAAGCTTCCAGCCAGTGTGTGAGGTTAATGCAATGGGAGAAAAGTAAGCGAATGCTACCTTGGGAAGTGAGGGATTTCATGACGTTTGCGCTGAAGTTTCTGATGGGAAATGAACTGATTGAAGGTTCAGTTAACATTTGAATTTCCTAATCCAAATGAGTAAGGCATGCTTGGGGTAGGACTGGCGTTTACCTGGTGCTGATGGCTCGCAGAATTTGCAAGATTTGAGGGAGTTCCAGCAGCCGCAATGCTCGTAAGAACCTTAAACCTACAAAGCAATCAAAAAAGAAAGCTGCAGTCTGAATTACCCCACACCTAGGACTGTTCATGTTCTCTCTCTCCCTGAAATGCTCAAATATATCACAATGTCATCAGTTTAAGACCATGAGGAATAGTTCAAATCCTGATTCACTTAATGGCTATTGTCATCTAGAGCAACCCCCTTAGCTCCTCTGGTTCCTCATCTATAAAATGGGAATTATAATGATATCCACCTCAAAGTGCTGCTGAGAATTATCATTACTACAAAGCATGTAATAAGCACAACTCACATTTTACTCTGTTTAACTCTTTTTTAGAATGGAGAGCAAATGATCTGTAAACCACTTAAACTCCTGGCTGCAGAATCTCTGTGATACGCTCCCCAGGGCTTGCATGCTGTTTGCATTTATGTGGTTTGATAATAGCATCAGTAAGGGATATTTTTGTAGATAATAAATGACATGATTACATAAAAACTGACAAAGGCCACAGCAGGCTCATGTACTGTCAATACATATACCTTAAAGACAAAATAACTAATTAAAAAAAATCTCTAACAGGTCACTGCATGTCTGGATATGAGGATTTATAGGTTTTAGATCTGGGAGGTGTTTCACCTCTCCCAGTCATGTGGGATCCCAGCACAAATATGCCGAGGTGGGCGGGGATGCTGGGGTCCTTTCCCCCCAGGAGCAGATATTCCCTAAACAATAAAAACCTTAGCTATCAGATGACATCAGGCCCATCACTAGGGGCTGGGATTAAAAAAATGAGTTCTGAAAATACTTTACTAAACCATACCGACACGGTGAGGAATTTTCTTTAATGGCAATTAGGCTTTAAATGGGGGCTTCCCAGGTGGCACAGTAGTAAAGAATCCACCTGCCAATGTAGGGGATGCAAGAGATGCGGGTTCGATCCCTCGGACAGGGAGATCCCCTGGAGGAGGGCATGGCAACCCACTCCAGTGTTCTTGCCTGGAGAATCCCATGGACAGAGGAGCCTGGAGGGCTATAGTTCATATGGTCGCAAAGAGTCAGACATGACTGAGCAACTGAGTACACACAAGCTTTGAAAGAAAATAAAGAATACTTAGGAATGAATGTTGAGGGTTTTTTTTTTTTTTTTTTTTTTGAGATTGCTTCTGATGCCCACAATTCACTTACCTAGCCAGTTACTCTTCAAATAATAAGAAATAAAGGTGGGTGGGATGGTAAAGATGTCTACAATTGAATTCATCTCCAACCAGAACTTGACCTTGTCATCTGCTGCCAGAAACTATGAAATAAAAGCACAAGACCCTAAATTCTGTTACCCTCAAAAATTTTACAGTGAACACAAATGTGGCTTTCTTCAGGTACTTTTCATTCATTAACTGAAGTTCTCACCTCATTCTATCACATACATATATTATATATATATATATATATATGTATATACATATACACTCATATGTATTTATATAACTGTATAGGTGATATAGTGGTAAAGAATCTGCCTGTCAATGCAGAAGAGGCAAGAGATGCAAGTTTGATCCCGAGGTTAGGAAGCTCCCCTGGAGGAGGAAATGGCAACCCACTCCAGTATTCTTGCCTAGAAAATTCCGACAGCGGGGCCTGGTGGGCTACAATTCACGAGGTCGCAAAGAGTCAGACATGACTGACTGAGCGCACACACACAATACGTGATGTATATTTATGTATGGTCTTCAACAGAAAAGGTCTACAACTTTGGCTGGCCAAGGCTTGTGTTTATGAATTTCCCTGTTTAGATTAAGAAAGGAAGAGAAGATCCACTATAAAAATAAGATTGTAATGGCTATTGCAGTTGAATAAGTTTTGAAGCAAGGTCATAGAAATACATATACATCCTTATATACACATGTATATTTATACAC
This sequence comes from Muntiacus reevesi, assembly GCF_963930625.1. Classification (NCBI taxonomy): domain Eukaryota; kingdom Metazoa; phylum Chordata; class Mammalia; order Artiodactyla; family Cervidae; genus Muntiacus; species Muntiacus reevesi. The sequence goes on along the minus strand of NC_089258.1, from coordinate 72,903,292 downwards.
ATATACAAATAAATGTGTACACATGTTAGCATGTATATATGTACATATACACATATGTGAGAGAGTGTATGTGTGTGTATATGTATATATACATGTGTGTGTATATATATACACATCTCTCTAAAACATGAAATGGATAAGTCTAAAATCTAGATCTAGGCTGGGCCCTCAAAAATTGCTTATGGAATGAGAGGACTACTGCATATGTGAACGCAGCAAAATTAAAGGCACAGACTATTTTATAAGCTATATGGCACACCAGCCATCAGTGGAGCTGATGACGTTTTCAGAGGCTTGCTACCCAGGTTCTGCTATTTTGTGATTACTAGTTGCTCTCACTCGATGGCAGGTGGGAAGCCAATAAGAAAAATTCAGGGTGACAGGGTAATGATATTTTCAAAAGGAATCCTTTCCACTCATGCTGAACTTGTTGGCCTGGTTTACAGGCTCAAGTGCAGGAGAGAGTTTGGGGGTCTCACTATAACTTTTGACAATTTAAGGCCCAGACGCTCCGGCTGTAGAGCTTGAGAGCCTAGGCAAGTTGTCTGAGGAAGGCATCTCCTTGCAGCGCACAGATCTCTTTTTGGCGTGCCAGTCGAGCACCCTTGTTTACCCCCACATTCAGTAGGTGTAGGTACTTACTCTCAACCCAAAATAGAAGCTAAGGAAGGCATTGAAGGTCAAATCAATCGGGATGGTCTTGTCTCGGTATGAAGAACAGCTTCTTACTGGGCTAGAAAAGAAACAAGGACAGTTTATAAACATGGACATCTCAAAAGCCGTGACTACAGAGGACACAATAAACAGAATAGGTGGGCAATTTACTATGTATTTACCATGAATGGTCAGCCCAGACTCTTACATGCATATCTCAAGGAAATTACTTTTCTCCTGGGAGGGGAGGTATGCATGAACAAAACCACTGCACTGTGAATGGAGCTGAGAAAAACAGAATTACCTGCTCTTCTTTTCATGGGGTGTGTTGGTTGCACCTCCATTTTATCAATGGAATTGAGAGGCACACAGGTTATGTGGCTTTTTATGGTTTGCAAGACCATCTATCCAGCCAGGACATTTTGGCTTCAGGATACTTCTGAGAGAGAGCTACTCCAGGTCAAATGAACCAATCTGAACCAAATTCCAAGAAAATGTTCCTAATAGATCAGTAAGGAATTCACAAAGCAAAGATGACTAGTTTCTGCAAGATCTCTGAAGTCGCCTGACTTGTGTGGCCCTGTAATCTCACTTTTACTTTAGCTGGACCCCAATACAGTTCCCAGAGGATCAGCATGGAGTTCAGATTACGTTGGCTTGTGTCTCAGAAGCTGTCCTGACTGTGGCAGAGGTGAGGGGGATCCCTGCAGGGAAGAACACAGGATAATGTGCTCCTATGTTCCTGATGAGGCCTAGGTCTAGCGTTTTCCTTTCTCAAGACCATCCAAACTTGTCTGGAATCTATGAGAAACCCTGAAATGCCTACCGAACGTCTGCTTCAACACCTAAGGAACCCAAAGGCATGTACGGCCCACCTAGAGGGTGCAAAGAAGGGGTAACAGCTAGAGGCTTATAATCCCAGAAACTAAAACAGTCTTAGGCACAGCACCCCAGCTCCTAGCAGTGCAGAATGACAGGATACAGAGGAAACACATGCATGTGTGTGTGTGTGTGTCTGTGTGTTGAGTTGGGCTTAGTACTTTCTAGGGGAAACAAAACACTTATCCTTTTTTATGAGCTTCTGTGCGTGAGTATCTGTGAAAGTATATTAAATATTATTCCTGAGAGAGAATTCCAAATTAGCTGGCAGCCTACTGATAAAAGCAGACAAGACTGACTGGGGAAATTTACTTACTCAGTAGAGTTGATGAAATAGATTATAAGAGACCCGATGCTTAGGACAAAGAAAAGGATCACCTGGAAAAAAAGAGAGAGAGAGAGAGAGACAAATGTACAGATCCATTCTGTTAACATGAACACAGATGAATAAACATACCAACAAAATTGTGTTTTCCCTTTTTCCCTTCCCTATATATCCGTGGCCATTTTTTCAAACATTCATTCATTCATTCAAGAAAGATGGATTGGTTCAGACAAATGCTGTTTGAGTCCACCTGTATGAGATGCCTGGAGAAGCTGAATTCATAGAGTCAGAAAGTACCTTGGTAGGTGCTGGGAGAGGGGTGGGCATGGAGGGTGGGGAGTTCGTGTTGGATGGGGGCAGAGTTTCAGTTTAGGAAGGTGAAATTTGGGGAGATAGATGATGGTGAGAGTTGCACAACAATGTGACTATACTTAGGGCCGCTGAGCTTTACTGCTGAGTACGGTCAGGATCTTATGTTTTATGTTATGTGCATCTTACCACAATAAAAAATTAAGTAAATGAATAAAATTTTTTAAAATTAAAAAAAGTTTAAACAAAAACTGATTTGGACCTTTACTATAGTCAATAAATGAACCTGTACCCTCCCACAACATCCCTAATTTTAACTTTCACACACCTCAGAATAAACAGTTGGTCCTTTCGGCTGCTCCTAAGGTTCTCTGAGCTCTGAAAGTCCTATCGTTTACTCAGTCACTCACCAAACATTTATTAAGTGCTTAATATGTGTTATGTACTTTATTACACGCTAGAAAATGAGGGCCATGGGATACAGACTCTGAATTTGAATTGCCAGTGATGGTGGAGAAGAAACAGTCCCAAACCTGCCCCTTTAAAGGATGATCAGACTCTTGACAGGAGAGAATGTGCTATAAAGTGAGAAGAGAAAATGAGTGCTTGAACTTGCCAATGTATCTGGTCTGTAACATAAGAATTTGTGGAATGCAATGAGAAATCTACCCATTTAGAACCCTCAGTGCATTTGGACGAAATCTTTTGTAGCCTCTGTGATTTTTCAGGTCTCCTGTACATAACCAGTTATTTCTTGTTTCCAAACATTAAAAAAAATATGTTCAGTCCAGTGTAAAACTCAGAATTTTATTTACAATTAAAGCTTCACTCCCTTCCAACTCAGGTGTCCCTTGGACAGGCTACCTGTATTTGAAAAGTGGTGTCTTCTATCTGTTAACCTTTTTTGTTTTTTCAATCCTTCTTGCCTCGTGACTAGGCTGCCTCTGGCCTCTAGAGACTTGAGATTCATAGGTCATTTTCAGGGAGTGAATCAAAAGGGGAGGTAGGAGAGGTAATAGCCAGAAATGTTGGACTTGGCTGGTGTTAGATCACTAGGCTCTCCCCCTTGGGCTCTCCAGGCAAGGGAACTGTTTACTTTCCTGGGTCGATCCATTGTTCTGTAGAGATCCCAATTTAATTCCTATTCCTATTCAACAGCTATTTGTTTCGTACCTCTCATGCCCCAAGAATCATTCTGGGGATGGGGACATATCCGTCAAAAACATACACAAAGATCCCTGCCCTTATGGAGCTTAGGGTCTGGACAATGAAGTAATTAACACATACCTTAGGTGGTATGTGAGAAGATGTGTGCTAGGAAGAGAAAGGAGAGCAACTGAAAAGATCAGAAGTGAGGGGAGGGGCAGACTGGCTGCCGTGTAGATAATATCTAATAGCTGTGCGTCCCCACTGCGGTTCTCCTGAGCTGTGGAAGCATCTTCTCTCTGGCTGCTCACAACTCCTTTCTCAGTGCATCTCCCACTCCTGTATTCTGCTGGGACTCCTCCCTCCAGATGACTACTGGGGCAGTTTCAAGAAGACTCTCCCCCGTGACCCACGTCTGGCCCACGGATCAGTTCAACCACCCTTTGCCCCAAGAAACACTAGGATGACAGATTATCTTCAGGGTTGCCATCTCCCTTCACCAACGAACCGGACATCAGCTTCTGCGTCCCTAAAGTTCTAAGAGATGAAATCTGATTTTCCAAGTGATCTCTCACTTGCCAGGAGAGGAAAGCCTCATGCCCCCTCCTCCCTACCACCCTGCCACAACAAGAGCTTCCTCCAATTTCCAATTTACCCTAATCTACATGGGATTGGTCAAGATGCTAAGACTTTCAAATGGTTTTCTTTCAACTGTTTTGTAAGGGGCAGAAACGGTAGCTTACTGGGAGTTACTGACATCTATTTTTCTTGGGGTCTCAACTATTACTATCAGTTCTATCTTAACATCTGAATCATGAATCGATGGAGACATCACTCAGTTAGTGGGTCTCATGGAGACATTCGGTTACAAATGTAGTCTGAAGCTCAGGAAAAAATGTTTGGGGTGAATATATATAGAATATATATATCAGTAGATTAATCATTATTAATAGTTTTCATGAAATATTTTTTCTTTTCCTTACATATGATTACATATTTTTCTCCAAGGCTTAATTCCATAAGTGATTATTCATGTGTAAATCATATACTGACAAACCTCCAGAAACACGGTGGTAAGGCCACATATTTATAGCAATCCACAACAATAGAAATTAACAAAAAAATAAATAAAAGAAGGAAATTTTAGCTTTATTCAAGAACATCAACTTCATGCCACAAATGTAAAAAGGATGATCCAGAAATTATGTGCAACAAACAACAAAATGTGTACCAAACCAGAATAAGGCTCTGGGAGCCAATAGCTTGTGAAGGTTGTTCAGGTAAAAATGGGAGATATTCTGAGAAGACTTAGGAATTTCCCTTGGGGGGACCAGGGAGGAGCTAAGATGGCAGAGGAATAGGATGGGGGACCACTTTCTCCCCTACAAATTCATCGAAAGAACATTTGAACACTGAGCAAACTGCACAAAAAAACTTCTGGTTGCTAGCAGAGGACATCAGGTGCCCAGAAAAGGAATTTCCCTTGGGTTGAAGGAGCAAAGTCTGGAAGTGCTGGCTGGCTGGGAGAGGTAGGAAGCCCTCCATCTGGGCTTTGATTTCTACCTGTGTGTGTGCATGCTCAGTATGTGAGACCCCAAGGACTGTAGCCCACCAGGCTCCTCTGTCCATGGGATTCTCCGGGCAAGAATACTGGAGTAGGTTGCCATTTCCTTCTCCAGGGGATCTTCCCGACCCAGGGATTGAACCCATGTCTCCTGTATCTCCTGCATCGCAGGCAGATTCTTTACCACTGAACCACCTGGGAAGCCCCAGTGGGGCTTAAAACCCCTGTTCAGCTGGTGGATGGTTATGGGTGTCTTCAGAACGCAAACAGCCGCCAACGCAGTTGACAAGGGGCACTATGAAAACTCTAGATACTCCTTTGCAAATGTGAGCAGACAACAGAAAATTGACAATTACACAGAAAGGATAAAAAAAAAACAGGAGGATCAGGCAAACAAAACAGATGAGATAACTTCCAGTGAAAGAGTGAACACAGAATATATAATCAAACATTTCAGAATTATCATTAGTGTTCCTGGTGAGATTCTAAAAATCTGTGAAATAGTACTGGAGGATTGGGAAGGCAGAGGAACATGGGGTGACACAGGCAGTAACTGCAAAATGTTGTACCCCCAGGTACTGGGAGATCAACAAAGAAAGGTCAGGATTCTCCATATTTAGCATCTTAAAAGAGGTGCCCTTTGGAGGTGGGCTTCAGACTTCGGAGGAGGTGTCCTGGATTGGCTAGTGAGCTTTGGTTCCAGCCCTGTTGGCAAAAACTGGAAATGGAAACCAAACACGGCTGCTGGGGTGAAAAAGCATTGATGAAGTGAGGTTGAAAAAAAAACAGATGCAAAACACAGAAGGAGCGGTGCCCTCCCGACTCTAGAGGAGAAGGGAGCTGACAAGAGACCTGTGGCTCCTGAGCGCTGGCCTCGCATGGCAAAGCAGAGGAGAGAGAGGGGATTCAGAGGCCAGACAAGGCCATGGTATCCAGCAAGTATCCTTAAGGAGCTAGAACACTTTGGATCAGCACTTACAGAGATTTTGGGGAAAAGGACTACAAGCCAAGAATTCTAAACCCAACCACGCTGTAGTTTACTTCTGAGAGCAACAGAAAAGAATTTTTGGACATCCATGAATTCAGAAAGTACACACCTATAATTCCCCTTGCAAATGAATATGGCAAGTACTCAAGAAAAAAAAAAAAAAAGTTAAAATAAGTTATGTAAGAAAAGTGACACCTAATAAAACAGGTAAAATTAATGGAATTTTTAACTCTAAAGAAATTTTAAGCAGGAAATCTGACCAGTTGTACAATGCTAAAAGGCAAAAAAAAAAAAAAAAAAAGAAAAACCACACTAAGAAACAGTGGAAATCTGGAACTGAATGTTCAGATTAATTCAACAATTTCAGGAAGGAAATAGGGGTGGTGTGGAGGAAAAATATGTCAATGGTCTCATGGGAGAGCAGTATACAGATATAAAACATGCAGAGGTGTGATTGGAGAGAAATATAGGTGGGGAGTTCTGAGCTTCATTTACTGAAATGTTTATGATATTCTATTAAAAATGGAAAAACTCAAGTCAAAAGATGCAAAAGATGAAGAAGGACATGGCAACCCACTCCAGTATTCTTGCCTGGGAAATCCCATGGACAGAGGAGCCTGGAGGGCTACACTCCATGGGGTTGCAAAAGAGTTGGAGACGACTTAGTCGGAGAAGGGGACGACAGAAGATGAGATGGTGGGATGGCATCACTGACTTGATGGACATGAGTTTGAGTAAGCTTCGGGAGTTGGTGATGGACAGGGAGGCCTGGTGTGCTGTGATTCATGGGGTCGCAGAGAGTCGGACACGACTGAGCGACTGAACTGAACTGAATCCAGTGACAAAGCGACAACAACAATTCCAACACTCACAAGCCCACTTGTGCATTGACTTCACAATTAATTCAGCCCAACTGCTAGAGGCTTGTCACTAACACTGAGAGGGGTTTAAACCAACAGCCACATCCAAAACAGATGCGCAGAAAAGGTAGCCGAAACCCAGAACTTTGTCGGGGGAATACTAAGAGTGGTCTGTTTGCTGTTCCATGGTCGCTTACAACATGGTCAAGGCAGCTGCAGCACTGCAGTCTAAGCCACTTCACCTGGGAGGGTGGAGAGTCAGCAGTGGCTCCCCTTGACGCTGCGGGCTGATGGATTCAGAGCTCACAGGCCGGAAGCTAATGCTGCCAGGCAAACACAGGCCTCTGGGGGAAGGTGGCAGGGGCTGAGCCCAGAGCTAGGTAAAGCCCTCTGCCCTCTCTGGTCCAAAACAGCACTGCACATCCCTTCCACATACTATCAAGTTCTCAAAGTGTGATCTGAGGACTCATCCCCAGGAATCCCAAAGCCTTCTCAAGGGAAATCTGTGAGGACCTTTATTTTCTAACTACAGACCTATGTGAAGCTGGGTTTTCTCAGTATGTTTCAAAACAACATACTGCCTGTAGAAGCAAATGTAAGACTCTGGCTGTCTTGAATTAGACCAGACAGTAAAGACATTTGCAAAATTATAAAAACAGTGCTACTCTTCTAATTAAGTTTTGAAAAATTTTGACTTTTAAAATAAATGCCATTTATATTACCCAAAAAATGCAAAAGAAATAAAATTAATAAAAACTAACAAATAAGGACCAGTTGGCAAAGAATCCACCTGCAATGCAGGAGACCCTGGTTTGATTCCTGGGTCACCAATATGTGCTGGAGAAGGAATAGACTACCTACTCCAGCATTCTGGCCTACAGAATTCCATGGACTTTACAGTCCATGGGGTCACAGAATTGGATACGACTGAGCAACTTTCACTCACTTCAACAAATAAGGAGTGTAGATATCAGCCAACTGTCAGTATTTAGTACAGCCATGACTTTGATGCTGGGAAAGATGGAAGGCAGGAGGAGAAGAGGATGACAGAGGATGAAATGGCTGGATGGCATCACCGACTCAATGGACATGAGTTTGGGTAAACTCCAGGTGTTTGTGATGGACAGGGAAGCCTGGTGTGCTGCAGTCCATGGAGTTGCAAGAGTCAGACACAACTGAGTGACTGAACTGAACTGAAGGGTTTACAATACTCCCTGAAGCATTTTCAGGAAGGTTATTCACATTACATGAAAGAAGTGCAGTTTCGGAAAAAATAACTCGCTCAAGATGAAGTGAAGAAGCCGATGTTTTAAGTTCACGTCTTTCAAAATTCTCAGTCACCATGTCATTTTGCCTCCCCAATAAGATAAGGAACAAATATGTTACAAAGGCCCTAGATGTTTATCCGATACCCACTCTCCCTTCCTTACTAACAGACCTTCCATTTGTTTGTTTAAGCCACAGATATTTAGATAGCCTATTATGCACTAAATTCAATCTCTAAATATTATAAAGACCAATGAAACGGATCATCATAAAGGAAAATAATTAAATTCTCCTGGTAAGTTAACAAATAAATGTATTCTTAAATCAATAAACACAAAAATCCAGCTACATAATATTTAAAGAGACACACATAAGAGGAAATAAGACATAAAGACTGAAAGAAGCTGGGCAAAGACACCCCAATCAAGTATGAATAAAAAGAAAGCAATGTTACATGCTAATATTATAGCCTAAAATATCTCAGGGGTAAAAAAAAAATGCAAAAAGCCCCCACTCAATGCGACAAAAAACACCCAGTCAATGTGACAAAAATGGATATTTCATATTTGTAAAAGGCACTTTCAACCAGGAAGATACAACAGGTAACTCTATGCGTCAATTGATGTTATATAAAATAGCTAACTCTAAATCTGATAGAAATGCAAGATATTTTATAAAACTATAAAATCATAAATGAAAAATGTTGACATGCCCTTTTCAAGCAGTCAGCAATTAATTAAGTGTAGGGAAAATACATATAACATAATTATAGTGCCTATATGTCAAACGATACACATTCTCCCAAAAGTCCATTACACAGTAATAAAAATTGACCATGTACTAGGCAAGAAAGAATTTCCCCATAAATTTCATCAACTAGAGATCATAAAGGCAGTGATATTCTTGGTCCATCAACTTCACCAAAATAGAAAAGAGAGCCTCCCATTCCTAAGGAAACAAAAGCACGCACCCCTCTTCTCGACAGATTACGAATCGAACAGGGAACCAAAATTAAAACTTAAAACCACTTAAAGACAAATCAGGCATTTCTAAAAACCAGAACATCACTTGCCAAGGCCTATGAGATGTGACCAAAGACGTGCTCCGAGGAAGAAATTTTTGTAAATGAAATTCAACTGAATATTACCTGTTGAAAAGCACTCAGACCAGACTGGCCAGGTGCAGGCCGCGCAGGCGCAGTGGGACCGCGCTGGGCATGCGCAGTGCCGTGCTGTGGCTTCCAGGCTGCGCCGGCCAGGTGAGGCCGCCAAGGTCCCCGGTTCAGAGATCCCTAGGTTGGCAAGAAAGACGACGGTGGCAGTCGGCAAAGCTGACTGGGGAGGAAGCGTGAGCGCGAGCTCGGGAAGACCAAGCTCATCCAAGCTGCCCCAGCGAGGAAAATAAGCCCAGTGATCAGGAAGTTGGCCAACATGATGATTTAGGAGGAAACGAACTGCGGAATACGTGAACTGCGAACTCCAGATGTTCAAGTTGGTTTTAAAAAGGCAGAGGAACCAGAGATCAAATTGCCAACATCTGCTGGATCATCAAAAAAGCAAGAAAGTTCCAGAAAAACATCTATTTCTGCTTTATTGACTATGCCAAAGCCTTTGACTGTGTGGATCACAGTAAACTGGAAAATTATGACAGAGATGGGAATACCAGACCGCCTGACCTGCCTCTTGAGAAACCTGTATGCAGGTCAGGAAGCGACAGTTAGAACTGGACATGGAACAACAGACTGGTTCCAAATAGGAAAAGGAGTACGTCAAGGCTGTATATTGTCACCCTGCTTAATTAACTTATATGCAGAGTACATCATGAGAAATGCTGGGCTGGAAGAAGCACAAGCTGGAATCAAGATTGCCAGGAGAAATACCAATAACCTCAGATATGCAGATGACACCACCCTTATGGCAGAAAGTGAAGAAGAACTAAAGAGTCTCTTGATGAAAGTAAAAGAGGAGAGTGAAAAAGTTGGCTTAAAACTCAGCATTCAGAATACTAAGATCATGGCATCTGGTCCCATCATTTCATGGCAAATAGATCGGAACACAATGGAAACAGTGAGAGACTTTATTTTTTTGGCTCCAAAATTCACTGCAGATGGTGACTGCAGCCATAAAATTAAAAGACCCTTGCTCCTTGGAAGAAAAGATATGATCAAACTAGATAGCATATTAAAAAGCAGAGACATTACTTTGCCAACAGAGGTCCATCTAGTCAAAGCTATGGTTTTTCCAGTAGCCATGTATGGATGTGAGAGTTGGACTATAAAGAAAGCTGAGTGCTGAAGAATTGATGCTTTTGAACTGTGGTGTTGGAGAAGACTCTTGAGAGTCCCTTGGACTGCAAGGAGATCCAACCAGTCAATCCTAAAGGAAAACAATCCTGAATATTCATTGGAAGGACTGATGTTGAAGCTGAAACTCCAATACTTTGGCCACCTGATGGGAAGAACCGACTCATTGGAAAAGACCCTGACCTGATCCTGCGAAAGATTGAAAGCGGGAGAAGAAGGGGATGATAGAGGATGAGATGGTGGGATGGCATCACTGACTTGATGGCTACGAGTTTGAGTAGGCTCTGGCAGTTGGTGATGGACAGGGAAGCCTGGCCTGCTGCAGTCCATGGGGTTACAAAGAGTTGGACACGACTGAGTGACTGAACTGAACTGAAGTTATTGACCAGGACCCCGGGACAGAATGAGGAAGGTGTGGAAAGGAAGCAGTCTGAGAAGTACCGCTGCTTCTGCAGAGGAGCAGAGAGACAGTAAACTCCATTCCTGCACTCCCTTGCACGGGGCACTGAGAATCTGAGCCTGTGATCGGCTGGGACCTGTCCTCAGAGGTGCCGCTTCCTAAGCTCCCTGTGATGTGAGCTGACCAGCGCGGTGGCTTCCTGGCCTCGAGAGGGAGAAGTCCCTGTGGATGGTGTTGTCTGAGGAGTGTCACGGTTGCTGCTGCAGCCTTCTGGGAACCGCAGTGATGATCTAAAGGAAGCAGGATGAACACAAGATGGCCAAGGCCACCTGTACCCGGGCTGGGTACCACAGGTAGTGGGGGGAGCAGAGCCTCTTCTGCCCCTGGACACAATGCAGCTTCTACCACCTTAATCTATAGGTAAGGACTGGCCACCCAATGTGAAGAGCTGACTCATTTGAAAAGACCCTGATGCTGGGAAAGATTGAGGGCAGGAGGAGAAGGGGACAACAGAGGATGAGATGGTTAGATGGCATCACCAACTCAATGGACATGAGTTTGAGTAAACTCCGGGAGATGGTGATGGACAGGAAGGCCTGGCGTGCTATAGTTCATGGGGTCGCAAAGAGTTGGACACGACTGAGCGACTGAACTGAACTGACATACATACACACACACATACACTCACATATGACAGAGAAGCCTAGCCGGCTACAGTCCATAGGGCTGCAAAGAGTTGGACACAACTGAGTGATTAATACACACAAACACACACACACGTATATCATGAAACAAACTAGTTTTCCTTTGAGAATTATTTTATTTTCAAATTTTAGTGCCTCTTGAATTTCTAAAACTAATTAGACTGTGTCAACCCATGCTTTTTAAAAACTCCTCAATGAGTTCCTGTTGCATTAGAATAAATCCTTCCATTTGAGCAACCTAAGCATTGCAGGGTCCTCCCATCTCTACACAGACCTCACTGTTCTCCTACCTCCTGGCCTCTAACACAGGAACCTCATTTGGTGTTTGCAGTAATTTAAGCCCTTACTTCCACAAGTCTCTTTTCTCAAACAGGAAACATGTTCTTCCCCTCTTTAATCTCTTTATTCTTCTGATTCTTCAGGTCTTAGCTCAAATCTTACCTTTTCAGAGATTTCCTCTCAGATCACTGCATCTAATGTGGTCTAACTCCAAAACCACCAAAATTCTCAAACATATCCCTCATCATTCTCTCACTGATAACCATCTGAATTTATCTTTTCTGTTTATGTACATATTTATCATTTCTACCTCCACGAGAATTTCAGTCCCATAAGGTTAAGACTCTTGCCTGTGCCTTCTAGACACATGTCTAGAAGATATGCTCTGCATGTAGTTGCAAACAATAAATATTTGTGGAAAGAAGGAAGAAAGGAAATTATAAAGGAAGAATGGGTGGAAGGAAGGAGCCACTTTCCCCCACTTTTCATCCTTTCATACACACTTGCTTGGAACCCTCACAGAGAGTCTCAATTCTGTGCTTCAGCGCCAGACTATTCTGCTTCCTACTGTTCCAACTATTTAATCACAAACTGTGTCAGATCAAAAGAACCATTTCCCTGTCATTAAAGAAGTAATATATATGGGCGTGTACTCAACGCTTATTCCTTCACACCCACTCTCTATATGCAGCACTTATATGGTAGACGGGGTAAGTTCTCTTCTGCCTCACCCCAATCACCTTGACTAGTTTAGTCCCAACACTGTTCACATATAATCTAACATGATTTGAACACCTGAAGAGATCCTAACCAACAAATCCCGGATAAAATTTTAAAAAAAGAACCAGAAAATCCTTCTCTAACAGGTCTTGGGGACAAGGATTTCAAACAAGAGACCAAAATTTTAGAAGGAAAAAAAAAAAAATGAGAGGCACATTCTCAGATGATTCAGTATTCACTGCAGAGTTCATCAATGCAATTTTACTTATGTACTTTAAGTTTTAAAAGTTAGTTAGATCTGAATTAAGTAGCATTGACTTTTCTGGAAAAGAACGATGTATGAATCACAAAAGATGATCATCCTTGGTTCACGTACATCTCCTTCCACTGTGCCACCACGTGATGGCAGCACGTCCTCACATTACAGATTCTGTTTCTGAATGTTTAAGATCAAACAATACTATTGAAATGATGATCAGGGTGCTATTCACTTGCAGGGTGTCTGCTATTTCCAGACAATGGGGTATAAGTTTCCCCCCCCCCCCCCACAAGGTCTTTTTCTCTCAAGGAGCCCATGGAGCAGTGGGGGAGACAGGCTTATGCACAGATAATTTTAAGAACCGTGGAAATGATAGAAACTTAGAGATGGGGACTCTTAGCTTACTACGATGGTTGTGGTTTAGTCGCTAAGTCATGTCTGACTCTTTGCGACCCCTTGGACTGTAGCCACCGGGTTCCTCTGTCCATGGGATTTTCCAGGCAAGAATACTGGAGTGGGTTGCCCTTTCCTTCTCCAGGGGATCTTCCTGACCCAGGGATTGAACCCAGGTCTCCTGCACTGCAGGCAGATTCTTTATCAAGAGAGCTAGGGAGGTAAGGTAAAATTTCCCTGATGAGATGATGCCTGGATTGAATTTTGATGCATCAAAGTTTACCTGTATGAAAACAGGAAGTAAATGATAAATATTTAGAGGCAAAAAAGACCAGCTTTTTAAAATTTATTTTTAATTGGAGGATAATAGCTATACAGTGTTATGTTGGCTTCCGCTGTACAACATTAATCAGCTATAAGCATACCTGCATCCCCTCCCTCTTCAGCCTCCCTCCCAGCCACCCCTCCATCCCACCCCTCCTGATCATCACAGAGTACCCAGCTGAATCCCTTGTGATATATAGCAGCTTCCCACTAGCTATCTGTGTTACATATGGTAGTGTGTATATGTCAACACTGAAGAAAGGAAGCTATTCGCATCCAAGGAGGGGGAAATGACCTGTCCCTTACAGAGCAGAGAATCCAGGACAAACCAGCATTATTTGAGCATCAGCTATATGCCAGGTACCCATCTACATTACAAAGAGAACAAACCATCTACTTACAAGGAGACCAGAATGCCCACAACCTTTGCCCTAATAAAGTTCTTCTGGTGGATAGACTGACAACAAAGAGAAAATACAATGCCAAGTGATTCACTCCAAAGGAAAAAGCAAGCCGAATCATAAGTTGGAGAGTGTAGATGCAGGGAGACAGCCATTGGGAGGTAGTGATGTTTTGGGAAAGGCCACCACGGAACAGCAGACGCCTTCACACGGACCATGCATCACAGTCGTGGCTAAAGTCTTTTAGCAAGTGGTCACTGGGAACATACTCACCAATACCCGTCCCACCAACGTCTGTGCTGAGAGCAGCATTTCTATACGATTATGAAAGTGGCCCCGGAAGGTGAGACTTCTTGAATGTTTATGTATCATGTTATCTGAATTAAATTCCTAGAAGCAAGAGAAAGAAATGGAGAGTGAGCTGGGGCTCAGAGGAAGTCATGGGTTTCACGCGCGGTTGATGGCCTCTCCTGCTGTGGCATCAGCCAGAACGCTCTCCACCTTGCCCCACCCCGGGAACCTTGAAGTCCTTCTTCCACATTTCACAGGATGAATTTGACTCGATTTGCATTTTACTGCTCTTCTGCAGTATTTTCATTCTGAATCCTTCAGTCTTTGCCATGTCCGTCTCACAGTCTCAGACCCTCCACACCGACTCTGTCCTAATGATCAGGGTTGGGAGAAGCGAGCTTCTTTCTGCTCTGGGAATAAGTGTCTTATCCTTCTCCATCAAGATACATGGACAAAGAACAAAGATTACAAGTGGATTTCTAGGTGGTTACTTAAGTATCCACTTTTTTTTTTTTTGAGTGAGAAAGAAGAGGGAAATGTTTAGCCATTTTATGTTGATTTTAGTTCCTTATCTGGTATCCTATCCTGTTGAAACTATGATCCTTCCTCACGTTTATAAAATGCCTTTACTTATTATACAGTCTCTGGGTTCCGCATTTGCGGATTCAACCAACATCAGATGGAAAGTAGTTGGAAAAACAATTCCAGAAAGTTCCAGAAGACAAAGCTTGAATTTGCGGGGTGTTGGCCACTAGTTACACAGTATTTACACTGTATTTGGTATTATAACTCATCTAGAAATGATTTGAAGTGTACTGAAAGGCATGCTCAAGGAATGTGCAAGTACTATGCCTTTTTATATAAGGGACTCGAGCACCCTCAGATTTTGTTGTGGGGGGATGTCCTGCAACCAAACCATTGCTGATATCAAGGGATGACTGTATCTGAAATTTATAATAATCTTATGAGGTAGACAAAGTAAGTCTGATTAAATCCATTTTATACTGAAGGAAACTGAGGTATAGTAAAATTAAATGACATGCTCGTGGGCAAGCAATGAAAACAGGCTCGAGGCTGAGTTAGCCTCTGGGTCTGTTAATCTTGAACTAGTCCCCAAAAAGACACAAGTGAATGGGCATTGACCTCACCATGCAGACTAAGACCTCTGACTTTTAGAAAAGCTCATTTCATGTGGAGCTAGGCTTTTGAAATGATATAATTTCTCTATCTGTATTTTCTGAATGATAAGAAGTCTCATTAAATGACTATTTGATAGAGTTCGTATCTCCATCAATGATTGCCTCTAATACCTATGACTCATCCTGTGCATTCCTGGGAAGTTGTCTGGGCATCAATTTTTTTTTTAAAGATATTCAATGGCATGAATATGGAACACTCATTTGAATTCCATTATAAAATCGAGGTGCCTTCTGTGGGAAAACAAATTGGCCCTAAGATATAATAAAATCGTACTTATGAATGTAGTAAATCTTTTAAAATGCACATTTAAGGAGAAAATTATGACTCTCCAAATAATTTTTTTAAAAGAACTTTCCACAGTACCTAGCTTTGTGGCATTTTTGCATTAGGCCAACATTCCCAAAGGCTTAGAGAAAAATACAACACTCTCAATTCAATTAGATCTAACAAATTATTAAGAAGTCATTCAATTGTTATCAAACTCTCTCCTCAGGATTTAAAAGCAGAACAGTACAGTCTGTTGGTTGCTAAGACCCCACTGATTAACATTTTGCAACATCTGCTTCCTATCTGAAATGAAAGGTACCTCTGGACTGGAAGGCAGACATAAATTATATCAAAAGAAAGACATGAAAAATACAGCAAATGTTTGTGGACAAATAAATGTGTTCTCACATTTTTGTAAACCACAGAAAAATGGAATATAATGGGGGAGAAGATACACTTCTGGAAGCAGAAGTCTAAGGAGACTAAATAATTCTACCAATTCAGTTGTGCACTAAAAATAAAATAAAATAAAGATAGAAGGCAGGTTCACTATATCCACTACCCATTTGTGCATCCCAGCAGTGTCATTAAGCAGTCAGAACCCTAGGATTCTTTTCCCAGTTGTAATGCCACTGCTTATTGTCTTTAATCTAGAAATAATTAGTAATAGCATTGGGGCTTCCCTGGGAACTCAGTGGTAAAGAATCTGCCTGCAATGTAGGAGACGGGCAAGACTCGGGTTCGATCTCTGGATGGGGAAGATACCCTTGAGGAGGAAATGGCAACCCACTCCAGTATTCTTGCCAGGAAAACCCCATGGGCAGTGGAGTCTGGGTAGACTGCAAGTCCATAAGGTCACTGAGTTGAACACGATTGAGCACACAGCAAACTCATTTAGCAAAAAAAAAAAAAAAAAAAAAAATCTATAAACTTCCATATTGGACACGTCTCAAAGGCAGACACCTGAATTTCATGTGATGACGCTGCCAACGCCCTGAAAAAGTTACCGAGGTATAAATTCTTCTATGTCAGTGGTTAGCATCAAGAGTCAGTGCTTCAAGGAACTGTTCAAGATTAATTGCAAAACACAGCTGAAATGTGTTCTGTTCTGGAAATCAGAGAAATGAAGTTGGGGAAAAATAACTGGGAGTGTTCAACCACTGGTACTAGAATAGCCATTATGTAGCATTTGAGTGTTTCTGTTCCTTTAAGCCAGCTTCCCTGATGGCTCAGTGGTAAAGAATCCACCTGCCAATGCAGGAGACAAGGGCTTGATCCCTGGGTCGGGAAGATCTACTGGAGAAGGAAATGGCAACCTAACCCAGTATACTTGCTTAAAAAATCCCTATGGACAGAGGAGCCTGGAGGGCTATAGTCATGGGGTTGCACGGAGTTGGACACAGCTTAGTGACTGAAGAACAACGGACTCTTAAGCAGAGTCTTCCCTGGATAAGATACCATGGCTCTTACCATCATCATTTTCCAGCTGTTATTCAACAGCGCCCACCCTTGCAAAGCTTGTTTAGGCATAAAAAAGTGTCTCTGCATTTGTGGCTGAATGACACATGCAACGTGTGTGTGGGTTTCTGCTGGTGCGTGCGTACAGCTCCATGTGTTGTTTTAGCATGTATAAAAGGCAGTGTATACCTCTGAGTACCTGAACCTCTTGCACGAATGATCCGGGAAACGGAGCTTGACCCTGGTGTCTCTTCTGCCTCCCTCGTGGTTCCTAACACAACTGTCATTTAAAAATCCAAAATAGAGGCATAGACATAGTGCTGTGTGTGCTTAGTTGCTCGGTCGTGTCCGACTCTTTGCGACCCCATGACCTGTAGCCCCCCAGGCTCCTCCATCCATGAAATTCTCCAGGCCAGAATACTGGAGTGGGGGGGCCATTCCCTCCTCCGGGGGAATCTTCCCAACCCAGGGATCGAACCTGGTTCTCCCGCATTGCAGTCGGATTCTTTACCTTCTGAGCCACCAGAGACTCAGCGTTAGTAGAGGTTTTTTCAAATCAGTGACGTCTATTTCCAGAGCTAACATTCAGCATCATCCACATGAGGCACTGCTTCTCCCAGAGGTGGGAGAGGGGGCCTGGCCTCGTAGCTGTGCCCTTTGGAATGACGGCCTGGGGTCCTGCCCCCCGAGCGGGGTGGACACCTTTTTAAGTCATGCCACCACAGCTCTTAGCCTGGGAAAACTGGGTGATGCCTTTGTGGTCTTCTAAACACAAACGCAAGCCAAACCTGTCTCTGATCTTTGTAACAGGGGAACTGACCAGGAAAATTCCCTTGTTCTTTTTCCATTTTTTAAAATTCCTCGAGATGAACCTGGATATGAATAAGATGAGGAATCCACAGAAGAAGATTACAGTGGAGGAAAGAATAAACACTGCCTGGATCTCAGTTGTACAAGATATTTTCACCGTGCCTTCCTCACGTCCATCCTTTGGCTTGGTTACAAACATCTTGAGACAGAACTGTCCGGCGGCCTCCTCTGTGATGTCATGATCACACGGTAACGATTCCAGGAATTAGAGTTCAGTGCGTCAGGGTCCTAACCCCTTCGTGCAACAAGAGCAAAGGGGTCTGGTAACCAATGAGGTGCTGACTCACAGGATGCAACTCAATGAATAGCAGAAGGTCCAGGAAGTGGGTCTTCGGAAGACCAGAATTCTAGATGGGATGCTGTTACTGACTTTCTCCATGACCTTGAGAAAACTGCATCCTTTGTGGCCATGGGCAACTGGCCATCTATCTGGTTTGTGCAAGCAACTTTAGGACAACTCTT
This sequence comes from Muntiacus reevesi, assembly GCF_963930625.1. Classification (NCBI taxonomy): domain Eukaryota; kingdom Metazoa; phylum Chordata; class Mammalia; order Artiodactyla; family Cervidae; genus Muntiacus; species Muntiacus reevesi. Next base: position 72,884,971 of record NC_089258.1, on the reverse strand, counting down.
TTTTTGAGTGAGATGACCTTGAACCACTCATGAGTCTATAGGCTGACTCTTCTCCTGAGTGATACCACAGTCTCAGTAACCTCAGAGGGACGGATGAGAGAAGGACTTCAGGACTTTTGTGGATCCTCTCAATCAGAGAGACACAGAGTACAGGCGTTGCAGGAGGCACCTTTGTGAGGGGGAATGCTGGCTGATTGCTTTTGAGCTCAGGAACCCGTTGCCGTCATCTCTTCTTTTATGGGACCCTATCCTTTCCTGCTTTTATCCCTGCCCTGTCAACAAACCCTTTGTTCCAGTAGAGGTAAAGTTCAAAATGAGAGCAATAGCTTTTATTTCCTCTGGTGTTTTCAAAGGTGTAAGAAATGTCATGCCTTGCAGTGTGCATGAGTAGTGGGCAAAATGTCACTGCCCGACGGAGGGGCTAGTTCCCCCCCAGTTATTGTGAAGATGGTCATCTTCATGAGACCCAGGAAAAATGCTGTTGTCCTTTGGGCCCGCCTTGACTCTGCTACCTGTGGCAAATGATAGTGATAGCTTTTCCTAGAAAGGCTGCCACGGGTAGATTTCCTTCCTTTCAGTTTACCTATAATTTTCACAAAAGGCTGTCATTAAGCTCGCTGGCTAGCAGAGGGCCGCATGATAAAGAACTCTGTTCTAGGAGTCCGAAGCTCTGAGCTCCAACCACAGTCCTTCTGTTAAGTTACTATGTGGGGTCTTCCAAGTCACTTACTTTTTAATAATCTAACTTTAAGTTAATACAGACTTGATGGCATCTTTAAGAACTCAATAAGGTAGTGGATCATATTGTGAAAAGCACAAACAATACCAGAAAAGGTACGCTTATCTAGTAGGTTCTTTTTATGAATGGCATTGATTCTAAAGAAAAGGAGGAAATAGGCAGATAAAGGAAGGGAAGGGGAAGGGGGAAGTAAATGAGGGACGGAGGAGAGAAGGAAGGAAGGAAAAAGGAAGGAAGGATATTGTTCATGTCACACACTCACACTGTATGCCTACAGATCCGTGGAAAATAAGATCACAGTTTCCAAGTCGAAGTTCATTCACATCCTTGACTCAGTCTGATTAAGCTGTCATCACCAATGATATTTTTCCACTCTCTGACATTTGCTGTTTAATATTGTCAAAGTATTAACTGTCCTCTGAAAGAAGTGCTATCAGCTGAGTGTGTATATACACACAGGGCATGGTAGTGAGGGTGTGTGTACACAGTGATATGGTGTGTGTCGGTGTGTATGTGCCTCCTAGCACGCACGTTGAGCAGATACTATATTCCAAGAACTGGAAGCACAGTGGAGAACAAAAAAAGACTAGTTCATCCCCTCCCAGGGGACCCAGGTGTCAAAGGAGGACAGTTACAATTAGAAACTGGCCACGTGTCCGGGGAAGAAGTTAGGTAGGTAGAAGGAGGGCCCTCACCCCGCTGAGGCTCCCCAGATGTGCTCAGGAGGCTGTCTTGAGTATGGCGATTGTGTTGGAAGCTGGGGTCTGAAACGGGGGAAGCTACCTAGGCCCAGAGTCCCTGTGGGCTTGGGGAAGCTGGTCAAACGCTGTGAGGCTGGGGGACTCTCGTAGGTGATGGTGGGAAGGGAAATGGCACTTCTGCACAGGCTGGTTGGCTGGAAAGCAGTGGCCCAAAAGAAGGTTGGGATGTCAGAAGGGAAACTTTGCGTTCCAGTTTTTGATTAAAAAGAAAAAATTATAAAAACTTCATCTTGGGACTTCCATAGAGGTCCAGTGGTTAAGAATCCACCCCAGGGCACACGAGTTGAGTGCCTGGCCTGGGAAGGCCCCGCAACTACTAGCCCACGAGCTGTAACTGCTGAAGCCGGTGTTGAGTCCACACTCCGCGACAAGAGAAGCCACCGCGAGGAGAAGCCCACACATCGCAACTCGAGAAAGCCTGCATGCAGCAACGAAGATCCAAATCAGCCAAAAATAAAATAAATAAACGAAAACTTTATCTGAGGAGGAAACGGCTGAAGGATTTTAAAGAAGAGAGTTTAGTGAGCGAATGCCGGTCATAAAAGGACGGCCCTGGCTTCCACGTAGAGAAAACCCTGGTCCAGAGAGGCGATCAGTCCAGGCAAGACGCTGGGTGGAGGCAAGTGGGCAGGGATGAGTCAACGCAGTCCAGGCAGTGAGGTCTGCAGGCGGGGATGAGGGCGTGGCCACGTCCAGGCTGACCCCGCCCTCTAGCTGGTACTTCCGGGTGGTTCTTGGGGGACCTTTCACTGCTATGCCTTTAAGATTGCACTTAAGAAATGAAGACTCTGCTACTGATGAACTTTTTTTTTTTTCCCCAGTTCAGATGAATTTTTTAACATGCCAGTGATTTCATTAGAAAAATAGCTTCACTTTGTACACATCTCTGTAATTTACCTCTGGGCACTCAAATATTCTGGAAAAAAATTATACTTTATAATGAGACTGAAAAATGTTTCATTTAAAAAATTTGCTCTCTTCAAGAAACATGCATCTGAGAAAGTAAGAACTTCATTTTTTAAGTGTACAGAGCAACACTCATGAACGTGTGTGTGCGTGTGTGTGCCTAATGCTTTTAATGCTTCTGAAAATAACAAATCATATTGCAATATTATCTTTTAAGGGCATGAAAGCATCCATTCCAGCTAATGATTCAACCCTACCTTCCACTTTGACAAGCAGGGGTTTATTTCACACCCCCAGCTACATTCACAGCAACGGTCAAACACACAGGTCAAGACTTATTAGGCCTCAGTTCAGGCAGCTAGTCAATGACAAAACCAGGCCTAAAGTCAAAGATGAAGATGGTTTTACCTCCACAGGACACTCACTCCACAGAAGAAGCTGTTTCTGAGATAAGCATCTTCTTGTTGACTTAATACATCCATCACTTTGGAATGCTGCACTGTCTCTCAAGATGTTTCCAAGAAGCTATTTTAGTCACCAAATCTTTACCTTTCACCTTCTTCAATTTTCATTTTTGGTTTAATTCCTCTCCGTGAATTTGCATGGAATAGGCGAGATAGTAGATGAACCAATTTTAAGGAAAGCTTTCTTTTGAGGAAGTAAGATTTAATCCATATTCTATTTACATCTCTCAGCTATTGAAACCCACCCTTTAAAAAAGACACTGCACTTTTTCCCTTCAGTCTGGTGTTCCCCATTTTCTTCTAAGTGGACAGAACACAGAAGGTGATTCACTGTGGTAGGGATTTTAGCCTAACAGAATGCCCATTCTATTTTTGGTGAGCATATGTTTTTAGGAATTATTTGTTTTTTTTTAATTATATATTTTATAAACAATCTACTTGTATTTAAAATCCAGACAGAAACTTCCAGTTTTGTTTTTTGTTGAATTTGTTGGTTTACTTCTGAAGTGGAAGTCTTGCCATGGGCTTCTAATGCACCTCCAATCCTAACCATTGCCTCAGTAAAGTGAGGAGGCTGTTCTGGTGTTTGAGATTCTACCAGCTTTGACACATTATGAATCTTTAATTCTGTAAACCCAGATTAGTCCTCTAATAGACTGTAAACATCTTTCCCTATTCCACTCTCTGACCTCATTTCCCATATGGATTCTTTTTCAAAATGAACAAGAAACTCAAACAACTCAATATCAAAGAAACCCAAACTACCCAATTAAAAATGGGCAGAGAAAAAAAAAAATGGGCAGAGAATCTAAATAGATTTTTTTTTTCCCAAAAAAGACTTACAGATGGCCAACGGACACATGAAAAGATGCTCAACATCACTAATCACCAGGAAAACGCAAATCAAAACGACAATGAGATACCATCTCACAACTCTCAGAATGGCTATCGTCAAAAGAAATTGCAATGGACTTCCCGGGCAGTCCAGTGGTTAAGACTTGACCTTCCAATACAGGTGGTACAGGTTCGATTTAGCTCTGGGAGCTAAGATCCAACATGCCTCACAGCCAAATAACCTAAACAGAAGCAATGTTGTAACAAATTCAATTAAACGTTTAAAGATGGCCCACATAAAAATATCTTTAAAAAAAGAAGTAGCAAGGATAAAAGGAAACCCTCATGCGCTGTTGGTGGGGATGCAGATTGGTTCAGTCATTATGGAAAACTGTATGGAGATTTCTCAAAAAATTGAAAATAGAACTATCATATGGTCCAGCGATTCCGCTCCTAGGTATTGATCCAAAGAAAACATACTACATCAAAAAGATACACACAAGCCTACATTCATTATTTACAGTAGCTACAATATGGAGGCAACCTAAGTGCTCATCAATAGATGAATGGATAAAGAAGTGGTGAGGGAGATGAGAAATAGGTGAGGGAAATTAAGAGGTACAAACTTCTAGATGCAGAATACAATAAATGAGCCACAGGTACAAAATGTACAAAATAAAAAAATTAACGAGAAGTAAGAAGCATCATTTCTGAGTGATTTTTTATTGAAAGGGTATCTCCTTTAATAAGTTAATTTGGAACACAATTTTATTTCTTTTCAGGTCTCATGGAATTACTTTTCTTCATAGAGGTAATATGGTTACCTAAGCTATAATCTCTGATTCCATCTCTGAATCCAGAACCTTGTTCCCTGGGCAATTTGATTAGAAAGATTCTGTTTTGGCAGAGAGGCCATCTCTTCCTATCTCTTTGCCTGGTCTCCCATCCCTTCTCACTAATTTTCTTTCCCTGCAGACTTACACTTCATTTGGGGTATTTACGAACCGTATACATGGCTCAAATACATGGGGTAAGTAGGTTTACTTGGGTGAACTGCTAGGTTCAAAGTAAAGAATTTCCACAATATCTTTAAATTTATGATCTTTGATTTCTGGTTATTGTACTAGACATTTGGAGAGTGGTCTTCATAAATCCCAGTATAAGTAGAATGACAGAAGTGTTGAGACATGAGCCTTCTCTGTTTGGCCAGTAGATGGAAGTATTTCATAAGGAAATAGGCAAAAGCAGGTTTTTGGTAGGTTGGTTCCAGTCTTGTTTTTAAGAGGATGGACAAAGATGCGGACAAAGGTCCATCCAGTCAAAGCTCTGGTTTTTCCAGTAGTCATTTATGGATGTGAGAGTTGGACCATAAAGAAAGCTGAGCACCAAAGAATAATGCTTTTGAACTGTGGTGTTGGAGAAGACTCTTGAGACTTCATGGACTGCAAGGAGATCCAATCAGTCAATCCTAAAGGAAATCAGTCTTGAATATTCGTTGGAAGGACTGATGCTGAAGCTGAAACTCCAATACTTTGGCCACCTGATGCGAAGAGTTGACTCATTGGGAAAGACCCTGATACTGGGAAAGACTGAAGGCAGGAGAAGAAGGGGATGACAGAGGATGAGATGGTTGGATGGCATCACTGACTCAATGGACACGAGTTTGAACAAACTCTGGGAGTTGGTGATGGACAGGGAAGCCCGGCGTGCTGCAGTCCATGGGGTCACAAAGAGTCAGACATGACTGAGTGGCTGAACTGAAAATGGAAGACGCATCCCAGAAAAGAAGTAGAAAGGAGAAATGAAAAACAGAAGCTCAGAGACAAATTCTATAAAATACAGAGCTTCTAAACTAACTAAAAACCCATTTTCTGTTGAGGTTTTCTCTATCCTTTGTGACTCTGTCCCTTTTGAAAGAATAGAAGAATAAATTAAACAGTTCATAACTCTGGAATTTTTTTTTTTTTTTTAATACAATCTCTATGGATTCTCAAGAGTCTGGAAAAAAACCTTTTCAGGAGAGTGTATAATGCAATCAGCCTCTCCAGCAATCAGGCCAGCTGAACATGAAGCTGGTGACTTCACTGGAATGCTTAATGCCCACCAGCAAGAGTGGTGTGAGAGTAACCACAGGGAGGCCTGTGTTGGCAGTTCCAACCAACGATTCTGGCTGGGGTTCCAATGAAGGAATCATGAAGCCATCACTCTGTCCTTCCTCTCACCTGCTCCTGTTAGAACTACTGGTCTACCATGGACAAGCTAAGGCGGATAACCAAGCATTGTCCCAGCAGCTGGTTGCATGAGTCCTCTGGGTACTATGTGAGTGTGTTTCCAATATCCCAATCAGTGAACTGTGTGTTCGAGTTCCTAGGCAAAATCATATCCAACTTGGAAATGAGATGAAAAACGGAGTTGTCACCAACAGCAGAGGAGATGAAAGCCATCTCCTGTATCATCTCCCATTGAATTGGTGTACTCACCCACACACCCCTCTCCAAATACCCCAGTCTCCTTGTGAGTTTCAGCAGGAGATGAAAGGACTGGATTTTTAGCTCCATCTTTGTTTTGGAGAAACAATCCAACAGTTTTCCAAGTATGTCAGGAGAGAAATGAAAGCTCTGTAGATAAAAAATAACTTCTAGAAACCAAATTGCTTTTCATCTACATATTTTTAAAGAAAATCCCACAAATAACAAGCATGCATGAAGCAAATGAAATGCTCTGAGACTGGTTAACATCTTCTAAAACAGAGCTCGGCTTATTCGCCCAGCTCTATTATTTCTCTCATCAAAGGGTAATGTTGCCCTCTTTATTAGTATTTCTGACTTTTTTCATCAGCATTGTGATTTTAATTGCATTTGTCTAAAAACTGCCTCTATAAGCAATGCCCTTGATATAGAGTTTCAATGTAACTGCTGCATTAATACACTTATTTTCTTCTTGTAGTATGTCCTTGAAGTAAGGGCTTTTTAAAATATAATATGCAAAAACTATGTAGATAAGCATTGAGGTATAAGAATTATTGAGCATTAAATCTATTTATCCCCAAGTTCTTTTTTTTAAAATGAGAAAATCGAGATCAAGGCAGAAGAATATATTCTTCAATTTATGAAAGCAAAGTTACCACCCCCACCCACCCCTCTGCCCAATCCAAATGCACAGCATTTTGGAAGGAAAAAGATAAACCTACAAGGGTTAGTCATCATCAAGCTCCAGTGGTCAGTTCCTTTGGTAAGATCTTTGGGCCTCCTGAGTATTTTAAAGCATCTTTTGATCTCACTTCTAAGAAGCATTGAACTTATATGGGGGGTGAAGCAGGAGAATGCTATAGAAGAGCGATGGATCGCAACCTTTCTAGCCAGGACAGACAGGGGAAGGAGAAAGCAATTTGCTGGCAAGGTATTATTCGCTGGTTGAGAAAGCCAAACTCCATGGAGCAGCCATCGCTGAGCAAGCTCCCCGGGCCCTCCTCATTTACACTGTCTATAACCGCTAGGGCCAAGAGCTGGGGCCAGATGTCCCTGCATGTAAGAGTCAGCCCTCCGTATCTGCAGATGTGAAACTTGGCAGATTTGAAGGGCCAACCATCCCATGTCATTTTATATGAGACTTGAGCATCCGGGGTTTTGGTGTGAGTGGTCCTAGAGCCAACTTTCTGGGGACACCAGGGACCACCGTACTCACCAAAGCAAAGGTGTGTGGTGTGTGTGTGTGTGTGTGTGTGTGTGTGTTTGTGTGTGTGTGTGTGTGTGTGTGTGTGTTAGTCACTCAGTCATGCCTGACTCTTTGAGACCTTATGGGCTATAGCCTGCCCGGCTCTTCTGTCCATGGGACTCTCCAGGCAAGAATACTGGAGTGGAGTGGTTTGCCATTCCCTTCTCCAGGGGATCTTCCTGACCCAGGGATCAAACCCTTGTCTCCTGCATTGCAGGCAGACTTTTACCATCTGAACCACCAGGGAAGACCACAAAGTATCGGTAGCTCTTTGGAAATCTTGCCAGTAGGCAGCAACAGTGACTAATGTTCGCCTTCAAGGCCTTCTCACCCTTACTCCCCCCTCCCCTTTTTAAACAGGGTTAGGGTTTTGTGTGTGTGTGTGTGTGTGTGTGTGTGTGTGTGTGTGTGTGTGTGTGCGTTTTCCACCTTGGGGCACAGATGAATGAGCCTGTCTAAAGTCACACCTTTGCAGTTACTGCTCAGAGCAGGGGAAGAAACGGTGTCCTGAGAAACGGCGAGTAAAACAAAGCCTGTGTTTCTCCCTTCGTTTGTCAGTACTGCCTTGGCTCAGCTCAAGGGAGCTGGAGAGAGAGGATGTTTGGGGCCCCACACAGGAATCTCATGACTTTGGGAATGGGTTGCTCTGGATACCTTTCCCCTCTGGGGATACTGTCCCCAGTCAGACAAACTGAACTTAGGTTTGCAAAGTTAATCCTTGCCCTGAGGCATCATCCTTGGATTAATAAATCTAATGAAAGAACCAAAATAATAAATCATTTTACTGCATTTCCACTCAAAATGGTTTCTTCTGCTTGGACCTTTTTGCTGCAAACCCTATCTTATGAGTGATCTCAACCACAGATAATCCAGATCTCCCCCAGAAATTAAGCAATAAGGGAATCTTTATTTCTGGGCTTCCCTTGGCTCAGTTGCCAAAGAGTCTGCCTGCAGTGCAGGAAACATGGGTTCAACCCGTGAGTCAGGAAGATCCCCTGGAGAAGGAAATGGCAGCCCACTCCAGGATTCTTGGCTGAGAATCACATGGACAGAGGAGCCTAGTAGCTACAGTCCATGGGGTCACAAAGAGTTGGACACGACTGAGCGACTAATACTTCTTTATAAGAATCATTAATGAGATGATACAAAACAAAGCATCAGAGGTTGCCAGAGGGGAATGATGGGAAGGAGGGATAGACTGGGAGTTTGGGATTGACAATGATTTTGTTAATTATTCAAAGTAATTGCACCCTTTATACATTTGCTAATTGTTTCCTATTTTAGAGTGCATATTTGGCTACCACACTGTGTGCTGTATCATCCATTGTAAACTACTGATACCAGTATTTTCAAGGTTAAGAAGAAATGAGTTCAGTACCTTCTCATCCCATTAAAATCTAAACATTCAAAGTAGGTGAAGAGAAATAACATGAGTGAGCCTCCCTTGTGGCTCAGCTGGTAAAGAGTCTGCCTGCAATACAGGAGACCAGGGTTTGTTCCCTGGATCTGGAAGATCCCCTGGAGAAGGAAATGGCAACCCACTCCAGTATTCTTGTCTGGGAAATCCCCAGAGGAGCCTGGCAGACTACAGTCCATGGGTGGCAAAGAGTTGGCCACGACTGAGCGAATTCGCTTTCTTTCAAATTCTTCATTTGAACTAGTTTCCTCCATCCATCCAAACATCGTTTCATCAAACAGATATTTCTCTGTTCTCTATGCTTTTCCTTCTCCTGATGTTACACTAATATTGGGGATACTAGAATAAACAACAACAAAAATAAACCAAAGCAGAGAAAAGTAGATGAAATTCAGCAAGTCTCCCCTAGAAAGACAGGAGTGCTGTAGGAAAGATGGCCCAGGACTCTTCCCTAGCTTTGAGAGTCCTCCCTAATCCTTTCTGCAGCTGAAGAATAAGTTTCTGGGAGCCCTTTTGGTTTCCAGACTTTTTATCTAAACCTGCCACACACTGGTTGCTATTCTTTCTCATCCTAAGTCCCCCACCTGCTTCTGGACTGCGGCAGCATTTGGCAATGGGGATGCTCAGAATCTAGTACCCCAGCCTGGCCAAACCACACTCCGATAATCTTATCATTAACCTTGTTATTGAGTGCAGGGATGGGGATGAGCCAGGTCAGCTTCCCTGAGTGCTGAGGCTCCCTACTTTGAAAAACATGCATTTCTATCTAACAGGCAATCTGTCACTTGCTTTCTAATAGAAATCAGCTTCTCCTAGAATAATCATTAAACTGACAGCATGTGAGAGCTGGACTTCCCAGCTTCAGTGCTGCCCGGCTGAATCAAGCACAGGGAACGGAAACAACCACAACACATCACCGCACATTCTTTAGAAACTCACTAGTTACAGGAGAATCACAGACTCTGCAGATGCTGGCTCTTCCCCTGGAGAATCCAGAGGTCCTTTGTGGCCAGGGGCCAGGGCCCTGGACCCCAAGTGATGGCTTTGAGTCTTGACTTTGCCACCTACCAGTGCTAAGGCGAAAAAAGTCTCCTGGGAGACACAATACCTACCTCGAAAATGTCTATCTCATGGATTGCATGAGAGTCAAGTTAGCTGCTATGAGAAAAAGCACCTTGTTAATTTAAAGAATTAAGCCCTCAGTGTGACAGCAGTTTGGACACTCGATAATCACAAGCTGTCAGGGTTCCATATTAAACACTCTATGCAGATGATCTCACTAGATCAATCACAACACGGCCTGCTAGATATCAATTCCCCCTACTTTAGAGATGCAAGATTTGAAGTCCAGAGAAATTCAACACTTCACCCAGGTCCCTGAGCTAACAAGTGGTGATGATGATTCAAAGCCCAGTCCACAGTTTAGCTGACTCCAGAATTCTCATTGATGGGGTTCAGGACAGGTCACCCCAAAATATGGCAACTCAGCATATTAAATATCTTAAGGAATTCTTTTTTTTTTTTTTTAAATGGGCAGAAGCAGTTTTTTAAACTGCCTTGTCATCCTTCCCTGAAACAGGTCATAAAGCTTGCCTGTGAAAAGTAACTCTCCCTTTGCAGGGCAGGACAAAGACATTCTTATCACCAGAGACAGGAAATTTAGGGCCAAAAAGGCTGTATAAGTGAACCTTGCTAAAGTCACCCTTATCTTTCTAGTTACTTCTTCTCCATGAATCACCCCTGGCCCAACCCCCCTTGTGTCTTTTCCATTCTTCACAAGTTCACTATTTCTTGGACAAAACGGCTTTTGGTTACAAGTTTACTATTTCTTGGACAAAACGGCTTTTGGTCACGTCCTCTGTTTCCCTTCTTCGGTGATCGCCTTCATCCACATGTAAAAATGCAGTTCTCTTTGTATGCTCTTCTCTGACTGACTTGGTCAAATTGGTTTCCAGACCAAGCCAGGGACCCTAAGAAGGAAGGAAATTTTTTTCCTCCGACATCACTGTTTCCTCCTCTGCCACAGAGGACTGAGGGAACTTTGTCTTCTTCTGAATCACTGTTCAGCAATGCTGCTGGGCAGTTGGCCTGTTACAGGCAGACTGCTGCCTTTGTCTTGGGTGGTGGGGGGTGCAGATAAAACCCTTGGCTTCTGAGGCTGCTTCCCTGCAGAGAGGTTAAACCTCCTTCCTCCTCTTAGCCCTCATGATTCATTACAAAGGGGCACTCGATACTAATGAAGGCTCTTTAATGGCCTTATAGAGCCATCCTGATTGCCTCCAGTGCTCTGATTTGGAAATCTTGTTGTTTCTTAGGGGAGCTCTTCATACTAAGGAGGAAAGCAGTGGGCAGGAGTTGGAGGCAAAGAGGGGAGGGTACACTGAGGGATGAGGCCAGTCCCCACACCTAATTAGCAGCATTTCGCAGCCGCACGGAGCAGAGCTCTTCTAAGGAGAAGTCACAGTAAGATGCTGGGATGCTTTAAGATGATGTGACGGCATGACCATCTCCTGGGAGACAGGGAGGAGAGGACTGGGTGACTGGCCCAGGTCCTCTAGAAATACTTTGATTTGAGGTCTCCACCCTGGAAACTGTTCGTAACAGGGAAAGGGCTCTGATACACTGAAATGCAAGGGGCAGCAGGGCATATAACCTATCAAACATCTGCCATTGAGTATTTGAAGTGTGTAGGTGGAATTATATATCATTGCTTTGAAGGTACATGATCCTTGTTTAGGGTAGGGTTGGCAGTAGGCATTTACTTCTTGCATATTTGTTTCATTTTGAGAAAAAAAAACCAGTAAGCTGAGATTTATAGATCTTCTTTGGCTCCTCCCCTGCATTTTGCAGAATCTGTTCACCCTTTAAAAGATGGGTTTGGTGGAGGAGATGGCTGTGCAGAGAAGGCAGAGACACAAAAAGCAGAGGGAAACTATGAAGAAGCTTTTAGTGCTTAATTAGAAACTCAGGTGTGCAGCCCTAAAGAGGGTCATGAGAGCAGATGATTTTTCATGGAGGAGACAGTAATAAGGAGCAGGTAGAGTTCAGAGGATTAAGGAAATAGAGAAAATCATTTCAGTTGAGAAAAGGTCATGAAATTCAAGAATGAACATACATGCAGAGAGGAGGGGGAGCAGAAACCTTGTCAGTGGGCTCAGACCACTTGGCAAGCTTGGGTCTTGGGTCTGTCTGCATGTTAGAGTCACCTGGGATGCTTTAAAGTCGACGAATGTCCCCTCCCTACTGATCTTTTGTCTTAGAAATTTATCTGCAAATCTCATTTCTCTTTTATAGAATCTAGCATTGAAATTTGGAGAAAGCAATGGGAACCCACTCCAGTACTCTTGCCTGGGAAATCCCATGGACGGAGGAGCCTGGTAGGCTGCAGTCAATGGGGTCACTATGAGTCAGACACGACTGAGTGGCTTCACTTTCACTTTCCTTTTTCATGCACTGGAGAAGGAAATGGCAACCCACTCGTGTTCTTGCCTGGAGAATCCCAGGGACGGGGGAGCCTGGTGGGCTGCTGTCTATGGGGTCGCACAGAGTCGGACACGACTGAAGCGACTTAGCAGCAGCAGCAGCAGCACGGAAATTAAGAGGAGACACAGTTTAAAGGAAAAAAAGAAAAAAAAAAGACATGCTTTCATGCTTTGAGGTCTAAAGGTCAGTGCTTCTATCTCTGATCAGGTCTATGATCTTAACGACAAGGTAAAGAGCATCCTTGAGTAAACTGGGTGTCATCTAGGACTATTATATAGGAGACATTGGAAAATCTCAATTTTCCAATTGAGATTGGAAATAGATCTCAACAGATCTCAATAGATCTCAGAGACACTGGCCTCTATTTAAGCTGTTTGGAAATGGAATAAGGTGTGTGTGTGTGTGTGTGTGTGTGTGTGTGTGTGTGTGCACGCATGCTTTTTTGCATCGGACTCTTTGCAACCCTGTGGACTGTAGCCCACCAGGCTCCTCTGTCCATGAGATTCTCCAGGCAAGAATAATGGAGTGGGTTACCATCTCCTTCTCCGGGGGAAGTCTTCCCAACCCGGGGATTGAACCCACGTCTCCTGTATCTCTTGCACTAGCAGGTGGATTCTTTACCACTAATGCCACCTATGGAAATGGAATAAAATATATAATAATAAAGACTATAAAGTATCTTTCTGGGAATCAAGAACCACAAGACAATAAAACAATGCCTTCTTGACTTCTGTGGATAACATTTAAGATTTCGACTATTTGGGAATATATAGCTTCATTAGTAATTTTGCAGACCTTATGAATTTGAACTTGATGTTCTAGAATTGGCCAGGATACTGAGTCTTTTGGTAGGTGAGCTTAACAGATGCTCTATATCTAAATCTTGAGTCTGTTGTCTGCCTGGCCCTGTGTATTCACTACAATTCATGATTAAAGTTAAAAATAAAGCAACACCAAAAAAAAGCTACACTTTTAGATCTTTTGAAAAATGACCTTGAGAGAAAGTCAACAACTAAGTTTGGGATAAAAGTTAAGGTGCTCAAATGTTATGTTTCTCAGCCAGAAAATAATGTTAAGGACTCAAATAGTGAGTTCAATTCAGAACTATAATGTACTCTACAGAGAGACAAGAGTAAGCAATCAGTGATAACTATCTCAGCAATTACTTCCACCAGGATTAATTTTAATATCTGTATAAAAGGCATTGGTATTGAATTTACAGAATCAGTCATTGTCTAAGGGGGTTACTTAAAATTTTACATTATATTTCATAATATTCTATGGAAAGAATGATAGATAATGGTGGTATTTTCAAATGTGTGGATTTAAGAAGGTCTTGGGACATTTCCCATTGGAATGTGTATTTCTTAAAGTATTGATGATATGGTCCAGATAAGAAGAACAAAAGAATCTAGAGAAGAGAGAATACAAAGCAGTTAAAAAAAAAATTCCCTGAATGCTGTCAGATATGGATCTGGAGATAACAGTCTGAAGGACTAGAGTCCTAATAGGTTGATAAGGGTAATGCAGATGAAAAGACAGAAATGTGCTGATGCAGGTAGGAGGCTGGAAACTCCTAAAAATGCATGACATGAGTTAGGAAATTTATGTGAGCAAACTCCAGGAGCTATGAGTGGGGAGTTTCCAAGACCAGGGCTAGAATTCCAGTCCAGTCCATTCCTAACTCTGTGACTTTGAAGAAGTCCTTTATTCTCTTTGATCCATAACTTCTTTTCCAATTGGTTGTGACCCACAACATGTGGAATCTAGTTCCCTGACCAGGGATCGAACCCTTGCCCACTGTAGCAGAAGCCAGAGCCTTAACCACTGGACCACCAGGAAAGTCCCTTAATTTCTCATTTTGAACCTACATTTCTTTATGCGTAAAATGACTGCAGGGGCCTGGGTGATATCCGAGACATAGTTCAGTGATTTTATGGCTTGTATATAATCATACTATACACAGGTATGCATCTACTTTTCTCCTTCTACTGTACATTAGATAGTGAATATTTTCCATGTCACTGAAATTACTCTAAAATATTGTTTCAAAGACTGTGTAAGGTGTAATCTATTAATTAGCCATTTCCTAGGTATTCGGGTTTGCAATGTTTTTTATTATAAAAATGCTACCATAAGTATCTTTGTAAATATTTGTCCCCTACTGTAGTGACTTCCTTGGATTGAGTTTTAAAAGTAAAATTACTATGTCAAAGAATATGAGCCTTTTCTTAGATGTTTGATATTTATTGTCAAATCTCTTCTTGGAAAGCTCTTATCATTTTTATTCCCTCTGGAACTCCTGGGTCTTCTCTTTTCCACCTACATTGCTGTGTTTCACGTTTTCTGTGTGTCCGTTCAGGTGATAATTTCATGTATCTTATCATTTTAATTTTTATTTCTTCTTTCATTTTTAAATGGAATGTTTATACACGTACATTTATAAGTCATGGTTCTTCATGCAGGGCAGAAAAATATTTTTTCTCAACCTTCTTAGGGTCCCTGACTGGGTCTGAAAATTAAACTGACAAAGACAGTCAGAGAAAAGCAGACACTTCTTATTGAATTTTTACAGGCACAAGGGAGTCTTCACAAGAGAATGAAGACCAGAAGAAGGGACCAGAGCAGGAAGCTTTTATGACTTTTAGACAAAGAATCGATGCATTTGCAAAGAATTGACAAGACAAAGGGTTTGGACTAGAGGTAGTAAACAGTGAAGAAGTAACTAGGAAAATAAGGGCTTAACAAAGGTTTGTCTGCAGAGTCCGCTGGTGACATATCTGTGCTAATAAAAATCTATTTCCAGAAAGGAGAGTTTGTATTCTTCCTTCAGGTGAAGAAAGGAGAGCTTTTTCTGTGTTTACTGTTTCTTAATTGCCTTCAGCTCAAAATAATTTTTAGGTCAAACAGGCATATTTTGGGGGTGACATATCCTGGTTTCCTATATTCACTAGTAAATTATCTGTTGATATTCACTGACCTTATTTTTTCCCCATTGGAAAGACAGTCCTTTGTTTCAGTGTTAAGAATACTTTTTATGTTAGTGATAATTATTGTCTTTGTCTCTTCTGTTGGTAATCCATAGGTGTCTTGGTCTCACAAATGACAAATTTTCTGCAAATCTTAATGTTCAGAGCCTCAAGCAGTTCTGGGGTCCCGCTCACCACATTATTCTTTAGGAGCCAGTAAGGGAAGGGGAGGAACTCACGTAAGGATCAGATATCCATACCTTTTCTTGATGGCTGCTCCTTCTGTCTCCAAGTCCCTGACAATCAGCCTGATGCTTTTCACCATATTCCTGAACCAATGTGGGGGCTCTTCTCTCTGGTCAGTCTGATAGGTTCCTCTACATTTTTACCCTGCTCCTTGGAAGAGGTTTCCCACTCCAGGGTAGTGAGATTCCCCAACTATCCAGCAGGCTGGGGTCCCCCTTCTCAGACAGCACAGGTGTGCCAAGGGTGAACGTGGTGCTGTCGGGGCCAGGCCAACTTCAGACTTTTCTTAGAAGCCACCTTCCTACTGATCTAGAGGTTCTGACACTTTCTTTCAGCAGACATACTCACACAATTTTCCCCTTTCTGTCCAGTCTACCTGCCAGATCTGCAGACACATTGGAATGTGTCCAGTAGTCATGTTCCTCTTTCAGACTGGCTCCCAGAGCCCTCTGATGCAAGGCAGGTTGCAGCATCCCTTTTCTCTCGAAGCATCTCCTGGCAGTTGGGTAGCTTGTCTGCAGGTAGAGGCTGATTCCTCCCAGAGCAGTGAAAGAAGTGCTATAACCTGATGTCAGGAGGACTCACAGTATCCATTAGACCCCTGCCCAAATACTGCTATGTGGCATGCCAATGCTTCTCCCAAGCTTGTTACTGATTTAAAAAAATTTTTTTGTGTGTGATGTGGACCATTTTTAAAATCTTTATTGAATTTGTTACAGTGTTGATTCTGTTTTCCATTTTCCATTTTGGGCCGCAAGGTATGTGCAATCTTAGCTTTCCCACCAGGCACCCCCTGCACTGGAAGATGAAGTCTTAACCACTAGACCACCAGGAAGTTCCATTACTGATGTTTTCCAAGTACAGAGGTTCATCTTTTTATATAAACAAATTTAGAATCTTTCTCCCTTCATGATCTGTTCTGCTTTCATTCTACATTGAAAATGCCCCCAGGTCTGAAATCTGTTGTTCATCTAGAAAAGATTTTCAATGAAAAGCTTAAGAGGGAAAAAGTAATAACTTGCCCCCATCATTTACTGCAGGCTTCTTTGGGGGCTCAGTGGCAAAGAATCAGCCTGCAATGCAGGGGTGCTGGTTTGATCCCTGGGTCAGGAAGATCCCCTGGAGGAGGGCATGGCAACCCATTCCATTATTATTGCCTGAAGAATCCCATGGACAGAGGAGCCTTGCAAGATACAGTCCATGAGGTCGCAAAGAATCGGGCATGACTGAACCTACTAAGCATGTAGCTCACCATTTATTGCAAAATTTATCAGTTCACAGTGATAAAAACTGATTAATTTGCCAGAACTATCAGGCATATGCATCCAAGTGACAGAGAGAAAAAAATCATGAAATAGACCATATGTAAGAATGTAATGAGTAATACAGAAAACACTGCATGTAAGTGAGAAGGAATCCTATTATTCTATGAATGGTATGGAAAATTGGCTACTTAGGTAAAACACCAGGGTAGAACTATGAAGTACATGTATAGCTATTTTAACCCAATTTCAGGTAGGCAATTTTACTTAAGGTGTCAGATACTGCTTTGAGTATTGAGGACACAATTGTGAAATAAACAGACCAAAACTCCAATTTATTCTAGCCAGAGAAATATACTTCAAGTGAATGAAAAAATAAGTTAATAAACAGTTTTACAATATAAATGCTACAAAGGAAATGAATATGGTGAAGAGTTAGAGAAGAAGTGGGGTGGGGAGGAGGCAGAATGACATCTCTAAGAAGATGGAGTCTGAGCAGAGGCCATAGGAAGCACGTCTTCGGTGAAGGAATGAGAAACAGCAAGATGTCTGCAGGTGACGGCGGCTGGAGGGGCGGCCCCTCTAGTCTGTGCTGATGGTCCAAGTATCAGAGGGGCTGGGATAGTATGAGAAAATCAAGGAGAGGTGAGGAAGCGGCAGAGAGAAGGAGAAACACACCGCCTCACTGCCCCGCAGTACTGGGCAGGAGAGGGAGATGAAAGGCCTCCCCTTGAAAAAAAACTTGGCAGAAATGGAGTTCCTTGAAGAAAGATGGTTTTCAATAAAGGTAAAGCTATGAAGCTGGAGGAGATTGAAGGCAGGAGGAGAAGGGGACGACAGAGGATGAGATGGTTGGATGGCGTCACTGACTCAATGGACATGGGTTTGGGTAAACTCTGGGAGGTGGTGATGGTCAGGGAGGCCTTGCTTGCTGCGGTCCATGGGGTTGCAAAGAGTTGGACACGACTGAGCAACTGAACTGAACTGAATTGAACGGAAAGCCATGAACAGTTAGAAGAAGATTTACTTTTCCCAGAAAAGGAAATCCAAGGTGCACAGTAGAAGCTTTGTGGGGCAGGAAGGTGTGGGGAACATAGCGGATGATGAGATGGTCCAAACAGGAAGAGGCTGGCAGTGGAGACAGCAGTAAAGAGATGAGAGCACAGATGGTACTTAAGTAGGTGTGGAAGCAGGGCATTGTGGGATTATCTCTCATCCTCTCCTAGAGGAAAAGTGAAAGTGTTGGTAACTCAGCCATGTCTTTGAGGCCCCATGGACTGTAGCCTGCCGGGCTCCTCTGTCTATGGAATTCTCCAGACAAGAATACTGGAGTGGGTAGCCATTCTCTTCTCCAGGGGATCTTGCCAACCCAGGGATTGAAGCCAGGTCTCCTACATTGCAAGCAGAGTCTTCCTCTCCACCAGGGAGAGGAAGGGGAATGCTTATTTCTACTTAGAGTCCCAGGAAATTAACTGAATGAAGTGGAGTGATGGGTCTCTAGAACTCCAGATGATATTTGTATAATGTGTGTAACAGTCTTGACTGGGGCTCAGACTGAGGCATGAGGAGCAGGTTTTAAGATTCTCCCTGAGAGTGAGAAGCAAGGTGTCGGTCTCTGAGTGCTTATTTCCTCAACCATTTTCTTTTCTAATGGTCAGTCATGAATACAGGGATGACTTCATAAGCTAGAGTTACAGTCACTGATAACAGAAGTCTGAGGTGGAACTGTCCAACAAAGAAACAAATGCATCAGTTGTTGGTTCTACTAAAGAGTAGTTAGCCAGACTATGAGCTGTAATAATTTGGAGAAGAATTTTAAACCCTAGGAAATGTCATTGGGTATTTGTCAACACTGCTGAAAATCATGTGTATCAGTCAGCTTTAGTTGCAAGAAACAGAAAATGACCCTTACAAAAAGAAAATGAATTTATATTAGACTATTAGCTACTCATAGTAGCTTGAATAGCTGAGAATGCTGGACCAGTAAACTTGTGGACCATGTAGCCAAAGCAATAGAAAACAAAAACAACACATAAATCTGGTCTTTTGGGAAACTAACATCATGGCCAATTGTAATTGGCAAAATGGAGCACCAAAGAAGTCTGCATCCCAGTCCCCAGAAACTATAACTAGAATACTTTACATGGCAAAAGGGGCTTTGCAGATGTAGTTCTGATAATGGACCCTAAAATAAAGAGGCTACCCTGTTTCATCCAGGTTCATCTAGTCTCATCATATAAGCCTTAAAACAGAGAACTTTTCTGACCAGAGGCAGGAGAGATGTGGCAGGGGGAGAAGTCAAATTCCAAGCAGGAGTAAGACTCTGCACCACTGATGGTTTGAAGATGGAGCCAGAAACACGAGGGGAAGTGTAGGTGGCCTTAGGGAGCTGAGAGAGGGTCCCCTATGACAGCTAGCTAAAATGTGGGGATCTCAACCGACTACTACAGAGAACTGAATTCTGCCAACACTCTGAATAAGCCTTAGAAGTGGATCAACAATCACACCCAAGACAAGGCAAGACCAAGACCCAACCACTTCAACTTGCACTTCAGCAAACACTTTGGGCTTCAGACAGTTTACTACTTACATAAACAGCACATGGAAGATCAACCAAAGGCTCTGGTCCCACACACCAGAAAGGATGACACTCAGCAAAAGGGTCCAGGTGACTATAATGCAAACTGTGGAATATCTCATTGCTAAGGTGCCAATTCAAGGCTACAGCTTAGCAGTTTTACATCCTATAACTCTATTCTGATGGGGGGAAGGAGGATGGAAGAAAGTCCCATACCTCACCATAACCTGGGAGATGATGAGGACATGTCTTATAGGAAGATTACGTGCAGGGGAAGATAATCTCACAGAAGTTTCCTATGATGCTCCCATGCTTTCTTGCTCTGGGAAGATCACGGGCACCCTGCCGAGGCTCAGAAGAGCTGCGCTTCGAGCCTTCATCTACTTGGTCTATGCGGAAACCTGCAGGATCAGCGGAGTGCATGGCAGAGCCATTCCTGTACATGGATTCTGTCTCAGAGTCTCCAGATAAGAGCTCAGGCAGGCCACCACCTTGACTGTTTTTTTCTTATGAGATCCAGAGTGGAGAAATCAGTCATGTCATCCCAAACTTCTGACCTACAGACCTGAAAGAGAATCCATTTCCATTGTATTAAGGTGCTAAGTGGTACTCTCAGGCACATCGGACTCTTTGCAAACCCATGGACTGTAACCCGCCAGGCTCCTCTGTCCATGGAATTCTCCAGGCAAGAGTACTAGAGTGGGATGCCATTTCCTTCTCCAGGGGATCTTCCCCACCCAGGGATCAAACCTGGGTCTCCTGTATTGCAGGCAGTTTCTTTGCCATCTGAGCCACCAGAGAAGGTTCCAAGGTGCTAAGACGGCTGCCATTTGTTACACAGCATTGGAACACATGTGGGCTTCCCTTGTAGCTCAGCTGGTGAAGAATCTGCCTGCAATGCGGGAGACCTGGTTTCCATCCATGGGTTGGGAAGGTCCCCTGGAGAAGGGAAAGGCTACCCACTCCAGTATTCTGGCCTGGAGAATTCCATGGACCATATAGTCCATGGGGTTGCAAAGAGTTGGACACGACTGAGCGACTTTCACTTACTCAGAACACATATGAGCTCTATTCACCAGGACTAGCTCTATTCAGTCAGGGACTTAACTGAACGCTGTTGCTGGCATTTCAGGTGTTGGTGCTCTTGGAAAATGGATGCACCCCACTTAGTCTACTTTCAGAGAACTTCCTCCTGCCTTGATTTTTTGCTTTACCGGGTCCTTCTTCAAGGTCCAGTGGTTGCTCAGTATTGGGTGTGCAGTCACGTGCCCATGTGCTGACTACAGAGGGGGCTTGAAAGGGAGTGTCTGTCTGAGCTTTTGGGGGTGGAATTAGTCTCTGCTTCTCTTCCACTCATGATGTGAGAAATCCCCCAAATAGTGAAATAAGATTCAAATTATCATCAGGAAGAAAGTGTTGCTATTGTTAATTATCACTCTTTTGTTGTCCAATACTGAGATCGCAGGCTCCTATGGTTTCCAGATTTCGCTATTTCAGAATAGTGCTTCCACTAAGAGAGTCAAGAATGGTCCCATTGAATCTGAAGCTGTAACACACCTGGCTACCCTGAGCTTTCCCAGCAACTGACTAAACCAAAATAAATGTCTGTGATATGGGAATATCGATCGAGAACATGGGTGTTGATTAATCCATTGTGCTACTGCATAAGATGAAATTTGCGAGATGGTTATTATGTGTGTAAAACTAAGAGGGGATCCTTTCACTCTGATCTCTTGGATCCAGCACCTGTGGCTTCAGGAAGAAAAAGCTCCATTTCTGGTTGTTGGTGTGGAGTGAATTCCAATTCTAAGCACAACACCTCTGTCTTGTTGGGTGTTTTCCCTTAGTTAACAGAGAGTCTTCATGAAGCACTCAACTGACTTTAACAGAGTTAGCTGCTCGTAGATGATGGATTGGAGGGTAAGATCAGTAAATCCTAAGGGATTCTTTCACTGTAAACTGAATCCACTGAAAAGTGAGTTTCTTGGAATATTACTTTCTTTTCTAAAATTTATTTGAAGTGCTTCAACTTCGCAGTGTGGGGTGTGTGTGCATATATAAATTAACATTGATCTAGAGTGCAGGAATGGCTGCATAGCATGTGAAGTATGTTAGTTGCTAACTTACGTTTCAGAATATATCAGAATGGGTTGGTTAGAATCTGAAAACCTTACTGTATAGTTCACGCTCTGCTACAGTAAGTGCCTCACATATCAGTCTGATTTGGCACTAGAGGGTTTATTAATTAACATAAAGAATATTAAATTATGTCATTGGAGAAATGAATAGTGTCAATATATGTCAGGCAGAAAGATTTGAACAGAAAAAAATCTATGCTTATTTGATTAACACTCTGACAATCCCAGCAGGCTTGAGCAGTACCCTAGATTTCGAACTCTACTCATTCCCGAGTTCCCCACTTTATAGAGAAATCTTTGCTCTAATAAAACCAGGAACATAGCTGTTTCTGCCATCAGAATACTTGTTGGGGCTGGATGACCCTTTAGTGCAGGTGACTTGCAGAGTGCATAGAGAAGAGAAGTGGAAAGGGTGCAGAGTGGGGCTTCACTTGACTTGCAAGACCACGTTATTCAGATATCTTAAAACCTGCTCACCAATCAATAGTGGTACTTGTGGCAATACTTGCAGCAATATCGAAGGTACTTTTGGTAGCATCAACATTGGCACTTAGGTATGGTTTTTTTGCTTTCTTTTAAGCACAATATCTGGCTATGATATTGCAGAGAAAAAAAAAAAATGGCTCCAACCATCACTGGAGGCAACCAATATCCACCCAAAAGAACCTAACAACTCTGAAGAGTTGATTAACCTAGGTCAGCCTTAATAAAAGTACCATTAGGGTGAGTAATGCATTCTAGTAGGGCCATAGTGGTGATAGTGGTAGGTATATGGGGGCCAAGGATCAAAATTTTCTGGCTATCCCCTGGGTCGTTTCACTGATATACGGAATGAGTTGGCTTAGGTCAACCCTGGTCTCCTTGTGGACAGTGGCTGCTGCCAAGTGTCTTAGAATAGGTCATTTGGCACTTTCAGGGTCATCCTCTGTAAGATGCTGAATGCCTGACCAAATCTACTAAGAACCACCACATCCTTGGGACGCCAAATGAAGCTGTGTTGTCTTTGAGTCCTCCAAGGGCTGGAGCCATGTGGTAACTTAAGGAGCAGCAGAAAGAATGACCATCTTCCTGACTCTGTGTTGACGTTCTCACCTGGGCGCTCTTTGGGCTGAGAGTCTCACAGGATCTTTCAAGGAAAGAACTCTTTTATCCTGTGGTTTTTAGCACTGTTCTCCATGAGAACTGAAAACCCACCGCTCAGGAAACACTGAGAGTGGGCCGTTGTTCCAAGACCTTTTTATACCCAATGTCTCTGCATAACATGACTTCCTCAAGCCAAACAAACATTCTTTGTATATAAACTCATGCAAATAGACACTGAAAGGAAATAAGTGCTCAGGCTTGAGGTTATATGTGGGGAGAGCAGTATTGTGGAATCCCATATCAGCCTGTCTTTAGGATGAGGTCATATTACAGTAATGCATACCAAGGTGAAAAAATTATATTTTGTGAAGATTAGTCATTATTCAATCTAGTGTGATTTCCTTGTTGTGTCTAAGTCTTTTGATACTTGCAATACTTCAAGACATTTATTATACCTTATTTTTAATTTTATTCTTTTGCCACGCTAAACAGTTCTCAGGATCTTAGTTCCTTGACCAGGGATTAAAGTCAGGCGGTTGGCAGTGAAAGGGGGTGTCCTAACCATTGCGCTGGCTGCGAGGTCCCAGAACACTTATTGCAAAGTCAACTTCTGCAAAGGCAACATCGCATCTGCAGACACCCTAAGGTAGCTCATAGGGTTGTCTTGTTCAAGCCCAGAGAAATATCCAGTAGGGTCCAAGGTCAGTGTTTTTAAGCTTTAAAAAATAAGTTGTAAACCTTTTTAAATAGATAAACTTCACTTTAAAATATCTGGACTTCTAGATATATTTGAAAAACAAAACCTGCACCCTCACTCCCAGATGGCAGGAACAGGCTATGATTTTTAGAAAGGGCATTGGTCTCCAGTTTTTTTAATACTTTCCACCTGCCCACTTCATTCTGTGTTTTTGTCTTTATTCTGTGCTTCAGAACCCCACTTAGGTGGTGCATTTATGTGGAAGAACCCAGACAAATGCTATAGAAATCAATTTACCAAAAGCTCTACAAATACTCTATGACTCTTGACCATAATTCCATATTGTCCAGTGGGTTCCAAAAATCTGGTCATGGAGCAGCACTTTGATGGCTGCAGGGAAACTAACTGGAGTTTTCTGAATTTAGATGATCAGGCTCCTGCCCTCAGGGATGTCCATTTTGTTTTAAAACATCTAGAGTAATTATGTTGCACAAGTGTGTTGGGAACCATTGGTTTCCTCCAGTTGTTCTGACCCTGGAGGGAGGGAGGGTGAGATGGGAGGGGCATGGCAGCCTATTGATTACTGCAGCTTGACTGCCTGACAGGTCCAGGAATACTGATACATTGAATTAAATTTACTGGCATTCAGTTCAGTTCATTTCAGTTGCTCAGTTGTGTCTGACTCTTTGCGACCCCATGGACTCCCTGGCACGCTAGGCCTCCCTGTCCATCACCAGCTCCCGGAGTTTACTCAAACTCATGTCCATTGAGTCGGTGATGCCATCCAACCATCTCATCCTCTGTCATCCCTTTCTCTTGCCTTCAGTCTTTCCCAGCATCAGGGTCTTTTCAAATGAGTCAGTTCTTTGCATCAGGTGGCCAAAGTATTGGAGTTTCAACTTCAACATCAGTCCTTCCAATGAATACTCAGGACTGATCTCC
Organism: Muntiacus reevesi; assembly: GCF_963930625.1. Taxonomy (NCBI): domain Eukaryota; kingdom Metazoa; phylum Chordata; class Mammalia; order Artiodactyla; family Cervidae; genus Muntiacus; species Muntiacus reevesi. Next base: position 72,860,738 of record NC_089258.1, on the reverse strand, counting down.
TTTATTAGTAATTTTATTTTGATCTGTTGGACGAGTCCATTGAATGGAAAGATCAAGATCTAAAAGAAACATAGCTGAAGTCAAAATTACAGAAGCAATAGTGGCTCAGATGTCTGTATTCTAGGTCTCCTTTGTTTTCTCCAATATACTCTCTGATAACATAAGTACTTTGGCCTCTTGGTTTCCCCAGACTTCTTGTACATTTTCAAAACCCTCAGCAGGGTGATAAGCTATTGAGTGATTACTGGGCTTGAAATTTCTCTAATTTTACCTCTTCTATTTTTCCTTTAAGCTCCTCTGTCCATAGGTATTTCTTGAGGTCTTTGCACAGTATCAAGATGGAACACTGACATTCTGATGGTAGGTCAAGTAAATATTTCTTATCTAAATGTTGATATTGATCAATTTTTTTCAGGTTTTTCTAAGTACTTTTTCTAAGTATTACCAGCTGAGCCACAAGGGAAGTCCAAGAATACTGGAGTGGGTAGTCTATCTCTTCTCCAGTGGATCTTCCCGACCCAGGAATTGAACTGGGGTCTCCTGCATTGCAGGCAGATTCTTTAACAACTGAGCTATCAGGGAAGTCCAAATTTTTATATTAGTCAATTTTTTCACATTTTTCTAAGTATTTTTCACTGGATATTGTTCCACAAGTATTTCCTGATATACATATTTTTTTCTACTCAGAGGAAAGATGTAAGGAGGACGGAGAAAAAGAAATTAGAAGCTTCTGGTTAGAGTCCAGGATTTCTGTGGTTTCAGGAACCTGATCAAAGCCTTTACAAAAAAAAATCACCTCACTTACACCTCGATCAGCAGTCTTAAAAAGTAAAGCGTCAGTGTCCTAATAGACACAGGGGAACAATAGTGTTCGGGTATGTGGGCTTAGTCAAATGAAAAGTTGCTCAGTTAGACTGAGTACCTACCCTTTGACAGAAGCCAGATGCTGCTTCTGAACTAATGGCATATGAACTAACTTGCATATGAACTAATGGCAAACAAAGAAATTCCTCCTGAATTGTACTGTGTTCTTTTATCTGTATGAATGGGGCTTCCCTGGTGGCTCAGATGGTAAAGAATCTACCTGCAATGTGGGAGACCTGGGTTCGATCCCTGGATCAGGAAGATCCCCTGGAGAAGGGAATGGCTACCCACTCCAGTATTCTTGCCTGGAGAATTCCGTGGACAGAGGAGCCTGGAGGACTACAGTCCATGGGGTCGCAAAGAGCTGGACACGACTGAGCGAATAACACACACACACACACACACACACACACACACACACATCTGTATGAGTATTTCAAATCTCAAGCTTGATAAAACAGAAGGAATGCAACATAACTTTTGGGACTGTGCTGAAGGCTACCAATGCTGCAGCAACCCTAGTTAAATATAATACAGGATGTAGGATTTCCAGGAAAAAAGTGTCCATAAGTTCAGGTCCTCTCTTCTTCCTTCCTGCCTAGTTCTCCCTCTTCTTTTCTTATTCCTCCCCCTTATTCCTTGCATCACTTATCTTTCTCTCTGCCGAACACCACCCCAAATAGAGTAATTTAAAACAAAGAACATGTATTTAGCTAACGCTTCTGTGCATCAGCACTTCTGTTTTAGTTTGGTTAGGTAATGCATCTGTGGCCAGCTTCCAATCAACGAGGAGCTCAGACCTGAGGTTTTGGGGACAACAGCAAGTACCTGTTAATACACAGCAGGCTAGCCTGTGTCTCAGAGACACAACAGGGGTTGCGAGGGTCTTGAGAGGGAAAAGAGGCATGCAGGGCGTGTGGAGAAGGAGGCTCAGACCCAGTACAGCAACATTCCTGCCACGTCCTCCAATCAAAGCAAGGGCAGCCCAGGTGCAAAGACTGAGGAAGAGGTTCTGCCTCTTGCAGGAAGTCCTGTAAAGTCACACCGCAAAGAGGCATAGATAAAGGTCAGAGTGAAGGATTACTGCACTTTTTGTAATCTATCATCTCCCTCTTGAAGGTCTCATGAGTCTCTTGGTGACTTACAATTACTGAAGTATCTGTGTGTAGGGGTGTGTGTGTGTGTGTGTGCGGTCAGTCACATAGTCATATCCAAGTCTTTGCGATCCCATTTACTGTAGCCTAGGTGGATTCTTTACCACTGAGCCACCTGGGAAGTCTGTGTAGGTGTTAGAAGGAGTGACAAAAGGAAGAAAACATATTGTTGCTATATTCAAGTTCCTAATAATCTACTGGGGAGATAAACATCTGCCTCATCTGAGATCTACAGAGGCATGCATCCCTGGTTTATAACCATCAAACACACATGTACTGGGGAGACATGCATGAGAGGCTATTGGAAGTGGGGAGCATTTGAACCACAGTCAAATTTGTTTAGCTGTTTCAACTCCCTGTCTATTTCCACCATAGTCTAAGCTCTTTTGAGGGGTTTCTGAAACCCTCTTTAATCTTGCTCCACTCAACTTAGACAACCTCTTGAATTTTAAGAATTTTAAACATATTTAAAAGCAAGGAGAATAGTATAACCACCCTCCACATACTCACCACCTAAATCAAGCAGTGGTCAATATTTTGCCATATTCTATCATATATACATCCCACATAATCATACATACACAGATATATGTATAATATTTAAAAACAAAATTCATATATACATTTTAAAAATCAGACATTTCCAGCTGAGAGAAATTTATAATTTTAAGTGCTTATATTAAAAAAGAACAAGTGTCACAAATGAACAGCCTAACTTTATATCTTAAAGAGCTAGGGGAAAAAAAAAAAACTAAAAGCTAGAGGGAAGAACATAATAAAGACTAGAGCAGAGGCAAATAAAATAGAGAATAGCAAGGCAATAGAGAAAAATCAATGAAACTAAGATCCTTGTTTCTCCTTCAAAAAGATCACAGAATTGATCATCTTTAGCTAGATTAACTTAGCAAAAAAAGAGAAAAGTCTCCAAGAAGTACAACCAGAAACAGAAGTGGGGACATTACTACTGACTTTACAGATATAAAAATAATCTTAAGGGACTATTATGAAGAATTGCATGCCAACAAATTTGATAACTTGCAAGAAATACATAAATTCCTAGATGCATACAACCTACTAAGTCTAAATCATCAAGAATTAGAACATCTCAATAGACCAATAAGGAATATGGAGATTTTATTGGTAATTAAAAAAAAAATCCCTACAACAACAAAAATAGTTCTGGGTCAGATGACTTCATTAGTGAATTTTATCAAACGTTTAAAACAACAGAATCTCAGATTCTTCCAAAAAGTTGAAGGGGAAGGGATGCTTCCTAATTCATTCTATGAGGCCAGAATTATCCTGAATCCAAAGCAAAGAAAACTATAATACATACCAATATTGCTAATGAATATTGGTGGAAATATTCCTTCTAAAATACAAGCAAGCTGAATCCATGTTAAAAAAAATACCCATGATTAACAAACATTTATACCTGGAAGGCACGATTGGCTCAATATACAAAAATTGACCGATGTAAAACACTACATGAACAGAAAGGAAAAAAACCTTTATTTAAACTGATGTAGGAAAAAAAACCTTGCATTTGACAAAATTTGAACATTTGAAAAAATTCAACACATTTTCATGATAAAGTCACTCAACTAACTAGGAATTCAAAGAAACTACCTTAACATGATAAAAGTCATATATGAAAAATTCACAGCTAACACCAAACTTAGCATCATACTTAATGGTGAAAAAATGCAAAGTTTTTCCGCTTCAGCATTGAAACAAGTATACTATCAAGGGTGAAACAGATCACCAGCCCAGGATGGAGGCATGAGATAAGTGCTCGGGCCTGGTGCACTGGGAAGACCCAGAGGGATGGGATGAGGAGGGAGGTGGGAGGGGGGATCAGGATGGGGAACACATGTAAATCCATGGCTGATTCATGTCAATGTATGACAAAAACCACTACAATATTGTAAAGTAATTAGCATCCAACTAATAAAAATAAATGGAAAAAAAAAGATTAATGAGACATGAGGTTAAATAATAAGTGATATAATGGGTAATCCCTTGCCATCTAATTTTATACAAATTTACATTTGGTGTTTGTTTAGACCATTTTATAGTGCTATATAAATATTCAAGATCTTACAAAGAAAAAAAAAGAATAAGACAAAAAGGCCCACTTTTGCCACTTGTATTTAACATAGGGTTGGACGTTCTAGCCAGAGAAACTGGGTAAGAAAAATAAAGAAAATAAAGCTATCCAAATTAAAAAGGAAAAAGCAAAAGATCTCAGTTTACCAATCATACAATCTTTAGCTAGATTAAAGATTGTATCTTAAAACAAATAATAATTGTATTAAATGTTTATAAGTAGTTTATGTTTGTATTCAATAGTTTATATGTAGAAGACACTAAAGATTTTTTAAAAACCTGTTAGAAACAATATACTAATTCAGTGAAGTTGCATACTACAAAGTCAACATGCAGTAAGCATTTGCATTTCTACATGAGAACAATGAATGACCCAAAAAGGAAATTAAGTGAACAATTACACTTTCATGAGCATCTCAAAGGATAAACCAATAAATAAATTTAAGCAAAGTGTTAAAAGACGTGTACATTGAAAGCTACAAACCACTGCTGAAAGAAATCAAAGAAAACCCAAAGAAATAGAAAGACATTCTCTGTTCAGGGACTAGAAGGCTTTGTATTGCTAAGATGACAATACTACCCAAAGCTATCTACAGAGTCAAGGCAATCTCTATAAATATCCCAACAGTATTTCTTACAGTAGAATCCAGTAGGTCCTTGTTGATTATTTCATATATAGTAGTTTGTATATGTTAAGCCCAAATTTCTGAATTACAGATATAGAAAAATCTACCCTAAAATTTACAAGAATTTTTAAGGGACCCTGAATATCCAAAACATGGAAAAAAAGCATGATTGGCAATCTCATCCTTGAAAGTGAAACTGTGAGTCACTCAGTCATGTCCAACTCTTTTCGACCCCATGGACTGTAGCCCACCAGACTCCTCTATGCATGGAATAGTGCCTATCAATAAATAAGTGGATAAATAAAATATGGTTTATATATATATATATATATATATATATATATATATATATACACAGAATGGAATATTATTTAACCTGAAAGAAGAAGGAAATTTTGATACACACCATAACATAGATAATACATTTAATGACATTATACTAAGTGAAATAAACAAGCTACAAAAAAGCAAATATTGTATAATTCTATTGTATGTTTCTAAAATAGTCACATTCTTTTTAATTGAATTTTATTTTATACTGGATCATAGTTGATTTAAATACTGTGTTAGTTTCAGGTGTATATCAAAGCGATTTAGTTATATGTATACATATATCAATTCTTTGGCGTTCAGCTTTCTTCACAGTCCAACTCTCACATCCATACATGACACTGGGAAAACCATAGCCTTGACCAGACGGACCTTTGTTAGCAAAGTAATGTCTCTGCTTTTTAATATGCTATCTAGGTTGGTCATAACTTTCCTTCCAAGGAGTAAGCGTCTTTTAATTTCATGGCTGCAGTCACCATCTGCAGTGATTTTGGAGCCCCCAAAAAATAAAGTCTGACACTGTTTCCATTGTTTCCCCATCTATTTCCCATAAAGTGATGGGACCGGATGCCATGATCTTAGTTTTCTGAATGTTGAGCTTTAAGCCAACTTTTTCACTCTCCTCTTTCACTTTCATCAAGAGGCTTTTTAGTTCCTCTTCACTTTCTGCCATAAGGGTGGTGTCATCTGCATATCTGAGGTTATTGATATTTCTCCCAGCAATCTTGATTCCAGCTTGTATTTCTTCCAGCCCAGCGTTTCTCATGATGTACTCTGCATCTAAGTTAAATAAGCAGGGTGACAATATACAGCCTTGTATACTTTCCTATTTAGAACCATGTTGTTCCATGTCCAGTTCTAACTATTGCTTCCTGACCTGCATACAGGCTTCTCAAGAGGCAGGTCAGGTGGTCTGGTATGCCCATCTCTTTCAGAATTTTCCAGTTTATTGTGATCCACAGAGTCAAAGGCTTTTGAACTGTGGTGTTGGTGAAGACTCTTGAGAGTCCCTTGGACTGCAAGGAGATCCAACCAGTCCATCCTGAAGGAGATCAGTCCTTGGTGTTCATTGGAAGGACTGATGCTGAAGCTGAAACTCCAGTACTTTGGCCACCTCATGCAAAGAGTTGACTCATTGGAAGAGACCCTGATGCTTGCAGGGATTGGGGGCAGGAGGAGAAGAGGACAACAGAGGATGAGATGGCTGGATGGCATCACTGACTTGATGGACATGTGTTTGAGTAAACTCCGGGAGTTGGTGATGGACAGGAAGGCCTGGCGTGCTGTGGTTCATGGGGTCGAAAAGAGTCAGACCCGACTGAGCAACTGAACTGAAATGAACTGAACTGATACATCTATCTCTATTGTTTTTCAGATCCTTTTCCCGTAGAGGTTATTACAGAATATTGAGTAGAGTTTCCTATGCTATATGGTGGTGGTGGTAGTGGTGGTTTAGTCGCTCAGTCGTGTCCGACTCTTGCGGCCCCATGGACTGTAGCCCACCAGGCTCCTCTGTCCCTGGGATTCTCCAGGTCAGACTACTGGAGTGGGCTGCCATTTCCTTCTCCAGCTATGTGGTAGGCTTTGTTGATTCTTTTATATATAGTAGTTTTTGTCTGAAGAATCCTAGGGATGGCGGAGCCTGGTGGGCTGCCATCTATGGGGTTGCACAGAGTCGGATATGACTGAAGCGACTTTGCAGCAGCAGCAGTATATGTTAATCCCAAACTCCTGATTTTTCCATACCAACCTCCCTGTTTCCTCTTTGGTAATCATAGGTTTGTTTTTGAAGTCTGTGAGTCTGTTTCTATTATACAAATATGCTATTTTGTATCAACTTTTTTAGATTCCAAATTTTAGTCACATCATATGATATTTTTCTTTCTCTGTCTGACTTAACTTCACTAAAGACAGTGGGCAGTATGGTTGCTCCCAGAGTCTTGCAGAGGGGAGGATTGGGAAGTCAGAGTTTGGTGGGTACCAGTTTCAGGGTGGGACAAGGAAAACAATTCCAGTGATGGATAGCGGTAAAGGTTGTCAAATAATATTGACTGTGCTTAAGGCCGCTGAACTGTGTGCTTAGAAATGGTTAAAAGTTTTATGTTCTGTATATTTTATAACAATTTTAACAAAATAAGTTGTTGGTGATGCTGGGTATTTTATGTTGCATCACATCAAGAAGCACACAATGACGAGCTGACCTGTTATGCATGGTGGAGACAAACCATTGCTCCGTCGTGAGGGGATATTTTCCCCTTTACAAGTGGGACTTAACCTGAGTGGCAGTGTTTTCAGCAAGTCACTTTTCACTTAATGATTTTGGCATTCATCAGTGATCCTTGACTGACTCGAGCTAGTCCGTGGCAGTGTTTTTCTCCCTGTCATTTCATCTATAATCATTAGCTTATTCTCTTTTATAATGAGATATTGTTTCCCCATCAATTAGGGCCATTTGGTGACATTTCACAGACAGAAAAACAGAAAAGTATAAATGCCTAACATTCTTTCTTATTAATTTACTTTTAAAGTAAGAAGTTAGTGTAACTGTCACTTCCGATGAAAGCCTGTTTCACATGTATGTAATTTCAACTTCAAATTTCAACCCGCAATGTTTTATATATACATATATACATATGTAGATACATACACACACTTCCCTGGTGGCTCAGCTGGTAAAGAGTCCGCCTGCAGTGCAGGAGACCTGGGTTTGATGCCTGAGTTGGGAAGATCCCCTGGAAAAAGAAATGGCAACCCACTCCAGTATTCTTGCCTGGAGAATTCCATGGACGAGCCTGATGGGCTACAGTCCATGGGGTCACAAAGAGTCAGACACGACTAAATGACTTTCACTTTTTCATACACACATATGGGCTTCCCTGATGGCTCAGATGGTATAGAATCCGCCCGCAATATGGACGATTCTGGGTTTGATCCCTGGTTTGGAAAGATCCCCTGGAGAGGGGCATGGCAACCCACTCCAGTATTCTCAGCTGGAGAATCCCCGTGGACAGAGGAGCCTGGAGGGCTGCAGTCCGTTGGGTCGCAGAGTCGGACACGACTGAGCAACTCAGCGCACACACATGTATTTCAGCGGGCTGAAATTGTATATTCACAACATGCTACTATGAAACACATTTATTATTATTACTTTGCTCACATTGTTTTAAGTTTGAACAGTAGAATCTCTTTCAACTGGGTCCTGGGTCCTTTTGACAGAATTCCACTAGTCTTTGAATGCCTTTTTGTTTTTTGGTACGAAAAGATGTGCCAATACCTTTTCCTTGCCCTAGCAGATCTGGAGACAGTCATTTTTAGAAAAGAATACTGTCTCCTTTAGTGGAGAATGGTATTGAGAAAACAAACTTTGGATACAAGTGGTACTCAGTTTTACTTGGATATTACTGATCATCAGCCCTTTCATGAATGCCTTAAGTTTTCAAAAAAAATCTTGCATCTATCTATACAATTTTCATTTCAAGTATGACATAAGAGTTACTTAATTTCTTGAATGTTAGATCTGTGTCTCTTTTCCCATATATTGAAATCATGATACATAAAAAATAATATGGAAATGACTATTTATTCATAGCATAATACAATATTCACAAGAAAGTTTCAAAATAAAGTAAATATTATTCCTGAAATAAAACTACTGAATAAACTTTAAGATTTCCTTGCACTTCTTTTTAAAATAAGTTGATCAATTTCTTTTAAATTGTGGTAAGAACATTTAACATGAGCTGTACCCTCTTGGAGAATTTTTAAGCGTGTAATGTAGGACTGTTAATTACAGACACGATGTTACAATGATCCTGCTGTGACACCTCTTAGTAACCTCACACAGACTCAGTTTAGCCATGAAGTACTCCAAGGCTTCTCCAGAAATCTCCAGCCTTTCTCATGTTGCTTAGAGTGCCGGTCGTTGAACACATACTTATGAACCGTAGGACATCATTCCTCTGACTCAGGGCAGCCCTTGCTTTTCAACAGCCTGTTCTGCCGGGTAACCCATGGAAAGAAGGGCTCGTGGTTATCACCTGCCATCCTCTGTTGCTTCTGTTCTTAGGAATCTGGCATTGGAATCTACATGATTGATTTCTACCTTAAAATATCTCCCCGTTGTGAATCCTAAAGATTTTCTGAACTTCAGGTTATCAAACTCTCTTCTGTTCTTCTGTGGTTAATGGACACAGCAATTCCCACGAATCCTCACTGAGCCCAAACTGCCTAGTTTTGGGAAGAGAAGAAATCTTTAAAGTGATTGGATCTTACTGGTTCAGTAACACTCGAGCACATAGGCACGGGTCTCAATCAAACAATGATTCAAACATTGCTTAACTTGCTGAAATAGTGTTTCAAATTTGAAAAAGGAATCACATTTGGATTATTCCAAAGACTTCTATGATTCAATACCATGGAATACTTGACTTGTTAAACTCTGTATTTTAGGATACAAGAGTTTTGTTCTTTTTAATATTTACTTCACTTTAAACTTTAAGTGAAGAATATTTTTTTCTCGGAAAAGGTGGTATGTATTGATATTTTAAACTAAGAATTTGTTGTTCTGCCATGAGTGGAGGCCCCTAACTCTTCTTATCAAGTTGTAATCTCAATTATATGTGTAACTTAAAAACATTGAACTTCCAAAAACAGACAGTAGAATGGTGATTCCCCACAACTTGAGGTGTTGGAGAAATGGGGAGATGTGGGTCAAAGGGTACAGACTTTCAGTTAGAAGATGAAAATATCCAGGGATCTAGGGTACAGTGTGGTGACCATAGCTAACAATAGTGCCTTGTCTACCAATACAATAACAATACTGATTCACAGCCTGTTGCTATGAGAGTGGAACTTTAATGTTCTCCCTGTAACATAATGGAAACAACAAGAAAATGGAAATTACACGAACTAACCTTGTTAACTAACCTTACTGCTGTAAACATTTGGCAACATATACATGTATCAAATCATCACCTTGTTCAGCTTAAATTCACACAATGTCATTATGTCAATTATACCTCAATAAAGCTAGAAAAAAGAATTCAGGAAACTTCAGGAAGATGTAAGCACAATAACTAATTTGGTCAACATTAAGGGACACTGCATGATAAATGCTTATAACTCAATTAAAGACAGTGTGATCTCCAAGTTCTGAGTATTATTTCTTTAATAAAAAAACAATCATTCAGTTCAGTCCTGGAACTCAACCCACTACCAAGAAAATAGAAGAATTCACTCTGGGTAGGGTAGGAAAAATCCCCTACAGAAGAGAATGGCAACCCACTCCAGTATTGCCTGGAGAATCCCATGGACAGATGAGCCTGTGGGCCACAGTCCAGGGATCGCAAAGAGTCACACACGATGGAAGCAACTTAGCACACATGCACAGGAGCTGCCCACGTTCTGAAGAACAGAAAATCTGTATACACTGGATGTGTTGATCCTGTCTGCTTGGGTACTTTACAAATCTGATCAAAATCCAAATGAATTCTGAGTCTGAACAAGAAGCCTGCCACAACAAAGATGAAAGATCCTGCAACTAAGACCTGGTGCAGCCAAATAATTTTTTTTTTTTTAATTTTACTTTAAATGCCAGGTGACAGGAAAACTCAGAACTGGCTTCTAGTTTGACATCTGTTCTGGATTATGATTTCTTCCAGATTGGGCGGTATTGTGGATAAACCCCAAATCCCATTTTATGCAAGAATCTAAGCTCCTACCTTGGTCTTCCAGGTCCTTTGTTTCACAGCTGAGTCAGGAGACCAATGTGGAGGATTAAATCCATTCAAAGCTTGTGCAGAGACTATTTTCATTTTCCCCTGCTGCATTTTTCAAAAGAGCATAAGACCTATTAAGAGAGATTTATATTCTGTCAAGCTTTGTTTGAGAGAATGATATTCAACATTCCAAAGAATTTTTGCTAACATATCTGAAGAGAAAGAATTTTTCCCTTTTAACATAGTGAACTCATCTCTTTGGTTTAAAATCTTATGATGAAGTCACAGATATCTGATGGAATCTTAGACCAAATTAAGCAAAGGAAAGAACCATTTCTTAAACAGGATTATCTATAGTGTTGTGATTGAATATATATTATTTTACTGTTTCAAACTTTACTGCATGCATCTTCTGTACCACATAAATTTTCTTCCCACTCACCCAATCTTGAATTACAACATGGGACAAAAAACACATCTCCTGGAATCCAGGAGGCTGAAGCTACATCTAAAGATTGCTGCTGTTCTTATTTAGTCTCTAAGCTGTGTCTGACTCTTTTGTGACCCCAGGACTGTAGCCCACCAGCGTCCTCTGTCCATGGGGTTTTCCAGGCAAGAATACTAGAGCAGGTTGCCATCTCCTTCTCCAGGGGATCTTCCTGACCCAGGGATCAAACCTGCGTCTCCTGCACTGCCAGGAAGTTTCTTTACCACTGAGCCACCTGGGAAGCCCCTCAGCTAAAGATATTTCTCCTAATTATAAAAGTATCTTCTTCCCATCTTCAGCCCCTGACCTCTCATGTGCCTAGAGAATCTAGCAGAGCTTCCGAGGGAAAAAATATGACCATGGTCCATGCTTTCCTTCAAGTTAGAAGGACAACCAGGGAACTGTTGGCAGCTGGGGAACTCCTAACACCTCCCCGCTGGGGAAGCAGCTTCATCTGGGCAGAAGTCTCTGGAGAGTGACAAAGTGCTAACCACCCTATCTCTTTTCTCCAAGACATTTTATTCACCAGTAAGTGCTTTTGGATGAAGAGATTCCTTTCTTGGTTCTTCTTGTTAAATTTAACATCTCTCATAAGAATTAATTACAGTGGCTCAATACTAACAAGTGACTAATGAATAACTTTGGCCACCTGCCACAAAGAACTGACTCACTGGAAAAGACCCTGATGCTGGAAAAGACTGAAGGCAGGAGGAGAAGGGGACGACAGAGGATGAGATGGTTGGATGGCATCACCGACCCACTGGACGTGAGTTTAAACAAGCTCTGGGAGTTGGTGATGGACAGGGAGGCCTGGAGTGCTGCAGTCCACGGGGTCGCAAAGTTGGGCGCAACTGAGCTGAACTGAGCTAATGAATTATAAAACTATTTTCTGGGAAATTATAGAATGGAGAAAAAGGGAAAATTAGAGTGATGGACTCTGATTGGAGGAATCTGCTTCACCATGTCAGAAGTGCCTTGGCTCAGGTGACCGACTCACCTTGCTGATAGTATCAGCAAGCAGAGATGAGGCAGTCAGAGGAGGGAGAGATGGAAACTTTCCAAGGACAAATCGGGCAGTTGCTTCGCCCTCCATGGGGCTGTGCACAGTAGTCATGGGATGTATATGTAGAGTGGGGTGCAGGATGGCTTTTTCTTACCACCCCAAAATCAGGGTGAGAAACCATCAGCCTAGGGGAGGAAAGGGCCCTTTAACTTAGTTTTCCTCTGGGGTTAAGAGAATATTGCCATTTTTGTTAAAAAGTCCCACGGATAATTTTCTCCTATTTCACCACTGTGGGCATTTTCAGTGGCTTGAATTGAAAAGCCATGAACAGTGATGAGAGGAACATCACATTTCAGAAAATCGTGGTAAGGGTTGAGAGAAACACGGGGACTGGCCACTCAGGTGGACGACAGTGATACGATGACGCCGGGGGACCCTGGAGCTGCCCCCCCTTCATCTCTGCTCTTCTCCAGCATTGGCCTGGCTGCACCTTTGCCTCATTTTTTTTTAAATTATTTTTTATTGGAGCATAGTTGTTTTACAGTGTTCTGTTAGTTTCCACTGTACAGCAAAGTGAGTAAGCTCTACATACACATATATTCCCTCCCTCTTGGATTTCCTGCCCATTCAAATCACAATAGAGCATGAAGTAGAGTTCCCTGTGCTAGAAAGTGTGTTCTCATTAGTTATCCACTTTATACATAGTATCAATACTGTGTATGTGTCAATCCCAATCTCTCAATTCATCACACCTGCTTTTTCCCCCTTGGTGTCCATACACAAGTTTCCTATGTCTGTGTCTGTATTTCTGCTTTGCAAACACGATCGTCTATGCCATTTTCCTAGATTCCATGTATCAGTGTTAACATGCGATATCTGTTATTCTCTTTCTGACTTACTTCTCTCTGTATGACACTCACTTTCTTTTGTGCCTACTGTGTCCCTGACCTGGACAAGTAGCATGGTTTTCTGTAGTTAGAAGGTGTAGGGCTGTTCAAGCCCTGACTGTGATGCATTCCTCACGTGTAACCTTAAGGGAGTATCTTTACCTCTTTGAGAGATGACACCACATGACTACCACTCATTGTTGGAGACATTAGGATCCTATCACCCGATTAGTGTTTTCTCATTGACAAAGCCTCTTCAAAGGTTATTTCTTTCCTTTCTGACCTTGTTCCCCCAAACTAAGGTATAATGAAATGGTCTCTGAATTTATCTTTCACAAAAGCTCTGTTACATTAAAATCTATGAGTCAGGTAAATACAAGCAATGGAACTAAAATGGTATATTTTTACTCCACTGGTGCTTTATATTTTTTCTGTGATTGATGGATTGATTGACACATTTTTGCTTTCAAATAAACAAAACTTTTCCTATTGCACACCCCTGGCTTTATTGTTCTTTGCCTTGAAGATTTAATAAAATTGTGCCTCTCAGCATTTGTTTTGGAGCTTCCATCCTGATATTGCGCTGGTGTGGGTGATGCAAAGAAAGCAAAGCAAAACCTATTAACCTGGATCAAAATTGTTACAATATAAGTTTCTTCTTAGAATAGATAAACTGCTCTGCTTGATCAGTTGTCCAAGAAAACTTTCCAGCCCCTGCCTTGCAGCTTTCAGTAGTGAGAAGTTAGGAGATTTAGGCTCAGGGAATGAGACCACATTGACATCAACCACAGTAGCCTGAAGCTGATAAGAATTTGTCTCTCAAATACTCAGAGCAATGGGCTGGATGTGAAGGGAAAAAAAAAAAACACAGGTATTTTCTCAGGGAATGGGACAAATTACCTCTTGGATCTAAAATAACACCCATTCATGTGAACCAGAGTGATAAAGCAGAACTTCCCAACCAGCCCTAGGGAGATGGTGAGTGAAACTGTCAGTGTGGATAATTTCCAATAATTCTCAGCATGTACGTATCTTAGAATTCTTGAAGTACACTTAATGCATTTGAATTTGCATTTTCCTTCTAAGGAAATTATCACTATTTACCAATATGTATGGCATTGTGAAACAAGAATTAGGTCAGCCTCCTTCACACTTTGGGATCTAACATGGTAGCAATGCTTGTTAGACATTGCTAATTCCGTTCCCCCCAATATCTGGTCTCCTCTTCTTTAAATGGGGACCTCTGACTTTTAGTTGAGCACAGTACAGCCAAGAATAAAGGACTCTCTTCCCAACCTTCTTTACCAGCTAGCCATGGCAAAGGGATGAATCTTTACCAGGAAGATGGATGTGGAGATGTGTCGAACTGTGGAAAGGATGCTTGAAAAGCGCTGTCTCAACTGAGAGAGGACCCCTCTGTGCTCTTCGGTCATTTCTCCTCCTCACTTGTCACAGTCATGCTCATTGCAAGGTGACCCTGGGAAAAAGAACACAGTCTGAAGATGGTGAGATAAAAAGTCAGGAGCCCCAAGTCCTGCCCACGTATGGAGCTCTTCCCCAGCCCTAAGCTTCTGACTCAGGACCTTCTCTACTCAAGTCAGACATTCTCTCCTATGGAAGCCGCTGGTTGTTTTGTCTGCTCTAGGAAGGTAAATCTTAAATTTTAAATATAAAGTATGTCAATAACAATGCTGTGGATGGTCACGTTGGAGCCTGAAATAAGAGGAAATTCAGTAAAACTGAGCCTGTCTTTATTTAAAAGTTCTACCTTTTGTTTACATGGATTTCTTGGCATATACTTTGATTTGTTTAAATACTACATTGGGATTGCTGCTTCTTGGAAGATAAATTAGACAATTTCCCCTATTCCTCCTAAGTACAACTAAAACTTTTGCATTATAGATATATATGTAAACCATGGACTTTGGATTATACTGATGTGTTAATGCAAGTTCATCAACTGTAAACAATGTACCACTGGTGGGGGATACGGATGAGGAGGGAAGTCATACGTGTGTCAGGACAAGGAATATTTGGGAAATCTCTGTACTTTCTATTTAATGTTGCTGTGAACTGAAAACTGCCTAAAAAATAGTCAATTTTAAAAGAATTTAATAAAACTGAAAGGAGAAATAGCAAAAGACCAAATCGTATGTGGAAAAGTCAAGACCCTTCTCTTAATAATTTATAAAATGATTGGACAGAAAATTAGCATGAATACAGAAAAATTCAATATGATCAATGATCAGGATATAATCCATTTTCATAGGAAAGAAACCACACTGGGGCCATACATCCAACTTCAAATTTAAAGAAAATTTAATTCAGATTGAGTGTGTTGACTGACTACAAATGAATTATATATTATTCCTTAGTAATATTTTTAAAGTCAATATATTTAGTTCTCTTCACTCTCCAAATTCTTTCCAAAGATAAAAAAAATCAAGGACATGTCTTTTAGGACCAATGCAAAAATTAATCAATTAGCAAATATTACTTAAGAAAAATGTTGCATTAATTGTATTGTGTGCATGACATGCTAGGCAATGTATACATGTTAAACATTAAAAAAATTTTTAATAAATCATCACAGAGGAAAAGTTCCACTTAAGGTAGTACATTCCTAGTTAGTACATTCACTATTGTGTGTCATAATAACTGACTCTAAACAGCGGACACAGATAGAAGATGTGAACTTTGAATGATCTCAGTATCCTAGACCCTTACTGGACCTTACCGGGCTTCTCTGGTGGCGCAGATGGCAAAGAATCTGTGTGCAATGCAGGGGACCTGGGTTTGATCTCTGAGTTGGGAAGATCCCCTGGAGAAGGGAACGGCTACCCAGTCCAGTATTCTTGCCTGGAGAATTCCATGGACAGAGGAGCCTGGCAGGCTACAGGCTATGGGGTCACAAAGAGTTGGACACGACTGAGCAACTAACATTACTGGACCTAACTGAAGACATTGTCCAAAAAAGTGAACAATGAGGCTTATTTCAACTAATCATCCTGGATCCATGGAGTCATTCTATCTATAAAGCTAGTCTTCAGTTAACAACTAACTAGCAGAACCACCATTAACTCTGACTTTCCAACACTTAAAATCCCTTGATTTCTTTTTCTAACCAACAAATAAATTAATTTCTTCATTGCTGTATGTTCCCTTTTTGGCAAATTAATAGACTCTGCTTTGCAACATAGAAGAAAGATAAATTTATTTTTCTTCCCTTCTTTGGTAACTGGATAAATCAAGGCCTGCGTATTCTGAGCCCAAAGTTCTTGTATTCATCCTGTACTGCCTGAGTGCCCACCACTTCCATGGACTATGCATAAGGCACACATTTAAGAAATCCAGCCCTGATCCCTTAAGAGGCCATTGATCTATTGTAGTAAATAGAGATGAAAATAATAACATGAAAATATTTCAAGAAAGCAAAAAAAATGCAATTGCTTAAGAGTGGAAGATACCAAAAGCCCTGGGGACTTGAAGGGAGAAGAAGCAGAGTGAAGAAAGACCCTAGGCAGGAACGTAGAAAATATGCAAGTAACACCAAGTTCACTAATGCTCCTGTATCAGAAGCTGATCAAGCTGAACAGGAAGTTGTAGGGTCAGGTGTGGCTGAAGTTAGCACTAGGAATTTGTATGTCATTCTCCAATCTGATACACCAGGGGAATGTGCCCTGTTCATCTCAATAATAGAAAATGACACAACAGTGGTCCTTCAAAAAGGGATGAAATGGGAAGAAAGTGAAGTCGCTCAGCCATGTCCAACTCTTGGCAATCCCATGGGCTGTAGCCCACCAGGCTCTTCCATCCATGGGATTCTCCCAGCAAGAGTACTGGAGTGAGTTGCCATTTCCTTCTCCAGGGGATCTTCCCAACCCAAGAATCAAATCCGGGTCTCCCACATTGTTGGCAGATGCTTTACCATCTGAGCCTATGAAGTCCTATGAAAGGGAGTCCTATGAAATGGGAGAGGAGGTTAAAAATTGACCACAGACTCACTGCTATAAGCCATGGGGATTTGCTGAATACCTTTGAACCAGGAATGACATATAATGACAGTGGTGTTTTATGAGATTAGAAAGAAAAGGAGCAGAGGGCAAAAGGAAGAGGGATGAAAAAACTGATTGCACATTTTAATCAAATCCAAAATTTGTTCTGAGTTGCTTATATCAGTCAAAGAATTAGAGGATGGAATTAGAACTGCTAAAGTGAACTGAAAGAAGTCCTCTGATGGAACGTGACTTCTGTGATACAGACCTGGGTGAGTTATTCACAGCTCTGTCTGCAGAGCCTGGGTCAGTGCCTGGCACACCATAAATATGCAGTAAATAGTTTTAAAATAAATGAAAGTTAAATGATTGAATTAAAACAACTCTGGAGAACTTCTGGGTTGGGTTTGTAATATGAGAATTTGGCAAATCAAGAAAGTTTACATTATCCTATACTGGGTTTTCTTTGATACTTGTGTCCGCAGATATTTGAGTGGGGACCTAAATTTGAGAAAATAGAGTCTATTAATTTTTAAGTTGAGTTTCTTACCCTGATTCTGAGGTTTTATTTCATTAGAGAGAGTTCAGAAGTGTTTCAGCAACTAAAACTAATACTTTCAGCAAAAGCTAGGTTTTTGTGTCATCAGATAGTTATTGTTTTTAAACTGAGAGAACTTGCTCAGAAATGAAAGTCATTTAATAGTCAGGATCTGACCCCGGATCAGACCAGCAAGATCTGGATAACTACTGACCTAAAACCTTTTCCTTTCATAGAAGGCTCACCTAAGTTCACTGTATTCAACCTTGCACGCAGAACCATCTGGGAACTCTTCAAATACCTATGTCTGCAGCTGCCCTCGGTTATCCAGGTATCATGTGGTCTGGAAGCGGGGGCTGAGACACTAGTATTTTTTGCAAGCTATCAGGTGATTCTGATGTGCAGACATTAGAGAGGACTGCTCATCTGGTAACTTTGTCTCTCCCACCCACTGAACCCCATGCTTCATTTCCCTCTAAAGTCACCACGCCCTTTCACGTTTGGGTACCATTACTCACACTGCCCCTTGTCACTCTTACTTCATCCGATGAATACCTGTTCATTGTCTTTGTGACTCAGATTAGATCCATTTGCTCCATGACATCTACTCTGCTCTCATGGCCAGCTCTGGCATCATCCGTGCCTCTCTATCTGATGTTGCCACAGCTCTCAGCTGACTTATATACAGTGGTCCATTTAATACCTCCCCCCCCCCCCCAACCAGGTTATGAACTCACTCAGGGCAAGAAACGTAGTTCATTTCTGGTAGCATCCTGATCACTTGCCACTTGACAAATAATTAATACATATGTATTTGATGGAACCAAAATTATTTGAGAATATAATAGACAGTAATGTCCAGATTATGTTAAAGTCCCATCCAAAGTTTCTTTCTTTCTTTTTTTTAAAGCATGCTTTGTGTATTTTGTGTACCAGGACACAAAACTGAAAGCTGAGGGTCCTATTTTCTGGTCTGGACAGTCCTTAGGTTTCCCTGAATTTTAGTTCCCTCACCTTTGAAGTGAGAGAATGGTTTCAAATAAATTCTATATTCTCATTAATTTTAAAATCAATTCATAGCCCATAGAATATAAAATTAGGAAATAGCCTAATGGGATGGTAAGAAAACACGCAACTTTTCTGCTTGTAAGCTATTTATATGCTAAATGCACATTCACCTCCTGAAATCACATCTTCATGGACTGAAACACTCTCTGGAGCACAGAAAATCAAGAAATGTGCTGCTCTGTCAACCTTTAATAACCATCACTTAATGGATGCTTACCAACCATCAGGAAATTCACAGCTGGGATGGTACTGTAGTGTCTACTTTACTTATCGATCATTTGCCTTCAAGCTACAATAGTATTAACATAGGCTGCGTTCATGCTAATAGTATTTGTTGGCCAAGCAACGTGGATTTATCCTTCATTACCCTAAAAAGATGAATGTTAAGTGAAATGACTTTCAGAGGATCACACTCTTTATTTTAAGAGAATACATGAGTCCCTACTCAAGAACAGAGAAGTCCCAGTAGGAGAATAATATTATGTAGCATTTATTGAGCACCTTCTATGTACCTTACATTATACTTTACTTGTTATCTCATAATTTTATACTCATTAACATGGCAAGGTAGATTTTTTTAAATTTTATAAATTTTATTGTTTTAAATTCATTAAAAATTTTATAATGAAAAAAATTTAAACATGTAAAATAACAGTTCAGTGTAGTGAACATCCATGTACCTATCACTGAGATTTAATACTTTGTCAATGTTTTTCCTTTATCTGTTTTGTTCCAGGTTTTTAAAACTAGCGATATTATGACAGTTTACCCTAAATTCTCTAGTATCCTCTCAAAAAAATAAGCATCGTTCCTGAAACAATCATTCACAATACCACTACAGCACCAAAATATTGAAACACCGCCTTCATATCATCTAACATTAAGCTCACAGTGTATTCATGTTCCCAATAGTACTCAGAATGTGTGGTATTAAAAAAATACATATTGTTCGAAGTAGTTCTGGGCTGGGCAGAGAACTGGGCTGGGCTGGAGGGGAGGAGGGAATGGTAAGCAGAGGGGCCAAGTGCGTGCTCACATCCTTCTGCCCCACTTTGGGGGGAGGCTCGTCTGAAACAGTATGCCCCTTTGAGTCACCAGCCTGCACGATTACTCCCACACCCGTGTGCAGCCTGGCACAGGAGAGACACTCAGTGCACACACCAGGCCAAGCCAGTCCTGACAGGGATATCCCGAGGGGATGCTTCTGAAAGCCTGCAGAGAGCTAAGGCCACACACTAGTGAAGATGAGATGCAAGAACTTCGTGGAGCACAGTGGAGGGCGAGATCAAAATGCCCAGGCAGATGAGCATGCTAGAGATAGCCCAGATGCATTCTAGAGGGTCTGAAGGACACTGAAGTTGCCAGTGTGATAAGGAATCCACTGGAGAACTGAGCAAACGTATCATGGGAACGCTGAGTGGTACCTGCCTTCCGAAGGCCAGGGAAGAAGAGCAGGCGAAGTTACACAATTGGGCCCCTTGATATCAGTGGGTTAAGATCTGATCTTACATATAAGATCTGATATATAAGGTGGCTGCTCTTAACAGAGTAAAGTCAAGTGGGCACAGTTATTGTAACGAGTGTCAATATATGAGCAGTAGCTGAGAGTCCTGGTCTGCAGGGAGCTATGAAACGGTTACCAGGATACAGTATTCTTGGGGGCAAGAGAGACAGGCAGCCACCAAGGACAAGACTTACTTCATACAACAACAAGTCAAGAATAAATGACCAGGAGGCTGAGGAAAGCTACCCCACATGATACCAAATGGTCAGCACTCTTGCTTAGTTTCCAGACACAAGTCAGTTCTCGGGCCCAGAATCCATCTAACAAAGAAGAGGTGAGTCAAAATGAAGAAGGATTCTGCAACACTCTGGCAAGAACATATGAATTTCCCAACCCTTCCTAGAAGGACCTACCATCATTTTCTCGGGTAAATGTACGCTGAGGAAAGACAGATAGTATGTAGGCCTTTCAAGAACTGTTAGATACCAGGTTCATGCTGACAGTGATATTCTGAGATACAAAGTTATCCGGTCCTCCATTAAAGTGGGATATATGGGGTTCTCATAATACATGGAATCTTGATCCAGGCCAGGCTCATAGTGGATCCACAAGGTTCTCATCGTGGTTAAGAGCAGGATTCCCAAGTGGGAACATGCTGGCTTCAGATCCTGAAGAGCTCTAATGGGCACTGAGCTTCCCCTTTAGTGACAGAGGTCCCAGAAGCAAACTGTTTTCTACTTTGGAGAGAATTTCCTACCATAACCCTGACCACTAGATCCGTAATAACATGACTAATAGAGGAGGCCTTAGTGTTCATAGGGTTTATCTTCCATCCTCTGAAGAATGTTCTTACCAAGACTTCCAATGTCATTGTCCTGTTTTGGCTCACTCTGATCAATTAACATTATGTCAATAAGATGGACCAATGTAATATTCTGTGAGAAGGCCAGAGAGTCCAGGGCCTTTTGGAATGGAGGGTGGAAGGGACGACAGGTGACAGTGTAAATCTATTCTGTGACCAGTCAGTACCAGTTGAGCCAGACCTGCTTCTGAACCTCTTTTCTAATAGGAAAAATAATGCATTTGCCAGATCAATACCATGGATGCTCTCTGGACATGATTACTGGCCATATCTAGGAAGGAAGCAAATTCTTAGAAGTTCCCTGAGGCCAAGAGGTGGGCATCTGCGAGCAACCAGGGCTGGTGCTCTCCTTCAGCTGCTGACTGGTGATGGTCCTGACGAGGAGCTCCGAGTGGGGACCACTGCAGCTCTGCTGCGTGTGCTTAGCCACTCAGTCGTGTCTGACTCTTTGCGACTGCTTGGACTGTAGCCCGCCAGGCTCCTCTGTCCATGGGGATTCTCCAGGCAAGAATACTGGAGTGGGTTGCCATGCCCTCCTCCAGGGGATCTTCCCCACCCCAGGGATCGAATCTAGGTCGCCCACATTGCAGGTGGATTCTTTACCGACTGAGCCACCATGGAAGCCCAAGAATACTACAGTGGGTAGCCCATCCCTTCTCCAGGGGGCCTTCCTGACCCAGGAATCAAACGGGGTCTCCTGCACTGCAGGTGATTCTTAACCTGCTGAGCTACCAGGGAAGCCCACTGTAGCTATAACAGTAACTAATCCCCACAGTCTAAGGGAGAATAACTTATGTAAGTTATGTAAAGCCCAGAAAGCAATATTAAGATTTTAATATTACATTTAGTTGCTGGATTGGAGAAGAAATCTAAATCTATTAAGTAAAACTAATTTTTTGGAAACTTCTGTTGTTTCTATCAGTAACCTTTCCTTAGTAAAGTGGATCAGAGTGTTTAGCAAGACTGTCTTCATATTTTTTTCCAGTCACTTTACACTCTCGGTATATGTATTTTAAGTTAATTTGACCCTGTCACTTGAAGAGGGTTCTCACTTGGATCAGAATCAATATATAGATGTGAGTAGCCTTGTCCATACACGGAATGCTGACCCTTTCCAGCAGGGGAGAAGGCTATCACCAACGAGGATTCCACACAGAGGACCTGGCCGACTTTTGTAGGCAGAAGCAGCAGAAACCTAAATTAAGGCTTGTCTGTAACAGTGTTCCAGCCTGGACTAAATGCAATAATACACATATTGATTGACCTCGCTCCTCTAGCCTTGCAGTTTGTAGATGAGAACAATTTGATTTCTTTGCTTCTGCCTTCTATAGTGCAGACAATTTCCTTTGGCCCTTGGGGGACATTTCTAAGAGGGAGAACAGCTTATCTTAAATCTTACGATAGACTTTGCCTTGGTGAATAAAGAATAAAATTATACTTTGCCCATTTTTCCCACATGCTTGGGATTTAAATGTTGGAGAAGCAACTCATTTTCCCTAGATCTCAGTTTCACTCTTTCTAAATGAGGAAGTTGAACCCATGATAACTGTGTACACTTCCATCTCTGAAATTGCTCCTGAGGTCCTGAGATCACCTTTCTGTACTGATACTACCTGAAAATCAATTTTCACTCCCGTTGGCCAATGCATACCATATTCAATGGTGTTTGAAACAGAATCATATTATTATTTTATAAAAGTAATACATGATTTTCAGGAGTAAGCCTCTCTCTGAATCCAAACACTTAAAAGTAACAGTTAAAACACAAAATTACCATTTGAAACTAGGAACAAGGGAGTGAAGTTCCTTTCCCCAAACTCATTTGTGAAAGGAAACTGGAAAATGCTACTGCTGACAGTTCCATGAGGCTACATCTTTAGAGGGAGGATGAGGGGACACGGATATAGATTTAAGACCAAATCTGAAAACAGTCACCCATGGGTTCAGTACAAGATCTATGATGTCTTGAGATCACCAGTTAAAGACTAAGGTCTGAGCTGGGAGCTTGGAAGAAACTGAGCGAAGACAGATACTGCCAGCTAGGGAGTGGGCAGAGGTGAAAAGCAAAAGGCAGACATTCTTCCCTCCATGTGTAGCCGCAAACCACAATTCCAAATACAAACACACAACTCACACTAAGAAAAAATGCAAAATTCCAAAAACCAGAACATAAATGTTCTTTAGATAATATTAAATAAATAAAACATCCTGAAAAACTGCTATAAAATAATCATATAATCTAGGAGTTAAATGCACAGCAACTATTAACGGGAGAAAAAAAAACAGGCATAAAACAAGGACAGGTAGAAAATGAGAAGTGTAATTACTGAAATAGATTTTTTAAAAATATTTAAACCCTAGACTGAACACAGGCATAAAACTAGCTAGCTGAGAGTTAGTACTAAGGAGAGTATGTAGAATATGTAGGGAGATTTGATTAAAATGTAATTAGAGTGTGTCCAAGTTCTTCCCTTTCAGAAGTTAGTTGTCGTTGTTAGTTACTCAGTCATGTCCAAAACTTTGTTACCCCAAGGAATATAGCCTGGCAGGTTCCTCTGTCGATGGGATTCTCCAGGCAAGAATACTGGAGTGGGTTTTCATTTCCTTCTCCATCAGAAATTAGATACAGGTACTCAATAATTTAAGACTTTGTTAAGAAATGTATAGCTAATTGCTCAGTCATGTCTCTTTGTGACCCTATGGACTGTAGCCCACTAGGCTCCTCGTCCATGGGGATTCTCCAAACAGGAATACTGGAGTGGGATGCCATGCCCTCCTCCAGGGGATCTTCCCAACCCCGGGATCAAATCCAGGTCTCCTGCATTACAGGTGGATTCTTTACCAGCTGAGCCACCACGGAAGGCCTAGAATACTGGAGTGGGTAGCTTATCCCTTCTCCAGGGGCACTTCCTGACCCAGGAATCGAACTGGGGTCTCCTGTATTATAGGTGGATTCTTTACAGGCTGAGCTACCAGGGAAGCCCATATTTTATAATAATAAATATTTATTATAGAAAATTTGGAAAAGAAAGTAATGGATGAAGATAGAAATGAAACTCTCATATAGCATTGTCGCCCAGAGAGACAAAAAAAATCAATATTTGCTATAATTCCCTAATATATATGCAATTTCCTCCTATATTATTTAATCCTTTCATTTATATATATGGGTGTATATAAAGGAATTGGGGCTTTCCTGGTGACTCAGTGGTAATGAATCCACCTGCAATGCAAGAGCTGCAGGAGACTCAGGTTCGATCCCTGGGTTGGGAAGATCCTCTGGAGAAGGGAATGACAACCCACTCCAGTATTCTTGCTTGGAGAATCCCATGGACAGAGGAGCCTGGTGGGCTACAGTCCATAGGGCTGCAGATGATACAAATGAGCAACTCTGTAAAAGTCAGGCCATACCCCTGAGGAAATCATGTATATAAAGTATTAAAAGATAATTAATAAAGTCTCCCATGTCCACTTGAAATGCTAGAGTTCATCTCAAGGAGTTCTGTTATTATCCCATAAGTCTTAAAAGTTCCTAGTACATATATTATTGTCAATGCATACCTTCAAACTCACCTAAACTTATGTGCTATACTAGGTTTGTAAGAAATATGAGTCCTGTCTTTGAGCAGTTTAATATAAAGAATAAATCTGAAGTAGATTTATCCAGAACCTCACCACTAGTACGTCTACACCTAGGGGGAAAAAAATAGGCATAAGTTAGTTTTTATGAGCCTTGTGGCCAAAAATTCATTTTATGTTTCATCCAAAAGAGATGATAAACAATCTTGTCAACAAGTTAGGACTTGTTAGCACTTCAGGAACTTTACGTAAACTCAGATTATATAATGTTGGCAAAGTTTTTAAAAAGTATTCATTCCAAGAGGCATTTGGCTTGTTACTAATAAACAGATTGGCTTTCCAATATAGGGTACAAATACGAGAGTTGATTAATTGCTGCCTGTTTCTCTTCTCACCTAAACTTTTCCCCCATAGTCAGATTACCATGGAAGTTGTAATAAAATTTGTAGCTGGTGTTTCATTCACATTTCAGTATTATTTTGTTACTCTTCAAGCCAGTGAAGAGAAAACAAATTTACATCATGATAAGAGCTCGGACAGATGCTATCCATAATGTTAACTACTTGTCATACATGGAGATGTATTTTTCTCTCCCATGGGAACAGGATTTCTCATTTCTCCTAACCATAGAGCAGTAACATTTATTGTCTCTCAGCAAAAACTACAAGGCATTCATTGGAATGATGTCTCTTCTCAGAATAGAGTTTTACAGCTTATAGTTTCTCTCACTGGTTTTCTCTCTGCCTTTAGAATATGTGACAGAGATTCTCTCTGGCAAGGAGTCTGGATAGTGAAGAGAGGTTAAATCATGCAGCTACAATCTCCTCTGTCCTGTCACAGACCACAGGGACCCCATATCAAAGCTTTGGGTACCCTTAATAGAATTCCCTGGTGAGCAGGGGGGATAAGCTGCTAACCCTGCCAGAGGCCAAGAGACACAACACACACACACACACACACACACACACACAAGACACTGGCAGATGGAATTTTATCAGTCAACCCTAGTAGAATCCACATACTTGAATTCTGTTTCTCAAAGTCAAGTTTCAATCCAGATAACAGCTTTGAGAAGGCAATGGCAATCCACTCCAGGACTCTTGCCTGGAAAATCCCAGGGGCAGAGGAGCCTGGTGGGCTGCAGTCCATGGGGTCCCGAAGAGTCGGACACGACTGAGCGACTTCACTTTCACTTTCCACCTTCATGCATTGGAGAAGGAAATGGCAGCCCACTCCAGTGTTCTTGCCTGGAGAATCCCAGGGACGGCGGAGCCTGGTGGGCTGCCGTCTATGGGGTTGCACAGAGTTGGACACGACTGGAGCGACTTAGCAGCAGCAGCAACAGTTTTGAGCACATCCAGGAAGTATTCCCGCTGACAACTGGAAGGTCTCATTCTATACTCTCCGTGTTAATTCCCCCCAGCGACTACCAGTGAGAGACAAGAAAGCTTTTGAAGAAGTTACTAAAATATTTTTAAGCAGGTAATGGGGACGCGTATCACAGTTCTGCATTTTTTGGTAGCAATAAGTCACTCAGTCATGTCTGAATCTTTGCCACCCCATGGACTGCAGCATGCCAACCTTCCCTGTCCACCACCAACTCTTGGAGATTGCTCAAACTCATGTCTATTGAGTCGGTGATGTCATCTAACCATCTCATCCTCTGTCATACGCTTCTTCCACTTTCAATCTTTCACAGCATCAGAGGGTCTTTTCCAATGAGTCAGTTCTGGCCACATCAGGTGGCCAGAGTGTTGGAGTTTAAGCTTCAGCATCAGTCCTTCCAATGAATATTCAGGACTTATTTCCTTTAGGATGGACTGGTTGGATCTCCTTGCAGTCCAAAGGACTCTCAAGAGTCTTCTCCAACCACAGTTCAAAAGCATCAATTCTTTAGTGCTCAGCTTTCTTTATAGTCCAACTCTAACATCCATACATGGCTACTGGGAAAAAACATAGCTTTGACTAGATGGACCTTTGTGGGCAAAGTAATGTCTTTGCTTTTTAAAATGCTATCTAGGCTTGTCATAGCTTTTCTTCCAAGTAGCAAGTGTCTTTTAATTTCATGGCTACAGTCATCATCTGCAGTGATTTTGAAGCCCCCAAAAATAAAGTCTATCACTGTTTCCACTGTTGCCCCATCTATTGGCCATGAAGTGATGGGGCCAGATGCCAAGATATTAGTTTTCTGAATGTTTAGTTTTTAAACCAACTTTTTCACTCTCCTCTTTCACTTTCATCAAGAGGCTCTTTAGTTCTTCTTCACTTTCTGTCATAACAGTGGTGTCATCTGCATATCTGAGGTTATTGATATATCTCCCGGCAATCTTGATTCCAGCTTGTGCTTCATCCAGCCTGGCATTTTGCATGATGTATTCTGCATATAAGTTAAAAAATAAGCAGGGTAACAGTATACAGCCTTAACGTACTCTTTTCCTGATATGGAACCAATCTGTTGTTCCATGTCCAATTCTAACTGTTGCTTCTTGACCTGCAAACAGATTGCTCAGGAGGCAGGTCAGGTGGCCTGGTATTTCCATCTCTTTCAGAATTTTCCACAGTTTGTTGTGATCTACACAGTCAAAGGCTTTGGCTTAGTCAATAAAGCAAAAGTAGATGTTTTTCTGGAACTCTCTTGCTTTTTCAATGATCCAGCAGATGTTGGAAATTTGATCTCTTGTTCCTCTTCCTTTTCTAAATCCAGCTTGAACACCTGGAAGTTCATGGTTCACATACTGCTGAAACCTGGCGTGGAGAATTTGAGCATTACTTGGCTAGCGTGTGAGGTGAGTGCAAATGTGCAGTCGTTTGAATATTCTCTGGCAATGCCTTTCTTTGGGATTAGAATGAAAACTGACCTTTTCCAATTCTGTGACCACTGCTGAGTTCTGCATTTTTTTGGAGTAATATTGACAGATTCACCTCCCAAGTTTTGCAGTCAAGTGAACTGATTGGTTACATATATTTTGCTGATGGTAAAGCACAGTTGCCTGTTCCTGAAATGTGAACTGTCAAGCACTTTGGAAGGGCAGAAAGATAATTGA
The DNA here is from genome assembly GCF_963930625.1 of Muntiacus reevesi. Lineage (NCBI taxonomy): Eukaryota > Metazoa > Chordata > Mammalia > Artiodactyla > Cervidae > Muntiacus > Muntiacus reevesi. Next base: position 72,832,971 of record NC_089258.1, on the reverse strand, counting down.
GCTAGAAATTTGGAATCTTATATTTGGTTCTGACTCAACCATTCATGGGTTTCCCTGGTGGCTCAGATGGTAAAGAATCTGCCTGCAATGCAGGAGACCAAGGTTTGATCCCTGGTTGGAAAGATTCCCTGGAGAAGGGAATGGCTACCCACTCCAGTATTCTTACCTGGAGAATCCCATGGATAGAGGAGCCTGGGGAAAATGGCCTTGGATAAGCCATACAGCTTTTCTGGAATCTTGTTTTCTTATCTGCAAAATATAAGGGTCTAGCATACTTTGCTCATTTGAGCTATAATATGTAGATTCTGTGACTTAAGTGCATGATATATATATAGTAATGAAACTAAACCTCAGACTGTGACTCAAATCCACATGGCTGGGACTCGAGCAAGGCTAACCTTCAGCCTTCCAACTGAAATCACACTTGGCCTCTGGACTTAATGAGGCTCAAGTTCTTGATGTCTCATCACAGAAAGAATTCAGTGAGAGACAAAGTGATAGGTCAGAAGTGGATTTGCTTAGAGAGAAACACACTCCACAGACAGTGGACCAGCTTAGAAGGAGAGAGCAGGCTTGAAATATGGCATGGTTAGCATTTATGGGCTGGGTAAAATTTCATAGACTAATGAGTGGGGAGATTATTCCAATCATTTCAGGGAAGGGGTGGGGATTTCCAGGAACTGGGCCGCCACCCACTTTTTGGCCTCCGATGGTTGGCCTGAAACTATCATGGTGCTGGTGGGTATGGCATTTAGCTCTGCGCTGTGTTATGAGCTTATATTGAGGCTCAAGGTGTAGCAGAAGTCAACTTATCCACCATCTTAACCTGTTTGGTTCTAATCCGTTTAAGTCATGTCCTCAAGCTTTATCATTCTTTTAAAGTTAGTGTTCTTCCCCCTTCCCTGCACCTGCACTGCAGGAGACCTGGGTTCGATCCCCGGAGTTGGAAAGATGCTCTGGAGGAGGACAAGGCAACCCAATCCAGTATTCTTGCCTGGAGAATCCCCATGGACAGAGGTTCCTGGCCAGCTACAGTCCGTGGGGGTTGCAAAGAGTCAGACAGCCCTTCCCTCCTGTTTCAGAAGTAGCATGGAATAGGAGAGCACGAAAGAAAAGGAACACAGACCTGAGAGGTAGCTTATCTCAGTTATCTTCAAATCCTGGTTGCACTACACATTAGTTAGATGGATGCAGTACCTTAACCTCGTTGAACACACTTCTTCATTTGTAGAGAGGAAATAACAATGCATACCCCAAGGTATTGTTAGTATTGAATATAAAACATAAATAAGGAAAAGCCTTGACCATATACTGGCACAGAATATGCAGGCTAAAAATGGCAATTTTATTGCTTTTGGTATCTGTTTTTCACATACAAATTTGAGAACCATTCGTTTATGTATGACAAAAGAATTCTGGGATTTAAATGATAAATTCTGGACTTAAATCCTGCTGTGTGGATGACAATAAAAAATACAATATACCAAAACTTGTGGAAGGAAAAGATGTTCTTCAGAGTGTAATTCATAGCATATATTATAGTTATATTTTTTAACAGGCTAAAAATTAATTGTATGAAAGTTAAAATCAAAAACGTTAGGAAAATATAGTTTGATAAACCTGAAGAAAGTAGAAAAAATGAAAGTCAATGTAAGAGTAGAGATTAATGAATTAGGAAACAAATATATAATACAGTAGGCAAAATTTTCTTAAATAGGGCCAAAATATATTATTCATAAAATAGCTGATTTATAAAAGAAAACCTATTAAAAATTAAGACTTTATTTGTCAAATATATATTTAAAAATAATAAGACATTTGCAGTACATAATTTCATCAAAAGATAAACATCCAGCATATATAAAGATGCTAGACAAATCAATAAGAAAGTTCAATAGGCAGGCAATAGCCTTGAAGAGATGACTCACAAAAGAGTTATCCATTTGGCCAATAAATATATCTAAAAACACCTGGACTGGTTCAAAATTTTGAAAGGAATGCATCAAGGTTGTATATTGTCACCCTGCTTATTTAACTTATACACAGAGTACATCATGTGAGATGCCAGGCTAGATGAATCACAAGCTGGAATAAAGATTGCTGGGAGAAATATCAACAAACTCAGATATGTAGATGACACCACTCGAATGGCAAAAAGAGAAGAGGAAATAAAGAGCCCTTTGATGAGGGTAAAAGAGAGTAAAAACCTAGCTGAAAACTCAAATTCAAAAAACTAAAATCATGGCATCCAGTTCCATCACTTCATGGCAAATAGATGGGAAAAAGGGGGAAATAGTGACAGACTGCATTTTCTTGGGTGTCAAAATCATTGTGGACTGTGACTCCAGCCACAGAATTAAAAGACCCTTGCTCCTTGGAAGGAAAGCTGTGACAAACCTAGACAGCATAATAGCATAATAAAAAGCAGAGACACCGTTTTTCTGACAAAGGCCCCATATAGTCAAAGCTATGGTTTTTCCAGTAGTCATTTAAGGATGAGAGAATTGGACCACAAAGCAGGCTGAGAGCCGAAGAATTGATGCTTTCAAATTGTGGTGCTGGAGAAGATTCCTTCAGAGTTCCTTGGACAGCAAAGAGATCAAACGTAAAGGAAATCAATCCTGAATATTCATTGGAAGGACTGATACTGAAGCTGAAGCTCCAATACTTTGGCCACCTGATGCAAAGAGCCAACTCATTGGAAAAGACCCTGATGCTGGGAAAGATTGAGGGCAGGAGGAGAAGGGGGTGACTAAGGATTGAGATGGTTGGATGGCATCACCAACTCAATGGACATGAGTCTGAGCAAACTCTGGGAGATGGTGAAGGACAGGGAAGCCTGGCTGCTGCAGTCCATGGGGTCGCAAACAGTCAGACACAATTTAGGGACTGAACAACAACAAAGACACTCGTAAGTCACTATGAACATGCAAATTAAGCTACAGAGAAGCACCATAGCATGCTTACCATAATTGCTAAAATGAACATTTTAAGTGTTGGCAAGAATGTGGAACAATTAACACTCTCACTTCTGGGGGAACTGTAAACTGGAACAATCATTTTACGAATCTGTTTAGCAATGCCTCCTAAAGCTGAGTATATGTGTACTATAGGACCCAACATCTCCACCTCTAGTTCCATACCCAGGAGATTCACACCAAACATGTCCATAGTAGCACTATTTGTAACAGCCTCAAACTGCAAAAAATCTCCATGTCTATCAGCAGTAAGACAGATAAATAAATGGTGGTATATTTTGAATATGAGACAATAAGTAGAGTGAACAATTGTCACATATACAACATGTACGAATCTCACACATGCGATGTTGAGTGAAGAAAGCTAGTTACAACAACAAAAAGATACTATATCATTCTGTTTATATGAAGTTCAAGAGGAAGTAAAAGTAATCTATGATACTAGTTGTCAGAACAATGGTTAATTGGTGGAAAAGTACTTTCTGAGGAAGATTCTTGGGTGAACGTAGTTTTTTAATTTTTGGATTTGGATGATAGTCACATAAAATATTCAATTTGTGAAATTCATCCAGATAGATGCTTATGATGGGTGGATATTTTCTACGCTTGTCATATTTCAATAAAAGGTTTACTTATAAAAATACTGGCCCTGTGACTTTCCAGCTTTTTGTTCCTTTGAAAATCAGTTATAGTCTATATCTTATTTCTCCTATCTCTAAAATAGATGTGAATGAATAACTATTTCACAGCATGTAAAATAGAATTTTGTCTCTTTTTCTCTTTAAAGCACACCATGGCCGATTAGTCAACGTATTTTAGGTTCTGTGGATGCAATGATGAACCAGACAGCTCCCCTGCCTGCAATAAACTTGCATTTTGCTTGATTATGTGTAGATAAGAGGACAAGGATCACATTTGATCCAACCTGAACTCAACCTTCTCTTTTAACTTCCACACAAAGAATTGCTAAGAAAGTGGCAAAAAGCAATGAAATTCATATTTGAGAAAGAAAAAAATGACATGAATTTCACCTTTTCCCCCACTTTGTCCCCTCACTGTGATTCAGAGAGTATGCATAAGGCAGCTGGGGAAAAGCTGAAAGCAAGAGATCTTGTGGTTAAATAATGAAGATGAAAGTTATCAGGGTAGTGTATTTAAAAAACTTGATGATGCTGATGGCACTGGTGTTCTTCAAGCCAAACCTTTGAAGAATTTTAGTTTCCTCTTTGTGTTTTAGTCCACTACTCAGCTTGAATCTAACTCTCAAAGGCAGTCACTTGCACATACTCACTTAAGCTTACAGCCACCTTGCTTGTGACTTTCCTGTCCAGTTCCCAGACTTTCAACAAATGTCTTTACTTGCCCATGGCTTGAACCTAAAAAGGCTTCAACCTTTAGCTTGAACCTGAAGAGAAACTGGTAAATTATTAAATTTCCAAGGCCACCTCTTACAGGGTTTGGAAGATCTCAGCAGGAATCTCTCTGACATGATGTGAACTGCCCAGCAACGTTAGAGTGCCATAGTGCAGGGGTAAAGAAGTGAAGAGAAAGCAATCGCTTCTTTAATACCTGGACAATTGACACCACTGACAAAGCCTGTGGATTGTCTTTATCCTGAGAGTTGGGCCAGCTTCTTTTCCAGTTCCCCAAGAAACAGTGAATATTCAGAAACTTCTGAGTCCCAGTCAGCATTCAGGGTGGGTGAAAGGGGAGGGGCCTGGGGGAGATAAGTTATTGAGCTCAATCGTGCTAAACTATTGTGGCTCATTGCCTCTGCTGCTGCTGCTAAGTCACTTCAGTCGTGTCCGACTCTGTGCGACCCCATAGACGGCAGCCCAACAGGCTCCGCCATACCTGGGATTCTCCAGGCAAGAACACTGGAGTGGGTTGCCATTTCCTTCTCCAATGCCTGAAAGTGAAAAGTGAAAGTGATGTCGCTCAGTCATGTCCGACTCTTAGCGACCCCATGGAATGCAGCCCACCAGGCTCCTCCGTCCATGGGATTTTCCAGGCAAGAATACTAGAGTGGGGTGCCATTGCCTTCTCTGATTGTGGCTCATTAGGAATTATCAAAAGCCTTTCTTAGCAGAAATAATTTAACTTTACACTGAAGAAATTATGTTTTTCTAAAACAACTCTCACATCGGTTAAATACACACATGAGAAAGTGTCCTTTGGTCAGGGTTAGTGTTAAGGCTTCGCCCTAGACTTTGTCAGTGCTGCCACCGTTGAGCAGTAACATAAAAAGGCAGTTGCTACAGAAAGTAGAAAGTGATCACTGCAGATTTTACTTAAAGCCAGTGATGACTGTGCAACACCCTTCTTGAAACAATGAAAGTAATAGGAGTAAGATCTTAGCATGCATTGAATGCCTACGATGTGTCAGATGCTGTTCTAAGTTTTCAAGTCTGAAATCACATTTTCTTCACAATATGCCTATGTTACATACTTTTCCTAAAAGCTCAGAACTACCCTGGTAGTCCAGTAGTTAAGACTTTGCCTTCCAATGCAAGGGGTTTGGGTTCAACCCCTGGACTAAGATCCCACATGCCTTGCGGCTGAAAGTCCAAAACATAAACCGGAAGCAATATTGTAACAAATTCAATAACAACTTTAAAAATGGACTGCTCAAAAAAAAATCTTTTTTTTAAAAAAAAGCTTTCTTATGGTATAATTTACATAAAATACACTGCACATACTTGAAGGGTACAATTTAATAAGTTTTGACATATGTATACACCCTTGAAACCATCATCATGATCAAGATGAAAGAACATGGATCACTCCAAAAGTTCTTTCATGCTCTTTGGCAATTCCTTCTTCCTATATTTCCACATTCATATCTCTTTCCAACCACTGATCTGTTTCTGTCCCCCATAGGTCAACTTGAAGTTTCCAGAATTTTGCATAAATTAAATCATATAGTTGTCTGGGGGAATCTGGCTCATTTCACTCAGCATAAATATTCTGGGATTCATCCATGTGGTTTGTGTGGAGCCCATTCATTTTTATCACTGAGTAGTACTTCATTGTATGTATAAACAAATTGCATACTTGCAACTGTTGATGGATATTTGAGCTGTACAATTATTGGTTGTTACAAATGCAGCTGCTATAAACATTTGTATACAAATATTTTTATACATTTATTTTTAGTTTTATTGTGTAATAGCTAGTAGTCAAATATTTGAGTCCTATGGTTTGCTTACCATTTTAAAAAACTGCTAAACTCTTTTACAAAGTGGTCGTACAATTTCAGTGACAGAATTTTGCTTTGCAGCCGTGCATGAGAGTTCCAGTTACTCTACAAACCTGTCAATGCTTGTTACTGTCTGTTCTTTTCTCATTTCAACCTTTCTAATATGTTGCAGTAGTTCTTTGTTGCTTTAATTTGCATTTCCCTCATGACTAGTGACATCAGCTGCCTTTTTATGTGCTTATTTGCCATCTGTTTATCTTCGGTGAACTGTCTGCTCAGATCTTTGACCCACTTTCGGTGGTTATTTGTGTATTTGTAGAGTGCATAGTAACATACAAAGAAAGCTCTGGAAAAGAAGCAAACATACTTAGTTGTGAACAGTGTCAGCAAGACTGAGCGCCGGCTTCCTTTATTCAGTTAACATAGTACCACTTTACCCCTTTTTTCTCCAGATGCATTTGATAGACTTCATGGTATACATGTGACAATATCACTTTGGTCTTTTCTTGAGATGAGTTTAAGTCTAGGACCTTAACTGTGAAAAAATGTTGAATGTAGAGAAAACATTCTGTTGAACAGGACTGGCTTTCTTGATAGTTCAACTGGTAAAGAATCCACCTGCAAGGCAGGAGACCCCGGGTTGATTCCCAGGTTGGGAAGATCCTCTGGAGAGGGATAGGCTACCCACTTCAGTATTCTTGGACTTCCGTGGTGGCTCAGCTGGTAAAGAATCCACATGCCATGCTGGACACCGGAGTTTGATCCCTGGGTTGAGAAGATTCCCTGGAAAAGGAAAAGGCTACCCACTCCAGTATTCTGGCCTGGAGAATTCCATGCACTGTATAGTCCATGGGGTCACGAAGAGTCGGACATGACTGAATGACTTTCACTTTCACTTTTAAGCTCGAATATTGGTTCTTTTCTAGCCTAGTTGAGTCACTGTGGGCAAATCCCTTATGTCTGAGTCTTAGTTGCTTCTATCTGGATAACTGGGGGTCAATGTGGGGTGATGGCACTCCCTTTGCAGAGCTGCCAAGAGTATCAAAAGGAAGCTAAGCAAAAAGAAGCATCCAGGACCGTATTAAACTTGTGTTGTTTGCAATTTCTTTGTCTTTTTTTCCCCCTCTGTATCTTCAGCGGGAGACAAGCAGAGATGTGTACAGGGCCCAAGAAAAGAAACACATGATATACTTCAGGGAATTCTTTTAAATACTTTTAAAGTAAGTGCCTTTATAATTAGAAGACTGAAAAAACTTCTGTCACCTAGAACCATAGATGTCAGTGAGCAAAAGGTACATTGCACCATGCGCCAGACTGTATAAATCAGCCGAGGGAATACATAAGATGAAGAATCTTATTTCAAGTATCTGAACTCTCGCTAGGGACACAGATGATATCCCCTTAATTCTTTTCTTTTATTATTTCAACTTATATGAAATGTTTACTTGCAAACAGAAGACCTCCTCTGGCTAATGCTGAGTGATGTTGATGTTTTTATGAAAAAAGGAGATGATATTGCTTGCTACAGCTAAGTGGGCGGTAGACTGGCAAACTGGGATTTGACGATCTTCAATGGTACTAAGTATTTTTAGTACATTTAAACCTGACCCAAAGTCCCTGTGGTCAATTGTGTTATTTGTTCATAAGTAATTATACATTTATTAAGCCTAATTTCCCTTGATTAGAATACCCTTCTGCATAGTGTTTTCTAATGGTAAATATGTCATTTTAAGTCTTCAATACTTCAATGCCGCCTGAGTGAACAACAATTCAATTCAGTTCTGACACTAATAACCTAAGAGTTAGTGTAGGTCCCATGGGTTAAGGGCTCAGTCCCACAAAACTGCCTCCGCTTCAAAGTCAGTTGTAAATGGGGCCCCCAGGTGGCCCACACTTCTGCCTGCTGACTACCAATTTAGGGGCTCCAACAATCCCCTTGATCAGGTTCAATAATTCGCTAGAATGATTCACAGGACTCAGAAAACCACTTCACTTACATTACTGGCCTATTAGAAAGGATACACAGTGCAGAGTACTAACCCAATCAAAAAAGATACTATATGACTCTGCAATCCCACTCCTGGACATATATTCAGAAAAAAATTAGGGTCGGAAATGATAAATGCACTCCAATGCTCATTGCAGTACTGTTTACAATAGCCAAGATATGGAAGCAACCTAAGTGTCCATCAATAGAGGAATGGATAAAGAAGATGTGGTACATATATACGATGGAATATTACTCAATCATTAAAAGAATGAAATAATGCCATTTGCAGTCACATGGGTGGCCTTAGAGATTGTCATACTGAGTGAAGTAAGTCAGACAGAGAAGGAGAAATATTGTATATCCTTGTATGTGGAATCTAAAAAGACATTATACAAATAAACTTATTTACAAAACAGAAACAAACTCACAGCCTTAGAGAACAAACTTGTGGTTGCTGGGTGGAGGATGGAGGGAGGGATAGTTAGGGAGTTTTGAGATGACATGTATATGCTGCTATATTTAAAATGGATATCTAACAAGGACAGGGAACTCTGCTCCATTTTGTGTGGATATCAATATATATTTCTCCAAAGAAGACATACAGCTGGCCAAAAACACATGAAAAGATGCTCAACATCACTAATTATTAGAGAAATGTAAATCAAAATTGCATTTTGACCTCATACCAGTCAGAATGCCGTGATCAAAAAAAACCTATAAACAATAAATGCTGGCAGAAGGATGGAGAAAAGAGAACCCTTCTACACTGTTGGAAGGAATGTAAATCGGACTAGCCACTATGGAAAACAGTACATAAGTTCCTTAAAAAACTAAAGATAGAGATTCCATATTGCCTAGCAATCAGGGCGTAAACCCAGAGAAAACCATAATTTGAAAAGACACATGCACCCCAATGTTCATTGCAACACCATTCACAACAGCCAAGATATGGAAGCAACCTAAGTGTCCATCAGCAGATGAATGGTCAAGAAGGCATGGTACATATACACAATGGAATATTACTTAGCCATAAACAGAACAAGCTAATGACATTTATAGCAACATGGGTGGACCTAGAGATTGTCACACTGAGTGAAGTAACTCAGACCCAGAAAGACACATATCCCAGGATATTCCTTATGTGTAGAACCTAAGGGGATAAAAGGGTACAAAAGAACTTATTTATAAAATAAAAAGTAGAGTCAAAGATGTAGAGAACAAACATGATTCCCAGGGGATACAGGGAGGGATAAACTGCGAGACTGGGGTTGACATATATGCACCATTGTATGTAAAAGAGATAACTCATAAGAACCTGCTGTACCACACAGGGGACTCTGCTCAACACCCTCTAATGGCCTGTATGGGAAAAGAATCTTAAACAGTAGTGGGTCTATGTATCTGTGCACCTTGATTCATTTTGCTACATCTGAAACGAACACAACACAGCGAATCAACTATAGTCCAATAAAATATTTTTTAAAAGATTGACCTAAGAAGTAAAACATAAATAAATAAAGGATACAATTCAAGAGCAGCCAAATGGAAGAGATGGGTAGGGCAAGGTGGGAGGGTTAAGTGCAGGGCTTCTGTGCCTTCTCCAGGCACGACATCCCAGCATATCGACATTACACCAAACCTGAAGTTCCTTGAATCCATAAGAGGGGTTTTTATGGAGGTTTTACAAGAGATTAAATCTTCTGACATCTTTGACGGAACTCAACTGCCCTCCCTTTCTCCCTCCCTGGGGGCAGAGTGGGCTGAAAGTTCTTATGCTACATTCGCGTGGCTGGTTTTTCTAGTGACACATCCTCCTCCTAAAGCTACCTAGGACCTCCTTCCCTTTGATTCACTTCATTAGCACACGAAAACTGAAAACCCCAATAAAATCCAAGAGCTTGGGGAGTTGTATACCTGGCTCCATTGACTTTGGGTTTGGTTATCTGACTTGCATGGAAGAATGAAATGTGGGCAGCTGTGACAGTGTGCAAGTTCCAAGTGAAGGATTTAAGAGGAATTCCATGGTTTGGCTCATCCTCTTGAATTTCTGCCCTCTGTCACAGAACAACGCACCCTAGACGGTGACTGCCCCTTGAGCCTGGTTCCCAGAAAAAGAACCAGTAAGTAGAGTGGACCTGAACCCAAACTGTAATGTGGAGCCAAGTCACTTCAAGTCCAGTTGGACCCAGCAGAGCAATACTCAATCCACAGAGCCACGAGGAGGAAAGACTTGTTTGTGTTATAAACTGCTGAGACCCGGAGTCTGCCACAGTTGACAAATGTATACATCAACATGCATTACTTCATGCTTATCCTTCGCTTACTGTTGGATTTTAAACACAGTTGTACATGTTTGAAATAAATCATGTTTCACTGAATCCAGAATTGCCATCCATTTAGATTTTTCTTTGCATTTTGGGATTTAAGCTGAACTTTATAACGTTTCATTGTCACTTGCTCCTATGGATTCAGGCTTTCTTAAATCCACAAAGACCCGGGAATTAAAGGAATAAATAAGTAGGTTACCTGTGGGGCAAAATCCAATGCAAGTGTTGAAAACTCCAGTGTCTGAAAAATATATTCCTTGAGCCTCTCAGTCCAAATGCCACTGGCTTCCTCCATCCCCAGTTGATAGTACATTATGTTCAGGACTTATCAAAAATGCAGCCAGTCTGCAATTCAAACCCGCTCACACAGAGGCAAGGTTCCCAGTGGGAGATGCCTCGCAGAACTGAGTTATCTCTTGACTAAGAAAGGCTAGTTAGGAATGACAGCTCTAAGAAGGAAAATGGGTTCGGGGGTGAAATGCATGCTGAACAAATACAGATGAGAAAGAGGCAAGAAGAAAAAGGAGGGGAAAAAAAGAAAAAAAAAACCCTGAAAAAAAAAGTCTAAAATCTGCCCTGTAGAAATTCAACTTTGTGTGCATGTGTGCTGTAAAACACTTCAAAGTCTAAAGAATCAAAGCAGAGAAGGTGTTAGCCTACAGTGAGAGATGAATACATAGCTCGCACTGCCTTGGTGTTAGGCAGGCACTGGATTGGACTAAAGAAGGAGTGAGAATTAACTAGAGCTCCTTCTGAAAGCCTTCCTTGGTGTTGCCTGCTTGGGCTTTTGTGGGTTTGATTTCTCCATGTTCTTGGTGTTTTTCCAGCTACCAGGCTGCTGCAAACTCAGGTCTTGAAAGCAAATCTGACTCTGTAAGTCTACAGGAAAATGAGTGCAGCAATGTTTATCCCTTTGATTCATAACTCTACTTGCCATGGATCTGTTTTGTCCAACAATCCAAAGACTCATAACAGCTAATGAACAGCCCATAATATCAAGAACACAGAATAAGTTTCCCTTCTGAATCATTTTTGATTTTGGTTTCGGCAACCTCGTTTGGGGATCCCTGGGTCCAGACCTTCCTGTTGTGGGAAGGGCTGCTTATTTTCAAGATTAAGTGCGAAGCTATTGATAAACTCAGAAGATGTTGGTTGACAAAACAGCCCAATATCAATATACTCAGCCTTAGAGTCTTCTCTTTGAAACTCATTATGTCCTTTAATGTAATGCAATACTTTAGCCTATCGTATACTTAATTGTCTCTGTGGGCAGATGGCAAATTTAAATTTTCAACCAGTTTTTACCTGAGCCATCAATATTAATTTTTTTCCCCCAGTTTTGGGTGGGTGACTGAAATAATTGCTGGAACTTGTCAGGTTAAAATGGATTGACTTCCATGATCTATTATGCATCTACTAGAAGTTACAGAGTTGTGATTGGGGTGGAGAGACTTCCTGTTTTGCTGTCATTTTGTCTTTCTGAATGAGTTTTTAAAAATGCTTCAAGAGAGCTAAGAGTTCTTAATATTGGTATTGCATCTATGCATTAGAGAAAAGTCTTTAACTATACGGGATAAATGAAAGGAGATTCCTTCTTAAAGGTGGAGACTCTATAAGTACATAGTTCATCACCGTAAACCTGGGATCCTGCTTGTCCTTCAGTTTCAAGTTTCTTCCTTTAGAAATGGGATTTAGTGGAAGCAGAGTCCAGGAGAGTGTGGATCTTGCTGAAAGCACACTCTTCTTGAATACTACCTGTCCACAGACAACCTAGGCGAACCAGCACCCTGTGAAGTAGGCCCTTTGTTTACATGCACTCTTCTTAGATGTTATTTCCCTTGAACTTCCTAAATCAAACTCAGGCATAGGTGTAAACCATGGGTAAGTGTTGGCCTGTCTTCAGAGGAGCAGAATATATTAACAGATTTTCATACCATATAACATTTTCCAAACGTGAGAGAAGAATGAGTGTGGAAAAGTGGCCCCTTTGCTACCATGCAGCCAAAAGAGAAGAGATGAAAAGAAAGCAGTCTCTGGGCGCTACCAAACTCCGCTTCCGGCTTCTTCCTCCCGTGGCAAGCGTAGATCATTAACATTGGTAATGTCCTCACTAAATCTGCTTGGAGAAAGCGACAAGTCTCATTTGTTACTGACAGGAAGCCGGCTGGGAGTACGTTTAAAATGCATTGCTCTTGCTCCTGGGCCCTCTGAGTTGCTGTGCGTTGTCTGTCAGGTAGGCCTGGTATTCGGTTAAAGACTATCTGTGATTTCATCCATCTCCTCGGAGGCCTCCTGGAGGAAAGACCGGCTGCTACTGCTCCCTTCTTCTTTCTTCAGTTCCAGAAACAGCCTCCACCAGCCAGCTGGAGGTGATTTCAAATTCAGAACCTGAGAAGGGAGTCCTTAAGCCAGTAATTGCCGTAGATAATCAACAGCACTCAGTCTGACAGATAATTGCTGCAGATCTGGGTAGGTTTAAACATGTGGATGTGGCAAGGATACAGGCTTTCATGAGCCAGAAAACATAGTTGGGGTCCCTTTTAATAAACTTTAGAGTGATTTTAAATTAAGTAAGGTAGAGTTTAAAAAACATGATGCAGGGTCTTCCTGGGTGGCTCAGTGGTAAAGATTCTGCCTTCCAACGCAGGAAATATGGGTTTGATCCTTGGTCTGGGAAGATCCCATATGCAGCAGAGCAGCTAAGTCCGTGAACCACAACTACTGAGCCTGTGCTCTAGAGCCTGGGGGCTGCAACTACAGAGCCCACACGCCACAACTACTGAAGACTGCAAGGAGAGAAGCTACCACTCCCTGGAACCAGAGAAAAGCTTGAGCAGCAACGAAGGCCCAACAAAGCCAAAAATGAACAAATAAAATTATTATAAAAAGATCTTGAAAGAAGTGATGCAAATGGGATCTCTCAGAAATGGAGATGAGTGTGCCTTATGAAAGAAAAGCTTCATCATGACCTATGACCTAAAATTACAGTGAATTTTATGTGGATGATGATCACCTGATCCCAATGCCAACGAAATCCAGAGCTATGGATTTTAAGTATGACATGAAATATTTAGACTCCACATTGGGAAGGCTTCCTCTATGATGCAGATGTTTAGCTTACAGAAGAAGCTACAGTGGAAACTGTATCAGGAGTAAACTAGCTATTTACCCCACACTACATGCCTCACATTTAGTTAGAATGAATGGTGCTGAGCCTTTGAAAGACATTCATGGCCTTTGAGAACTGAAAGTGAGTTCCCCAAAATGTTAGAAAAACAACTATCTACTGTGATAGATGTGGGTCACATTTAATGCAAAATTCATGTTCTGTGATTTTACTCTTATTGTTCTTTTATTTAATGTCAGGAGTTTCTTCATTTAGTTTTAGAAGTGTAGTCTTCCAAAAGCATGCACACCACAGGAATGGAATATATATACCAATAATCATCTACCCCCTGCTAATCTACCAAGTACCTTGCTAAGCCTTGTGCATACAAGATTTCATTTGATCTTCTAAACCCGTGAGATATGTATATCTTTGCCTCAATTTTAGATAAGGAAACTAAAGTTCTAGATTTGGTATTTCAAAACCTGATAATAAAACAAGTAGAAGATCAAGTAGGAAAATTGTAGCCACATAAAGGTAGAGTCTGGTGAAAGATCATGTGGGACGTGATATGGAGATGGCTAAGGTATTCACTGTTCACTCTAAATATCAAGGACACCCAGAGAAATAAAAAATTGTCCCCATCATTTTTTAAAGTATCTTTGATATTAATTTCTCATTTAAATGCTTTGTTCTCTGCAACCACCCTCTATGTCTTTTCAGTCTTCTAACTTTATTGAGGCTTTCAATGGCTAAGTCAAAGATCTCTCTTGGCAAATGTAACACTGCACTTGAAAATATGTGGGTTGCTTTCAAATATCTTTCAATATTGATCTCTAATATAACTGCACAGTAATAAGAGAACAGACTCTGTATGATTTCAATACTTTTAGACCATGAAATTTCTGCACCTGGTCTTGTATCTCTGGATATGTTCCAGTGTCTCCTAGTTTATAGTCTATGGGAACTTGAATAGAATTTGTATCCTACTGTTGTGGGAAAATTGCATAAATCTTAATTATGTCAAATTGCCTCATAATGCTTTTCAGGTCTACTATATTCTTCTACTTCTCTGTACATACCTTCTATTAATTTCTGAGAGTTTGATGATTGCAGCCATGAAATTAAAAGACACTTACTCCTTGGAAGAAAAGGGATGACCAACCTAGATGCATATTAAAAAGCAGAGACATTACTTTGCCAACAAAGGTCCATCTAGTCAAGGCTATGGTGTTTCCAGTGGTCATGTATGGATGTGAGAGTTGGACTGTGAAGAAGGCTGAGCACCGAAAAATTGATGCTTTTGAACTGTGGGTGTTGGAGAAGACTCTTTGATAGTCCCTTGGACTGCAAGGAGATCCAACCAGTCCATCCCAAAGGAGATCAGTCCTGGGTGTTCATTGGAAGGACTGATGTTGAAGCTGAAGCTCCAATACTTTGGCCACCTGATGTGAAGAGATGACTCACTTGAAAAGACCCTGATGCTGGGAAAGATTGAAGGCAGGAGGAGAAGGGGATGACAGAGGATGAGATGGTTATATGGCATGACCAACTCAATTGACATGGGTTTGGGTGGACTCTGGCAGTTAGCGATGGACAGGGAGGCCTGGTGTGCTGCGGTTCATGGGGGTCACAAAGAGTTGGACACGACCGAGCAACTGAACTGAGCTGAACTGATATTGAAACTCTAACTAAAATTCTTAATTTATCTACTTAAAACAAACAACTATGATACATAATGGAACTATATGTAACTATGTTCTATACTTTCCAAGTCTCCTGTAAATGTGTTATCATTTTTCATAATCAAAAAAATACAAATAAATACAAAAAAAAAAAAGAAGAAGAAATGGTCCCCATCATTGAGACTTGAGTACAGTGGAACAGCTTGGGGGAGGGTCTCTCCCCAGTGGGGTAACCGTCGTGTTGCGCTAGGTCAGGATTGTGGATGGGAGGACATCACATCAATTCCAGGGGAGAAGCTACACTGATGGGAGGGAAGAACTTAGCCCAGAGGGAAGGAAGAGAGCCTGATGTTTGTGCAATGGTGAGCAACACAATGTGGCTGGAACACAGATGGCATCAGTTTGATGAAGGGGGGCGGTGAGTAAGGGAAAACAGGGGTCTAAATGGCAAGAAATGAGGTTGAGAAGTCAGGTTGGAGATGCTTAAGCAGTCTAGTATGTAGCTACATTGCTCCCAATCCCTCTAGAAGAGCATGCCTTTATGTATTCTTTTTTTTAACATTATTTTTTACTGGGGTATAGTTGCTTTACAATGCTATGTTAGTTTCTGCTGTATAACAGTGTGAATCAGCTATATATATACATACATCTCCTCCCTCTTAGCCTTCCCTCCCACCCTCCATCCCACCCGTCCTGGTCATCTCAGAGCACTGAGCTGAGCTCCCTGTGCTATACAGAAGCTTTCCACAAGCTATCTGTTTTACACATGGCAGTATATCTGTGTGTGTGTGTGTGTGTGTGTGTGTGTGTGTGTGTGTCTTTAGCAATGCGATCTTCCCTTTCACCTCCGAGCTTGCCCAATCAGAGTCTTCCTTTCATTCTGGAGTGGGCCCACAAACCTTTGCTTCTGTTGAGGACGGAAGCTCACTGGTTGTGTAAGACCGAAGGATGGGTTGACCTACTTCCCACACTGGACAAATCACTTCTGGGCTTCAGGACACTGGTTAGTCTTCCCTCTTACAGCTTTGTCTTCTCAGTTCTCGCTTGATGTCTAGGAGCAAATACATATGGCCACTGGGGCCAGCAGAAGTCTATACTGTGTCTGTGTACTTTGGGAAAAAGCTGAACTTCCTCCCTCCAACACCTGCCCTGCTTCTCTCCTGTTACCACTGACAGCCCCACTGATACCTGGTTTGGGATTCAAAGGTGCTATTGTACCAGGAATCCCCCTACATCCAGGTAGATGCCATCACTTGCAGGGAACAAGGTTAACATATTGGATTACAATTCTCTTTGCTTGGCATGACATAGTCCCCCCCCCCCCCCCCCCCCCAGATTTCAAGGCGAGGATGTAATCGCATTTTTGTAGTCCTAAGCTTCAATTTCCATATAAACAGCATAATTTGATAAATCACACTGTTACAGGATATAGCTAGTTCTGCCACTGCAAGTTCTAGAACAGACTTGAAATCATCATCAACACTTAGTAACATAGCAGGGAAGGTTTTGTGATGGTATAGATGGTCTCTCAGATCCTCCTGACCCAGAAATTCTGCCTGCGCTTACAACTGTTAACAGATGAGCGGCCTGTTCCCATTGATTGAAGGTCTGTGAGTATGTGAAGATGGGTGTGAACAGTGCTTGGAGCAGATGGGAAGAACAGATTTCTTAATGGTAATTGGTCCCTTGGATATTAGGCCCCACTTTCCACCTCATTTTTGGAGGTCAGTACATCAGTATTAAAGAAAGGAGAGAGATTTTTCAGATCTGAATTATTTTGTAGCCTCATATTGCCAGCTTTCAGTTGACAATCTCCATCCCCTACTTCGGCTCCTAACATCAAACATGCAGAGGCAGAGAATTCAGAGATCCGGATTAAAGTCCCAGATATGCCACTCACTAACTGTGCAATCTCCTGGAGCACGGCATGGCGACCCACTCCAGTATTCTTGTCTAGAGAATCCCATGGACAGAAGAGCCTTGTGGGCTATGGTCCATAGGGTCGCAAAGAGTCAGACACGACTAAAGTGACTTAACACACACACACACACACACACACACACAAGCAAGTCAGATACACTGCTTTTCTGGATCTCAAAAAATATATATGCAAAATAAACATAATCGAGAAAAATGCCCCCAGTGCCCTGTTCCTATTTCCTACCACATCATGAGGACAGGCATCAGCCACCCTCTCACTTGCCAAAGGCATCATCCTACAGCAGACTGGACCCCGAGGCCACTTATAAATCTGCCTTCTTCCTCCTTTTCTGCTAGGGAAGCTAGCAAGCTGGTGCTCTGGCCACTCAGCCCTTTTCCAGCAAGTGACATGTCCAGCGGCAAAACGGAAGCTCTGCCTTAAACAGTTAATTAAATTGTTCATGCTTTGCTCTGATTTAAAACTAAAACTAAGAATCAGTTATAGACCTCGGGAGGTTCTAATGGAGCCTCGTTCCAAGCGCAGGCTCCTACACCTGTCACACATTCGCTTTCACACTTTGCGAGCTCTTCAGACAGCAAGCTGCTCCCTATCCTGTGGCTTTACCCCGCAGAATGCCCATCACTCAGGTTGCTACATACTCAACACTGGTTCCATCACCTAGGCATCCTTTTTGGCACACTTTGCATGCTCAGTATTCTGCAACAGATTGTCCCCATCACTTCAGTTAAGTCAACTGATGCTTATTTCAGAGAAAAAGTATAAATGTAGGTACACAATGTAGAGAGTGTATTTACATTCATGGGACACATTTCTGTGACTGTGCATATTAATGACAACATTATTCAAGTGGTTCTTGTAGAGATGGGGACACAGACTGTATACAAGTCACTTAAAGTTAATTTGGGTGGAAAATATTTAGATAAACTTAAAGTGGAATCCTGGTAAATGCAACAAGGATTCTTAAATTATTCTAGTATTTACTTTCTGACTTTTGTAGCTTGAACACAAAAATCGAGGTATAAACTGCTAAGCAAGAGAAGTTAAGCTAAAGTCACCTTCAGTTTGCATGGACCAGAATCAGCGTTAGGCTCTCATTACCTTGGGCTTCTGTAAGTGATGTAATAAGGGTGAGAGTGGGGTGAGAGGTCACAAGTAGAAGCCAGTATGAACTTCCTCTTCTCCACTAGGGAGCCTGGAGTCTGTACTGGACTATGAGGGCATGGGATGCTCCAATATCCAGACCAGAAGCTTTAACGTTTCTTTTTTTTTTTCCACGTTAAAATTGTAAAGTGATTATTCACCAAATAAATAAACACATACATTTTTTAAATCTTGTTATTTGTTTTAAAAGTTAAGTATTATTGAACCATTACTTTCCTGTACATTTCTGTCCTTTAAGTATGTGCATAAATAAAATTTAAATTAGCAATATTTATTAATCTTAATACTTCAAATTACTATATGTATAGATTTTTAAATTTAGATCTATATATACTCAAACGGGGCTTCCCAGGTGGCCCCAGTGGTAAAGAATCCACCTGCCAAGGCAGGAGACCTAAGAGATGCTGGGAGGTTGAGCTTACTCATCCTGGGACTCAGTTACTGGACCCTGAGAGCAAGGAGAGCAAAGAGGCTAATTCAATGGCTCTTTTACTCTTAACCTAGACTTTTAAAAATTCTTCCTAATGGAAAAAGGGTGTGTCCTAGTGTTTACACAGAGCTGAAGCCTGCTGATGGGGTCAGGCCAAGGACTGAGCTGTCATTCCTTAATTTGAATCCTTGGGGCGGCATCCTAGTAATTCATGTCAGATTGTTTCCCATGAACTAAATACCTGGAGACATCAATAGGTATGAATTTAAGGGACTTTGAAAAAAATGTATGATTCACAATGAAACAAGCTTCAAGCGTAGAACCAGTGACATTCTAAACTCAATGCCTTTTGAAAACTATCTTCAGTCAACAGCCCTTAAAACACTAGTTGTATTCAAGCTGCTTTTTTTGCTGTTGTTGTTGTTAATGGGAAAATAGTTGCTTTACAACGTTGGGTTAATTTCTGCTGTACAATGAAGTGAATCATCCAAATTTATACATACATCCTCTCCCTCTTGGGTCTCCCTCCCACCCAACCCCCTATCCCACCATCTAGGTCGTCACAGAGCATGGAGCTGAGCTTCCCGTGCATTATAGCAGGTGTATATATGGGTGTCCCTAGTGGCTCAGAAGCTAAGAATTTGCCTGCCAATGCAAGAGGCATGGGTTTGATCCCTGGGTTGGGAAGATCCCCTGGAGAAGGAAATGGCAACCTGTTCCAGTATTTCTTGCCTGGGAAATCCCATGGACAAAGAAGTCTGAGAGGCTAAAGCCCATGGGGTCACAAAAGTGTAGGACACGACTTAGCAACTAAACAGCAACAGAATGTAAAATCACCAATCCCAGCCTTGCAGTTCCTCTCACCCTCCCCAACACCCCACGTCCACACGTCTGTTCTTTACGTCTGTGTCTCTATTCCTTCCCTGAAAATAGGTTCGTTTGTACCATTTTTCTAGATTCCACATATATGTGTTAATATACAATGTTTGTTTTCCTCTATCTGATTTACTTCACTCTGTATGACAGACTATAGGTCCATCCACATCTCTACGAATGGCCCAGCTTCATCCCTCCTTATGGATGAGTAATATTCCACTGTATATATGTACAACATCTTCTTTATCCATTCATCTGTCGATGGACACTTAGGTGGCTTCCATGCCCTGTCTTCTTAAAATGAAGAAGCAATCAGTTCTGACCGCACTTTAAATAGAAAACAAGCTGGGCTAAGATAGAAAGAACGGCACTGCACATCTTGTGTTGTGCCCATCCTTCCCAGATACGCAATTAAAAGGTACAAAACAGCAACACCAAGATTTAAAGTAAAAACTAAGTTCAACTTTAAAAAATCTCATTTTTCCCTCCAAAGATCTCTCATTAATGCTTTTCTTAGGAAACAACATCATTAAATTTAAGACTTTTCAAACACCTTTCTGGTGCTCCTGCTTTGCAGAGGGCCCTACGAGTGTGTTTTCTCTGCCAGGTGGGAACCTGTGACTGAACACAGCAGGATACCTCCCAAGAGTGGCAGCATCCCTCTTTATTACTTTTTGGTGACCAGTTTAAAGTCTTTTTTATTGAATTTGTTACAATATTGCTTCTCTTTTAAGTCTTGGTTCTTGGCCATAAGGCATGTGGGATCTTAACTCCCCGACCAGGGATCAAACCCACAGCCCTGCACTGGAATGTGAAGGCTTAACCCCTGGACCACCAGGGAAGTCTCCTCTCTTGTACTCATGGAGGGGAAAAAGAATGAAGGCTCAGATTCAACAGCTGCTGGGGGGCAAGAGCATGGACTTGGACACCCAGAGAGAAAAAGGTTAATCAGGTACTGAGTGTTGGTTTCCCTGTATCTCTGAATAAGAAAACCAGGGAGAGCTTCTCCAGGGTTCTGTGGCTACACCATCACGGCGCAGTGCTTCCAAAGGTAACTGATGAGCTCCGTAGCATTTCCTTCTGCAAAGATGTTGACAATGAAAGAACAGAATGTATTTCTGCTCAGCTATTAAGCATAAAGAATCAGCAAGTCTCTGGGAGGACCCTGAGGAGTCGGGTGGGGAGGGAGGTGGGAGGGGGGATCGGGATGGGGAATACGTGTAACTATATGGCTGATTCATGTCAATGTATGACAAAACCCACTGAAATGTTGTAAAGTGATTGGCCTCCAACTAATAAAATAAAAAAAAAAATAAAAAAAAAAGAATCAGCAAGTCTGAAATGAACACAAATGATAATATACATCTAGTCCTTCATGGAAACAAATATCAAGATCAAATCTGGCAGCCTGGTCTTTTGCCTCCCTTAGTTTTCCTGACTGTGGCAGCAGGCTGGCTGGAAAAGACCTCCCAGCACCTGGTTCAGGGTGGAGTCAGCATACATTTTAATTCCTTTCTTTAGATGCAAGACCAAAAATTACAATGGTTCATTTTTGCTGGAATTCTAGGGGGCGAGAGGCCCTGGAGATGAATGGGGGTAATACTGTCCATGAGGCATGAAAAGGACGTAAAGAAGAGAGAGCAGAGTAAAAATACAAATAATAAAATATAAACTATGAAAATACAGAAAAATAGTAGCAGAATAATAAAAGAGAAAGAAAAAGAAGAGAACCAGTTTTTGGCTGAATTGTTTCCCCTAAAATCCATATGCTGAAATCTTAACCCCTCATGCATCAGAATGTAACTGTATTTGGAGACAGGGTACTTACAGTGATGATTAAGGTAAAATGAGGTCATATGGATGGGCCCTAATCCAATATACCTTAAATTTTTATAAGAATATTAGATTAAGACACAGACTCACAAAATGGGAAGACCTTTAGAAGATACAGGGAGAAGGCAGCCATCTACAGCCAAGAAAAGAGGCCTCAGAAGCGACCATTTTTGCTGACACCTAGTCTCAAATTTCTAGCCTCTGTGATTGAGAGAAAATAAATTTCTGTTGTTGAAGCCACACAGATTGTCAGACCCCAGAAAATAAATAAAATCCTCCAAGGATAAACAAAAAGAATAGAGAAAAGTTGCAGGTAGCTAGAAATCCACAAGAATATAAGAGAGAAATAAACAAATAATAGGATGCAAGTAATAAAGATGGGACGAGAGTGTGGAGGGGGAGTGAGAGGATACAGTGGCATTTTTTGCTGAAATTCTAGGGAAAGGAGGAAAGGGGACCTGGAAGACTAGCAGGCACAGAATAAACTAATGCAACCAGAGAAAGCACACAGGAGGCTTCATGGGTGCACGATGGAGGCAACATGGGAACGTTTAGCTAAACTTCTTCACTTTGTGAAACACCAACTCCAGGAAAGCCTTACAGTTAGTTCTTGCCAGGAAACTTAAGATTGCTTGAGGAAATAATAGACTCATGAGATAATCTTATTATATATTGTTGCTGTTGTTTAGTTGCTAAGTTGTATCCAACTCTTTGCGACCCCATGGACTGAAGCTTGCCAGGCTCCTTTGTCCATGGGATTTTCCAGACAACAATATGGGAGTGGGTTGTCATTTCTTTCTCCAGGGGATCTTCCTAACCCAGGGATTGAATTGCGTCTCCTGCATTGCAGGCAGAGTCAGGGAAGCCCTAAAAGTAGAAGAGTCCTGCGTCCCCAAGATCTTCATGAAAGTGAAAGTGCTGTTCGCTCAGTCGTATCCAACTCTTTGTGACCCCATGAACTGTAGCCCACCAGGCTCCTCTGTTCATGGAATTCTCTAGGCAGAGTGGGTAGTCATTTTTAGATCCAGGGAATCTTCCTGACCCAAGGATCAAATCCGGGTCTGCTGCAATGCAGGCAGATTCTTTACTGTCTGAGCTGCTTGGGGAGTCCTCATATAAGAAGAATTTCAAATAACAAAGGGGAACTATCATGGCTCTTTATTTCTAAAAGAACTGATTGATACAAAAATTGAGCAGGTCATTAAGACTTCTGTTAATGACGTCGTGAATTGGGCTCATTTTCTGCTCTATTTTCTGGTCCTTCAAAAGAGTTTCTGGTGGTTTGCCCAATAATATGTCACAGAAACTATGGAATAATGCCTGATACGGAGAGGCTTATAAGTCAAGTGCTGAGAAGGGAAAAAATGTGTTACAGATTTTTTGCAGATGTTCTCAGATCAAATTATGGTGTTGAAAAATTGTATAGTATGTTCAATAGAGCATCCAAGATGAAAAGACAGTTCAGTGGCTTTGTAATCTGGATAAAAAAAGAATCATGGCGCGGTGCTTATGTAGGGTGTAATTCACAAGTTCAGAACTGTCAATGGTGGAGGTAATGGTGAGGAAGCATTTGACTTTTTGAATAACTTTCACATAAATTTACATATAAAAACCTGGATAATAGATGTACCAGATTTCTTATTTTCTATGTCTACTGAGTGAACACTTAGGTTTTATATTTTATCTGTATTTATCAACCAGTACATGTTCTATACACATGAAATGCTGAGAACGTGGGGTAGACGGAAGAAATTATCCTAAGAATCACAGAATATCAGAGTGCGGAACAGAATCAGGTTTCATGTAGTTTAGGTATTTTCATTTACATTCCCATAAAACTGAGGTTCTGAGATATTAGTGGTTTGAACCAAGTCAATGCTGGAGACAATGGTGGATCAAAACTAGGAGACAAATATTGCAACTCCCAGATTTGTGGCCTTTTGAGATCTTTGTAAAAAGATGCTAAATGTCCCAATCAGAATTTTTGTAACTGCTTTGAAAAGAAAATAATCCCTTTTAAGACTCTTTCCCTGATAAGAAAGTATGTTTAGATATAAATCTGGGACATTACAGGATATACCAAAAGTGTTACAAGTCTTTATTTGGGACTAGCATTCCCTCACTTGTTCAGCAAATCCTTCAGTTCAATCACTCAGTCGTGTCCGACTCTTTGCGACCCCATGAATCACAGCATGCCAGGCCTCCCTGTCCATCACAAACTCCCAGAGTTTATTCAGACTCACGTCCATTGAGTCGGTGATGCCATCCAGCCATCTCATCCTCTGTCATCCCCTTCTCCTCCTGCCCTCCGTCTTTCCCAGCATCAGGGTCTTTTCCAATGAGTCAGCTCTTTGCATGAGGTGGCCAAAGTATTGGAGTTTCAGCATCAACATCAGTCCTTCCAATGAATACCCAGGACTGATCTACTTCAGGATGGACTGGTTGGATCTCCTTGCAGTCCAAGGGACTCTCAAGAGTCTTCTCCAACACCACCGTTCAAAAGCATCAATTTTTCAGCGCTCAGCTTTCTTCACAGTACAACTCTCACATCCAGACATGACCACTGGAAAAAACAGCCTTGACTAGACAGACCGTTGTTGGCAAAGTAATGTATCTGCTTTTTAATATGCTATCTAGGTTGGTCATAACTTTCCTTCCAAGGAGTCAGCGTCCTTTAATTTCATGGCTGCAATCACCATCTGCAGAGATTTTGGATCCCCAAAAGATAAAGTCTAACACTGCTTCCACTGTTTCCCCATCTATTTCCCATGAAGTGATGGGACCAGATGCCATGATCTTAGTTTTCTGGAAGCTGAGCTTTAAGCCGACTTTTTCACTCTCCTCTTTCACTTTCATCAAGAGGCTTTTTAGTTCCTCTTCACTTTCTGCCATAAGGATGGTGTCATCTGCATATCTGAGGTTACTGATATTTCTCCCAGCAATCTTGATTCCAGCTTGTGCTTCCTCCAGCCCAGCATTTCTCATGATGTACTCTGCATATAAGTTCAATAAGTAGGGTGACAATATACAGCCTTGACGTACTCCTTTTCCTATTTGGAACCAGTCTGTTCTTCCATGTCCAGTTCTAACTGTTGCTTCCTGACCTGCATATTCATTTCTCAAGAGGCAGGTCAGGTGGTCTGGTATTCCCATCTCTTTACTGAGCATCTGTTATGGATCTTGGAGAAGGAAATGGCAACCCACTGCAGTATCCTTGCCTGGAGAATCCCATGGACAGAGGAGCCTGGCGGGCTACAGTTCATGGAGTCGCAAAGAGTCAGACACGACTAGAATGACTAACACACACACTATGGATAAAGCACTGTCCTATGAACTATAGGGACAGCAGTGAGCAAAAGTCTTTCCTTAGGTAATTCATATTTTCATTGAGGAGAAAAAAAAACAAGATAATATACAGAACATCAGATGTTAACAGCACTGTTGTTGACAAGAATGAATTGGGAAGACACAGAGAGTTCAGGGGAGGGTTAAAAGGATCCAATCAGGGCAAGCCTCGCAGAGAAAGTAACAGTGTGCAAAGGCTTGAAAGGGGAGAGGAAGTATGAGCCCTTCTACTAACGTGAGCAGTTCTGTGGAGCCATGGAGTTAGGTAGTCCCAGATTTTTATCATTTCGGAAGATCAAGACAGGTGGTTAGTATTTATTACATTAAGGAGGAAATAAGGGTAAACGCCACTTGTCCTTTTCACTGTGTAAGGTGAAAATATTCTCAGGGGCCAAATGATCTTTTCAGATTCCCCTGACATATATAATCTGGTTTGGCAAAGTGGATACATTTCATGAACTGGCTGGTTGAAGATGGTGAAAGGACGCCTTTGCTGAATTCAATCAATGACTAGTTTTCTTTTATGTCAGTTTTTAATCTGTGGATGCGGTATGATTGTTTGGGTTAAGAAATATAAATTGGGATAGTACCTTCTGACAAAAGTGTGATGGATTTATTCACTGTGCCACAGCCAGAAGCATAACCCTTCTGCAGAAATGAGCAGTTTAGCATTTCTAGGTCACAGGACACTGCGAATTCCACCCTCTGAAGATGATACTTCAGACCTCTTTAGTATAAATGCAAATTTTACTAAAGAGTGGCATGTCAGCAGGGTTTGAAATGATTCTTTTCCTTAAAAAGCAAACCTAAGAATTTATCTTTCCTAAACATTCAA
Source organism: Muntiacus reevesi (assembly GCF_963930625.1). Classification (NCBI taxonomy): domain Eukaryota; kingdom Metazoa; phylum Chordata; class Mammalia; order Artiodactyla; family Cervidae; genus Muntiacus; species Muntiacus reevesi. Next base: position 72,807,264 of record NC_089258.1, on the reverse strand, counting down.
TTTTTCTGCTGTTAACCTTTACAACGGCTTGATGTGTGAAAAAAAATTGAGAACCCACTGCAGATACATATGAAAAGAAAACAAAGAGTCTCTTCTTGACCCTTCCCTGGTGGTCCAGTGGTTAAGACTCTGTGCTCTCAAAGCAGGGGGCCTGGGTTCGATCCCTCTTCAGGGAACTGGATCCCATACGCCACAACTAAGAGTATGCATGCTAGAACTAAAGATAGCATAAACCACAACTAAGACCCAGTGCAGCCAAATAGACTTTTTTCAAAAAAAGTCTCTTCTATATATATATATATATATATATATATACACACACACTCATTGGTTTCTGTATGTTACAATGAATTGAAGTATGATACAGTTTACATATATCAAGTTTCCCTATCACTTATTAAATACTCAGCTCTTGAAGATACTGCAGCTGTCTTCGCTACTGAAATGGCACACACAAATCTATTAGAGTTTTCAGGGACCCCTCACGGGCTCTATTCAGAATGGGGACAGGTTAGGCATACGTTCTGAAGTCAAAACAGGGAGTGAAGCTGGGCGATGGGCAGATGGAAATGCTTTTGAGCACCTGAGGTATGAGAGCACTCTTGTTTTTGGAGACACCGGTTTTTGTAAGTTTTTGTAAGTTCTTGTTTTTGTAAGACCCAGTGAGACTTACACTCAGAAACAGTTTTCTTTCAGATAACAATGCAGCGACCCAGCTTTGTAAGCATTTTCTCTACTTACTTAAAGAGAACTTCAGTTTCAAACCCAGAGGCATCTTTTGTAGAGAGAGTGCAGGGTAGCGTGCTCTGACATCAGACAAAGGGATCAAATCTTACCTCTCCTTCTTACTTCCAGGACTTTGACCTCTCTAACCGCTTGTCCTCCTCTCTTTCCCTTTGGGGTTATTGTAAATTTAAGTGACATAACAGATAAAATTTCTTTGAACAGTATTTGGTACAGTGGAAAGGCTCATGCATATTAGGTATCATTACTATGCCTCAGTGGCCTCCTGGAATGAAAAAGTGGAAATTGGAAATACAGGACCAGACTCTAAATTATTGCTTAATACTAATCCTAGTGTGATATAAAGCATGAACTTTATAGACCTGGATTCTAAGGAACTCCAGCTTTCAGTAGATTGTGTGACACCTTTAAGTACACCGTTTGAAGTAAGGGCACCCATGCCTTTCTTAGAGGTGTGACAAAGTGACAAGGATTAAATGCTAATACTCAGTGAGGAATGGCATTCCTCGTATGTACCTTATGGATGTTTAATGTCATAGCAGACTTTTATTGAATATAGTTATGATATCAAGAGTCAATTCATATCCTTATTTCATATCAAGATCTGTAAAATATTTGTAAGGCATAAAAAATACATGGGATTTGTTAGCAGCAAAGACCCTGGAAATATCTAGTTCAATCTTTTTATTTTACAAGCAAATGAACTGAAACTAAGAAAAGGCAGGTGGGCTGTTTTTTGAAGTCATAGTTAGTTTGTAGAAGATGTAAGACCACGTGTCTATGACTACATATCAGAGCCATTACAGGTTTATCTCAGCTAAATTCCTAGCAAGCTTTATTGCAGTTGCCTATCATTAAATCTGGGCTTCCCTGATGGCTCAATGATAAAGAATCTGCCTACAATGCAGGGGACCCAGGTTTGATCCCTGGGTCTGGAAGTTCCCCTAGATAAAGGAACAGCAATCAGCTCCAGTACTCCTGCCTGGAGAATCCCATGAACAGAGGAGCCTGGCGGGCTACAATTTTGGGGTTGCAAAGAGGTGGACATGACTGAGTGACTAAGCACACACATCACTGAATCTAGATAGGGAAGATCTTGTACTTTAAATTGCAAACATTTTCACACCACTTCATTTCTTCACCTCCAGTGGCTATAGATTTATAGATTTAAGAATGTTAGATTTGCTTTGGGACAAAGATATTTTTTTGTTTTCAGGCAAACACTTTAGTGATACATCTCCAGGTGTCCCTTGCTGGGTTAGGTTGAGGATAGAGTGAAGGAGGGGCTTCCTGGGTGGTGCTAGTGGTAAAGAACCTGCCTACCAATGCAGGAGATGTAAGAGTCACAGGTTCAATCTCTGGGTCGGGAAGACCCCCTGGAGGAGGTCATGGCAACCCACTCCAGTACTCTTGCCTGGAAATCCCATGGACAGAGAAGCTTGGCAGGCTATGGTCAATGGGGTCACAAAGGGTCAGACACAACTGAAGTGACTTAGCATGCACGCATGGAGTAAAGGAGACATTCAAAAGGACATGACAGATTGAGAGCACTTGGAAAATGAAATACTGACTAGTGTCCATTTTCCCTGTGGCAGGGGAATCGAGGATCAATGTCTCACTCATTATAAGGCAAACATCATGAGATTTTAAACATATCTTAGAGTTAAGTATAATCATCACTCTACTTCCAAAGCCAAGAAGACAGAATGGGTTATAAATTGCAGCCTGAGGAATTTGCATTGAGTACATGGATCCTGGCACTGAAATAGTCATGAGATGTAATAATATATCCAGTCCATCCACTGGCTATATAGTTTCTATGGCATCTGCTTGATTATTTAAATAATGTTTGCCTCTGATACTAGTAACTTCTCAGTTCAATAAACTCAGTGAAAGAAAAAAAGAGACAAGATTAGTTTGCTTAACAATTCCCACCACGCCTCCTCCCCAGAGAACTTATTTAAAATTTCTCACTCAGTAGACATTGGTATATTTTCATCAAAATAGTTTTTGAATGGGAATCAAAATTCCTGGTGTGAATGTTAGTTTGCACTCTATGGTTTGGGAATCTATATATCTTGAAGGTTCTTTAGTGAACCTAAAGAACCTTCAAGATTTATTTGCCGCATATATATATTCATGTATTTGAACCAGTGGATATTATACATCATGGTCAATATTCAAAATACTGGTATATTTTTCCTATACTCTCAGTTTAACAATATAGAGATAAGCCAAGCATACCACAGTCATATTACTGAGAAAAACTGTCTTATACATTCACTTAACAAAAATTTTTTGAATGCTTACTGTGTGTCAAGCACTGTGTAATGTCGTGTATGAAGTGACAGGTATATTTACAAAAGTATTTTTTATCAAAAGAGGGAGGAATGAAAGAATTACTTAGCCATTCAATTTTTATGAAATATGTAAACAAATATTCTCTGTGTATTGGTTTTCCTCTGTCCTGCTTCAAGATAGGAAAAGAAATTGGACAAAGCTCTAAAGTTACTTCCAGGGTTCATGTCCTTGGTTCATTTTGGTCCTGATTATTACCTGACATGAGGTTAATCAAGCTTCTTTTCAGATGAGTAGATAGGCTAGATACCAGGAATAAACTTCTCATCAGAAAAATTTATCAAGTCATAGAATCATTGTTTGTGGAATACATTTGAAGTGCCATTTCTGGAGTCCTTTAAAAAGAAAAATGGACAAGATGATGTTGCCTTATTGCAAATAACTTAGGCTTTGACTTTGTCTGCTTCTTTGTTCTGTAAAGAGCCTAGTGCATTTTGGGGGGCTTAATAAATGTTGAATTATAAGTTAACATTCTTACATAGCCTCTGGGGATGGACTCTCCATCTTAATAAGACTTTTCCAACTCTCATTTTCATGATTTGCTGCCGTGCAGGTAACAGTCATGAATTCAACGAGATCTATAAATGCAAAGTATTTTGTCGTCTCAATATGTCAAAGATAAGATTTCATTGACAGTAGCACTAGAATGAACACTATTGAGTACTTCTAAAATGTGGATCGAAGGACGATCTATAGAATTTCATATAGGGTGAGTATCATATAAAGTGCTAACCCAGGTTAATTTTCAGCTGAGATTGATTGGGAAATAAGATGAAACAGAAATGAGAAAAAAGATCATTATCCTCCCAAATGAAAGGTACTGGAGGATTTATGGTGACACAAAAGCAGAAAATACCAGGACCAGTGAGTTAGGTAAAAGTTCAGTATATATCAAACTGGTCATTTTGGTACTAATATATTTCTGAAAATAATCCTGCTTTAGACAACATATGAAAGAGCATAGTGCGTGTATATGGTGGTGAGACGTGAGGTACGTGTGTGGGGGGGGCAGTGAGGATTCAGAGAAATTGAAGTAGAGGTGAGGTTTATGCATCTTTTGGATTAATGCAGTCATAATGTAACTGATGCAAAGAAAGAGTAGGCCATAAGTTGTTTCAAGAGAATCAGGGCGCAATAGAGGTCCTGGGCAGACTCTCTGAATAATAGTTTCAGAGCATCTGCTATGCAATATGGTTAAAACCTTTTGAAGCCCCCTTGTATGACTCACTTGTCACTTGGCTTGAGGAAGAGATGACAGATCTGCCAGGAATATTCAGGAAGACTTTTTTTTTCCCCCCCCCAGGGAGAGGAAGAAGCCAGCTGTTCTTGTTGTATTGATATTTTAACAAATGCAGGGATCACAGTCTTCAGAATGTGCCTGGGATTTTAATATTTCATATATAATATGTTGAGGGAAAATACTGCCCAAGCACCTAGGAAGGTGCTCTGAAGAGACAAGATGAAATCTGGCAGATGGATTTAATCAGCACAAAAGTTATTTCAAAGAAATATCTCGTTTCGATATTGTATATTGATGAATATATGTGGCATCTAAAAAATGGCACAGACAAACCTATTTCCAAGTCAGGAATAGAGATGCAGACATAGAGGAGGATATGTGGATGGGGGCAGGGGAGGGAGTGACAAATTGGGAGATTGAGATTGAGCTAAATACACCACCAGGGGTAAAATAGCCAGTTGGTGGCAAGCTGCCGAATCACACAGGGAGTTCAGCTCTGTGCGGTGTGATGACCTAGAGGGGTGAGATCCCGGGGTGGACGAGAGGTCCCAGAGGGGGCGGATGGAGGTATACACGTAGCTGACTTGCTCTGTTGTACAGCAGAAACTAACAAAACATTGTCAAGCAATTATATCCCAATAAAAGGAGAAATACATTACTTTATTTCCTGTAATATCCTTCATTGTCTTTTCTTCAAGTTGCCCTTCATCTCATGAAATTAATTCAGAAACCTGACATTCCTTCTCAAGCTGTGAAAGAATAAGATTGCTAAGGCCCCCCTTGTAAGAAAATGCAGGGTTTGGAGGAGCGGCGATTGTACCTCGGCCACTCTCCTTCAATCCACCCGCACCCCACATGCACAACCACCTGTCCGCGCCCGCCCCGCCCCCGGCCTACATGCACACAAGCGCTTCCCTGCTGGCTCAGATGGCAGAGAATCCCTGGGTCAGGAAGATGCCCTGGGGAAGGGAATGGCAAACCACTCCAGTATTCTTGCCTGGAGAATTCCACGGACAGAGGAGCCTGGCAGGTTAGAGTCCATGGGGTCACAAAGAGCCAGACACAACTGAGCAACTAACACTTACTGGACCTAACTGAAGACATCATCCAAAAAGTGAACAATGAGGCTTATTTCAACTAATCATGCTGGATCCATGGACTCATTCTATTCTAGTTAACAGTTAATTATCACAGCCACCATTAACTCTGACTTTCCAACACTTAAAATCCCTTGATTTCTTTTTCTATCCAATGAATAAATCAATTTCTTCATTGTTGTACGTCCCCTTGTTGGCAGGTTCATAGACTCTGATTTGTAACTTAAAAAAAAAAAAGATGTATTTGCTTTCCTTTCCTTCTTTGGGAACTGGATAAAGCAAGGTTTGTCAGATTCTAGGGCTCTCCTGGTGGCTCAGCTGGTAAAGAATCTGTCTGCAATGTGAGAGACCTGGGTTCCACAGCACACACACACACACACACACACACACACACACACACGCACAGACAAACACACACCATCACTTCTACAAGTGAGCCATTTACATGCAAAGGTGCCCAAAGACCCATGGGGTTGCCTTAGACCTCATCTAAGCACTGCTTTTTTAGCACCTCTATTTTCCAATCAATTCAAGGAGACATTTTCTAAAAATGATGCATGTTTATATCATTAATTCCCCTTACTGGATCACAGCCTTGTCATGGCAAAGGGGCTTGCATAACTCAGCGCGTCTATGAGCCATGCCATGCAGGCCACCCAAGACGGACTGGTCAAGGTGGAGAGTTCTGACAAAATGTGACCCACTGGAGAAGGCAATGGCAAACCACTCCAATATTCTTGCCTTGAGAATCCCAGGAATGGAATGAATACGCAGAAAGATATGACACTGGAAGATGAGCCCCCAGGTTGAAAGGTGTTCAATATGCTACTGGGGAAGAGCAGAGGGCAAATACTAATAGCTTCATAAAGAAGGAAGCAGATGGGCCTAAGCAGAAACGATGCTTATTTGTGGATGTGTCTGGCAGTGAAAGTCAAGTTCGATGCTGTAAAAAACAGTATCACATAGGAATCTGGAATGGTAGGTCCGTGAATCAAGGGGTTCCCTGGAAGGAAACCTATAATGACTTAGTATTAGTTGCTGAGCCGTGTCCGACTCTTTGTGACCCCACGGACTGTAGCCAGGCTTCTCTGCCCATGGAATTCTCCAGGCAACAATACTGGAGTGGGTGGCTATTTCCTTCTCCAGGCGACCTTCCCAACTCAGGGATCAAACTCGGGTCTCCTGCATTGCAGGCAGATTCTTTACTGTTTGAGCCACTGGGAAAGTCCATGACAAGCCCAGACAGCATATTAAAAAGCAAAGATCATTTTGCTGACAAAGGTCTGTATAGTCAAAGTCATGGTTTTTCTAGTAGTCATGTACAGAGGTGAGTGCTGAACCATAAAAATGGCTAAACACCAGAGAACTGATGCTTTCAAATTGTGGTGCTGAAGAAGACTCTTGAGAGTCCTTTGGACAGCAGGAGATGAAACCAGAAAATCCTAAAGGAAATCAACCCTGAATATTTACTGGAAGGACTGATGCTGACGCTGAGGCTCCAATGCTTTGGCCACCTGATGCAAAGAGCTGACTCATTAGAAAAGACTCTGATGCTGGTAAAATTGAAGGCAAAGGAGAAGAGGGCAGCAGAGGATGAGATGGTTAGATAGCAAGTCTCAATGGACATCAATCTGAGCAAACTCCAGGAGACAGTGAAGGATAGTGGAGCCTGCATGCTGCTGTCCATGGAATTGCCATGAGTCAGACACAACTGATCGACTCAACAAAAACAACAAATATCACCAATTTCCTTAAAAAACTTGGTGTCTACTCAATGTCTTTAGTCACTGTGATATGGGTGTAAAATTCAGCCTTTTACTAGCCTTTTACCAGCCTTTCTTCTTCACTCTGCACTACCCTCCATGAACTTTATGACTGGTTTCATGAGTTGGTTTGTCATTCCTGAATATGCCAGATTTTCCCGTCAATTCTTGTCCTGGGATTGCTGCATTCTATGCACAGAAAGTTCCCCTACCTCTTTTCTCTGTCAGATTTAATCCCAGTCATCTGCTCTTCATGGCTTAGTTCAATAGTCATCTCTTCTGGGAAGTTTCCCTGAAAAGTAGACTGAATGGTTCCCTTCTGATTCCTCGGGACCTAGCATAGCTCTTGCTTATGGAAGATATTTGTTGAGTAGTTATTGACTGAGCATGGTTCCCCCCGCCCCCCCGCCCTGCCCCACAAATGAGCTTATATTTGGGAGTCTCTGTTACTTTTCAGGTTTACCCCTTTTAACATTTATTCTCCCATATGAGTACCAGACATGCAGTTTAAAAACAGCCTGGTTTTGCATCTCTATGGTCAATTCCAAAACTCATTAATTCATGTATAACATGTATTATATGGCTTACAAGGCTCATACTCCTAAGATGTTAAATGATCCCTTTCATCCTGGAACCAAATTCCCCACTATTCACCTGTTATTACTTTCTTCTTTTCATACATCTCAAATGCTAACTATCTTGTCTCTAATCTAAGATCTGTTCCCCTTTATTCTCTAGAGGCAATTCATTTGTTCATTAAAGGGGGATTCTTCACTAAAAGCCAACTACAGTACTAAATGCTAGGGATATAGCAGGTTTCTGACTTCTTTAAGTTCAGAGTCTAGGTAAGGGATAGAAAAGCTAAAGAGACAATGGCAATACAATGGGATAAATGTTCGTTTACAAAGAGGATGGCTATGGGAGCACATGTGTAGGAAATTCAGTGAGGCTTGTGGAAATAGTACGTACTTCTTGTAGGAAGCAAAGTGTACATTGAGAGTGGAAGACTAAATCATGGTTAGTTAAGTAAAGAACTGGAAAAAAAAACCATTATAGCCAAAGGCAAGAGTAACACATGAGAAGGCCATAGAACAAAGAACATATGTAATTCACTTTCTGACAAAACACAAAGAGATAAGGCTTTAGAGCTAAGCTGGAGTAATCATCTACACTATCTTATCCTCCATATTAAAGGAGTTTCAATACATCAAAGAAAAAAATGAGAATCAATTAAAAAGTGTTAAAGCATAGATCTAATTAATTGTGTGTTTTAGAAAGATCAATGTGCCTGAAGTATGGAAAATGAGTAGAAGGCACAACTAAATGCTGGGAGACCAGCTAGGCAGTCACGTGGGCCATTTCAATGGCAGGTGAGGGTGGGTAAAATGTAGAACTTGAAGCAGAGAAGAAAAGTAACAGAAAGATATGAGAAATACTTAGGGGTCAACAAGATGCCCCCTGATTGATTGTATATGAGAGAGGAGAAAAGGGAAGGGGAAGCTGAAGGTTCTGGAATCAATGATGATGATCCTGTTACAAGCGTGGGCAACTATGAGAGGGTGGAAGTGGTGAAGACACTAAAAAATGTAAAACTAGGTTATAGGAAAGATGACAAAATAGACTTTGGAGATTTTGAAATTGAGGTGCCTATGGGCAGTAGAGATGAAGACCTGTGAGCTACCACTCAGGATAGCAAGAAACATTTAAGAGGCATTAGCACCATAACTGAAATCATAGAAGGAGATTATCTCACTGAAAAAGACAGAACACGGAGACAAGCGGCAGGAACAAGAAGACTCAGTTCAGTTCAGTTCAGTTCAGTTGCTCAGTTGTGTCTGCCTCTTTGCGACTCCATGAACCACAGTACACCAGGCCTCCCTGTCCATCACCAACTCCCGGAGTTTATCCAAACTCATGTCCATTGAGTCAGTGATGCCATGCCATCCAGCCATCTCATCCTCTGTCGTCCCCTTCTCCTCCTGCCCCCAGTCCCTCCCAGCATCAGAATCCTTTCCAATGAGTCAGCTCTTTGCATGAGGTGGCCAAAGTATTGGAGTTTCAGTTTCAGCATCAGTCCTTCCAATGAACACCCAGGACTGATTTCCTTTAGGATGGACTGGTTGGATCTACTTGCAGTCCAAGGGACTCTCAAGAGTCTTCTCCAACACCACAGTTCAAAAGCATCAATTCTTCTGCATTCAGCTTTCTTCATAGTCAAACTCTCACATCCATACACAACCACTGGAAAAACCATAGCCTTGACTAGACAGACCTTTGTTGTCAAAGTAATGTATCTGCTTTTTAATATGCTATCTAGGTTGGTCATAACTTTCCTTCCAAGGAGTAAGCATCTTTTAATTTCATGGCTGCAATCACCATCTGCAGTGATTTTGGAGCCCAAAAAAATAAAGTCTGACACTGCTTCCACTGTTTCCCCATCTATTTCCCATGAAGTGATGGGACCAGATGCCATGATCTTAGTTTTCTGAATGCTGAGCTTTAAGACAACTTTTTCACTCTCCTCTTTCACTTTCATCAAGAGGCTTTTTAGTTCCTCTTCAGTTTCTGCCATAAGGGTGGTGTCACCTGCATATCTGAGGTTATTGATATTTCTCCTGGCAATCCTGATTCCAGCTTGTGCTTCTTCCAGCCCAGCGTTTTTCATGATGTACTCTGCATATAAGTTAAAGAAGCAGGGTGACAATATACAGCCTTGATGTACTCCTTTTCCTGTTTGGAACCAGCCTGTTCGTCCATGTCCAGTTCTAACTGTTGCTTCCTGACCTGCATATAGGTTTCTCAAGAGGCTAGGACAACACTGATGGGATGGGAGAAAAACAAGGAATCGTCAAAGAAGGTGAGCGAAGGGCAGAAGGAAAACCAGAAGCATTTGAGACCATAGCATCTAATGGGTCAGCACGGTTTCAAGAAGGAAGTGGTATCAAATGCTGCTGAGATATCAAGAGAGATGCATGTATGCATGTTCAGTCATGTCTGACTCTTTGCAACCCTATAGACTGTAGCCCTCAGGATCCTCTGTCCATGGGATTTTCCAGGCAAGAATACTGGAGTGGGTTGCCTTTCTTCCTCCAAGAGATCTTCCTGATCCAGGGACTGAACTCATGTCTCCTGCATTGCAGGTGGATTCTTTACCACTGAGCCATTGGGAAAGACCATCAAGACAGAAAGGACTGAAAAATGTTCGCTTCATTTAATTATAAGGAGGGCTTTGGTTTTAGTGGGCTTTCCTAGGTGGCTCAGGTAACGAATCCACCTGCCAATGCAAGAGACACGGAAGATGCAGGTTCAATTTCTGGGTCAGGAGGATCCCCTGGAAGAGGAAATGGCAACCCACACCAGTATTCTTACCTGGGAAATCCCAGGGACAGAGGATTCTGGTGGGCTGCAGTCCATGGGGTTGCAAAGAATCAGACACAATTGAGCACTGAGCACATTGGCTTTAGTGGAGTGATGAGGATGGAAGTCAGGTGAGACTGGGTTAACTTGTGAACGGAGGAAGAGGAAGTGAAGACAGTGAGGAGCAAATCTTTTTTTTTTTTTTCCCCTTTTTCTTTTTCTGAATGTGGCTGTGAAGAAAAAGATAGAAAGCAGTTGTTGGCTTTCATGAGTTTTCTGGTTCAGGGACCCATCCAAGTTTCGACCACTGTAATTCTTTCCCCTGAACATTCTTCCCATTTTTGTAGCTATTTAAATCAATAGATTAAAAAAAAAAAAAAAAACCACCAGTGCATCCAGTCTAAGGAGGATGGAGGTTAAGAAGGACTGGAGGAAGGATTGGAGGAAGGAGGAAGTCTAAGGAAGGATTGGAGGAAGGAGGAAGTCTAAGGAAGGATTGGAGGTTTCCACGTAAAGCCCTAAAGACACTATTTCAAAAGTGTTCAAGTGTCTTTTTAGTAATACAACTGTTTTCTTAGAAATCTCATGAATAATTCTAGTATATTAAAAATAGATTAACTCCGAGCTGCTCTGATTTAAGTGAGTATGGAGAGCCTGGAGCCCTACACTCAGTTCCCTCACCTGGTTTTCCAAGGCAGCCCCTCTTGGGCATTTCTAAAGAATCCTACCAATCCAGAGAACTCACGTTTAGAATCACTCCCTCATTCAGAGGTTACTTGGACTGAAGGAGACTGCACGTAAGTCTCTTTGTTCTGAAGTTTTTCTCACATGCTTCTCTTGGACGGTTACTGAGAAATGTCACTGCTGTCAACACATCTCTTGGGACAGAACTAAATACCAGATTCTGAAGTTAACAAAGACCACAGCAAAATACGAATTCAGCCAAACACCATTTAAATGGCACCTTGGAATAAAGAATAATATCTTGAGAAGCAGTTCCTTTTCTTCCCATATTTCTCTGCTCTGTTCTGTCTCTCCTGGTTGTGACTCTGTAGGAACTTGCAAAGCCGGGGCAGGAAGTGGGAGAATGAGGAAGCCCAGGGACCTGCCGAGCCCTGTGCGGATGGCTCCGTACACTGCCTCCCAGCTTCTCCAAGGATGCCCAAGTGTGTTAGCAGATGAAATCTGAATAGTGTCCTGAACTGTTCTGATAAAAGTATAAGCTATGTGAAGTCTTATAGAAATGACAGCCGCATAAACAATACAAAATAACAGATATTTGTGTGGCACAGAATGTATGAAAGAGCTTCCCAAAGTGGATGGGGTATTCAGGACCTCTTTCTGTGTGTAACTGCTGGCTGGCAGCAGAAAAAAATCAATCTACTGATCAATCTACTGGGTGAATGAATGCAGCCCTGAATACACAGACAGGGAGTAAAAAACCACCTTGTACTAGAATAATAGCATACATGATGTCCTTAAATAGCTTATACCCTTCCTGGCAAACACAGAAAAGCCCAGAAAGAAAAAGAGAAAAATACATCACATGACCCTGTAGCAACTCTTCAGTTGAAGATAGGGCTTCCCAGGGGCGCTAGCGTTAAAGAACCCACCTGCCAAAGCAGGTAGACATAAGAGACGTGGGTTCCATCCCTGGGTTGGGAAGATCCCCTGGAGGAGGGCATGGCAAGCCACTTTGGTATTCTTGCCTGGAGAATCCCAAGGACAGAGGAGACTGCTGGGCTACAGTCCATGGGGTTGCACGGAGTCGGACACGCCTGAACCAACTCAGTATGCAGCTGAAAATGTTGCTATCTTCATCTTACAGAGGAGAAAACTGAGGTACAAAGAAATTGAGCGGCATGTCCCAAGTCACAGAGCTGTAAAAGGAGAAGCTAGGATTTTTCCCACATAATTTTCAAAATGGTTTCATTATGACAGTAGGTTTCAAAACCAACTTTCTTCAAAAATGTGACCAAGTATTTATCATGAGAGGAACACAGGGCTGCCTTTCCTTACACTTAATCTTCACAGTAAGCTCTATAACTAGTACTTTTGAGGGCTCCCTTGTATTTGTTGATCAAAATTTGGGTCACCTTAAGTGTTCCATTTTTTATCATGGAATTTCTTCTAGTGAGCAGAAAGACTAAGGGGACAGCCCCAAGGAGCTAGTAAGAAGAGCGTCCTTAGGGACGTCACTGGTGGTCCAGTGGTTATGACATTGCCTTCCAGTGCTAAGGGTGCAGGTTTGATTCCTGGTCGGGGAGCTAAGATTCCACATGCCTCCCAGCCAAAAAAGCCCAAAGCATAAAACAGAAACAGTATTTTAAGAAATTCAATAAAGACTTAAAAAACGGTCCACATCCCCCTAAAAAAGTATTTAAAAGAAAAAAAACAAAGACTGCTGTCAACACATCCAACTTAAAGCGCAAAATTCCAAAGTCATTGCCTGTTTCTACCGTTAGAACATTTAAAAATCCTTGACTTTTCAGCTTTTGCCCCTTTTGGAAATGCAAAGGTCCTTCAGTGAATTCAGCTAATTCATCTTTTGTTTAGATATCAGTAATCTGTAACCTTTCCTTGGGAACCATAGCAGAATTATCCATGACCCAGAACGATGCTTCCATCCCTTGTAGAGGTGACAGATGGGAGGTTTGGAAGGGAGCTGCCCTGTCACTAACTGAAAAACAAAATACAACTGAGATTCACACGTGAGCCACCCATTAAAACACCCGACCTTGTTACCAGGGCAAATTTAGGGTCACCTCCCTACTTTTCCACATATTTCCCCTCAGCTCCTTTTTGATTACTCCTCTGAAAAAGCCTTCTCAATAACCATTTTATCTGGATTTTGTTAGGGTAAAAGTGTTGGCAGTGAGCTTCACATGAACTAAATGTCTCAGGAATGCTTCTGGTCCTCAGTGATCTCTTGAGAGAAGATTTATGTTACTGCCTCAGCGGCTCTAACTGCTGTCCAAGATTCTGATACACACTCCCCGGAAAGTTAGGAATATCAAAGAAAACACCTCAGGAAATTCTGCCCTAATGGCCAGTCAGCTGAGATTAACTGTTTTCATCTAAGTTTCCTCTCTTGCAGTATATTTCTATTTTGTATTTCACTTGAGCTGTGATTGAGACAAGCTGTCCTAACAAGGAGGACCTCTTTCAAGTGACTCTCGGCAGCAGTGATTTGGTAACATCTGGAAACATTTTTAGTTGCCAAAAATGGAGATGAGAGGGACCCGCAGGGGTACTACTGGGATACTGCTAAAGGTTCCAAGAGGCACAAGACAGAGTTCCACAACAAGGTGTTATGCAGGCAAAAATGCTAATTTTGCTAGGGTTGAGAAACTTCGCTTTAAATAAATCTTCAGAAAATGGGACATTACTGTTCTTTTTCTACTACAGTAAGGCAGCTGGGTTCTAATGTCAGACCAAAAAAAAAAAAAAAAAAAAAAAACTTCTAAATAAAGGAGAATTGTAGTTAAAAGCTGAAGCTTTAAGCCAGACAGACATGGATTCCACTCCCAGATCTGCTACCTAGCTGTGTGATCTTAAATAAGTTATGCAACCTCGCTATGAGGCAGTCTTCTCAGGTGTAAAATTAGCAGTGGTATCACTTCATTGGATTACTATGAAGAACCTGTAAACGCACACAGAATGCTTTGGCACAGGTGCTACTAAACACAAGCATGTGTTAGCTATTTAAAATGATGACTGTTACTCTCCAGTGGGAGTTTTATCAACTCTCACTTCAATACACTCAGACCAGACAGAACTAACTCTTGGCATAAAAGAAACCCAGAAGTATAAACTTAAGGATACCCTTCAGTCTATTTTCTAGTATTAATTATTGCTGCCATAAGCTCCTTCTTTTGGAAAAAATAAAAGAATATGAGGATGAAAGGGGAATGATCAACATGACTAGTTGCAAATATTTATTTACTCATTCATTCATCACATCTGATTAGGCTTGTGGCAGAAGGAAAATCTGGATGAGCAGACTGGAGATGAAGGTGAAACAAAGAAAGCTAAGACCTTATATCAAATAAAAAACTCATGGGACTGATTTAGAATGGAAGAACTAAGGCATGGACACAGAGGAGCTTGACATAAAGCAGAAGATGATAAAGTGCTAGGGAGACAAGACCAAAGTGCAGAGAGCTTTACGGCAGTTCCAAGGAGAAGAGACTACCTCTAGGTGGAGAAAATTTTGGCTATCAATTTCTTGAATAGCAAACACCCTTTATTCTCTATTAATCCTTCTCTTTCACCAAGCTTAAAGGAATTTTAAAAATTCTAAACCGAGTGATTAATTAAAATGATTTCTGGTATCCTCCCTCTTTCTTTCAGCTTTGGTGGTCATTAATCATCACAATTCCTTGCTTTTAATAGCATTAACTTTGTATGTGACTATATTATTTTGGTTGTCTCTTAGAAACTCAATTGTGTCAGCATACAACAATGCTGACAATAGGTTCAGAAATGTAAATTAACCTTGACTCACCCCATCTCTGAAAGAGAGCTTCCGAGTCTTTCAGAAGAATGCTTCCCATCATTGAATGTGAAGTCTGTCTGGATTTTTCAGTGTTTTCAACAGGAGGCCAGATTATTTGGGCCAAGAGAAACATGTATTTGAGTAATAGTGGACCATTTTCCTACTTAAATAGGCTTTAAGAGCCTCAGACCAAAGGGCAAAAACATCCATCAGGGAATACCACAAGGGTCTTGAATTCACTAACATAATTTATGTTGAAAAATATCACACATTTTAAGCCCCCTTTCAAAATAAAGTATTAAGTTTCTTGTTCAAGATTCCCTCAAATTCTTATGAAAATTTGGAGAAAGACGAAAAGACACAGTTTTGATCAATCCCTAGTCAGGGAACTAGATTCCAGATGACACAGCTAAGAGTTTGTGTGCTGCAACTAAAGATCTTATGCTGCAACTAAGACCCAGTAAAGCCAAGTAAGTAAATAGAATAGTAAAAAAGAAAAGAAAAAGGACTTCCCTGGTGGTCCAGTGGATAAGAGTCCATGCTCCCAATGCAGGAGGCCCAGGTTTGATTCTTGATCAGGGAACTAGATCATGCATACTGCAACTAAGACCTACCGCAGCCAAATAAATACATAAAATATTCTTTTAAAAGACATAACATAGGCTTCCCAGGTGGAGCTAGTGGTAAAGAACCCACCTGCCAATGCACAGATACCAAATCAACGACTGTGACAGTACACATTTTCCCAACATTTGGAAGGTCTATGGTGACATAAAGAGACTTAACCATTGATGATAAAGGCTGATACACACATGAATGAGAAAGAATATTTTTTCTTGAAGAACTTTAAGGCAGCACTTTGTTCCCCCTGTGTTGTTTGAATAAGAGCCCCAAGATCTGTAACAACAGAAAACTTTCAGGCTACCTCATACAGGATGTTTGTTTTAAAGTAGAAAGGTAGGAAGTAGAAGGGGCCGCTGGTATAACACTGAGTTTGAGGAGTTACAATTCCAACAATGAATTGTGGGGTGGACAGATAGGCGGAGCCTTGGTGCAGGCTGGGGACAACACCTACTCATGTAGCCCCAATCTGCTCATGTATTTCATCTCTTCTGCACGGTAAAGAGAGTGAAGCCAGAGGACGGTGGCTCTGATCAGTCCTGTTGTGCCTGTGGAGAGGATATATTGGAGTCATAAGATAGAGGCTAGCTTGGTGGTGGTGATGGTGTTTAGTCACAAAGTTGTGTCTGACTCTGCGACCCCATGGACTGTGGCCCACCAGGCTCCTCTGTCCATGGAATTCTCCAGGCAAGAACACTGGAGTGGGTTGCCATTTCCTTCTCCAGGGGATCCTCCCGGTCCAGGGATCAAGCCCAGTTTTTCTGCATTGCAGGTGAACTCTTTACTGTTGAGCCTCCGGGGAAGCCCATATAAGCTAGTAGCTGGGCATTTTAATTTGTCTTCCCCTGAAAAGGGAGTTCCAGTCATATTCAAGGGTACATGTGCTAGATGTTGTGTTTAATATGTCCATTCATTATCTGCATGCCATAAAATGAATTGCAGACTTTTGGGTCAGTTGAGAAAAGCTGACTTCTTCCCTTCACACACAAAGGACCTTTCTCCCAAGTGAATTCCTCATAACCAGGGAAATGGGCCAGGAAACCACATCTAAGATTAAAGATCAGCAACAGTGACTCGATCTCACTGTCAAATCTCAGTCCAGACCTGGACAGCCCTGGTGTGAAGTCCAGGGCTCCGTGGACACAAAGCCTTTCCTCCAGTTTGACTGTGGCAGCAACAAGGTCAGACCTTTGGGTTTCCTGGAGGCAAATGACACCAAAGCATGGGCTGAATTGAGCCAAATGCTGGGAGAAGCAGGAAGAAAGCTCAGGATGGTCCTGCCTGTCATCAAACTGGACAAAAAGGAGAGGAGGGGTCCTCCCCCCCTGTAGGTCAGGCTGTGTTGTCAGTGTGAAGCCAAGCAATGCTCTGGTGCATCCTTGCACTTCAGCCTCATTGGACGGACAGCCCTCCTCCTTGACACCATGAGCATAACCTGGACAGTCATCGATCCTGGAGCCACAGGGATCAAGGAGGAGTGGGAGAACAACCAGAAACTGGCAGAGTATTTCAGGAAGATCTCAACGGGAGACTGCAGTTATTGGCTTAGGGAATTCCTGGAACACTGGGAGAACATGCTGCTACCAGAGTCCACAGAACCACTAATAATGGCCCCAGACATTGGCCAGTCTGCATCCATCCGATTGGTTACTTGCATTATCCTATTGATCATCACCCAGTTAGGTCTAATTGCGTCATCGTCATGACTCTTATGAAGAAATCAGGGACCACAGCATCTGTTGCATCATCTGGATGTTTCTCCCTGGACTATGAGAAGGTACAACGTTAAACCAACTCTGGGTGGCAAAAACTGACCCTTGATGACAATCTGGCTGTTGATCTAATATACTACCTTCTACTTAGAGTGGGATTTAACAAGAAGCTAAAGAAGCTCATGCTTAAGAATTCCTTCACTTTCCACAACTGTTAATGGACCCTTAAAATGTATTGACTTGGTCATTTTGAGGATTTGCGAAAGTCAAATATTTGCTCACAATCAGTTAAGACTTCCAGTTCTATTCTTTCCATCAGACTTCCCTTCATGTAGGGTGGAATTGGGGTGAGGGGTGGGGGTTGGCATTTAAAAAATTCTATTAAAAAGATAATGCATTAGGGATATACTTATGTGATTTAATGAGACATAATTTATGTGTTCACACTCACTTGCATGTATAGTTAAGTTACCACATGCTTTTATGGGCTGAATGTGTTCTTAATTCATGTAATAAAATCCTCACCTCCAAGCAAAAAATCAAAAACAAAAAAGCAAAAAAAAAGTGACCTTTCTTCTGATAAAGGCAGTTCTCCTTTATCACTGCTTTAAGTCTCCTCCACTTCTGTATCTCCTTGTTTCTTGTTCATTGGGATGTTTCTCAGCCCAGCCGGGAGAATACTACCCATTCTTTCCTTCCTTCCTTAATTGGGCTATTTTTCCCTCTAGTTGAGAAGCCGGCTGCCAATAGTGAACTTAGCATTTCCTCTGTTGTAAGACAGGAACAGTAGTAGGGCTGTGTTTACAACAATTGGACTGGTCAGAGGACAATTTTGAGCACTGCCGGTGATGATGCAGGCAAAGTACTTACTGCAGTGCCCCCCCCACACACACACACACACAAACACCTCATAACCAGAAAACCGAGAAACTTCTATGACCCAAACAGTCTAATTTGGGACCAGGTCACACACATGGCCCTGCCAAAAGAGGCCTGGCTCACATCTAGTGAGAAAGGGAGAAGTCCAGATGCAAGGACAATGTGGCAGCAGGTGGGGGTCACTGCCTGGACCACTGCTTACAGGCGTTACGTTCCACTTGACTGTGTCCCTCTTGTTCAGCTATCAACCATCCTGTTCTTGCAGTAGAGGAAACTGGGCTCGCTACTCTCATTCCGAAATGAAAGCAGAAGGGACTTCCCTGGGAGTCCAGTGGCTAAGACTCCATGCTCCACTGGGGGCCTGGTTCAGCCCCTGATGCAGGAACTAGATCATACATGCCACAGCTGAGACCTGACACAGACAAATAAATAAAAAAGAAAAAAGGAAACCACGGTAGAAACTATAGCCCACATGAGCCACAAGAATATTAGCTACCCGATCACTGGGAATTTGGAATTGATTCTGTAGCAATCTGAAAATTGGTGAACCAGCTGAACAGGGTCTTCCTTGACCCTCAAATGACCTTCTAATTGAGAGAATTTCTCTATCTGCTGCTGTGGAAGATGTTGCTTTGGTACGTAAATGTGTAATCTCTGTCTTATCCTATTACTAGAGAGCTGTATCAGGGCAATACTACCTGCTCTAAACCTCAGTAGTTTAACACATAGAAGGTCATTTCTCTTTCATTTTGGGTTCAAAACAGGTGTTCTTAGTTGGTGGGTAACTGCCTTCCCGGTTGCTACTGAGAAACCCAGGCTCCTTCCATCTTGAGCAAGTGGCTTCCGTGCGTGTCTGCATCAATCCAGAGGATGGGGAAAGAGCAGAGAGTCTTTGACAGACCAGGCGTCAGACAGCAGACACTACTTCTGCTCAAGCTTCCTTTGATAGAACGTAGCCACATGCCCACACCTAACAAGGTCCCACATGCTGCAAAGCAATGAAGCCCCTGCTCGCCAGAACTAGAGATAACCTGAGCACAGCAATGAAGAACCAGCTCAGGGAAAACAAGTAAATAAATAAAATTGTCTTTTAAAAGTCCTCATTATTCACTAGAGAGTCAAACATGGAATGCCAGAGGGAGTTGTGCTAATGTCCAGCTTGCTCTCAATGGCTCCAAAAATGAGAGAGAACAAAATAAGATCAAAGGATTGTAGAGCATTGAGAAAATCAAACACCCCCACTGATCTTTCAGGGTAGAAATCTAAGAAAGCCTCACAGGACTTTCTCTTTCCTCTCACACTTCAGCTCTTGCTTCTTCCTGTGCTACTCACTCCTTTCTGGCCACTCTGGCTATCTTGCTCCTTTTCCAACAATGCAACATTTCTATTTTTCTGTCTGAAAGACTGACTTTATTTTGCATGCTAAGGCACTTCAGTTGTGTCTGATGCTCTTTGCGACTCTATGGACTGTATCCACCAGGCTCTTCTGTCCATAGGATTCTCCAGGCAAGAACAATGGAGTGGGTCGCGATGCCCTCCTCCAGGGGATCTTCCCAACCTAGCAATTGTACCCAAATCTCTTACATCTCCTGCATTGGCAGGTGGGTTCTTTACCACGAGCATCACCTGGGAAGCCCATTATATACTCCTCTCTTTTCTGCCAGAGTTATGTCTAAAGCCAATCAATTTCCCCATGCCAGTTTGCTGCTAGCATCTAACTGTTCTGCTACTCCCTTTAGAGCATCTCTGGAATAGTTAACAAACCTCTGTGGGTTATAGTAGATATAGTTTATCCAATCTACATTTTTGTTAATGGTGGACCACCTGAATGATACCAACTCACAACCTACTGCTATTTAGTTTCTAGTCTTGAATTCATTAGGAATTCTTCTAGGGATCCCAATAAAATTTATATATATATATATATATATATATATAGGTATATATAAGGATCTGAATTTATTTTAGTCTTTGTTTAAAATCCACCTTCTCACAGTATTTGTCCCTAGTCACTTTTATACATAACATTAACCTTTATGACACTACATTCTTTAACATGCTTTATTTATCACGACCTGAAAATATTACTATTAATTTATATTATATATATATATATATATATATATATATATGACATAAATAATACAAATAAACCCACCAAAAATGCCAACTGTATGAGGGCAGGCATCTTGCCTGGTCATAGTCCCTGCAGCATGTTTATTACTAATACCAGCTTCTTCTTTCCCATTCATATGTGCATGCACCATGGTTAAATTAATATTCCTAAAGACAAGTTGCAATCACATGGCCTACTTTGTTCCATACGTTAAGCTGTAGCTGACTGCATACAGAATGGAGTCCAAATTCCTCACAATGGCGAACTGATGCAGTCCTAGCCTAGCTTTTATATTATGCCTTACCATTCCTCTACTGTTCATTTCAAGCAAACTGGACTTTGCAATGTGTTCAAAAGATATGCGTATTCAATATCTGCATTTCCATGTTTTCAAAATTTTATCCAGCTTGTCTCAAATCATTCCCTCTTCATGACGAAATTTCCACTTCTCTCTGGTTGAATATGACTCTGAATCCTTAAAGAACTTAACATGCAACTCTTTTTCCCCCACTGAGCAACTTGCAGGATCCAAGTTCCTTGACCAGGGATCAAACCCACACCCACTGCAGTCGAAGCACAAGAGTCCTAACTACTGGACCACCAGGGAGGTCCTCTGGGGATCACTCTTTTATTGCCCCTACCTTGCCTGTTTTCTCCTTCGTTCCACAGCAAGGCTAAGACCGTGTCTGACTCATCTCCATGTTGCCCCAGCAGAGTGCCTGACATCTGACTGACATTCATTTACTGAGCACCTGTTGATTGCAGACAGACTTGGTGAGTGCTGGATCACAAATAAACTAACTAGGTAACATGTCCAAGGTCACAGTGATGGAGCTAGAATTCCAACTCAATTCTATTTCTAGGTTATCTGTATAGTGACAGCGTGCACAGGCATGTGATCTGAAAGATTGCAGGGAACTTTACTCATAATAAAGCCACAGAATCTGGAGGATACAACATCTGGTTATTTTGGCTGAGAATTTTTGGATTTCTATTATTCTTTCCCCGCGACTGGTTCCAAGTGTTTATTTCTGAGTCTGACACATCTCTGGGCTGTTTTATCTTTTTGATGGAAATGATGTACTATACAGATTTACAAGAGTGTTCTGAAAAATATGAATTCTATATTGCTGCTCAATTGCGTCACCTGGTATTTTAAGCCAGTCAACACTATGTATTCAAAACAATCAAGGGACCAGGGAACAATTAGTTAGGAGCTTTGACAGCCAGAGAGTAAATTACATTTATGAGCATACTCTGGAGCCATCACAGAAAGCTCTTTAATGAGAACATGGGCTATTTGTTCTCATTCATTAAACCATATCTATATGGATGCGGTTGTTGGTTTGAACAACCCCCAGCTTTTGTTTTTAAGGTCAGAGTGGAGATTTCACACACTGTCATCTGGACCACTTGCAAGAGTCGCTGAAATGTATCAGTGTTTCATGGATGTGGAATTCACGCTTGTGTTTTGAAAGCACATTAGTTAGTGATAAATAACCCACCTGCCAATGCAGGTAGATGTAAGAGGCATGGGGGTTCAATCCCTGGATTGGGAAGATCCCCTGGAGAAGGGCATGGCAACCCACTCCAGTATTCTTGCCTAGAGAATCCCATGGACAGAGGAGCCTGGCAGATTACAGTCTACGAGGACACAAGAGAGTTGGACACAACTGAAGCGACTCAGCATGTAACAGTTTTTTATTAGATATTTGGCCACATGGTACAATTGAAAGTATATTAAACTTGAATTTAAGAGTCTAGATCTTCTTCTCTCTAACTTATTATCTGGGCAAGTCATTTTACTTCATTAGTGTAAAAAATAGAGGATAGTAGATTAGATAAAGTTTGCCCCACTTAAAAATTCTAATTGCATGCTGCCCACATATTGATGTAAAGATGCAAAATGTTATGGCTTTGATAAGACACTATAGTTTAGAGATAATCCTTTTATATGGTTTCCGAGGCTTCAAGAGGAGATATTAAAATAAAATATGTGAAACAATCTCTGGTTTTATATTTAGGAGAGAAAGTGAATTTTATGTTATTGGTCAAAACCTAGCTCCAGAGTTCATTTAAGAGGGTGAATTAAGGTCAACTGGGTTTTCTTGGTGGCTCAGATGGTAAGGAATCCGTCTACAATGCAGCAGACCTGGGTTCAACCTTTGGGTGGAGAAGATCTCCTGGAGAAGGGAATGGCAACAAACTCTAGTATTCTTGACTATAAAGTTCCATGAACAGAGAAGCCTGGCAGACTACAGTCCACGGGGTTGCAAAGAGTTGGACACAACTGAGGGACTAATACTTAAGGTCAATCCATGTAATTCTGTTCTTTACATTATGCTCTTATACTAGCAACAAATATGTATAGTACCTTTGGATATGGAGAAATAAAGAATAGTGTGTTTCCTCAATTACTATAAAGTATTCAGACTACAGAGTATATCATTAGAATATGTTCAATTAGAAGTAAATGAAAATCCAACTTAAACTGTTGTGAAAATAGAGGAATTCATTTAAAATGTTGTATACCTTCTTCCTGAACAATTTTTAAGAAATATGTATGGATACCTACATATACATATATATATATAGAGGCATGTGTATGCATGCATACTTATATACATACAAATATATGATTTAGATATGTTGTATGATTTAATAGATATGTAGAATAACATAAAAATGGATTTTAACCTTTTTAATCACTTAATGTATTTTGGAATAGAACTCATTAGGGTACATGAAACTATCTCAATCATTTTAACCATTATACAGTAGTCCATTTTTAACCAGTCCTTATACATATGAGCATTTAAATTCTTTCCACAAACTTGCTAAAGGACAACCTGCCTAGTGAATTATTATTTGCTCACCAACACAAAGAGGCTTCCCAGTCCAGGCCACTTGGTCAGCATACCTCTCACTTGTTCCACCTGGCCAGGATTTTGCATGAACATGTCTTCTTATCTCTGCCAGAAATACCCAGAACTGCAACTGTTGGGTCTTAGGATAGTTGCATGCTTGGTATTTTAAGATATTGCTAAATTATTTTCCAAAATGACTATATTATTTTACACTTCCACTAGTAGTGTGTAAGTGATTTAGTCTCTATGCATTTGTATTAGCACTTCATATTTCCCGTATTTTTTTTAGCTATTCTTGCAAATGTGTAGGGATATTTAATTGGGGTTTTAATTTTTTTAACTTGCATTTACATTTAACATTATTTTAATTTACATTTATTTACAAGGTTAATGACGAACATCTTTTCATGTGTTTATTTGTCATCTGTATATCCTTTTAGGTGAAATGTCCCTTCATATCTTTTGTCCATTTTCTAAATGGATTGGTTGTTAGGGATACTTGTTCTTTGTCAGCTACATGGTTGGCAAACATTTTATCCTTGTCTATTTTTTTTCCATTTTCTTTTCTGTTATGTTTTCTTTTTCTTGTCCATATCTACAAACAAGTGTTACTGGGGCTTTGATACAAATCATATTGAACCGATAGATCCATTTGGGTGACTTTCTTTTTTTGAATCTTCCAAACCATGCAAATGACATGTCTCTCTACATTTTAAAAATTCTTCTTTGGTTACATTCATCAGAATTTTATAATGTCCAGTATACAGATTCTATACCTATTTTGCTCAGTATATATCTAAGTGATTTGAACTTTTTTTGTCATGATTGTCAGTTCAGTTCAGTTCAGTCACTCAGTTGTGTCCAACTCTTTGCAACCCCATGGACTGCAGCATGCCAGGCTCCCCTGTCCATCACCAACTCCTAGAGCCTACTCAAACTCAAGTCCATTGCATTGGCGATGCCATCGAATCATCTCTTCCTCTGTTGTCACCTTCTCCTCCTACCTTCAATCTTTCCCAGCATCAGGGCCTTTTCCAATTAGTCGGTTCTTCACATCAGGTGACCAAATTATTGGAGTTTCAGCTTCAGCATCAGTCCTTCCAATGAACATTCAGGACTGATTTCCCTTATGATGGACTGGTTGGATCTCCTTGCTGTCCAAGGGACTCTCAAGAGTCTTCTCCGACACAAAGCATCAATTCTTTGGCACTCAGCTTTCTTTATAGTCCAACTCTCACATCCATACAAGACTACTGGAAAAACCATAACCTTGACTAGATGGATCTTTGTTGGCAAAGTAATGTCTCCGCTTTTTAATATGCTGTCTAGGTTGGTCATAATTTTTCTTCCAAGGAGCAAGCATCTTTTAATTTCATGGCTACAGTCACCATCTGTAGTGATTTTGGAGCCCCCAAAATTAAAGTCTCTCACTGTTTCCACTGTTTCCCCTTCTATTTGCCATGAAGTGATAGAACCAGATGCCATGATCTTAGTTTTCTGAATGTTGAGTTTTAAAGCAACTTTTTCACTCTCCTCTTTCACTTTCATCAAGAGGCTCTTTAGTTTTCTGCCATAAGGGTGATGTCATCTGCGTATCTGAGATTATTGATATTCCTCCCAGAAATCTTGATTCCAGTCTGTGCTTCATCTAGCCTGACATTTTGCATGATGTACTCTGCATATAAGTTAAATAAGCAGGGTGACAATATACAGCCTTTGCGTACTCCTTTCCCAATTTGGAACCAGTCTGTTGTTCCATGTCCATTTCTAACTGTTGCTTCTTGTCATGATTATAAACAGTGTTAATGATTTTAATTTAGGTTTCCTTGTGTAAATTGTCAGTACATAGATATGATTATTGTATGTTGATCTAGAATGCTGTGACATGGCTGATTTTATTATTTCTAGGAGCATTCCGTTTTCTACATATATGATAATGTCATTTGGCAATGGGAGCAGTTTGATTTTTTTTTTTTTTTTTCTTTTCAATCAGTATGCAACTGCTGCTGCTAAGCCGCTTCAGTCATGTCCGACTCTGTGCAACCACATAGATGGAAGCCCACCAGGCACCCCCGTCCCTGGGATTCTCCAGGCAAGAACACTGAAGTGGGTTGCCATCTCCTTCTCCAATGCATGAAAGTGAAAAGCGAAGGGGAAGTCGCTCAGTCGTGTCCGACTCTTTGCGACCCCGTGGACTGTAGCCCACCAGGCTCCTCTGTCCATGGGATTTCCCAGGCAAGAGTACTAGAGTGGGGTGCCATTGCCTTCTCCTCCAATCAGCATACCTTTCATTTATTTCTCTTGCCTACAGTGGCAAGTAAAACTTCCAGTATTATGTTGAATGAGAGTAACAGCAGGCCTCCTGTCTTGTTCCTGATCTCAGGGAGACAGCCCTCCGTGTCTCACATTTACTGTCACCATTAAGTCACTGCATTTAAATAAGTGTCTCTGCTCCAGCTTCCAAAGAGACCTTTATCTCCATGACAGTTTTTTTTTTTTCCTTATATCTTCCCCTCGTTCTACCAGCTCACTTTTCTTCTCACAGTTGTTCTTTGCTTAAAATATCCCTGAATGCTGGCATTTTTGCTTTCATCAGGCATTTTTGAAAGGCAATTATTATGGCATTTTCCTGGCAGGTCAGTGGTTCAGACTTCATCTTCCAATGCAGGGGAGTGCGGGTTCAATCCCTGGTCAAGGAGCTAAGATTCCCACATGCCTCATGACCAGAAAACCAAACCATAAAGCAGGAACAATAATATAAGAAATTCAGTAAAGACTTTAAAAATGGCCCACATTTTAAAAAAATCTTAAAAAAGGCAATTGTTTCATCACCTTTTTGGTTATTAATCATTCAGTGGTTACTAGTTTTAATGGTTTTTAATCTACTTTTATATGGAAATCCTCTGAAGTGAATGTTCCCTTTATCTTAGTTTGACACCTTTATAAGTTTTTTAGTTTCTACTATGTCATATTTTATCTTTATAATTTTTAAATTTTGTCTTGTTTTTAAACAATACCTCACTGTACGGTATATATATGACTTGATTAACTGTGTGTTGGGACATTTTCTTAGTTATTTTATGTTTGAATGAGGTGTGTTTTCCTTCCCAGCTGAAGTATTTCAGGTGTGGAGGAGTTTGGCCCCCATTCTAGGACAGGGGCAATTTTCCTTGATTTCCTGAACTCCTCAGGGACACAGTTTTATCCGTGAAATGTTTATCTTGCCTTTTCCCACCCAACAGAGATCAGCAGCTGCAGGACTGCTCCAAATTCTTATTTTACCCTCTCTCCTCCAGGTTACCTGCAAACGGCCTGCTATAAACCTGGCTTGTGGGTATAGTCCACCTCCCTCACTTTCCCTGGTGGGGAAATGAGATAAAAATGAAAGATGGAAGCTTCTACCTTCCAGCCTATTTTTCCCCAGAATAAGATTGTTGAGCTTTCTCTTTAACATATGGTATCTACTTTGGAAAACTGAGCTCTGCACTGGTGTCTAGACTTCTTCCCACACATCCACGGGATACCTCCAGCCTGTCTTAATATGCAAAACTCAACTAATTTATAGCAATATTGCATTCCTGTTCTTATCCTTCTCATTTGTGGACTAGTCCTGAGAAGAGAGGGCAAAAATATCTTACTCTGTCATCTTTTGATGACATGTTCACACCCTAAGAATAATGGCTGGTATTGAAGGGTTTTACTGGGCAAAGATCCTGGGGCTAGGGAGATCTGACAGTCACTATCTTGAGTATCTGATGTTCATCTGAAATGAACATCCAGATTCTCATTGTTGGGATTCAAGGTACATGATCCTGGAAACATGTCCCTACACTGCCTCAGTTTCCAAAAGGGGAACCATCAGTGCCTCCCCAAACCAAACCTTCTCTCTTGGTATTCTAGGGTTCCAGATTCAGAGGAGCTTCCCATTGGCTCTGGGTGATCAATCCCACAGAAAATTCCAACTTGTGCCAAACTTTGTGTATTCATTTCTTGAGGCTGCTATAACAAATCACCATAAACCAGGTGGCTTAAAACAACAGGGATGTATTGTCTCACAGTTCTGGAGGCCGGAAGTCTGAGATCATCGCCACTGGGCCAGAACCAGGATGCAGGCAGCACAGTGCACCCTCCAGAGACTCTGGAGGGGAATCTATTCTGTACCTCCTCCGGCCTCTGGTGACTGTCAGCATTTCTCAGTTGTGGTTGCATCACTCCAGTCTCTGCTTCCATCTTCACAGCACCTTCTCTTCCATGTGTCTAATCTTCCTCTGCTTCTCTCTCTTACAAGGACCCTTGTGATTGTATTTAGGGTCCACACAGCTAAGCCAAGGTGATTTCCCAGCTTTGAGATCCTTAATTACAGCTGCAAAGACTCTTCTTTCCAATAAGGTAACATTTACAGGTTCCAGGAATCAGGACCCAATATCTTTTTTTCAGTAGATAGCAGGCTTAATTACTCATGAGGCTTGCCATCTACTGCCTCAAGACAGTGGATCTCATCTTCAGACAGTAGATCTTCATTATCAGAATCTTAAAAGTCTGTATCAAAGACTTAACTGGATTCAGTCATGTGTGTGTGCATGCCTTGTCACTCAGTCATGTCTAACCCCTGTTACTCTTGTCTGGTGCTGTCTGGCTGTGTCCAGCACTGGCATTTCTGCTTTCATCAGGTGTTTTTAAAAGGCAATTGTTTTGGCATTTTCCTGGCGACTCAGGATCTTCCTGACCCAGGGATAGAACCCATGTCTCTGACATCTCCTGCATTGGCAGGCAGGCTCTTTACCACTAGTGCCGCCTAGGAAGCCCAGATTTAGTCATACATGCGGCCTGGATATCCTCAACACCACATGTCTATCTCCAGGCCATGTAGAACCCGATACCTTTGGGGGCCATTTATAGCCAACCACACTATGACAAATCCATTTATAAAATCCCAGCAATTGACATATCATTCCATGCACTCTTCAGACTGGCACTCATTTGTCTGTATCTATAAATGGATCCCGCGATGGCTTTCAACTAAAAGCACAGCTGGTTTTAATAGAGATGTATAACATTACATGAGCTAAAATGGAAAAAGAAACTTTAGACACAACAAACAATCTTTCTCCTGTGACCTTTATCCATTAAGATGTAGTTCTTATCCAAGCTGGTCTATAGGAAAGTAGAAACAAACACAAATGAGCTGATCCATCAAGAAACAGATGTGTGGGATACTTGTTGAGAATCATCCACAGTCAATGCCCTGAGTCTAGGAGACAAACCATTACAACCAGCAGAAGCAATTAGGTAGCTGAAAGGACTGTTACTTACAGTAAGACAGTTCCCTCTAGCTTCTAAGTTATCAAAGTTGAAACTAAGAACAACAGAAAGTACAGGAAAAAATGAAACCGGCCCAATGACTCAAATGAATGAGTATATTTTATATTGAAAATTATCAGCAAGTCCAAAAAACTAACTCACTTAACATAAGCAAAATGTAACTGCAAGGATGTTTTCCTTCTCCAAAAAAGCATGCAGAGGTCATGGACATGAATTCCCATTCACTAAATGAGTGTGTAACTTCACGTCTTTGAGAAGTCCTTTCCTTATCTAATGTGGCATGGGTTTGGGGAGATAAAGTTACAATGAGACTACAGGGGCTTCTTTGGTGGCTTAGTGGTAAAGAATCCACCTGCAATGCAGGAGCCACAGGAGACTTGGGTTTGATCCCTGGATCAAGAAGATTCATCAGAGGAGGGCATGCCAACCAACTCCAGTATTCTCGCCATGAACAGAGGAGCCCAGCAGGCTATGGTCCATAGAGTCACAAAGAGTCAGACATGACTGAAGCGACTTAGCAGGAAGGCAGGCAGAGGCAGTGGAAAACATGATCTCTTGCAATCCTTAAAGCTGTAACAGTGATGACACTGTTATGTCTTCAATCTTGCTTGCTCAAGAGTATGAACATTTGGGTTTTAGGAGGTCAATAAGAACAGAATATTGCAATTGGGAATAACCCGAGAAAGGACAATTGGATTAATTATAGCTTTTAATTCTGCAATTGGTTAAAGTCTGGGGCTAATTGAGGTCAATGATATGGGTTCAATTGATCTAAGGGCCAGATGACTTTGCTTAGTTTTGGGGCAAGAGGCTGCTCTGCTGGGCTTCCATCAGTCACCTCACTAATGTGAATCACTGGTCCCAGAAGAGAAAAAAATAAAATCAGAGTCTGTGCTATATGTAAACAAACAGGTCAACATCATTGTAGAGTTCAACATTTACAGAATCTTAGGAGTTAATGGAGTCCTGTGGCCTTCACAAAGTAGAAATGAGTATCACTATTACAATATTTAAAAATACAGTACTTTCTATTGTCAACTTTTGGGTTCCGTTTCTCTGAATGGGAAATTTCTTAGTTTGGGATGATACAAGAATTAGAATTTGATGAGAAAGATAGAATCACTAGGACTGATATGAAGTAGGTGATTGAGTCTACTCTGATGACATTGTGGGAGCTGGTTAAAGAGTTCATATAAGGCAGTTATATCTACCTCTGCAGCTGGGCCCGAAATCAGCATGGCTGACAATTGTGAAGGAGAGATGACGCCAAATGGATAAAATGAGATAAACAGGAACCCCCAAGGTGAGCTGCAGCCTCTGGGGACAAGATGGAAACTGTGTCTGCTTCTTCCTGCCTCCGGGTCCCCAGCTTCACTGATGCAAGTGATCTTCAGAAAGAGCCAGGGTCCTTCTCCATAGAGCTGCACATGAACCTGGCCAGGATTTGCAACAACCGAAGGAGAAAGTCTGGCAGGTGCTGAGGAAGCTGGGGGTTCAGCCCTGGTCACATGGTCAGCAAGGTGAGCCAGCAGATCAGCAGCATCAGGTGGGGATTGCACCCCCTCACCTAATGCCCTGTGCTGACCCTGAGCGTGTAAAAAAGTGGTTGTTTCTCCAAGCCTGCCTTCTCCCTAACTTCCTGCAAAATGTCACTTGTGACCTGTGCTTACCCAGAAAGATATAAAGGTGGGGGTTCTGGGAAACATGGCTCTGGCTTAGCTAAGTTGAAAGCACAAATCCATCAGAGATGGAAAGATTATAAAGAGTTTTGTATATAAGGTGTTTGTCACTTTCATGTATGGATACATGCATATGTATATTCTAAATTTGCATATGTATGTAGATACACATATACATACAAAGAGTCTCCTGCTTCAAAAATAATTTTGTTATTTTCTCCAAAGTGTCTGAATGTTTAATCTCTCTCAGCTGGGGCAGATGGGTAATGGGTGTCTTTCTTTGATTTGTATAAAACAGAGATCGGCAAACTATAGATTGTGGATTCAATATGGACCATTGCTTGCTTTTGTAAAAAAACGTTTTCTTGAAACGCAGCCACTTTCATGTATTATGTATCATTGATGGTAGTTTCCCACTACAATGGCAGAGCCGGGTACTTACAGAGACCATGCAGCCTTCAAAGCCTAAAATGTTCACCATCTCTCTATTTACTGCCAACATCTGCTGCCCCTGGTAAAAGCTCTACCTTAGGCTGTCCTCTCATCTGGTACAGCTCAAAACTGTCTTCAGACAGCTCCTAACACTGCATTCTGGTGCTCAGAGATGGGTATCAAAACAACATCCTCTTACTACTAATAGCTCACTCATCAGACTGTTTTGCCACAATTCTGAAAACCCCATGTGGAGATTAAGGTAAGCTTCTGGAAATCATGTAATAAAAGTGCCAATATACCACCAGGGTTTACACATTCACATGAAAAGCAACTGGTGTGATTCCATTCAACAAATTCATTACGTTCACTTAGTGAACAAGACTTGGAGAAATAAAGCAAAAGAGAAAGTTGGTGCTGGATGTTCAGGATGCTAACTAGTCAGTTCAAATCTAATCAGTTCAGTCTGTGTTGGACAGACTTCCCTGGTCCCTTAAAAAAAGATCAATGGATGCCTGAGCCTGGTGGCCAACTTATGAGGGAAGTGGATAGGAAGACAATCTCATGTCATCATTTTGCTAAGGACCAGCCTCGTTAAGAAGACAGACTGCTTGCTCTCCCAGGGCATGTCAGTTACAGCAATCAGTCCCAGAAGACTCAGAGTTTTAAAAGAACACTTCCAGCTTAAATCAGAGTGGTTAAGTTAGGATGTCTGCACCCAGTTGAGGCTGTATGTCCATATATTTGACAGGTGACTCTTGACTTCATCAAGTCTGTGTTGTAACTGAGGTTCCAACTCTCTGGGGGATTTGGGTAGTTCAGCCAGAAAATCAACAGCCGCTCATTTTTGCTTTTCTAATAAAGCTCTAGCACTGGCATCTTCCTGGACTTCTCCTTTTTCATCTCTTACTGTGGTTGCAGCATGGTTCCTTATTTAGATGCCTGATTTTCTTTCTGTAAATGGAAAACTTTATTAATAAGACACAGGTGAAATCTCAGGAGGGTTTCCTCTTGGGAGGTGACTTTCAACTCAGTATGAAGCTAAAAACATGGTAAATAATGGTTATTTTCCAAGGCCTCCTGGGCTTGGAAAGTGGGCAAAAATGAGACTGAAGGGAGAGGTCTGGAGTTAACTATTGCAGAGGCTATTTAGCGTCATTGCACAACTTATTAAATACTCAAAGTCACTTTATAAGCAAGAATGAATGTTTGTTCTCTTTGATCTGTGGGGCTCTCCATGTGTATTCTGAGGCTGCAGTAATGATGCCACTTGCCCAAGTTTTCCCAATCAGCCAGAACTCTTTGACCTCAATCCGTGCTCTCCATGCTCGCCGATGTCCTTTTTCAAATGCTGTGATTCCGTCTTAGAAACACAGTCGAAAAATGCCCGAAGCACATGAGAGAATCTGCATAGCTTGTAACAGGGGAAGCTCACAGTTTCCAAGGGAATGAAATGCCAGAAAGTCACTAAGCTTTCAAGAATGCAGCACTTAATCCAAATAATCCAAAAGCAATCTACTTGGCAATCTAATTATATTTCCTTAGCAGAAAACGGCAATAGTGTTTGTTTACATTTAATTGCCTCCCTTTAATATGTTTGTGTTGTACTCAGTTCTGACTCTGTTCACAATCTAAAGGTCCCATGTAATATTTGACTTAGCCTCCCAGACAAACCCAGAGGATTACACTTGGATTCAAACATAAAATAGGACAAGAAAGCTCTTATTTTGTGTATGTCACAGCTGATGTCAGTTTCGAGAAACAATCACTTTTCTGATACAGGTAGAAAGGAAAACTACATATTCAAATTGACTCATCTGTTTTGCTCTCGTGTATTGAAGCTTTGGTAACACAGAGAAAATTCTATGCCCCTCTTTCTTTCTCTCATTATGTGCTTAATGGTGAGGATGGAAGACACCAAGAAAATGACTCATCTTCAGCCATAAGCAACAGAGCAACACCTCTCTAAGGAATGGTAATGTTCTGATGGGAATTTCATTCCCTGAGAACCATGACAGTACTCTTTATACTGAATTGGAAATGCCACATTTGCATATTTCCCTGAATGTTTTCAGAGATCTCGGAGGAGCTGGTGAAGGTTGAGGCCAAAAGTCACTTCTGACTCTCTGGCATGGGAAATCATGCCACACACTTGGATTCAAAACATCTTGCTGGTTTCTAGAAATGCAGACACTGCTTTCAGTCCCAGCAAGTGTTTCTCCTCTCTCTTGATCTCTAGCATCACAACGGAATGTCAGTCCTCACTCCAACTACTTCGTTTTTTTCACCTGCTCTTTTTTTGGCTTGGAATTATCCCCCAGGACTGCCCTTTCTTCTCCACGACACAGATGCTGCTACCCCCAGACAGACAGAGGCAAAGCTGCCTTATTGATAAAATCCTACTTGATAAAATCTTGCTCAAATGTCACCTCCCCTTGGAATTTAATCCCAATATCACTCCTGACTCTCGAACCATGACATTTTGACACCAACCAACATAAACGCTATAGTAGGATAGCCCTCATGACACTATGAGCCCTTCCCATGTAGGGTCATCCTTTTTCTTGTCTCTCCAGCTTCCTAATACAGTGCAAAGCATGTTGCAAGCACTCCATAATATCTTTTGAATGAATGAACAGAGACCAATATTCTGCTCTGCAGTGAAAAACTAGACTCTGCCACATTTAGGAAAGGAGAACATTGTTCAAAGTTGCTTCATCTCTTTTTTAGCTTCCATGGCTCTGAAAAGCAAAAGAGATACACAGAAGTTTTTCTTAAGATTTCCATCTCTCTGCCTGCATTGTCCATATGTTCTTGTATGCTGTCTGCTTTATCCATGAGAGCCCTTAGCATAGTAATCACAGTTGTTTTAAATCCCTAGCCTGGTAATTCCAACATCTACTCCATGTCTGGTTCTTCTGCTTATTCTGTCTCTTCAAGTGGTGTTTTTTGCCCTTTGGGATACCTTGTCTTTTTTTTTTTTTTTTTTTTGAGTGCGGGACATGATGTACCTGGTAAATAGTAAATGAATGGCTGTAAATAGGCCTTTATTTCTTGATGAAAGTGAAAGAGGAGAGTGAAAAAGTTGGCTTAAAGCTCAACATTCAGAAAACTAAGATCATGGCATCTGGTCCCATCACTTCATGAGAAATAAATGGGGAAACAGTGGAAACAGTGTCAGACTTTATCTTTTTGAGCTCTAAAATCACTGCAGATAGTGATTGCAGCCATGAAATTAAAAGACGCTTACTCCTTGGAAGGAAAGTTATGACCAACCTAGAAAGCATATTAAAAAGCAGAGATATTACTTTGCCAACAAAGGTCCGTCTATTCAAGGCTATGGTTTTTCCAGTGGTCATGTATGGATGTGAGAGTTGGACTGTGAAGAAAGCTGAGCGCTGAAAAATTGATGCTTTTGAACTGTGGAGAAGACTCTTGAGAGTCCCTTGGACTGCAAGGAGATCCAACCAGACCATCCCAAAGGAGATCAGTCCTGGGTGTTCCTTGGAAGGACTGATGCTGAAGCTGAAACTCCAATACTTTGGCCATCTCATGTGAAGAGTTGACTCATTGGAAAAGACCCTGATGCTGAGAGGGATTGGGGGCAGGAGGAGAAGGGGATGACAGAGGATGAGATGGCTGGATGGCATCACCGACTCGATGGACATGAATTTGAATAGACTCCGGGAGTTTGTGTTGGACAGGGAGGCCTGGCACGCTGTGATTCATGGGGTCGCAAAGAGTTGGACACGACTGAGCGACTGGACTAACTGACTGACTAATGTGGGGTGAGGTATGAGGGAGGGGAAGTGCTCTCTGGTCTCGTGATTAGGTCTCAGCCTCTAAGCGAGTCTGTGCCTCCAGCCTGTGAACTTCACAAGTGTTTCTCAGGTGTTTCTTCTCCCCACTGTGTGGCGTAGGATGGTTAGTGTGGGGTAGAGTTGGCTATTTCCCTTCTCCCACGTGGAAGCCTAGAACAGGCTGGCAGCGGTTATTTCCCTTCCCCAGGTCAGTTAGGCTCTAATAATACCCCAGTAAGTTTGACTGTGATTACCTAGCTTCCCAAGGGCAGGTCTTGTTAAGAAGAACAGGGATTTCCTGGTGTTCTAGTGGTTAAGACTCTTTGCTTCCAGTGCAGGGGGCACTGGTTTGACCCCTGGATGGGGAACTAAGATCCCACATGCTGCATATCCAAAAAGTAAAAATTTTTAAAAATTAAGTGTACAATTTAAAGGAAAAAAAAAACAAACCCAGAGTGCTGTGGCATATTTCAGAACCATAGGGGAATTTTTTTTCCTGGATATTAACTATAGGAATCTGGTCAAGTCTGGAGATAAATCTCATGCTGTTGTGAGGGTCGTACCTATGACTGCATCCCCCTGGAATTTTTCATTCTCAGAGTTGTCCACACTGTTGTTGCTAAGTCACTTCAGTCGTGTCCGACTCTGCGGCCCCACAGACGTCAGCCCACCAGGCTCCCCCGTCCCTGGGATTCTCCAGGCAAGAACACTGGAGTGGGTTGCCATTGCCTTCCCCTGTCCACACTGAGCCTCTGGGAATTCAGCTATTGCACTTTAGGTTTTCTGGTCATGAAAAACTTTGGTGGTTTCTGCACGGGAATCTCTGTTCCAGTGAGTTGTGACATCCCGTCTTTGCCTGTCTTCAGTCTTGGGGGACAGTGGTTTGCCCTGTGTTCCCCTCTCTCTGTGGATCCAAGAAGAGTTGTTGATTTTTTAAATCCCTTCAGATTTTTACTTGTTAGGAGTCAGTGGTGACTTATAAGCTATCTCCATTCGGAACCAGAAATTGTCAAGTCCTTCAAACTGTCAAACTACTTCTTGAGGCATCATTTTCTTACTAATGTGGAGAAGCAGTTTTATAAACCATGAGTTGAGCTGCGCTGTTCCATGTGGAAAGTACAATCACTCAGCAGGGAGATCACGGGTGTCCAAAGCCTAGAACAAGGAGGCCAGTGCCATAGCTCACTTGCTTTCAAGACGGAGATTCAGCACAGGATTCTATGCTGCTCCTGGAAGGCTGGAAACCCTCACTCCTGCTGTAAAGCTCGGTGGTTCCACAGAATTCATGAGAGAGGCATTGATAGCATGAAGGGGCTTTTGATTTTTCCATCCTAGCTCTTGGATTTGCCAACTTGGAGCCCTCTCTTCAAAGGCTGCAAACTAAACTCCAGATGATTGTGTTAGAGATCGGAGTCTATTTGTGCTGGAAACCTCCCTCACTGGCAGGGCTCTCTTTTGCCTGTTGCAGTATCAGGGAGTCTTGAGCACAAGCTGTCAGAGTTCTGGCAGGTTCTAGGGAGCTTGTCTGGAGCCGCTCGAGACGGGGAGAGTGAAGAGAAGTACATGAAGACAGTAAGGCCGGGAAACTGTTCAACCCTCTGGCATTATCTTCATGCCTTTTCAAAGAGCTGGGGAACTCACCTAGCATTTGTTCAGCAGATCGGTGTCACCCAAAACTCACCATCTGCTCCACTTCGAGACAAAAGGCGTCTCCCTTTATAGCTTGCTCTGACAATTTTCTGTCAGACATTTGCAAAGTGAGTCAGATACGCAGACAGGAGTCTTTGATGGAACAAGGGTGACATTTCAAACCAAGAAGGATGAGAAGATACGTAACCACACTCCAGAAATAAGCACCTTTGAAAAGGTATGGTGGAAATTTCTGAACATCAGCCTGGTATTTTATCATGTAGTGCCATCCACTGAGTCCTTTCATGTAGCTCAACATGAGTTAAATTATGTAGAAGTTGCAAATGTCATATCACAGAAAGGTGAATTTCAAACTCCTTATTTTACAGCTCCAAATTAGTGTGGACACTTGCCATCAAGAAGGACATTTGTTTCACTTGAGTTCTTGGCACAAATATTGCTCTTTTATGAACACATTGCAGTTGGAAAAATAATGTTCCCCACAGGTAGAAGGAAGGGATTGCTTTTACATTCTCAATAACTAAATGAATATGTATTTTTGATGGCTGCTTTAGAAATTCCTTCCTTGATGGGTGTCAGGAGCTATAGTTACCACTATTTGAAACTAGGCTCTGAGTACCAAGAAATAGCTCACTGCTTCTATAATACAGAATTGCGGAGGAGAGTAAGACGCTGTTAGTGGCTAGATTGATGGTTTGAGAGGCATGTGGTAGTGTGATTGGACTGGATGAGGGCAGAACCAACCCTTTGGCTGTTTTCTTCTCGCTGAAGTGTAATTCTCAAAACGGGAGCCCACGTGGTGTTGGCATATGCCTTCTGAAGTGTCTTGGTTGCTGAAGCATTGTTATACCATCTACTTGCCTGACTTGAATTCACACACAAGTGAACAGACCTTTCCCTGTTCATTTCTTCTCAAAGAGAGGCTGAAAGTTTCTTGATGTCAGCTCTGGGTTAAATCAAACACATAATCTTTGGACATTTCCTCAACTTCCCCAGGACTCAACTCTTTAACCAGCAAAATGGGGGAAAGTGAATTAACCTACACATGCCATCATGTAACTCCTCTGCTCATATATCTGCCCTCTCAGAGTTAAAGCTGAAGGTTTGATAATTGTCCGCAAGTCCTCGCAGGCTTAAAGCATCCGATTTGAAACCACAACTCCTCTTTCTTCCCCGCCCTCTTCCTCTGCCTTTCTTGACTTATTTTTCTCCATACTTAACACATCTGACATACTATATACTGTACATTTTATTTATTTATCTACATACACACCTACACACAGATACAAAAAATCCCAGGAGCATACAGGTTTTTACTTTATTATTAACTGTTGTATCTTTGGGCCAAGAACACTGCTTGGCATACAGTAGATGTTCCATGAATATTTTGAATGAATATATGGTCAACATTTTTATGGAGTTTGGTGGCTTCTTATTTAATTCTTACTCTATAAGCGAAAGATTTTTTAATCCCTATTTTACAGATGAAGACAATAAGATTTAAAAGCATTCACATGTCTAGGGCTTAAGGCCCCATACCTAGTATGCAGTCAGCTAGGATACACCCACCATCTCTTTTTTGAATCCAGTTCCATTTTCATTGTGTTACATCATTCTGCCTCTTCTACCTTAAAAAACTGCTGTGTGAATTTAATTTAGAATTATCTGAAGTCTTTAAAAACTGTAATGTCCCATTTTAGTGAAAGGCATACTAGGCATGATTTTTGTATCTTTGTTTTTTGATGAGAACACAAGCCATGGCTGTTTATTAGAATCCGTTTATTTTTCATCCACATAGATTTTTGACAAGCATTGGCTCAAATATACCCTTCATGTCCACTGACTCACTGGGAGTAGCAACCCAAAACACTATGATATGAGAGAAGGGAGAAGATGCTGGTGGGGGGCAAGAAAAGATGAGGAGCCATATGATAATAAAGGCGGTGTCTTCCCTTTTTGCCTTGAAGCAGTACCAGCTGTTATCCTCAATGGTTTCCATCAACTTCTTTGCATCAGCCTCTGGCTTTGCTGTGTATCACTCCCCGAGAATCACTAAGAGCAAGCCCCACACCCCATGGTACCCAGCAGTGCCTGAGTGTGTGCGTGTGTGCACACGCTCAGTCGTGTCTGATTCTTTGCAATCCTGTGGACCGTAGCTCACCAGTCTCCTCTGTCCATGGCATTTTCCAGGCAAAATACGGGAGTGGGTTGCCACTTCCTCCTCCAATGGGTCTTCTTTATCCAGGGACTGCACTTTCATCTCTTGCATCTCCTGAATTGGCAGGCAGATTCTTTACCACTGCACCATCTGGGAAGCGCCAACAGTGCCCATGGGAGGAACCAAAGCTACCTAGCACTCACCATTCTACTTTCTTTCTGTCTTTTAAAATATTGCTTTGTCTGCCATACCTCAGCCACAGGTAACCACTATTCTACTCTCTATTACTAAGAATCTGTTTTTATTTTAAATTTGATGTATAAATGAAGTCATACTTTTTGTCTTTCTGTGTCTGGCTTATTTCACTTGGCATAATGTCCTCCACGTTCATCGATGCTGTTGCAAATAGCAGGATTTTCTTCCTTCTTTGAAACTGAGTAATTTCCCTTTGTGATATATCCTTCTATCAATCTCTATCTATCTATATACTCAGTCATGTCCGACTCTTTGCAACCCCACGGACTCTAGACCGTCAGGCTCCTCTTTCCATGGAATCTTCCAGGCAAGAACACTGGAGTGGGTTGCCATTGCTTACTCATATATATGTATAGTGAGTATATATATATATATATATATATATATATATATATATATATTCACTAATCTATCAGTGGGTTCCTTAGATTATTTTCCTATATTGACTACTGTGAATAATGTTGACAAGAACATGTAAGTATCTCTTCTAGTAATGATTTTATCTTCTTTGAATATATACCCAGAAGCAAGCCTGCTGAATCATAGGGTAGTTCTATATTGAAGCTTTTGAAGAAACCACATATTTTTCACAGCACTGACTGCACCAATTTACAGATAAATGATCGATAGAGTAAATGAATGAATGAACTGATTAAAATATGAAAACAATATTTTAAGCAAATATGTTTTTCTAAATTCCTTAAACTTTATGACTTTATGACATTAGAAAAACTTCTATCTGTAAAACATGAGTCCTTGTCAAACTGTAAATAAAGCATTTTCCAATGGCTGAAGGAATTCTATATTAAATCATTGAAAAGTGAAAAACCTAAGAATACTTTGGTAAAAAAATTCAATAAATAATTAACACAGTTGGGGCATCTTAATCAGTTTTTTTTTTGGATCTGGGTTTTCATAAACCAAAATTGAATTAATACACATGTGATTCAAGATCCCATATCTTTTTTTGTTAGTTAGTAGGAAGTTCAGGTTTACGAAGAAGGAAGGATCATATTTCCCTGTAAACATCTAGGAAGTGAAAGCTGTCAATAGCAAACTAAAATATTCAGGAGGGAAAACAGCCAAAATGTCACATGGGTAAGGAATAACTTTCAATGATCCTATCAAAGGGCCTCTTCAAGTTATGTATTGATCCCAACACAAGGAAAATATGCCTAGAAACTTAATTTGACATTTACAATCAATAGCACTCAGATGTCACTGGAGCAGAGGGTAGAAAAAAGATGACTTTAAAATTAAAGTCATGAATTTATAATTACGATAATGAATAGAAGTAATTTATTCAATTAATGTTTCCAGAGTCTAAAGAAAATCAGCCTGCCACAGCACACTGCTGGAGGAATGGAGAGGCAGGATCCTGGTTCTTAGAGATTAATCTTTATTTACCCATCTCTGCCTTCCTTCTTATCCTATTATTTGGGCTTTGTGCTTTGCTTTCTGAAGTGTGGTCATATTCTCTGCCACCCTCCCCCAACAAACTAACTACTGTACATAAACCTAGTACAAAGATTGAATCAGGGGCTTCCCTGGTGGTCCAGTGATTAAGAATCTGCCTTGCCACACAGGGGACGCTGGTTCAATCCCTGGTCGGGGAAGATCCCACTGCCTCAGGGCAACTAAGGCCCATGCACACAGCTACTGAGTGTGTGTGCTGGCACTGAAGCCCACGTGCCTATAGCCCGTGCTCCACCACAAGAGAAGGCACCCCAAAGAGAAGCCTGTGAACCTCAACTAGAGAGTAGAGAAAGTCCACACACAGTGAGGAAGACCCAGTGCAGCCCAAAATAAATAAACTTAAATAAATATTGTTTTTAAAAAAGATTGAGCCATTACATGACTTAACTTCAATAAGAATGAATCCTTGCCTATGTGCAATACCCCATCTTTGTCCAACAGTCAAAGAATCTGCAGATTTCTGTTTTGGTGGAGAAATATTTTGGTGGAGGAATACAGGGTAGATGCTTAAGAATCTGTCCTGAGTGGATAAATCATCCAGGAGTCATTGGCATCAGCTGTGTCTACTGGGAATGACAAATATGTTATTCAAACAGAAAGACTATGACTGCACAGGTTCTACTGTGCTCATAAATACTCTGGGAGGATCTTTCTCAACTTGATGAGTTCTTCCTTTTCTCCTGGCCACACTTCCTTTCTTTGTAACACCATTTCTTTGATGATTTATCTGGTCTCAGAGCTTTAAATGCCATCCTCTTGCTGGGGTGCAGAGTTACACCTCTGGCCATGAACTCTACTTCTAATTTTTAATGTTTCTGTCCTGGCTACCCAACACATATATTCTGATATTGGAACAGGTACCTCACACTTGACACATCTCCCATCAAAGTTTGTGATGTCCTTTTCTCCAAAGATGCTCTTCTCCCAGTCTTTGGTATCTCAGCTAGTGGCAAATTCATCCTTAAGGCAGAACCATCCTGGATTCCTCTTTTTTATCATGCAATATACAGCAAAGCCTTGTCATCAAATAGGTACAGAATCTGGTTAATGCTTGCATTTCTTCTCTATTCTCTGCCTGAAACCATCATCTTCCACTTGTGTTATTGCAATGACTTCCTGATGGATCCCCCTGCCTCTGCCCTACCCAACACCTGATCCTCACCTACA
Source organism: Muntiacus reevesi (assembly GCF_963930625.1). NCBI lineage: Eukaryota > Metazoa > Chordata > Mammalia > Artiodactyla > Cervidae > Muntiacus > Muntiacus reevesi. The sequence goes on along the minus strand of NC_089258.1, from coordinate 72,766,073 downwards.
GTCTGTTCTCAACGTATCAGGCACAGTTGTCTTTTCAAAACTCAGGTAGGACCATGTCCTTCCTTACTCTAAACCCTGAGACTCCCCCCACATCCCACTCAGCATAAAAGCTAAACTTTACCATGGCTGTAGGGGCCCATGGGAACTGGCTCACTTGCAACCTTACTCACCTCACCTCCTTCATCTCTCCTTGTTAGTCATTCTTTCTGGCCTCACTAGTCTCCTTGATGCTTCTTAAACCTGGCAAGTATATTCTCACCTCAGAATGTCTGGCTGTGCTGTGTCCTCTCACAAGCATTCTCTCCTTACAGATAATATGACTGGCCTTTGAACAACATAGGTGTGGAGTGCATGAGCCCCCTTCTTCAGCAGGAGGACCAACTGTAGTGTTATATGTGGATTATGGACATTGGCACCTCCATTTGTTCAAGGATCAACTGTAATTTGATTTCATTGCTTCGTTCCTCCAGCTTTCAGCTCAGGTGTCATTAAATCAGTAATGCCTGACCTGACAGCCCTACATAAAGTAACAGTTTCCACCTACCTCCACCTCTGAGTTATTGCCATGTCTGACTCTTTGTGACCCCATGGACTGTAGCCCACAGGCTCCTCTGTCTATGGGATTTTCCCGGTAAGAATACTGCAGTATGATGCCATTTTCTTCACAGGCTCTTCCCTATCCAGGGATTGAACCTGCACAAGCCCGGGTTTCCTGCATTGCAGGTGGATTCTTTACCACTGCACCACCCTATCCTATCTGTTTCTTTGTAGCTTGGATCACCATCTGACCTACTGTTTACTTGTCTGTGCTATTTACTGCTGACAGCTTCACACTGGAATGTAAGTTTGATGAGGGCAGAGAATTTCTGCTTTTATTGGTTTTGGTTTTGTTTCTTTTTTTTTTTCTCAGCTGTATTCTCTGTGTGTAAGACAATGCTTCAATAAGTATTTTGGGTGAGTTAAGTGAATTATACTTATCATCCATTCCAAAACATTAAAAAGCAAGACTGCATCTGCCATTCTGAGGAGACCAAGTCTCTGGATTACTCAACCCTCTCTTGCTCATCACTTCAATAATGTGGGACAACTGTGCTCTGGGTTCCACCTTTGGGTTTTCATTTACTAATATATTATCAATGAATTCAACTTAGTTTTTCCATAGTTGCTCTAAGACATGCAACTGAAAGATTACTGTATGAAATAGCATGTGTTTGCACATAGATAATAGGACTCTTTAAATTCTCAAGTCTCTTTTAGCCATATTGGCTCAAGTTTGGTTTTTAAAAAAAATAAAACAAAACTGCAGATCTTAAGATATTCTAGAAAATATATTCCCATTTTAAAAAGTGTTTTTCAGGCAGGTCTGCTGACACTGTTGGTAAAGGACCAGTAGAACCTGGTAGCTCTAGTTGGTATCTGCTTCCAGGAAAGCAATAAGTATAGAAATGTGTGATGTCCTCTTGGGCTTAACACTGGGCCCAGCACCATGCCAGCAGGTTTACTGATGGGTAGGTTCAAGCAGAGGACATCTGTCCCTTCTGGTCATCAGCCACTTTGGTCTTGCTCCACCCAGGATGCTAAGGAGACTGGACAGTATTGTGTATTGGGTCTTCTCTAATGATGTATGAAAACACAGAGACATATATATGAAGGAGACACCTGCTCATGTATATGGAACTGACTTCAGGGCAGATTTCGAGTCCTCAATCCTGCTAAGAACCAATTTCAATGTAGAAAGAGTTCCAGTTCCCCAAATTAATACTTGTTAGCTCTAGACCAAAGGAATATTCTCTGGAAGGAATCAGGATAGAAGGTGAATCAGATTCTTTTGAAAGATTCAGAGAATCTTGCCCCTTATTTGAGTGGCTTTAGAACTAAATTTTTCTTTCTATGTTTATCTCAATTAAAGAAAACTTCTATAGTCTCTGCTCAAGCTGGAATGGACCAGGAAGATCTAAGCATGTTCTCTGTTCTGTATCTTCCTTTCTGACATCACTAAAATTTTTTCATAACTTCTATATACAGGTCAAATATGCCTTATCCATAAGGTTTTCCCTTTCACCTTTATATGAAAGTTAGTCTTTTGTTCCATTAGGCTTTCATAATTCCCATAGCACACTTTATATACCTACATATATAATATTTAATATGTTAACTATTTAATATACATAAATTTATATCTGAATTTGCACGGCTGCACTCATTAGGGACCAATCATTCCTTCAACGGCCCATCCTGTGGATAAGTCTGTTCCCTTGACTCTTTGAACAAGGACTTTCCATTTCTACTTTAATCACTTCTATCACTTCCACTACTGCTGCCCTCTCCAAAGCAGCCTGGCTTTTTCAGGTAGATTTGGCTTTCTGCTGACAACAGCTTGAACCAGGCAGAAAGTACCTTCTCCAGGACTTAAGCTGTAGCAGGCTTTTTTTTGGCTCATTTGTTAAAAAAAAAAAAATCCTGGTCTAACAATAGGACAGTGATGACCTACAAAAGGAATTTTTTGTTGACAATTGAGGGAGAAAATGTGCTGTAATTACCAGGAGCTTGAGGGAGACTTAGATGGTGGAGATGATGTTTTTAAATGACTAAGGGATTTGTTTTAAAAAATCATCTTTCCTTTTTCAGGATTTGGAGTAGTTTAACTGCAATAAACATGCAATTTTCTGGAACAACGTCTCAGGAAACAGCTATTGGGGCTTAAATCCCAAATGCCGTCTTTTTCAGGTGGATGCCTCGGCTCTGGGTCCCACTGACCTGGGACACACCTTCTCCCAACATTTCCCACACTTTGTTGCAATTAGCTGTTCAACATGTACCTTCAATGCCAGACTGTGAGCTAAACAGGTCTAGTAATCAAGGTTGTTGTGTCAACCATTCTATTCCCAGGGCCAGCAATTATTTGCAGAATGGATAAACAGTTGATGTGGTAACAGTTTGGGAAATCATTAGGTTCTTTTAAATATGGCTGCTCACCAAGACACAGGGTCCTGGAGTGAAATGCTATCAAAGGTAGTCTCTCTTCTTCTCTACAAGGTGAGCATTTAAAGTGGTATAATTTAAAACCCTGTTTTAGGACTTTCATGGATGTATTTAGGGAACAAAATAGTTTATCTGAAATGATGTCCAGAACTAAAGTCATAGAGAATGGAGGCTGAGAAACAGAATCTAGGGAGCAGTGCAGATGGGGATAATTATAAAAACACTTAACAGATGTTGATTACCTACTTTTATATTAGTGCTCTCTAAAAAATATGAAAGGATATAATATATATGTATTTATGTACATATAATGCTGATATAAGTCATGTGTTTGGAAAGCTCAATAATTCAACAAAACAGTAAATTATTGATGAATAGATTGTATTGCTTGGAATAACAGCAAATAGGTTGATGTTGATAAAGTGAATACCTGGAATTATTGCTCTCTATGGTGTGAGCTGATTAAACAAATATTGATTGAGTACTTAGTAGGGTAACCATAATAATAAATGATTTATATCTATTAATTGATTTGATCTTCTCAGACATTCAATTAAGTATTTTTTATTTTCATTTGATAGATGAAGAAATTAAAGGTCAATTACGCTGAGTAATTTGCAAGCAATTATATAACCTGTAATTGGCAGACCTGGGATTAGAATTCAGTTGTGATTTATCCAACATCTATGTATTTTTTTTTTTTACTGCATCATAATGGATAGGGAAAAGAGAAGAGCCAGAGCATTTATAAAAGACCTCTTGGTCTTTATACATGTCTGGAGAGTAGAAAACTATTTAATGCAGTAAATGATGAAGGGAGGGGGCAGCAAGTAACTACTGCTGTAGTTAACTGCAGTTAAGTACGGTAGGGAAGAGAAGTTTGGAGAAATATCTGGAAGCATCCATAAGGGGTGCACTGATTCTAAGTAAGGAAGGGGTGTTCTTTGACTTGCTCTGTAGACAGGTGACTTTGCCAGCAGTGTGGATGCCAGGAGGCTGGTGAGGAAACAAGAGAGGCTGAACACTTTGGCGGTGCTGAATGCTGTCACTCTTCATGTGACATGTCTAATTCTTTGCAACCCCATGGACCGTAGCCCACCACATCCAGATGATGAGACACAGGATACGCTACTGGCCTTCAGAATTCCTCTGGAAGAATCCTGGGTTTGGATAAGCTATGACTCATTTTAATTTCCCTCAATTTGAAGATTGTAAGTTTGAGGAAGAGAGTAGACTTAGGGGAATTGAATAACTTTTCAAACAATTTGAAAAGCAAATTGTTTTCCAAACCATAATAAATATACTAATGCATATGTTCTTGGCAAGGAAAAATAATACTTTAAAAATCACTTAATTAATATAAGGACACCGTGTCATTGTACAAAGCACACAGGACAAAAGAAAATCTCCCTTCCAGGATCACAATGTGGCTGCAAGACGCATTCTTTCTTGATGGCCCTTCCCAAGTGTCAGCAGACCTCAAAGTATCCAGCTCAACTGTTCATCCCACTCCCCTTCCCCATGCCTGGCTCTTTGTAGGCTTGCTTACTATTCTCCATAAAGGAAGATTCCTCTCTGCCTAGCCTTTAAGATGCTAGCAGATCTCATGACCTGAGAACTCTCTTTATCGCAACTGTCCTTCTCCCCTTTTTGCCATAGTCTTTTCAAGTAAAAACCCTTTTGACTTAAGCCTGAATTCATTTTTCATTTGATCCAGGAAATAATAATAATAAAAAAAGGTCAATGAAAGATAGGAAATCATGTGATAGAATAATATTCAACTATAAAAATAACAACAGTAATTGTATACAGACTAGATATATCAATTAAAAAGCAAAGACTAAGATTTAATTAAAAACTAAACAAAAAAATATCTGCTGACAAGAGATATACGTAAAATAAGAGGAAAACAGTTAAAAAGGAAGGGATATAAAGTGATATCTCAAACAAAAACAAACCAAAGAAAATCGATAGATTTTTTATAGGATCTGATTAGACAGCCTTTAAGACAAAAGCAGTATAATATTCAAAGAGGACACGATGTTCTTACACTCAGTATTCTACAACAGCTTTATATACAATATGCACCTTACAATATAGCCTCTGCACATATCAGGGATTAACTGGATGGCATGTTAAGAGAAATAAATAACTGCTACTGAGAATTTTTATGCCTCTTTCAGAAATTAGGTGATTAAACAGGGAGGAAAAGCAGAAATTTTGAAAACTAAAAGAATATTAATAAATAATAATACACACTCAATGAAAATAGTATTTTTAAGTATACACAAACATTGACCTCCCCCCCGCAAAATTGGTCTCATATTGACATAAAGGATGTCTCAAGAAATTTCAAAGAAATACAATACAAAAAAGTATTATCCTTGTAAAATCCATTATGTTTGGAAACTAATTACTGAGTTATTTCTCAAATTAATAGAAGAAATATTAATGAAAACTAAGATGTATTCAGAATAAATGATAATTTGTGGATTAAAAGACAAATTTATACAGCATAGCTAAATCAGTGCTTAAAGAGATGAGTTTTATATAAATTTATCAAGAAAGAAGAAAAATGGAAGATAAATGAACTTAGCACTCAGTTCAGGAAGTTAGGCAGAAAAAAGCAAATCCAAAGGTATAAAGAGTAAGAAACATGAACTTAATTAACATAAGAGAATATTCAATGAAATTTAGATAATATATAAATATTAATATTAATATACAAAGATTAACAAAAAAATTCTGCCAAGGTAAACCAAGACAAGCAAACAAAAACAAAACTACAGAGTGGGGATATGCAAATAAATAAATTGGAGAATGAGAAGGTGAAAGTAGCTAGCTACACAACATAAATGTCAAAAGAGATCATAACTCTATAGTTTTTTTAATGTATTATGAGTTATCATAAGTAATGAATTTGAAATCCAGATGAAATTGATAGATTCTTTAAAAAGCTGCATAAAATGTTAAAAATATTAGGAACAAGAAATATTACTGGGGTCCATGCCTAGGACAGTGTGAGCAAGTGAATAAGCCTCTGTATCTTCCTGGCATCTGGCTTACAACAGAGGTTCTGATTAGCTTGTTGAATAGGATAATAAATGAACGGGTGAAGAAATGACGCTCAGATGTCTCCTGTGATACCGAAGGAAAGGACAGTGGCCGCTGCAGAGCACTAGGGTGATGCTGACAACACGCAGGGTGGGATTGAGATGGCTGCGACTGGCATGGGCAAGAAAAGGGGTCGGGACATTCTACTCAGGAGGAAGAATGATGCAGGCAGCCAGGAAGGCAAATAGCTCCAAAATTTAAGACCTTTGTGAAAAATAGACTTTGAGAAGAGAAAATTGTTCACGCAAACCAAAAAAAAAAAAAATTCCTTTTTATGAACTGCTTTCATTTTGGGATAACAAAAGTAAGCTTTTCCTTTTTGCCTTTTCATGCATTGCATCCTAAAGCCGATTTCCATGACATCTCAGGAATGGCATTACTAAGAGCAAGGCAGCTTCTGTTGGGTTAACACTGAAAAGCCTGAGGGAGCTCAATAAATAAGAAAGGAGAGATAAGAAAGGCTCCTTTCTCCTTCCTATTGCTGCATGACAACTGACTCTAAGACTGAGTAGGAAAGAAAGACACCGGTGTGGCAACATATTTCAGGAAATTGTTTAAAGGGCTTAATACAGTAAATCTCAGATCAAATTAAGGGAGGACAGTTTCGTGGCATGGTCATGGTGTTAATAAGGACTTCTCAGTCGGAGCCATTTCAAGGTGCTTAGCTCAAGTCAGGAGCCGTGGTACGCCCTGTAGGCACGAGTTCCTGGGTCTGCGCCAGTTCCTGGGGTGCACAGCTGGCCTGGAACGCCAAGGAGCTGCACAAGTGCCAAAAAGCATGATTTCATAAGAAAAATACAGCTTTTCCTCATCCCAGGTGTTTGAGCTTTGGAGACTCTGCTTTGGCTATTAACATAGTTACTCAGTGCCCCCAGGGAAGGCGCGCTCTAAACTGGTCCATGGTTGGGCTGGTTCCTGGTACCTGCTGTCTCATGCTAACTTAGTCTCCTGAAGCTGTTGCTCTTTTCTCTCCCACAAACAAAATGCTCTTTGGGGCTATTTTCTTAATTCCCCAGCTTCACAGAAGTCTTGGAATTCAGTTCTGTTCTCTTTAGCATCTGCCCCCCCCCCCCCCAACCCCCGCGCCAACTTCTCTCCAGGTATTACATGAAAAATCCTTTTAAATTTCCTTAATATGATGGCTTCAGAGGAGAGATGTGTGAGGTTAAAGGCTACAGGCTGGAAAAGAAAGTGTCTAAGATGTCAAAGTTGCTCTAATCCCTAACTCAGAAGAGACAAATTACCGCTGCTCTATGTTCTGTGGCTCGTCTCTCAGCCATGACTGATCTTGTTTTTGGAGGAAAATTAGCACTCTGTCTGGGAAGTCTGCTTGACTGAATGTTACTTCCTCTTGATCCTGAATCCTTCTTGTCCCACTTGAACTCTATTCAGACATATGCTTAGTTATTCCACCTGGGCCAACTTCTAGCACATTCTATTCTCCATAGGAAGGCACTTTTCTACTATACTTTACAGGAGATTTACCTTTGCCTTCAGAACATTTAATGTGGCTGACACTAGGTCAAACGTTCTTCTAAAACCTGTAGATAGAATAAATATTTGAAGCAAATATAATAGGTAGTTGTTTTACCCTTAATACAGAAAAACTGGGCAAAAATTGAGACTGTCACTAAGAAGAAAAAATAAATGAGGTAACGGAAATATCTGACATATTTATGACTCTAGTAATCACAGAAATGCACAAGAAAATACTGAGATTAACTTTATGACCTATAAGTGAACAAACAGTAAAATAAATAGTATTATTATTTATTTATTTATTTATTATTAATGATGGAGGGTGCTATGAAATGGTTGGGTTTCCCCAGCAGATCAGCAGTAAAGAATCTGCCTGCAACGTAGAAGCTGCAGGAGAGGTGGGTTTGATCCCTACGTCAGGAAGATCCCCTGAAGGAGGGCATGGCAACCCACTCCAGTATTCTTGCCTGGAAAATCCCATGGACAGAGGAGCCTGGAGGGCTACAATCCATAGGATCACCAAGAGTCATACACAACTGAAGTGACTTAGCATGCATGCATGAAATGCTTAATTTGATAGATGATGTAAATATAAGTTACACAAATGTCTTAGGAAGTTATTTAGTACTGCATCTTGGTAACATTTAATATATTTATCTTTGAAGTCATTTCCCCCCCTTCTAAGAGTTCTTACTAAGGAAATAATTGAAACATTGGGAAAAAAACCTGATGCATAAGCATGTTTATTTATAAAATAAAAAAATTAGAGTAAATGTCAATGAACAATAAAATAGTTTAATTATGGCTCCTTTATAGAAAATTGAATACCATTCAACAGATGAATATTGCGTTTATAAAGAATATTAGTAATGTGAGAAATTACAACATTAAGTGAAAAAGCAGACAGAATGATATATAGAGTAAAATCTCAAATATCCTGCTCTATATCTCTGTGGCTTCCACCTAGCTGGTATTTCCTACATAGAGCTTGTTTATTCCACCTGCTTAAGTACAGAGAGTTGATTTGTTCCTCTATGAAAGGAACATATTTAGTTTTAGTCCTCTTCCTAATTTCTCAAGTAGGTATACAGGGTCTCAGTAATACAGGTTTTTAACAGTAAAGCTTCAATAGCAATCAGTCATCATTCAGTCAGTCAACAAATGTCTACTGATCACAAGTAATATGTGTCAAATATTAATTGTGTGTGTGCATGCTAAGTTGCTTCAGTCGTGACCAACTTTTTGCAAACCTATGCAACCCTGTAGCCCACCAGGTTCCTCTGCCCATGGGATTCTCCAGACAAGAATACTGGAGTGGGTTGCTGTTTCCTCCTCCAGGGGAGCTTTCTGAGCCAGGGATGGAACCTGCATCTCTTATGTTTCCTGCATTGGCAGGTGGCTTCTTTACCACCAGCGCTACCTGGGAAGAGCAATTCAGCAGCGAGGGAAACACTGGGACAGAAAAAGAGAGGGAGAGATGTCCTGCTTTAAGGAACTTGGGCAGGTATCTGGGCTATGTCTGTGACAGAGGTGGAGGGGATAATGCACCTAAGAGAATGTTGTGAATCAAGAAGCTCTATGCAGAAGACAGAAGGCAAGAGCAATAATGAGGTAGATATGGGAGTGGCTGAGTGGCTTTTGGCTAGATGTGGGAGAGGCCTCTTTGAGCAGGTGATATTTAGATTTGAGATCAGAATAACAAGCAGAGGAAAGAACAAATGCAAAGTCCTTGGAACGGCATACGAGAGAGAGAAAGGAGGTTCGTGCAGCTGATGAGCAAAAGGGGTATTGGAGGCAGACAGAACTGGAGAACATAACAAGAGGAAAAGTTCACGGACCATAATAGAACGGTTTTTCTCTAAGTCTGTGAGTGACAACCTTATGGTTACCAGTGGGGAGAGGGGAAGAGAGTGAGTTTAGGATCGACATGGACACACTGCTATATTTAAAATAAATAAGTAACATGGAACTCTGCTCAGGGCAGTGTGGCCGCCCGGACGAGAGGGGAGTCTGGGGAGAACGGACGCCTGTGTACGTGTGGCTGAGTCGCTCTGTTGTGCACCTGAAACCATCACAACAGTTTTAGTCGGCTTTACAAGAGAAAGGTTTTTCTGTTGTCATTTTTTGTATAATTGGAGGTTTTGGAAGGGTTCGTAGCAGTGGAGAGATGTGATCTGAGTTATTCTTAAAATGAACCTGAGGATGTCATGGCAAATGGACTGGAGGCAGCAGGAACAGAAGCAGGAGGACCTGAGAGGAGGCTGTGACAGTCATTCATGCCAGAGATAACAGGCATTTGAATTAGAAGCATGACACTGGAGATCGTGAAATGATGTCAGATTCAGAATGTATTTCAAAGTTCACCTTATGGCACTTGGGACTCACTGATGAATTACATGTAGGAGACGATGAAATGAAAGGACTCTGGACTTTCGGACTGAGTAACTAAGTTGCCAATGCACTGTGGACAGATGCAATCACGGTAGGTTCTGGCATTTGTTAGAATCCAATAAAGGGGGAGAATTTGATGCAGAAGAGAAGAGGGTGATTTTAGGAATGAAGCCCTTAATAAGACATCCTGGGGATAAAAACCAGAGTTTAGGTGAAATCAATTGTCTAAAACATTAGCAAGTGCACGCCTTTCATTGAAAACATCTCCAGTGGAAATGGTGAAAAGGTGAGACAACTCTCATCCATTGATGTAATTTCCCTAACAAGTCTATGGAGAGCTTACCAGCAGAGAGTATGGGGTATGGGGAGAGGAAGGGGAGACTCGGGGAGAAGAATGCACAAAATAATTACCTGAGAGTGAAGAGAATGAACTTAACCAGAAAAGTGAGGCGATGTGACGGTGAGTCTCTGTTTCAGAATCGTAACCAGAATTTTGAAAATGGTTCTGTCATTTTTTAACTTTGGCAAAATTCAGTGGACCATACGTGAGAGAATCAATTCCTAGGCAGGTTGATAAGAAGTCCAGGGTCACCAGGGTGGGAAAATGGGGTCTGGAATTCTCAAAGAGAAGGAAAGGACAAACATAAAACGTTTTTTCTTTAAGCCCAGAACTGATGATTGCACAACAAACTCAGTTTAAACTCTATACTAAGGATTATATAACAACAACGTGTCCTGCTTAAGGACAGTTTCTCCTTCCCGAAAACCTTCTGGCCAATCTTGTCATCTTAAAATGTATATTATGGGAGTGGGTCTAGTTAAGATCTTTACAACCTTGAGACATTCTTTTGATTTATCATAAAAACTAACTTTAAAAGTATATAGCTCCCTTGCTAAGACTAGGAATGGGGACACTCTCCGTCCCCCTTCTGATGTCTATGTCGGAAGCTTTCTATGTCCCTTTTCACTTTAATAAAACTCTGCTACACAAAAGCTCTTGGGTGATCAGGCCTGGCCCCTGGGCCTGAAGCTAAATCTTCTACTTCGGAGATCACGAATCCCACATCATTCACCATAAGCTATCATGTGCACGTATAAAATAAACACATAAGGATTTAAATGAGGATAAAGTTTTGTGAGACAAGTAGAATTGAAGGGAACAGAATATGCAGGGTCTGAGGGGGCAGGATTAGAGAGTTAAAGTGTTTACTATGAATTCTAGACTGGGTACAGAAGAAAGAGCAGAAGATAAAGAGAATGATGGAACATAAAAATGTGGAGGGATCAATAGACGGAAGACCTCATTGAGAGCATAAAATCCCTGGAGTGGGAGGACTAGAGTGAGTGAGTTGGAAGGAAGGACAAGATTGACTTCTAAATCAAGATTTTAGTGGAATGTAGTCATTAATGATTGCTCTAGGAGTGGGTATCTTAGATGAGGGTAGATGAAAATTTAATACTAATGAGTTCAAGAAACAAGAGATCTTCTACACATATTTTAGTCTTTGAGAATTAACACTGGAAGTGTGGTTGTTAGGAAGACAGTGAACAAGACTGAAATTCTAAATTAAGAGAAGGAGGGTTACTAGGAGATCTGTCAATGAAAGGGAGAAGAGTGGCATGAGGTGGTGAAATCTGAGAACATGTACAATAATGGATTTGGGAGAAGAATGTAGGAAAAGCAGTTTGGAAGCCTCTATGGGAAAGCAAGGGGGTCATACCCCAATCCTACACCTTGAGGTATGTAGGTCTTGGGTAATAAAAAGCAATCCACACCTGGGATGGTGCAGATGAAATGATGTTGTTGGGAAAAGTCAGTTTCAGTAAGAGCAAAGATAAGAAAGCAACATGTAGAGAACGCAGTTTGAGAATGTATGTGGTAACTTCATAACAATTCCTAATTATAGAAGGTGCAATGGAAGAGCTTGGGAAGGCAAGGAAGGGTGAAAGGTTAGGGGTAGTACATAAGAATGAGGATGCACAAATGTGAAACTGCAGGCTGAGGCTTGGAATTCCACAGGTGCCTAAGGATTGGGACGCTGATGCCATTGGCCCTAGATGTCACAGTGTTTAACCATTGGATCAGCCTGTTCCATCTGAGGACACAGTATTTTTGATACATAGCACTTTAAACAGCTCTCACCAGAAAGTTCTTTTCCTAAATATGACTTGCTCCTCCACTGTTATGTGTGAGGGAATTAATCCAGGCTGGCCAGGGCATCAGAAATGCCAAAGCAAATCATGAAAGTAGCCAGTATAACAAGTCAGAGTAGACTATTACATGGGGAATGAAACCCCAAAACTGACAAGGTTGAAAAAGCAAGTAAGAACCAGGAACAATACAACCAGAGTGAGGTTCCCAATAATAATAAGGCTAGTATCAGTATTTATTGAGGGGTTACTGTGGACACGCATGTCACCTGTATTCATTCATTCATTCTTCACACAAGCTTCCAAGGTAGATACCTAACCACAGTCTACAGGTTTGAAAACAGAAGTAAAGAATGGTAAGAATTGGTAAAAGGCATCTAGCGAGGATGTACCAAAGTTAAGAAGGAAATGCAGTGCCTGGATCCAGAGTCCTCTGTCTATTCCATGCTTCTGGGCCACAGCTCCAGGTATGCCCAAGGACAAGCCAGGACCTGGGAAATCATTCCCAATTTCAAGCGATTTCTCATTGAATTGGTCTATAATTGGTGTAACTGGTTCTGACCTCTAAATACCTCTTTTTCTGCTCACTGTTTCCCATCCCACTGCTACCACTCTGCCCCAGGCCCCTTTTCACCAGGATTACAGCAATTACTTCCCAAAAGGGCTCCCTCTATCTTGCCTTGGCCTCTTAGTAGAGCTGGAGAAAACTTTCAAAAGAACAGTCATATTATATATCACTTCCATACTAAAAACCTGATGACCACTTTCCCTTGCCCTTGAGATAGAACCAACTGCATGGTAAAGCTGAGAGGTTCTCCATGGCTTCACCCTTGCTAACCTCTACAGCTTTCTTTCTTCTCTATCCCATACAAAGTATATTTCGGCTATACTAGACTTCTTTCTTTAGCTATTCAAAAGATACAACAAGTTACTCAAAAGATATGTGTTCTTTGGCATTTGGGTTGTTTCATAGACATTTTTTCTGCCTACAACACCCAGCCCACCTTTTTCTCCCTCCCCCATCTGTTGAGATGTTTTCAGTTTTCAGCAACTGAAAATCCAGCTAACAATGGCTACACCAAAGAGCTATGTCTAGTATCCTAGTAAGAATCCCTAATCTAGATGGTTCCAGGGTTCAAAGAACCAGCCTCTTTCTGGCTTTCCATCCTGCCATTTTACAGCATTGCCTGTTAGCTTTAAGCTTATCATCTACAGGTCCACAATTGTGGGTGTAGATTGTGATGAATTCACTGAGACGGCACTCAAATCCTCTTCAATGAAAGCACCTGCTGACCCAGTTCTTGTGAAAGCTGTGAGCAGACAGCCTTGAGGTGTCAGTTTCTTTAGGGATTGGCTCAGAGCAGAGAACCAAACTGCATGAGTTACAGACGTTCCTGGGGTAGCTTACACACAACGTGATATACTGTGTATAATGGCCTGGCCGTCTTGTCCCAATGGGGAACAGTACTGAGGAACTTTTCTAGTGCCTGCAGAGCTCTCAGTTGGATCCAGGTATTATATTTCAATGCCTTATTCTATCCAGTCCAGCTTCTGCTCCCTTTCTTTTACAGGTGTGTTCCCAAGGGCATTCCCAAACATCCTGCATGCTAACCTCTATCTGAGAAAATACTTCTAATTGGCAATAGGTGGTATCTGGATGATCAGGAATAGCAACCAAAAAGATGGCATTTCTGAGTGGGGTCTCTTGCTGCCAGCTAGCAAGGAAGATCCCATCAGGGATGGTCAGTGGATCACAAATAGTCCCTATAGAAAATGGGAATCCAAATACTTCACCTTTCACCAGTGATGAATTGGGTTGGTATATCAAAGGAAGAGAATGTACCAACTGTGTAATTTATCAGGTCTTTAAGAAATAAGAAACAGTAACTATAAGAGCAATATAACTAGATGGTTAAATTGAGCTCTAGAAAAAGGGTAATGCAAATTTGAGGACAATTAATAGCCAATTAAAAACTATAGGTGAAAATTAGAGGGTCTTGCTAGAAACATACAAAGAATATCTCATCTCCCACAAAAGCAGGGCAGAGAAAGCTGTGACGAGCCCTAGACTCGATCTTCAGAGTAACAGGGCTCCAAAAAGCTTAAACTTCCAACTAAAGCAGGTCTTTCTGAGATTCTAGGAATTGACAGGCCACAGACTCTAAACTTTATATCTCCCGCGTTGGTAGCAGTTTACATCTCTTATTTAGATTTTACAGCTGAGAATCTTTTGCTTTCTTCTGAGAATCTGTCATCTCCCCATGACATGTGCAGTTCAGGGATCACGCGAGGTTTTAAGAATCTGTTGTAGGCAGAATCAGGGCAACATCTCTGTAGCTTACAGGATTACACGAGGGACCTCCCCTCTCTACTTTTAGCCACCTCTGAGACTGAGGTTTTCTGCTTGATTTCTTTTTTTTTTTAAGATTAATTTTTATTGGAGTACAGTTGCTTTCACTGCCCAGTGGCTCAGACGGTAAAGAATCTGCCTGCAATGCAGGAGACCTGGGTTCTGCCCCAGGGGTCAGGAAGATCCCCTGGAGAAGGGAATGGCCACCCAGTCCAGTGTTCCTGCCAGGGGAAGAACCTGCTGGGCTACAGTCCCTGGGGTTGCAAAAAGTTGGGCGTGGTTGCTTTACAAGTTTGTGTTAGTTTCAACTCTATGGCAGTGAATCAGTCACACGTACACACATGTCCCCTCCCTTCTGGACTCGCCTCCCACTTAGGTGACCACAGCGCGTGATTTCTAATAGTCCAGCTGTGTTCTCTGGGTCAGTTCAGCCCAGTTCAGCTGCTCAGTCGTGTCCGACTCTTTGCGACCCCATGGACTGCAGCACGCCAGGCTTCCCTATCCATCACCAACTCCCAGAGTTTACTCAAACTCATGTCCCTCGAGTTGGTGATGCCATCCAGCCATCTCATCCTCTGTCTTCCCCTTCTCCTCCCACCTTCAATCTTTCCCAGCATCAGAGTCTTTTCTAATGAATTGGCTCTTCACATCATGTGGCCAAAGTATTGGAGTTTCAGCTTCAGCATCAGTCCTTCCAGTGAATATTCAGGACTGATTTCCTTTAGGATGGCTCTCTGGGTACCATCTGTGAAATCAAGGACCTCGCCCAGTGAGATTTCCTTCTTTCAAGGTTGACTCTCCTCAGGTTTCTCCCTACCTTTGGCTTCTCTTCAGGGGTTTTACACAGTTGTTTTAGATATTTTTTGCAGAGCTTGCAGCTGCTTTCTGTGGGATGGCTTGTTTCATACAAGCCACTCATGAATTACTAAAAGGAGAACTCTCATTATTAGGATTTCTGAACAAGGAAGGAGTAGAAGATGACTGCTACACCATTCACCCACCATCAAATAACACCACGTTGCCTTGCTCACTTCTAAAGCTTTGAATTTTAGCTTAAACACCTCAAACTACAGATGCTCTGTCTTCCTCCACCTGCTGGAAGAGGTTAGCCCTACACATCTCTATTCTGCAGTCCTACTACACCCTGTGCCTTCACTATCCCAACACCCATCATGGCTTATGGAAATCACATTTTAATGTCTTTTTCTCTGGATAGGCTGTCCATTCTCGAAGGACAGCAAATACGTGTCTCATGTTAATTGCTGTATTCCAGGTTCTATCATGTGGTAGATAAATGAGAAAGATAAATGAATAAACAGCTAATAAATTCAGACAGATAGGGGATTTTCCTCATGGTCCAGTGGTTAAGATTTTGCTTCTAATGTAGGGGATGCAGGTTCGATCCCTGGTCATTAAATTAAGATCCCACATGCCACTAGGCAACTGAGCCTGAATGCTGCAACTAGAGCAAAACCTTCCAGCTCTGCAACAAAAGATCCTCCTGTCACAGTGACGATCCCACCTGCCATAACTAGGGCCTGACACAGTCATAAATAAGTAAATACTTCATAAAAAATTTAGATAGATAAGAAAAGTCATATAGTTTAAAATTAGAACAGAAAAGTGAAAAGGTTCTGAAAATCTTGAACTTTGATTGATATTGCCTCAACCTACTGAAGAATATACAATTAGTGGTCAACTCTTGAGTGTCTCTCTCATCTTCTAACCCAGGAGAACCTGATACGACCCCCACGACAAAGCCCATCTCAGTTGAGACCAGAGTTTAAAAGTGCAGGGGCAGGTGCCACTGAGAATGTTTCCTGTATTTACTCTGAGCAATTTGCACCTTCTCTTTTGCCAGAGAGAAGCCAGGAATCCCTTGAAAAGAGAGAGCCCAAAGGCCTTGGAGCTAGGTTGCATTATCTGATTAATTATCCCCCTGTCCTGGCTGAAGAGTCAACCCAATTAGCCTTCCATAACCTAAAGATTCTACACAGATATTAGGATGTTCATGCTTTGAGTATTACAGGTACATGCATTTTGTGCCTCAGTTTTTGTTCATAGAGTTGGGGGTTGGTAAATATATATATTTTGCAATACATGCTGAAACATTGAAAGATGAATATTGAGAAGTAAAAACACTTCAGTCAGCACCTATAATCTGCCAAGGCAATTAATCAAACACATACTGTGTCAACTTACTTTTGTTCTGTTATGTTTTATGACTCTATTATTATTTTATCAACACAATAAAAGGAATTAATCTTCATTGCATGGAGAATGTTTGGGAGGCAGAGAAAAGGGACTTAGCTGTCAGTCTCGATCTTGTGGTGAAAATCAATCATTGGGACAGACTGAATTATTTTTAACTGTGATGTATTCATTAAGCCTTATTGGAAACACTTTAATGCATTATAGGATTTCCTACACTATCAGAATACAGAGCGTCCCCTGGCATGAATTTGTTCAATGACTCAGTTGCCCTTACATTATCTGCCTTCTCTAATAGGAAATGGAAGCTTTCAGAAATTGATGAAAGAATAGCAGTCACATCTTTACCCACAGGCTTACAAGTCCCTTGAGATAGAAAGGCACAAATGTAAACCCAGAAGAGTTTCTTAAATCTAGAAATAACTGTTTAATACTAGAGGGGATGCAAAGTTTCTCAGGAGGACCCTTATGCACATAAGACTTCATCGGTTTCTACAACACAAGTTTCCTTGGCCAAGGGTTGGTTTTTCTATATTCAGTGTAATTCAGGATGACTGGCAGAAACAGTCACACAAGTAATACTCATCAATGGGTTAGCTTATTGAGCATCAGTTATGGAATGAACAATAAAAGGGGAACTGTGGGGGTAGAAAGAATTAAGACATGTAGTTCCTATTGGCAATGCACTTTAATCTAGTTGGGGAGATTTGTAGGAGAATAAACTAAAAATTGTTTGAATCAGTATAAAACGAGTCCAGCAGATTGGCAAGGACATATGCTTCATTCATGAAGTGCAGGAGGGGATAAGGTGGGACACAGTGTGGACTTGAGCGGTCCTGCAGATCCAGGAGGCAGGTTAGTTGTGTCACATGTGCCTTGGAGTGAAGAGAGAAACAGTTGTTGTCTTAACGAGAATCTTGCAGAAATGTTTGTTTGTAAGTGGTTTCACACATTTTCTTCTCTCTGACTTGGCTAAGTGTCAATGAAATACATACCAGGATAAACCTATGTGAAAAAAATCTTAGTTTCAAAACATGTGAGACTTCCTTTAAAATGTCTCTCCAAAATGACTCTATTTGGTCCTGCAAAAAAGCCTGGAACCATCCATCAGGTCCCTGTGTGACCTCAGACCAATTATTTTACCTCTTTGAGCCTCAGTTTTCTCATCTGCATAAGAAAGCACAGAACTAGATCATCTTGATGATTCTTTATTACTCATGTCTAATGTTATGAACAGTTTTTCATTTTCTTTGGGAGGAAAACAGGGATCAGAAAACCCAGCTGATCTCATTGCTCTTACTTGTTGGTCCATCTCTGCCTTCCTGGTTGGTGTCCTTGCCCTGTTTTGCTTGGCTCGGGAAATTCCCCACTGCTTCTACAAGAGTGGAAAGGTGTAGGGAAGTAGCTTGTTCTGTTCTAGTTAGATATTCAATCCTAAATAATTAATGCCATTCCTGTACTCCATCACCTTGAAGTTGTTGGATGGCCGAGGAGTATTAATAAAGGATAAGTTTCATGAGGTCTAAAGAAAAGACTCCAAAACCTTTCTTAGGGTCAGCCAAGCAGAAGGTGGAGGGAAACAGGGTTAGGAGAAATGAAGGAGGGACAGGAAATATATGTTTCATCCAGTCTCGAAATTCTCCAGTAGGTAAAGAAGGAGAAATATTATAACTGAGAATTCTCCACACAGGATTAAGCTGGTGATAAATTAATATCTTTGAGGAAAAATCAATAACAACAAGGTTTGTATTGAGCTGAAAAATCTCATTATAAAATAGAAGCATTTGAGCTGTGTTTATGTCCCTTAAAATTAACCCTCTGCAGAAAAGAGCCATTTGAAAGTGGCAGGAAGTGCAGATCATCTCCCATGGAGAGCTTCTTCTATAAATTACCTCTGCAAGGACCAGGGAGGGGCTGTTTCTATGATCCAAAACATAAAAATATACTGATGACCCAATGTAGCGAGATTTTCAAAATTAAAGGCAGGCCCTGTCTCCTCCAAGAATGGAATCTGTGAAGGGCTGGCTACCGCCATTGCGTTTAGCTGTTTGATAGGTGTTCTAGATCAGGAGAGAATGCCATAAAAACCCATGTGGTCTGGATGGCAGAGGCTGGTACCATGTCTCCAAGATGCCAGACAAACATATTTTTAAAAGTCATTTTTAGAAAAGTGAATTAATTATGTATATATATATAATATATATATATAAAACAAAATTGATTACCATCTATGCTGAATTTCACCAAAGTGCATGCTTCTTTGAGTGTGATGTGTACACAGAACAGCCTCTGCACACACCTTCGAAACTATGGAAATGGAATACTCTCTCATTCCAAGAGTTGTTATTGATATTTATAGATCAATAAAGGCAAAAATTAATCAAACACTAATTATGTGTCAGATACCGTGTTATGTGCTTTACATACATTATTATAGTAAATCCTTACAACCCAATGACACAGCCACAACTATTACTTCCACTTCAGAATCAGAAATCTAGGTCTAAGTTACCTTCCTCAAGGTCACATGCCCAATAAAAGAGTGGAACCCACCTCTGTCTGGCTAAGGACCTGGCCTCTTAAGCACCATCATACATTGCTGCACCAAGAATATGAATAAGGATCAAGTTAACAGTGAAGTTTAAGATCCAGTCTCCACTGTAACACAGTAATCAGGACTACGGATGCTGGTGAAGGGAGAGACACGTAGCCTGATGGAATGAAATGGAGCCCTCAGAAACAGTCCTAGACAAAAATGTCTAGCTTATTTTCAACAAAGGGGCAAAGGCAACTCAATGGAGGAAAGATGAACCTTTCAGCAAATGGTGCAGGGGAAAGGTGGAGTTTCTGGGCCAAAAAAAAAAGCGAAAAAGAAACACCACCTAAATCTCACACTGTAGACAAAGATGAAACCAAAACAGATTTTGGACTTGAACAAAAACCACAAAACGCAGAAAAATACCATATTCTTTTTTTTTTTTAATACCATATTCCAATGCATATATACGGAATCTAGAAAAATGGTACTGAAGAATTTATCTACAGGGCAGCAATGGAGAAACAGACATAGAGAATAGACATATGGACCCGAGGAGAGGGTGAGATGTATGGAAAGAGTAACACGGAAACTTACATTACCAAATGTAAATCAGATAGCCAAGGGAAATCTGCTGTCTGGCTCAGGAAATTCAAACAGGGGCTCTGTATCAACCTAGAAGGGTGGGATGGGGAGGGAGATGGGAGGGAGGCTCAAGAGGGAGGGAATATATGTATACCTATGGCTGATTCATGTTGAGGCTTGACAGAAAACACCAAAATTCTGTAAAGCAATTATCCTTCAAAAAAAAAATTAATAAAAAACCCCATAAAACTCTAAAATTTGGGGGGAAATATGATAGAATCTTCAGGAGCTATCATTAAGCAAATAATTCTTAGATTTGACTCAAAAATCATGGTCTGTAAAAAGAAAAATTGATAATTGGGCTTCATCAAAAGTTGAAACTTTTCCTCTGTAACACAGCCCATTAAGAGGATAAAAATACAAGCTATAGTCTAGGACAACATACTTGCATACCAAATATCCAGCAATGGGTGGATAGAATTCTAGCAATGCTAGAATATGTAAATATCTCCCAAATTACAACAGCAAAAAGCAAACAATCTTATTAGAACATGGGCAAAAGACATGAGCAGGCATTTCAGCAAAGAGGCAAATAAGCAAAGAAAAGCTGCTAAACATTATTAGCCATGAGCAAAATCTAATCTAAAACCATAATAAGATATTACTACACACTTATTAGAATGGGTAAAATAAAAATACGGAAAATACTAAATGCTGGTGAGTATGAAAAAAAAAAAACTGGATCACTGTGCAGAATATAAAATGATACAGTTGCTTTAGAAAACAGCTTGGCAATTTCTTAAAAAACCTAAACATGCAACTATAATAACAACACAGCAGCTGCATTACTGGGCATTCATCATCCTAGAGAAATGAAAACTTATGTTCACATGAAAACCTATATGGAAATGTTTATGACAGCTTTATTCTTAATATCCCCCAAATGAAGTAATCCAAATATCCTTCAACAAGTGAATAAACTGTAATACATCCATACCATGAAATACTACTCAACAATAAAAAGGAACAAACTATTGACACACACAGCCACCTGGACCAGACTCCAGAGAATTATGTGGAATGAAAAGCCAGTCCCAAAAGTTTACATTCCATTTACAAAACGTTCTTGAAATGATAAAGTTATGAAAACGGCGAACATAACAGCGCCTGCTGCAGGTTAAGAAGGGAGTGGCGAAGGAGGAAAGCCTATGTGGCTACGGAAGAACAAAACGAAGGATCCCTGTGTTGGAAATGTTCTGTATCTTGAGAGCGTGAATGTCAACATTCTAGTGGTGATATTGTGCTATGACTTTGTGGGGTTTTAAATTATTTTATTTTATTCATTGTTCTTGGCCTCACGGCATGCATGTGGGATCTTAGTTCCCTGACTAGGGATCAAACCCACACCTCTTGCGTTGACAGCTTGGAGTCCTAACCACTGGATCACCAGGGAAGTCTGATTTTGGAAGCTGTTCACACTGGAAGAAACTGGGTAAAGGGTCTATAGAGATTATTTGTATTATTTTTTCAATTGCCTGTGAATCTACAATTATCTCAAAATAAAAAGTTAACTTAAAAAAGAAAAGAATCCCCAAGTAACACCATGTGCTTCCTGGTAGGAGGTGCTATGAAGGCTACAACTTCGTATCTGTGATATTTTTGTCCCCAAAATGCCTAACCCAAATATAATCATAAGGAAATCTCTAGGAAAACCAAATTGAGAGATATTTCACAAATAATCAGACACTACTTTTCAAAAACATCAGAGTAGTCTTGTCTGGAGAATCCCATGGACATAGGAGGCTGGTAGGCTGTGATCCACGAGGTTGCAAAGAGTCAGAAACGACTGAAGCAATTTAGCACGCATGCATTAAAGGTAAAAAGCAAAACAAAACTGAGAATTATTCCAGATTAAGGTACACTAAGGACAACGGCATACAATGTGGTATTCTAGATTAGATCCTGGACTGGAAACAAAGGATATTAATGGAAAATTGGTGATGTCTGCAGGTTTATAGATTAGCTCAAACTATTATTTCCATTTTAATTTCCTGATTTGGGTAACTGAACTGTGATTTGGGAGAATCTAAGTGAAGGTGATACAAACATTTGTATACAATTTCTTCAAATTTTTGTAAAGTCTGAAGTTATTCAAGAAAGTAAAAGCATAAAGAATTTTCAACATGTTTAACTTATAAATTAATGTTGGATAAATGTATGAGAAAAAGACTGATTCTTTTTCATTGCTTAGTGAAATCAAATGCCTAAAATCTGAAACATTCCCCTCCAAATGGCAGCCAAACCTCTGTCTCCAGCCCAGACAGGGAGTCACCCTGGAGCGCCCAACTGCTGGGTTGCAACTAGGGAATGGAAGGTTGTTTTTGTACATGATATAAAATCTTATGCTTCAAGAGAACTGAGTTATGCAGGCTCAGAAGAAGGTAAGATTTTAAGGCTGAGAATAATTCTAATGTGTATCCTCTCAAACCCATTTGAGTTCTTTTCTTTCAGAGGAAAACTTCCAGCTCTGAGTGGGTTGTTGCTGTGACATGAGCAGGCAGTGGCTGGTTCATACATCTTGGCCTGACAGCAGGAGAATCGTAGCCCCTCAACCTGTCATCTCCACCTTCTGGTTTCATTTATTTTCCCACTCTTCCTCTCTGTTCTGGGCTAGGAGCAGCCACAGCAATGCAGTCTCTAGCAGCAGTCAAAGCGGCATAAATATTAGTGATAATTGTACGGTACAGTAATTGCAAATAGCGGTGATTAATTCTTACAATAATAGCTGTCCTAAGAACAATTGATTTCCCTTCCAGTCATGCCCAAGTTTCCCACGAGAAAGCTTTAAAATGGTTTTATTATTAGTTTAAGCTTTGGGGAGAGAAGGGAAGTAGAGAAGAATGGTGATTACTTTGGTTTTGTTGGCACTGATTCTTGGTCAGTGGGCAGAGGAAAGACATCCATGGTGTTGCAGGAAGCACTGTCTTGCCTCCCTCAGCAGAAAATCAACCCCTCTCTGAACGTGGAGGGGGCCACTGCAACTCACTGGATGTGGATCACACAGTCACAGCCAAGAATTTGCTTAAAACTATGATGACACAGCACAGGAAATGCAAAGACAAATTCTTACTCAGGTAATAACTCTCTCTTGCCTAAGTCTTATCCAACACTATGTGATTTATTTTTGAAATCTTCCTGATATAGCTATCTAAGCATTATTATCTTCATTTAATGTATGCTAACAGAAATATGAAGCAGTAAATTGCTTCTTTCAGACCACTGAAGAAGTCCGTGATGGACTCAGAATTTAAGATGAAACAGCCACGGCTCCCATTTTTATGATCAAATCAGGAAATTAAACCAAAATTTCAGGGCTAGTTTCCCTCAGAGATTACCCCCTCATCACTCTTCTTTTTGGTTAAGCCCACATGTAAATGAACACCAGACAAAATTTATCACTATATGCTTACTGTTCAACTAAAACCAATCATTTTACAGTATATCAATATTCAAATTTCTCTTAGTGATTAAAATTTATTTTATTTCAGTTACTCTCCAAACTAAGGGAAAACTATTTCTAAATTTACTAATTAGGATCTGATTTCCTTTCATATGAGTACATTATTTGATTTCAGGGTGGTATCTACTCACATGCATAAAATCAGCAGTAGCAATAAAGCTTTGAATGTTCAGCATCTAGCTGACATTTCAGGTCCTTACATCCACTTTCACATATTTGTCCTTCAGAATAGGCATGTACTCAGAAATTAATTAGCAGTTTTCTTGTCTTTTCCAGATTTTACTATAACTCCAAACTTCATAAATTCAAGTGCTCCCCTCAGCTCATTCTGGTGTCCTTAGTACCAAGTAGAGTGTCTAATATCATACCAACTGTAGGTGATCAATAAATATTTGTTTCATGAATAGATAGATGGATTACATCCTTATTATCTCCATTTATTTCATAGCTCCTGCTACTAACTGTTTGAGAGCTGTAGTAATCTTTTCTGACTACCTTCCCTTAGCAGGCAGGGATTTAAAATGTATCAGTCAGCTACTGCTGCATAACAAATTACCCCCCAAACCTTCCAGTTAAAAAAAAATGAATAGGGCTTCCCTTGAGTCTCAGTGGTTAAGAATCTGCCTGCCAATGCAAGAGACATGGGTTTGATCCCTGATCTGGGAAGATCCGGAGTTCTGTGGGGCAACTGAACCTCTGCAGCAAAAATACTGAGTCTGCTCTACAGCCTAGGGACCGCAACTCCCGAAGTCCAGGCACCCTACAGTCCATTCCACACAACAAGAGAAGCGAGCAGTCTGTGCAGCACAACGAGAGAGGAGCCCCTGCTCACAGCAACCAGAGGAAAGCCCAGACAGTAACAAAGACCCAGCACAGTCCAAGATAAATAAATACACAATTCCTGAAGGTTAGGAATCTGGGCTGCCACGCCTCAGGGTTTCTCAATGAATTTCAGTTACACTGTTGACCAAGATTATAAGCTCAACTGGAATCGGATAACCTACTTTCAAGCTCACTTCAACCTACTCTCAACCTGCCTGTGGTTGAGAGTTCAGCTTCTTGCCAGACAGGCTTGTTCCAGCGTTGTTTACGGCCTGTTCCCCCGAAGTAAGTTATCTGAAAAAGACAGGGAGACTTACATGGTGTAAGTAACAGAACACACAGAATTGAAACTGTAATTTTTTAGTATCTAATCTTAGAATGACAAACCATCATTTTACTGGCTGCAAAACCCAATCCTGGTACAAGAAGGGTGTAAATATCAGGAAGCAGGGATGAGTGAGACCCAGCTTGGAGTTTGGCTACCATAAAGGCTTTGCAAGATTTTACAAATCACCTTCTCGATCAAGCATATATATCATGTAGCAATTAATAAAGTAGTTTAGATGAGGAGGAAAATTCTCTAAGTGAAAGAGGACAGAGTCATCTTGGACATGAGAACCTCTGTAGTGGGAATTATGTTAAGCTCATCTCACAAGATTCTAAGGCTCGTCCTAAACATAAAAGCACTGGAAGAGAAGTGAGAGGTGGGAGGCCGGGGGAAAAAAAAAAAAGAAGATGACCAAACGAGAGAGGTGACAAATGTCTATTTGCTTGTTGCTTGCATAAGTAATAATGGGAACTCTTCAATTTCTCAAATTTTAACTTCTTATGAGCAGGGAAATCTGCATTTCTGACCAAAAGTTGAAAAGGGTAGCTTAATAGTATGAACCAGAGTATAGAAATGGTTGATAAATTAGTAGGATGACTGTATAATTTATTGTCTGAACCAAGACACTATTTAGAGCAAAAAGAAGGGCTATTAATAATGATGCCACAGCAACCAGCATAAATTGAGACTGTCCAGGACAATCTTGGACACATGCTCACCCTATAAATTAGAGTCATTTATTTTGGGCTATTTTTACTGTGAGGAGCCTGGAATAGTGAGTTTGGTAAACAGTCCCTTGAAACTTACCTTTTATGCTTTCCAGAATACCTAACCCAGAAAAAAGAATTAAGAAGGAAGCAGGCAGTACTGTGTACTATTGCTTGACAAAGGACAACTTCTTGGGGAAGGGCTGATTTGTAAGGATGTTGTCTAAGAATTCATGTCCCTCCCAAGGAAATCACCAGTCATGAGGGATTCGAACAAATCTTTTACTACAGTTTTCCTCATATCAGCTGCAGATAGAGAGTCTGTTCAATTTTGCAAAATTTCCTTTCATATGCATCTAATTAAAGTATCTGTTGAGTTCATCATGTTGTATTCAAGTTAATTGAATAGGAAAAAAATTTTAATGGTCCCCTATTAGATTTTCCTGGTTAATGTCACCACCATCTATTGATTTTTTTTTTAATTAGAGATTTTTGTTAATGGATTTGCACAAATTAAAATCTGTCTAATAACTGGTGCTCCTCTGGCAGTTCTCAGGACACTTGCTGAGATTTGGGGGAGTCTGCATTTTCAATGACAGATTCTATAGAATTCTAAGATGAGATTAGAATTCCTGCTGATAAACTTCATTATGCCATGGATTTTTTTTTTCCTCCTCTGAAAAATAAGATTTCTAGAGAGGATTTTCAGGGAGACAAGTGTATAAATAGGAACACTCGTTTGCACCCAAATATAGATTATCATGCCTAAGTTTTTCCTGGTGGTTCAGCAGTAAAGAATCTGCCTGCAACGTGGAAGACTCAGGTTCAATCCCTGGTCCAGAAAGAGCCTCTGGAGAAGGAAATGGCAACCCACTCCAGTATTTTTGCCTGGGAAATCCCATGGACTGAGGAGCCTTGTGGGCTAGAGTCCATGGGGTCACAGAGTTGGACACGATTTAGCGTCTAAAGCACCATCCCAGCCCCTACCCCCACCACCAGTGTTCTATGGCCCAGCGCAGTTGCTACAATTCTAGGTGGAGTTGTGCCCTTTATTTTTAGGCTCTGCCCTAATGGGAAGACAGTCACTCAGTCTAGCATAAATTTTTCGTATGGCTATAAATAGAAGAAATAACTGTATCCAAGGTGATTACATTATAATTCACTCTCCGATTGCCTTTTCCAAGAAGTCAGAACAATTGTCCAAGGGCGTTGGATTAATCTTAGAAAAGCTACTTTTTCTTTCTTTTTTTTTTTTTTAATTTTTAAAGAGAAATGTTCAGTCCTAGACTTGATGCAACAAGGTCCTGTTCCTGATGGTCTGAGAGAGCTTAAAGTCAAAAAGGGGGCTGCGAAATATTCTTACTGTAACGTGTTTCTTCCTAGAACATCACTTAAAATTCATTCTGAACTTGAGCCTGCCGTAGGACAAAGAGAAGCCTGAGGGAAGCTTAAGGGCAAAAGAGAAATTCTTCAGGGTCAGTGTCTGGTCCTGGAGAAAGTTAAAGATAAGGCAAGAGACCAGGGGGAAAGGAAACCCTCACCTTCACAGACTGCTGGGTAGTGGAGCTGCTCCTCCTTTTAAAAGTGGAAGAAAAGTCCTCCAAAGTTCCTCATCTTCACAGAATCAGATGACAGGAGATAAATCACAGATAACAGTTAACCCACCACCCAGGTAGCCTCTCGGCTGTCACACAGTCAAGTCTTTACAGACTCAACTCTATCTTACTGCCAGGCAAGGAGCAGTGGTCAATCCAGTCCCTTTCATCCTTTTGAATTGTTTCCAAGGAATAAAATCAGGAATTCACCAAAGACAATAACAAAGCCCACCTGGTTCCACATCGCCCATAAGGATAAAAATCCTTCCATTTACATCTTTCAAGCTCTGCACGTCCCATCTCTTCACCCAAATCCCATCCATCCTTCCATTTCCTAGAGCTCCATAAAAACTCCCCTGAAGACTGCCACTAAAGTTCATCTCATCTCTCCTTTATCTGAATACTGTAGTCCATACAACATGCAGAGTAAAATTTAGTGCTTAATTATACATCACTTTGCATTATCCTTTAACCGTTTCATGTAAGTAAAAGAGAGATAATATATTTTTGCAGTTATCTCCCACATTTAATAATACTGATCTCCCCACCAATTTCCCATTCTCCTGACACACTCGCTGTCCTTCTTGCTTTCCAGACAACATCGATTAGAATTGTTCCAAGAGAAATTCACACAATATTCAATAATTTTATATGGCTTACTGCATATAAGCACTTAAGCAAATATATAACCTGCACAGCAGCCCTGTGAGGTAGTAATATCACTTTGTTTCCTTTCCCTGATGGAAAAGGAGACATTACATAACATAACCAAGGGCGCAAGTGCGTGGGGAAGTGATAGAGCAGAGATCCAAATTCAGGGGTGCTGCTTCAGATTACACACACTTAACCCCTTCATCATACAATGAGAAAGATTTCATCAACTGCTGATATCCAGATTGGATTCTGCAGCAAGTTAAAGTTCTAATCTTCAGGCTAATATGTGACCTCCCACTGAGTAAACCATGACCCAAACCCAAAGGATCCAACCACAAGATGATTTCATAGTATAGTGGGGAAAAGCCCTTTGGCCAACAATGGTGGGAACATGCTTTACTTCTCTAAGTAGAAGGATCCTAGATAAAGTAGGGATTCTGAGTCTCTCCCTTTCAACTAGAGGAGTGATGAGGAGAAACAAAGATGCTAATGACCGTGTTCCTGTATCAATTCAACCAGGAGCAAGACAACCTTAAGCAACATCCATAACGAATGGGGAAAACAAGGCTGACTCATGTCCATGGCTATATCTTAGCGTTTTCCATGGACTTAGGAAAGTAAAAGTCTTTATCTCAGAGCCACGACCGCTATAATGTGGGAACAGTGGTATGGGGGCAGTAGAAGTTGGGTAATAGCTGATACTGAAACCACCTTGGGGGCTCCCTATGGATTCATCACGGTGAACAAGCGACAATGAAGCCCTGTATGTTCTGAGGGGCGATGGAGAGGTTGAGGGCAGTGGTGGATCGCAAAAGATTTGGTTTGGGAAAAGGGACAGCATTGTGCAAAGGCCAGTGGTGATGTGTCCAGCTAACTGTGGAGACCTGATAAAACCACCCACCCCTCACTGGGACTAGACCGGAAGGCAGAACCACCTGGCCACACCACCCAGGGGCTAGGGGTGACCTAGAGGAAGCCAGGTAGATCCAAGGACCCCTCTTCTTACTCAAACTTCCATACAAATGCACTGACTGAGCCCCCCTCTTATATCCAAATACCATTTGGCAGTGGTGGAGGAGGCAGTGAAATACAAAAGTCTGAGTAATTGCTCTAAGTGGCTAAGTTACCCACAACCACTATCACACCAGTGAGGCTTAAGAGAAGAACTTTGAAGAGAACAAAAGTGTAAGCTGGAGGAGGACTTTTGAGGTCAGAAAAGCTTGCAGTATTATTATCCAAGTTTAAGTTGCCTCTACTATCCACTGGGAAGGGGTTTGTCACAAAAATCAGATGATTTGGAGAAAATATCAAGATGATTTCCTTTGCACATCCGACGATGATCTCTGAGCAGATGTCAAACCTCATTGCATGGCTACACAGTTTGCTATTTTCTCCTAAGTGCAGCCCCTTCAGATTAGGAAACGGCATATCCTTTTGTATTTCTTGTTGGCTCAGCTCATAAGTGGGCACAGCAAGCGCCCAGAAGTATTTGTTGACACACTGCCCCAGTGCGAAGGGACTGAATCTCTCCTGTACTTTCTCCAAGCCAATTAAAAGAAAGAAAATAATACACATGCGTGATTTTGGGGGGCAACAATTTTCTTTCCTCAAATCTAAATGCCTTCTTGGTAAGTGTTGGTTTGGGAATCTAATCTGACTTCCTCTGCCTGTATTATAGCCCAGGGAGTAGCTCCAAAAACCAGACAAGCCAATTAGTAGTGCATCTAATTTTTGTAATTTCCAAAACCCTCCATCACAATGAGGTGATTACAGGAAAATTAACCTCGAGCAGTTGAAATTATTCAGTGTGGAGTTCAGCCAGGGACAGGAAACCAAGTTGACTTAGGAAGAAAAGCATGGCTTCTCCTTTCAAATGACTTATCTGAAAAGTCAGCCAAAATGTGGAAACCTTGTTATTCCACTGACTTGTTAATTCCTTTGGCAACCAGACAACTGAGGGCAGGCTGACGTGAAAGAGGCAATAGAGTGGAATCAATTTGGAAGGCTTAGTTTTCACCCAGTGGCCTTGGGTGAATGAAAATGGAGGACATAAAATAGAACAGAATCCAAGAAAGGAAGAGAAAGACTTCTAAAACAATGCCTAGAACAGAGGGCTCGGTGATCAAAGGCTTTAAAGAGTGGATGGAGGTTTGAAAAACGTTTGTGTCAGGCAACATAATAGGTATATTCTTAAGAGTTGAGGTTGAATAGATTTCTTTTTAAATAAATCAAATCTTATGTTCAATGCTGCAAGTGAAATCACTCAGAATGGTCATGTTTTAATGAGGAAAAAAATAACTTTTGATAAATTGGTTTTGCAAATCTGTGACACATTGTGCTCTTCTCTTTTTCTTATTATTGTTATTCATTCATTTCTTCACTTTTGGCTATGCTGAGTTTTCACTGCCACATGGACTTTCTCTAGTTGCGGTGAGTGGGGGCCTGCTCTACAGTTGCGGGACGCAGGCTTCTCTCTGCGGTGGTTTCTCTTTTGGGGGAGCATAGGCTCTAGGTGCACAGGTTTCAGTAGTTGCGGCTCCCAGGCTCTAGAGCCTGGGGTCAGTAGGTGTGGTGCAAGGGCTTAGGGGCTCCGAGGCATGTGGGATCTTCCTGGATCAGTGTTGGAACCCATGTTTCCTGCATTGGCAGGCAGATTCTTCACCACTGAGCCACCAGGGAAGTCCCCTTCTCTTTTTTTTTGTTTTAAACACAGCCCATGAAGTGACCTGATTTTTTTTCCTCAGGAAGTAGAACCCAGTGAGGACCTTTCTACACTTCATACACTAGACCCATTCAGCAAAACCCCTCTGACAACTCCTTCCTTGAGACAGGCATCCAGGGAGCATCCTTCCCTTGCGAGAAGCCTGCAACACATCTAGGTTAGAGTGTAAGGAAGCTGCCTTGTCTATGAACACAATCCAAAGTCCTAGGTTGTATTTTGTCAGTTAAAAAAAAAAAATGTTGCCTGCCACATCAGTAAACAAAAGATGTTGCGGCCATTAAGCCATCCCATTACATCCTCCCCGGTGACAGTGAACCCTGAGGGAAGTCAGGGTAGAAACAGGATGGCCGCCATCAAGCCTTCCGTCACCCCCAGTGATGGACCCTGAGGAGAGCCAGCGTGAGAAAGTGCAGGCTACTCGCCCCGGATGTCTGAGGTATGAATCAAAGGACCCCAGCCTCCTGTCTCTTCCACATAGAAAAGCACTAAATTTATTGAGATGTCTGGTTTTCTTCAATTAACAGTAATATTTTCAAGATCCAACTACCTTGGTCTCTCTTACAAAACTGCCATATATCCTGGCTCCTCCCCTACTTCCTTGGAATAGTCCCTCAGAGCTACCTGAAAGGCTGCATTGTGGGTTAAGTCCTCAGTTTTGTTCGCTAAATAAAACGTAATCCTCAAATTTTAGGCTGTGCATTCTTTTTATCCAGTCAACTTTTCCTTCAGCAAGTAAACCTAGTTAGAAGCAGAGAATTTAGCAGGGCCCTCCATGTATTCACTGAGTTGATAGAAACCAAACTTCTGTTTACTTGGTATTAAAGGCCCTGATGCTTTTCAGGTAAAGAATCTGTCTACCAAGCAGGAGACTTGGACTCAGTCCCTCGGTTGGGAAGAGCCCCTGGAGAAGGAAATGGCAATCCACTCAAGTATTCTTGCCCGGAGAATCCCATGGACAGAGGAGCCTGGTGGGTTACAGTCTATGGGGTCACAAAAGAGACTGACTTGACTTAGCAACTAAACAACAAAGGTCCTGATAGGATATTGACATTATTATTGGGATTACTGTTGGATCCTCTCTCTAGAATGTAAACTCAGTACTTAAGTCCTATCAATGAGACCTAAGAGTTAATTATTGTTTCTTTAGCAGTAACCAATAATGATTGACTAGAGTCCTTGCAAAAGCAAGAATGGAAAGATATCTCAGAGGATGAACACCCACCTACCCAGCCCATGGTCATGTGTGGACAGAACAGCTGGGCAAACTCAGAGTATTCAGAGTTTTTCTCTAGAACTTGTCAGGCAGAACACTAAATGGAACAGAGCTTGCTTCTCACACTTGAAGGTGAATCACCTAAGGATTGTATTAAAAATGTAGATTCTGCTCTGGAAGGTCTGGAGTGGGGCCAGGATTTTACATTCCTAACAAGCTTTAAGGTAATTTTGATGCTGGGGGCCCAGGGTCCAAACACCCTGAAACTTGGGCACTAGATAACATGACACTTAATCTGGAATCCACGCTGAAACTTGCAGAGGTCAAGCTCTTTGTTTTTTTCCCCTTTCTCTCCTTATCGCTATCTGTGTAAGCACCATAAATGTCAGCTAAAGAGCACACACGCTGCAAACAGTTGTGGCTGTGGGAGTGGGGGCTGGGGCTATGGGAATAGAAATGGAACTTTTTTTTTTTTTTTTTTCATCAAATGAACATTACCCTTTACATGGAACAAAACAATGAAGAATTCTGTGCTCCTACTCTTGGGCTCCATTGACTGAAGGATCTGATGTTCAGAGAAGGAACTGAACTTTCACAAGCCCACTGAGAAAATGCTGCTGGGATGGGCATTAATCAGAAGGCTACAGGAGGATAATTCTAAGTGACTTTCCTTGAAAACAGTAGCAAATAATCAACAATTTTCCTTCTGCCTCTGTTTAAAGGCTCCTAAACTACTTCGAAGAGTTTATGCCACAAACTCTCATACTACTAAATAATAAAGTGGAAGACAAAACTATCAAGCTGTAGGCACTGCCTACACCCATGTTGTGAAATGTGAAGATCAATGTGCAAAACGACCAGCTCAGCCAGTAAGGTCAATAGCCAAGCTATGAATGAACAACAGAGGTCTGCCATCTGACAGGGTCGGGCTTAGAAATCCTTTTCTGAAGCAGTGTGCTCAATTGCTCAGTCGTGTCCAACTCTCTTCCACCCCATGGACTGTAGCCTGCCAGGCTCCTCTGTTCATGGGATTTTTCAGTCAAGAATACTGAAAAAAATCTTTTCATTTCCTCCTCCAAGGGATCTTTCTGACCCAGGGATCAAACCCAAGTCTCTTGCATCTCCAGTATTGGCAAGCAGATTCTTTACCACTGCGCCATCTGGAGAGTCCTTTCTGAGGCATTACAATATAAACATTCTCACGAAAACTGCAATCCTTGGTGATGGGTACATTAGAGAGTAGATTGAGATAGGTCTTGTACTCACTGAATTGTCCTTTTCACAAAAAATATAGAACTAGAATGGGCCCCAGAAGGGTACATGTTGTGAACTATTGTTGGTTATCTGCTCTTTCTGAAAATTAAAAGGCAGAATGAAAACAGTATGAAGTAAATGCAGACTGAACTCAGAATTATCCAGAAATAAACTCCATTCCCCAAATTAGAATATTACGTACTAAGATCAGATGACCCTGCCTTATGTATGCAAACTTAGTTTAAATGAGAGACAACAAAATGCCAGAAGCATGGTTAGGAATGTGTGTGCCTTTAAAACCTACAGCTTTATATTTCAGAAAATAATTCTAATAGCAACTAGAGAGACAAACCACAACAGGGATAGATATGTTTACTCATTCAGTGATGTGGAAATCGGGGTAAAAAAAGCAAAGTGAAATCAGTAAAAAACCTGCAACATGAAAAAAGTAGGAAAGCAAAGCACTCAAAGTATATCAAATATCAAAGTGGAGAAAAAGAATATGTATTATATATATTTTAAGGCAGAACAGAAAATAAATTTTAAAATATATCACTTTGCACTCAAAAATTTCAAAGAAAATGGTCAGGCTCCATATACTAAGAGATTAGAGAAAAAAGAGTGAAAAAGAAGATTAATGTTTAATATGAGAACAACATATTAAAAAGTAAAACTTAAAGATAATTTTTTAAAAATATAAAATTATAATCACAGATTTAATATCAGAGTTGAAGATCATATTTGAATCTAACAGAAATTAAACTAGCGTTATGCAGGGCAAACTTGAAAATACTTCAGAATTTATTGAAAGAGAAAAGAGATAAAAATGAAAACCTGATGATATATATGGAAGAGAAAGAATGATGATCTAATGTAGAGATAATTCATGTTTCTGAGAAAGAGGACAAGTCAAACAGAAGCAATAATTTAAAATATGATAAGAGAAAATCCTTACCAGATTGAATGAAGTCATAATCCTGCAGATTAAAAACATCCCTAAGTACATGTGGTAATATATGTAGAAGACTAGCTTCCACATATAAGTTGTTGAAATTTTTAACTTTAAAGCATAAAAAGAGATGGCTACAAGATTTCTTCTGGTTATTTTTGTTGGAGAAAAAAACCTACTTCCAAATTTAAAACAATACCTATTTCATTTGCTCACGGACTCTGAGCATTAAGCATTTGGAAGGGGCTCAGTGTGGATGGCATGGAAACAATACACCTGAAAATTAAGGATATGGTTTTGCTCTGGTTTTTGCAACAGAGAGAATGTTCACTAATGAGGACAATCATAGCGAAAACACAGGGGGATCTGGTGCTTTACAAAAGGGTAAACAGGGGAAGCATTCATGAGCTACAGGGGAAGCATTCATGAGCTACATGGGAGTCATGAGGAAGGATGGAGTGGGTCTGATCTTGGAAACTGTGAGGGCAGGGTGGTCCTTTCCAGTTAGCTGTTTCCTGCCACAACAAGTGTGAGAGGCTTTCTCAATGAGCACTGCCTTCTGGAAACTCCAGGTTCAGTGAAGTTCAACACTGTCAATGACTTAATCTCTGCTCCCAGGGAATCTGGGAATTGAGCAAAGACAACCTGATGGCTAGGGGTGACGCTGTGTCTGGAATCACCTTAAGGTTTCTTTATTCACACATCTGGTGCCTTGCCTGGATATCCAAGGGCCAGGATGAAAAATTAAAGTCTGTCCTAACTTGGCTTCCCCTCCTGGTGTCCTCAAGATGATAGCACTTGTTTCCTTGCAGTTCAGGGTTCCAAGTGTGCATTTTCCAAGCCAACTAGACAGAGATTGGATTTCCTTTTGTGACCTAGTCTTGGCAGTCAGATTGTAACACTCCTAAAAGACTGCAGGGGTGTAAGCAGTCAAACCTGCTTGTCAAGCCTGACAAGGTTCCTGGTGAGAGGAAAGAGATGCCTGACTTTCAACTGATAGAGTGTTGAAGTGTCTGTGGCCTTTTAAAAAATAGCCAAAACCAACACTTTGACTATAAATTATTCGCATCCCGCTGCATGAAAAATAAACTCACTCCCGCTCCTAAGATTCCCAGAGTGTGAGTAAGTGAATGTAGCTCAGTCGTGTCCGACTCTTTGCAACCCCATGGACTTTAGCCCACCGGGCTCTCCTCTGTCCATGGGATTCTCCAGGCAAGAATACTGGAGTGGGTTGCCATTCCCTTCTCCAGGGATGATTCCCAGAGTCTTATCCAACTGCAGCAGCAACTCAAAGTCTAGGAGTTGCTAGACTGGGCCCAGGTGCTGACGAAGCTCCTCAGGTGTGGGTCTTCAAATAAGGGTCCTGTCCTTCTGGAGGTGGGTGAGCACAAAAGCCTAGTTACCTCTGACTTGCCCATGAACAAGCCACAGTGGGACAGGCATAAGGCAATAGATAAAATAGATAGTCACATTCAAAAAGAGATAAACAGAAGGCACATAGAAGTCACTGTTCCATAGCAAATCTGAAATTGAGCTGTATATGTGTTGCTGGTTCCCTGATTAGGGCTCTGTCTTATTCCTTTGGTGGTGTTTATCTTAGGGTTCTTCAGAAATACAGAACCAATAGCATGAAGATAGAGATAGATGGATAGAGAGATTATATATATATATATATATATATATATATATATATATATAGAGAGAGAGAGAGAGAGAGAGAGAGAGAGATAGGAGATAGATGTGTGTGTGTGTGTATATATATATATATATATATGTATATGCATCTATACACACCAACCTGTCTATCTGTAGAGAAAGATCTATTTTAAGGAATTCATTTATGTAACTGGAGGGTTATCAAATCTGAAATCCATAGGACAGGTGGGCATACTGGAGACCCAGGGAAGAGTTGACAGTGCAGTTCAAGCCCAAAGGGAGACTGGAGGCAGATTCCACTTTTTAATTTTTTTTGGAAGAACTCACTCTTTTCTCCTAAGATGATCAACTGATTGGATGAGACCCATCACATATGGAGGCTAATTTACCTTAAAGTCTACTGGTTTGCATGTTAATCACATCCAGAAAGTACTTTCACAACAACATCTACACTGGTGTTTGACTTTAAAGTATACACCATAGCTCAGGAAAATTGACACAGAAAATTAGCTATTACTTTGTTCTTTCTGGCTCTTGGCCTCACCCTGTAAGTTGTTCTTCCTTTTTCAAAAAAACCCAACTTTGCCAAAGGATAATGTTTTCCCCGGGAGTCCAAAGGTCTCTGTACTGTCTCTTGTCTCTCTATATTTTATACTATTTGTACTGTTTCTGTCTCTTTGGGGTAAGGTTTTTGCCTCCTCTTCCTCATCCTACAGAAACTGTCTTAAAGATGTGTTTTGTGCAATTCTAAATATGTTATTTGAATTAATTCATTTCATCTTCACAACAGCCCTATGAGATGGGTATCAACTTTTTCTTCTGTTCAGGGAAGAAAATAAGGTCAATGAAGAGTAAGCTTGTACAAAATCATACATCCTTACTCAGCAGAGCTGGGATTCTCAGCAAGTATTCTGTCCACACACTTGCAGCTATGCACAGCACTTGTCACATATAAGCAGATGCTTCCTGAACTTCTTGCAATGAACTAACTCATTCTCTTTCAATCAACACTGACAGGGCACTAATATTTTGAAATAACTTATTAAAATTAATGAATATGTTGGAAGCAATCGTCCTGGTTGTGAAAAGCAGACAGCTGTCAACTTTAGTTAGATTTTTTGGAAATGTCAGGGAAGAGCAAGTCTGGTGAACTAATAGATTATCATTACAGGGTGAAGCCAGGGGGAGGGATGGAACAAGGAATCTGGCCCCAATAACCTAGTGACTAATTGTGTAGAGTCTGATCAAGAAGCGAAGCTGACCTTTCTATTTTAGTATTTCTCTCTGTTCTTTGAAGAGAGAAGAAAAGATATGTCGGCTGTAATAGTGATCATATGTTGTTTAATTACTGTGCTTCTCACATCCAAATACTTGGCCATTCTCCTGAATTTTCAATAAGTGGCAAAATAAGTGAAGGAAGGAGAAAGCAGTGGTAGGTCATTTAAGAAGGCTTTCTAGTTTGGGGTCTTGTTTTATTTTTTCTCTTCCACTGTATCCTTTGATTCCTCTGTTGTGTATTTTCCTATTCTCTTTACCCTCTTGAAAAAAATAAAAAGAAAACTGTGTGAATAAAAGGAACTTCCCTGGTGGCTCAAATGGTAAAGAATCTGTCCACGATGTAGGAGACCCAGGTTTGACCCCTGGGTTAGGCAGATCCCCTGGAGAAGAGAATGGCTTACCCACTCCAGTATCCTTGCCTGGAGGATTCCATAAATAGAGGCTACAGTCCATGGGATTGCAGTCAGATATCACCTAGCGACTAACACCATGTGGGGGAAAAAAAAATAACACCTCTTTATATATGCATTCTTCTCTGTTTTTTTTGTTCCCCCAAGAAGTTGACACTTGAAAGTCAACAAGTCAAGAAAGAGATAAAAGACATGCATTTGAGGGAGGTGAGCACTCCACAGTGTAAAAGGCTGAAGGCCTCCAAAACCTGTCCCAGATTCTAGAGGGCATTCTCTCAGGCCACCCCCTGCCCTGCCTGAAACCAGAGCAGATGCCTCTGCCAGTCAGCCATCTGTTTGGACACGTGCAAGGGCGTCCTGTGGTCTTTGTGTGCGATCTAATTGCCGGCTTCAATGGTGTGGCCGGTTGGGTGTATAAACATCTAGTGTTCAGTAGGGGTCTGCCATCACTCATTCCTCTTCTGCATCTTTCCTTTCCTCTTCCCTGAGATGGGATTCAAATAGAGTGTGCACACTGTATGTAATTGCCTCCGAACTAAAATTCAGATGCTGGAATTAGGGGCAGGGGAAGTCAGAGAACAAGAAATATAGCATAGATCAAAAATACTGGGAAAAGCACACAATACTTAACAAGATGCAAGCCTGAAACAGCGGCCCACAAGCAAGCATGCATCTCAGGAGGCACTTGGGAATACCCCTGAAGTCTTCCCTTTTCCTCAGCAATGCCCCTTTGCCCTCTTTACTTGAACTAGACCTTGAGCCAGAAGGTATCTGGTGATATTCCCTGGGGACCTCTTCTGAGCACCCCCACCCCTTTCAAAATATTTGGAATGAGTTGCCCAGGAACACTCGGTAAAGAGCAATTAAACGCCACCCTGCAATCTTGTGTTTAATTATCTTGTTAGGTACACACTGTAGCTCATTGCATCTAAATGCAAATTTGTATATCTGAGATTTTTATTGGATTTGTTAAGTCTAATGATTGCTAGTTTATATGGAAAGAGGTTGGGGCTGAGGAACTGTAGGAACCCACCTGGGCAGCAATGAGACAAAAAGTTCCTTGATTCATTTAAAATAGACCTCCCTCCCCCATGGACTCTCTTTTCCTGAATTCTGATTTCTTTTTTTGTGTGTTATTAGGCTCATTTGCTGATAAGGAAGATGAAGGTAAATAGCATTTTTAAAGAGCAGATTGCAATAAAGCAAGAACACGGCTGGACAAGGCAACTTGCCCCAAGACTTGAGTCTGATGCTGATCACTGTATCAATGATTTTCAAACACTGGACAATATCTTACAGAGTTACACACACACACATATGTATATTATATACATAAATTTTTATAAATCTATACTTTCCTTTGGGCTTCTCAGGTGGCACTAGAGGCAAAGAACCTACCCTTGCCAATGTAGGAGACGTAAGAGTCACAGGTTCTATCCCTGGGTCAGGAAGATCCTCTGGAGGAGGGCACGGCAGCCCACTGCAGTATTCTTGCCTGGAGAATTCCATGGACAGAGGAGCCCGGCAGGCTCTGGTCCATAGGGTCGCAAAGAGCCGGACAGGACTGAAGCAACTTAGCATGCACGCATGCATATTTTCCTTTACTGTTGTATTTTATTTTCTATTCTAGTGTGCTCTATTCTGTTTCATTAAAAAATATTTAAATGCTGGTTGCAACCCAGTTGAAGGATTTCACAACCCCAAAACAAATCTTGATTCTTACTTTGAAAAGGGAAAAAAAGAAAAGAAAATTGCATTAGATGTTGCTCCTGCTCACAGTGTTTCTAAGCTTTATTAAATGCCCAGATGAATGATGGAAACAGTGTTCCTGAACAATACCACCAGCCCACGGTGCTAATTATAAAGGGTCAGCCTAAAATCAGGTAAAGCAGGGGGGCGGAGGGGGCAGCACATATGTGCAGTGGAATTTGCTAAGGATGGCACGGTTGGCAGCGGGCTGGCATTGCTGCATTTCAAACGATGCCAGATTCCAAGGGCATTTTACACTCACAAATATAAGTGCAGGCTGTGCCTGAATGGTTCTTGGGCACTGCCCCCTCTCCATCACCCCTGCTCAGGCTGTTAGACCACAGGGGTCTTGTGAGGGGAGATGACTTCATGTTCAGTGCCGGCCATAGCTATCATTTTTCTCATTGCCTTCCCCACTGAATTTGGGGTCAGTCACCTTTCATCCTTTTATGGTAGACAGGTCTGTTTTACAAGCTCTGACTTGCCAACCAATAAGCATCCTTTGTCAACATTGCCCTCAGATCATCTGGAGCCCCAAATATTAATGCCAAATGTTCTATCTTAGCTAAAATATTAGGCTGGTACCAAAGTACTTGTGGTTTCTGCACTGTTGAAATTTGACACTGGAATACATTCTAAATAGATGTGGTTATGTTATACATCATTTTAATGTGCCTTTCTCACTTTATGTTTTTTTGCTAATGACATTACTTGCTGTTTAGTTTATATTTATTTTAGTCTATGGAGATGATGTTAGACCAAAAGCAAATTTGAATGATTTCTTATTTGAGTTCAAAATGGGACATAAAGCAGCAGAAACAACTCGCAACATCAACAACGCATTTGGCTCAGGAACTGCTAACAAAAGTACAGTGCAGTGGTGGTTCAACAAGTTTTGCAGAGGAGACGAGAGCCTTGAAGATGAGGAGTGCAGTGGCTGGCCATCAGAAGTTGACAACGACCAACCGAAAGCAATCATCAAAGCTGATCCTCTTAAAACTACATGAGAAGTTGTTCAACCTCGACCATTCTACAGTTGTTTGGCACTTGAAGCAAATAGGAAAGATGAAAAGGGTCAATTAAGTGGGTGCCTCATGAGCTGGCCACAGATCAATAAAATGGTCATTTTGAAGTGTCGTCTGCTCTTATTCTATGCAACAACAACAAACCATTTCTTGGCTGGACTATGACATGCGACGAAAAGTGGATTTTATATGACAACTGGTGACAACCAGCTCAGTGGTTGGACCAAGAAGAAGCTCCAAAGCACTTCCCAAAGCCAAACTTGCACCAAAAGAAAGGTCATAGTCCTTGTTTGGTGGTCTGCTGCCCGTCTGACCCACTACAGCTTTCTGAATCCCAGTGAAACCATTACAACTGAGAAATATGCTCAGCAAATCAATGAGACCCACTGAGAACTGCAAAGCCTGCAGCCAGCATTGGTCAACAGAAAGGGCCCAATTCTTCTCAATGACAAAGCCTGGCCACATGTCACACGAGCAATGTTTTAAAAGTTGAACAAGCCGGGCAACAAAGTTTTGCCATATTCACCTGACCTCTCACCAACTGACTACCACTTCTTCAAGCATCTCGACAACTTTTTGCAGGGAAAACACTTCCACAACCAGCGGGAGGCAGAGAATGTTTTCCAAGAGTTCGTGGAATCCTGAAGCATGGATATTTATGCTACAGGAACAAAAAAAAACTTATTTCTCATTGGAAAAAATGTGTTGATTGTAATCATTCCTATTTTGGTTAATAAAGATGTGTTTGAGCCTAGCTATAATGCTGAAGCTGAAACTCCAATATTTTGGCCACCTCATGCAAAGAGTTGACTCATTGGAAAAGACCCCGATGCTGGGAGGGATTGGGGGCAGGAGGAGAAGGGGACGACAGAGGATGAGATGGCTGGATGGCATCACCAGCTCGATGGGCATGAGTCTGAGTAAACTCCAGGAGTTTGGGATGGACAGGGAGGCCTGGTATGCTGCGATTCATGGGGTCACAAAGAGTCGGACATGACTGAGTGATTGAACAGAACTGAATGATTTAAAATTCACAGTCCAAAACCACAATTACTTTTGCACCAAGCTAATAGAGTACAGGGAAATTATAAACTTCTGGAGAGAAAGGAAGGAATGGGAGATGAGGGAGGAAGGGTGGAAAAAACATTCATTGAATGCCTTCTCTTTCAGACATAATGTCAGAGGTATTATTTTATTTAATACTAACAAGCCCCATTAAAAAGATGGTCATTGATCCTACTATGTGAAAATGATCTTAAGGAAGGTTGAGCTGGAATTTC
Organism: Muntiacus reevesi; assembly: GCF_963930625.1. Taxonomy (NCBI): domain Eukaryota; kingdom Metazoa; phylum Chordata; class Mammalia; order Artiodactyla; family Cervidae; genus Muntiacus; species Muntiacus reevesi. Next base: position 72,725,112 of record NC_089258.1, on the reverse strand, counting down.
CAAAGTCATATAGCTAGTGGGTGTTGTGGATTATAATATAGGTCTGCCCATTATTCACAATAGCTAAGGTATGGAAAAAAATCTACATGTCCATCAATAAGTGAATAAAGAAGATGCAAGATACAGAATTATATATGTATATAATTCTAATATTTTTCAGCCATGAGAATGAAGGAAATCCTGCCATTTACAAGATCTTGGATGGACCTTGAGGGCATGATGCATAGTGATGTAAGTCAGATGGAGAAAGACAAATACTGTATGATATCAGTAATGCACGGAATCTAAACAGAGAAACAAAGAGTGGTGATCACCAGGGCTTGGGGTGGGGAAGATGGGGACATATTGGCCAAAGGGTGCAGAGTCCCAATTTTAAGATGAGTAAGTTTAGGGATATAATGTACAGCAGGTGATTATAGCCACTAATATTGTATAGCTAATATACTTGCCTGTTACTAACAGAGAAGATCATAAATGGTCTCATCACAAAAAAGAAATGGTAACTAGGTCATGGGATGGAGACAGTAGCCAGTACAAAGGTGGTAATGATTTTGCAACTTAGAAAAGTATCAGATCAACACAGTGTACACCTTAAATTTACACACACTGTTACCTGTCAATTATACTCATTAACAATGGGAAAAAAATTTTTAAATGTCTCCTCTCATCCCCCCCGCCCACCAAAAAAAAAATACAATTCTGCCTGGGTCTCCAGAGCATGTTCTGCCTAATATGCACAGGGACCTTCTATTTTCACTCTGAACCACAGGGACGTGGTTCAGTTGGAACGTCAACAAAGAAAACCCACTCTTGATATGGTGCTTCCATATTCACCATTCAGAAACTCTAAGGAGACATGTGAGATGGAATAATAGCCGAGTTAGAGATCATGAGATTGAGTTCCTGAGTCACTTGATGCATTGGACAAGATATTCCCTTTGCAACTGAAGTGGAGAAGATAAAAAGAGAAGAGAAGGGAAGGCAAGTAGCAGGCAGGGTTGGAAAAAAGAGAAACTTCATTGGATATTCTCCTGCTACATGAGATAGGTACTTTCAGACAGCGAGAGTTATTGTGAGAAAGGTTTGATTCAAAACCAAGGGAAGCAGCTCCTTTGCCCTCTTTCTGTTTGTTCGCCACTGTTTTCCTTAGACTTAATCATAAAGATGAGATTAGGCAACATCAGTTCAGTTCAGTTCAGTTGCTCAGTCATGTCCAACTCTTTGCAACCCCATGAAGCTGAGCACGCCAGGCCTCCCTGGTGTTGGTGGTTGGTGGTGGTTGGTGATGGCCTCCCTCCATCACCAACTGCTAGAGTCTACCCAAACTCATGTCCATTGAGTTGGTGATGCCATCCAACCATCTCATCCTCCATCGTCCCCTTCTCCTCCTGCTTGAAGGCAGGAGGCAACATTAACTTAGCTCCTGATTGCTGTTTTTCTAAATATACACAACACCTTACCTGACCTGTTGATTCCTCTCCTGGATTAGGAGAAAGATGAAGAATTGAGCAGTTAAAGAATTACTGACTCTTGACCCCTTGTCTCCCCTTAGTAAATTTACAGGTGTACCCCACAGGCTCAGACTGACCACGGGGGCAAGACGGCATCCCAAGGAAGAAGAAAAGGAAAAGTCAGCAGACCTGCACACAATGGAAAAATGATGAAGAAGGATCTGACTTCCTGCCTTAATAATTCACCGAGATTGTTACTCCTTTTTCTCTTAAAAAACTGTCACATCTGAGCAGAATCTTTGGAATTGGTCTCTGAACAGGAGTCCACCTTCTCCCCAGATTGCCAGCTCTTCTGCATAAAGCACATTTCTTCTGCCAAAGCTTTCTCCCTGATTTATCGGCCGTTGAACAGCAAACGGCCGAACCTGTGTTTGGTTACACCAACTGTTAGCTTCACTTTCTTCTCTGTGATCACGATTCACTGTGTGCATTTGGACTCTGGTCCTGATGGCTTCAAACGTGACTGCTTTGCAGAGGAGGCCCAGCCTGCGGAAGTTTTCCATCATATCAAGTTGATGTTTTTATGACTGCGACTTAATGTTTTTGTGTAAGAAAGTTACCTGTTTATAATGGAAAACAAGGAGAGACAGATTTTATTGTGGTTGGGAAAATGCTCCCTGGAAGAGGGGCCTTCTGCCAGGTGCTAATTACTTTCCTATTGTCTTTTGGCTTCATGCTTTCCACACCAGGGAGAGGAAGAGATGGGAGGGGGAGAGCTGGGGGGTAGGGGTGGGGGGTCTGGTGGAAGATAATTGAACAAGGTGAAAATGAATGCTCATTAAATTCCAGAATACAGGAGGACTCATTTCATATGATAGGGCTGTAAATATGACTTTTAATGAAGTTATGACATGGTTGCCAATAAAAGTCATTTACTCTGCAGTATTACAGTTAATTATACACAGCTGGAGCCATTTATGGCCTGTCCCTTGTTAACTCTGCTTTCCCTGTGTGTTAACCCTTCCAGCACAGACCAACCAGGAATCAGGCGGTTTTAAACCTGACGACACCACGGAATAAATGTCCCGGAGGGCCGGCTGTAGGAGAACACTCTCATCTGCCCGACCCCTCGGTACACCCTCCCTTCCAGGAGCATGCTGGAGGAGGCATGCAGATAGAAAAAGAAGGAGCAAGAAGTATGGTTTTATTTTTCCCTTTTTCTTTGGAAAAAAAAAATACACACCATCCTTGATTTGTGGGAAAATTTATAGACATAACAATGTTTTATGACCAATTTTAAGAGCATTCTAAACACCTTTTGCCAATAGCAAAAATGTTGTTGTTGCTGTTTCGTTTCTAAGTCATGTACGACTCTTTTCCACTTCATGCACTGTAGCCCCGCTAGGCTCCTCTGTCCACAGGATTTCCTAGGCAAGACTACTGGAGTGGGTTGCCATTCCCTCCCCCAGGGATCAAGCTTGTGTCTCCTGCTTTGGCAGGCAGACTCTTTACCAGTCAGCCACCTGGGAAGCCCTGTGACAAAAACACTTGAATAAAATAATCATGAAAAAAGTAGACCTGACATATTGTCTTTAGCAGCCTAACCCTGTTTGACAAAGAGGCTGCCCCTTAGCATGGCTGGAAGAGATTCCCTGTTCTGAAAACCCTGCACTCTGAGATGGATCGATAAGGGAAGGAACCGCAGCACAATAGCAGTTACTAGGTTACTGAGCAGTTACTAAGGCCTCTCGTTGGTTACAGCAAAGCCAGAAAGGTAGCCTATCTAAGAGCCCTGCTTCCTGCTTATGCCATAAAGCTTATGCCCATTTTTAAAAATTATTTATTAAAGGGATTTCAATGAAAGATGCAGCTCTCCATCTTTATTCTGGGGGCCTGAAGGTTCTGAAAGCACATGTGCTGCCTTGTATTATTCTTTATTATGGGGTGGGAGTAGGGGACTTAGTAACCAAAATTGGCATAGGGTTTTAGTTTTGACACCTGTTAACAGTTTTCTTTCCATGAGGATTCAGCTGTTGGAGTCAGGGAAACACAGTACTCAGTACACGGACTTCACAGGCGTCTTCACTGGGCCCACTCTTTTTGGCTCTGAGAGAGAGTCGCCATGGGCAGTCAAGGCAGAATCTTGCTGAGTCTGTTTCTAGATTATTTCTGGTTCACAACTGCGTGGCTGTCTGGTTTATTTCTGATTCGTGACCGATCTAAATTATTTCTGTCATTAATTAACGGCCATCTGGCTTCTTTCCACCAGAGTTAAGTGTAAAGAGTTGTGTGTCTGCAGGATTTCATGAAATTCCCATTGACTCAAGCCTTCCTCTGTTCCTCAAAATAGGGTCAAGGGAGCAGCTCTTTTATAAAACGACAGGCCAGTTTCAACCTGATGGGTTGAAAAAATTAGCCAGTGCCAAATGATACTTTATTGATCTTTTCTTGGGGAGGGGAAGTGGGGCAACATGGAGTCCTCAAACTGCTTGCCTGGCTTCATCTTCCCTGAAGGGGCAGCTTGCACACAATCCCCATTACACTGGCTTTGGCATAATGGCTGACTCTTATGATGCTATCGGCTTTCCATTTGTGTGTCTATAGGTAAGAAAGCCCTCTTGACAGAGGGGAAGAAATGACAATGAATTATTATGAATTATTATCTTTATAATTATAGCCCCTTTCCATTTGTGGTCAGATTATTTTAAGGGGGCATGCTTGGGCCTTCATTGACCATGGGAATCTGTCCAATTTCCACACTGTGTGAATATCCAAGACATACACACATATCTACCATTAAAACAGAGAAAGCATACGCAAATATTTAAGGAAACTGGAACAGTTTGGCTGGCTTGGAGGGCAGAGGGCTGGCGTGGCTTTCATTTCAGCTGTGTAGACACACCTGGAAGAGTGATGGAGTGGGGACACAGATGGCATTGGCGTGGCCTGTCTGGGGTCCACAGACCTCTCCTTAATGAGCCCCTAACATCCTGAGAAGTCAAAGGGTTCTGTACAATTAGCTTGTTCTTGCTTTTCCCTCGAAATGATCAGGAGCAATACCTTCGAAGGGTAAACTGTGAAATCCTAACCTTAGTAACTTGGTTCCCAGGCAAAAAAGCGTGTTCCCTATCAAGAAAGGACACACCAGACTTTCTCAACTTTTGTTTAAGATTCTTTGAATGCATAATTTGAAATACTTTCTAAGCACATCTCTGATATTCCTTTGTCTAACTCTGGAGGAGATTAACCAATCAGAGTATCTTGAATTTCAAAGGGAGAAGGAAGAAATCAAACTTTTTTTTTTTTAGTTTTCTTGAAATTTCTTTAAACAACAACTGACATTTATTGTGGTGTTTATGATAAGAAATCAAACTTTTAATGCTTTAAATGCGCTGGCCTTTTAAGAAAAAATTCTCTACCAGCTCATAAAAAATCAAGATGTGCTGGCAATGGATTGCTAGATAAGAAACAAAGAAATGCAAAAGGCATCAGCTGGCAACAAACAGTCATAAAAATGCACTAATAAAAGATTCTGATATACATTTGATACATGGCAAATAAAAGCTTCACTATAAGGTATTGGTTTATGTAATATACATATTAATCAGGGTAAATCGTTTGATAAAAAAAGATAGGTTTGATAATTTGGATTTAAAAACTTCATAATGTGTCTTCTCACATTTTACCACAATGAGATATAAAATACAAATTTTAATACTTATGTAAGATTAGATTACAAATATTAAACTTACATTTTATGGAAAGTCATTTTATTTTACATATCCTAAATTTCCAAGGGAGTGAGATAGAATAATATTGTCTCCACACTATTTAAGTTTATGAGAATATATATATTCTCATAATATATATATTTAACTAAGTGAATTTATAATAATTGATGTCTTTTTAAAGATTGTTTTCTGTGAACTTTAGACAATACTGTGAATCATCTGGGATTGTTTCCTCTACTTGCATGGAGTAAAACTGTAAATGTCACCTCTCTAATGAAATATCCTTATCTATAAACAACAAATTTGACCTTTGTAAAACTCCAATTAAGATGATGAGTTCAATGTGGTAGAGTCATTCTCTGATGAGGTTAATACATCTGGAAGCTAAAGTTAAAGGCTTTAAATTTGTCACGTAAATATATATTTGTGTAAAGGCCTATTGATGTTATTAAACAAAAAAAAAAGGTTATAAATGATAAACCAATGGAAAATTAATCTTGGTGTCATCAGTCTGATGTTAACACTCGGTAATAAAACTTCTGTGTGATCTGCTGAGAGGAACCTCCTCACAGTATATCCTGTATTATGCATGTGTCTTTTGAAATTTTTTTTAAATTTTACTTATAATGTTTTTTGTTCCTTTTAATACATGTGTCTTTTTGATGAATTTTATCAAAGTATAATTGCATTTTTAAGAAGGACCCATTTGAAGTATATGGTGTGATGAGTTTTGATCAGTGTTTACATTTGTATAACCACAAGCACATTCAAAAGTAGCACATTTCCACCCTCCCCAAAGGGTCTCATGCCCCTTTGTAGTAATTCTCTCCACCGTATTGGATCTTGGACCAGTTGGAGTAATTGATGTCAATTGGAGTAATTGATAATTGATTCCATCACTATTAAGTTTCTTTGATCTTCTTTATAGATTCATATCCTTGGGTTTATATAACACATAGTCTTTTGTGTCTGGCTTCTGTTGCACAGCAGAAAGATTTGAAGATTCATTTACCTTCTTGAGTGTACCAGTACATTTTTTATGTCACTAAGCAGTAGTAGTATTTCATTTTACAGTATTTCTGTATCCATTCACCTGTTGATGGTATTTAGATTGGGAGGGTGCTATTTCAAATAAAACTGCTATGAATATTTACATGCAAACATTCTGATGAACATATATTCTTATTTTTCTACGAAGAGGATTCCGGGTCTTAAGGTAACAAAATGTTTAAACAGTTAAGAAACTGCTAAACTCAATACCCAAATAATTTCTGAATCATTTTTAAAATAAAAGTTTCTCATTTCCAAATAAGTTACAGCTCCTTATAACTAATGGGGTAATTTCTTCTAGATTTATAAAATATTATCTCTCTGATTAATAAATTAAACAACATAATGATCATTTCTTATAACATATGACCACTTCTGGAAGTCATACTGATTGTCTTCTGACAACTCTTTTTTATATTGCTTTCCCCAAATTTAGGTCCTAAATGAATAACACCACCATCAAAACACCCTTTGCATGTAAACTATCACTTCTTCAAAGACCTTTGGGTGCCCCATGCTTTGCTTTCTCACCTCATCAGAGAAGATACTAGAAAGAATTAGGCTTGTTTGTAATTACAATATTTTTAATTAGTTCAGCACTATATTGATAGTCGTTTCTCAGGTGGCACAGTGGTAAAGAATTCACCTGCCAATGCCGGAGACGCAAGAGACATGGGTTCAATGCCTGGGTCAGGGAGATCCCCTGGAGTAAGAAATGGCAACCTGCTCCTGTATTCTTGCCTGGAAAATTCCATGAGTAGAGGAGCCGGGGGGACTACAGTCCAGGGGGCATAAACAGTTGGACACAACTGAACACATGTGTGCGTGTGCAAGCATACACATGCACACACACACACACACATATTGACAGTTGCCTGGTTTTTATCAAGATCAAAATACAGGAAGAACTACCCAATCAAAGAGACGCTCCATCTTACCTAGGTGAATTATATATGGGAAAAATGATATTAATATAAATATGTTTCCCAACCCCTGTTCACCTCATGTGATGAAGATTCATATGGAGATATGCATTGGAATCTTAAGATGTCTCATCTCTGAGTAGGAGAAGCCCTTATCAGCTGATGACCACTATAACATACCCTCCTGATGAATCAGAAGGACGCAGGCTATGTCAGTGCCACAGTCATTACCAAGGCCGTGCTCCTCTCAGCCGGAGAGCCCCTGTAAGGCAGCATGAAGCAGTCACGTGTTATCCTCCAACAGGGGATTCTACCCGCTCTCTCAGTTTCATATTGTTGGGTATTGAAATAAATTAACCAAGACCATTCAGTCTTAGTATCAACAGACAGTTCCTGGCTTTTCTGGCACAGGTGCCTAAACGGCTCTGCTAAACAGTCAGCTCAGAAATGGACTCTTATGGAAGGATCAAAAGAATCGTAGCGGCTGCAAATCTGTGTACTCGGGATTCTTGTTACTGATCCCAGAGGGTATGGGATGCTCCTGACGCTGCGGGACACAGATTCTTTTGTACAGAATCCCAGGGCGGCAGTGGGGACCACCATCTCGCTCTTTGTTCACTGCGTGCTGAGCCACTGAGCCAGCTTCTCTGGTGCAGGGTGGGAGGTTGCTTTAAGGAACAAGAAAGACATTTCCCGAATCCTTCCAGCAAAGATTCCCTAGCTCAATTCTAGTTTTACTCTTATCCACTCTTGTATCAGCCTTTCTAACCTGATTAAGGAAACTGCTTGAGACAGCATCAACATAGGTTTTGGTAAACAGAAGATCTGACAAAGGAGTAGAACATCGTGGAAGGGGAAAAAAAAATAAAGGCTACCTGGGATAAATATAAATATAGACTCAGGAATGCATTTAATTACAACCAGCTGTATCGACGTTTCTGTCCTACTAGAGTCTGTCCTTCGCTAATGGACTGAGAGGCATGGAAATCAAGACTCTTAGGCTTCCAGGCTCGGACAGGGGACTCCTTCTCAACAGGGGCCACTCTGCAGTTACAGAAAGCAGTGGTGGCTTTATCGAGGAACCCATGGTCGCTTTCCTGGGGGCAAGTCTTCAGGCCCTTTTATCATAAAGTCCTGGCCACCTCCACCAAGATTTTCAGAAGAAACAGAAATGTATCAAATCCTTTAACTTAGAAGCTGGGTCATTTGTTCACAGGGCTATAATACATTATAATACACCGTGTGGGAGGCAAAGATCTCACCATTCTACTCAGTAAACAAGAAGAGAAGGAGGCCTCCCTGCCTCCGCTTTTACCACTCTTGTGCACACAGATTCTCTGTGCTTTCACTCCCCAAATAGAGTAGGACCTGCATCTTTTTGTCATCTGTCAAAACCCACCGGCACGTCTTGGAGGCAAAGTGCCTGGAAGGTGTGTTCCCCAGATGGCAGCCTTTCATCAGTGACTCTGCCGGGTGCCCCAGGGCCTGATCAGGACGATCCTGAGATGTGACCTCCGTTGACCCCAGAGCATCCCTGCAGCGTTGAGTCAGGCTCCGTGGGGAACTTTGGCTGATATTTCTCCCTTGGGATGCCTCCTTCTCTTCCTGGTCCTTTTCTCCATCTCCTCATCCATTTTTCCTAGGAATACTTCTCAAGAAGTCACGTTCATGCTCCCCAGTGCCTCAGGTCTTTTGGTGAATAACCCATCCTAAGACAGCTCATCCCCCCCACCCCCACTTTACCTTGTCTCCTTAGGGTTTGCAGCATCTCCTCTCAAAGCCTCATCTGCCAGGCCCACCATCCAATGCCTGTTCCTCTTGACAAGAGGAAGAGGTTCAGCTTCTCTCCTGTATCTTGAGAGGCAGGTACCGCTGGTTCAGCTGGATGTTCCTGGAAGGTCTCAGGAACAGTTTCAGATGATAAAGAATGGGCTCTGGAACTCAGTGCAGGGAAGCAGGCTCTCCACCAGCTAGAGGTGCAGTAGATACTGAATCACCCCAGCAGGTCCTGAAAGGGAAGTGCACCTCAGCAAAGTCTTCCTTCCTCCCCTGCTTCTTCTCCTGCCCCCTCCTCCCCACCCACCTTCCCCTCCTCCTCCCCTTTCCTCCTTCTCTTTCCTCTTCTTCATTTATGTTAAGTAAGAAAACATAGTCTAGTTTATCTGAGAAAACGGTTTCTTTTTTAACCATGTGTTTAATCTTGCTCCTAGAGAGAAATAAACAAAAATATGGCATCATCGACCTAAAGAATCCTATAATGTTTACCAGAGTTTGGGTCCTATGACATGAATCACCACTTTTCCTGCCCTGCCTTACCCGTGGTGTTAGTGTCACCACATACCCACTAAACCCAGTTTTGGGAAGGGGATTGGAGGAGGAGATGGCAACCCACTCCAGCATTCTTGCCTGGGAAATCCCATGGACAGAAGAGCCTGGAGGGCTACAGTCCATGGACAGTTCCTGGGAAAGCACTGGACATGACTAAGCCACTGAGCCTGATTTTTAAAAAATACTTTCTCAGCCTCCATGGAAACTGGTCATGGCCAAGGGACGCAGATCTGGCTCCAGGGATGTAAGCAGAAATCATAAGATATGACTTCAAAGACAACTTGAAGGAGCAGCCCCAGCTTGCAGTGTCCTCATGATTCTTGCCATTCCTTCCTTCATACCTGGAACCAGGTACGTTTGGGGCAGCGACTATGCAGCCAACAAGTGTCCATAAAAAAAGGTGAGTAGAATTTCAGGAACCTCACATCTAACTAAGTCCTAATGATTCGTTGATCTGGTACTTGCTAGCAAACCTCCACCTGACTTTGTGGGAAAAATAAAATCCCTAGTTGTTTTAAGCTGCTTTTTGATATTCTTTTGTGTATGATTCTTGTTATTCACGATTGAACATAAATCTCTTGTTGATAACAGCCATAAGATATTTGTCCAAGATTTGAGCTGGGAACCCAGAGTCTAAAGATTCTATAATCCAGCTTTATCTCTGTCCAGTGTTTAGACACACCATTCATTTCTCTGTGCCTTATTTTATCTTATAAAAGAGACGACACTAACATCACCTCTGCTAAACTGGAAAAACAGGATGCTGTCTCTGCAGTGAGACAGCAGAGCCTTTAAGATCTTTTGGCAAAACCACCTCCCCATACCCACCGGCAGACTGATTTCTGTGTTCCATCCAAATCTTCTTTAACAATGGCATCATATAAGGGGGAAGTAATGGGGTTTTACATATGGACCATTATTCCTTTGTGTAAAATCGGCTTTGTTTTAATTGGGTTATTATTGGAGGGAAGGAAAGAGCAAAAGCAGGTCATAAAGATACGGCCATAGAGCGGCAAGACTGTATTAAAATAAGTTTTCTCCTCCACACATTGTTCCTCTATCCAACATTTTCCTTCCTTTCTAATTTCCCCCAAATGGCTGAGGCCGAGGTATTCATTTATCAAGCCCATCCATTCTGCCTCTCCTGACCATTTTTGCATATGTCTGTGGGCTGGGCTTCTTACCATGGATACCCAGTGTCTGGCAGCTGGGTGATGCGTGTGACCCCAAGGATCAGAGGAGGACACATCTTCCCACCAGTTGTTGACCATGGGGCCAATGGAAAGGCTAATGGTTTAAAGTTCTCAGGGTGTTCTTTCCACGGCAGAGCTGGAGTCAATTATTCCACGGCTGCAGCTCTCTGCAGGGGAGCTCCGTTCCTCAACGCAGGGAGCTTGAGACGCCGTCTGCTCTGAGGAGCTTGGATTAGTCCATCTGTTTCTGGTTTTCAAAAACCTGAGGTGAAGAAAATAAATAACAGGGAAAACAAAAATGAAAAATGCCCCTGGTTCCTGAATTGCAGAAAGTCTGCATGTGCTCCTAAATCGAGTGCTCCATCCAGATGCGCCAAACCCTGCTGGATTTCCTGGCTGGAAAGAGAAAAGAAACATCCAGATTTTGCCTTTGAAGACTTCTCCATCTTTAGAAAGACAGCTCACCCCTCCCATTACATAAAAAGTGACATTTTCCATTATTTTGGCGAAGAAACAAATGTAGCACTCAACATATAAAACCATATCCTCCCAATCATTTGCTTTTTAAAAACTATTCACAAGTTTTTAACTGAAGCCTATGTGAGTCTGTGTTTTCCATAAGAAGGAAGATACAGCCAAGGAATCAGAGACACACACCTAGAAATCACATAATCACAGCCTCCAAGTGTTTACAATTAAACATGGAAGATGGTTTAGCTTTAGTGACCTTAGATTTAGAAGGCAAAATTCAGACCACTAGGAAGAAATGATAGAAAAGGGGGTTTCAGAGCTTAAGACCATTTTAATCAATGATCTGTTTGGGTTTTAAGTGAACTGCCTAGGTTAACAGCGGGGACCACAGGTGTTGGAAATCAAATCAGAAACAGAGGTTCCCGGACAGGGGCTGCAGTGTAGAGGATGTACGAGAGTGAAGATTACACGTGTCCACTTGCCCTACAGCTCACTGCAACTTAAAAATATATATATATATTTGGAGTTGATTTACAATGTTGGGTTAGATTCTGCTACACAGCAAAGTGAATCAGTTATACACACATCCACCCTGTCTTAGATTCTTCTCCCACCTAGGTAATTACACAATATTGAGTTCCCTGTGCTACACAGTAGGTCCTCATCAGTTACCCGTTTAATACACGTGTTGTTGCTTTATTGCTAAGTTGTGTGTCTGACTCTTTCGAGTCTATAGTCATGGGACTGTAGCCTGCCAGGCTCCGCTGTCTACGGGATTTCCCAGGCAAGAATCCTGGAGTCCATTGCCATTTCCTTCTCCAGGGGACCTTCCTGACCCAGGGATTGAGTCTGTCTCCTACACTGGCAGGTAGATTCTTTACTACTCAGCTACCAGGGAAGGCATTTTATATACAGTAGTGTATATATGTCAATTCCAATCTCCCAATTTATCCCTTCCACCATTTTCCCCCAGTAACCATAAAATTTTGTTTTTTACATCTATGACTCTATTTCTGTTTTGTAAATAAGTTTATTTGTACCATCTTTTAAAGACCCCACAAGTAAGTGGTAATCATATGATATTTGTCTTTCTCTGACTTTACTTCACTCAGTGTGACAATCTCTAGGTTCGTCCATGTTGCTTCAACTTTTTATTCTCATATTTCTCTGAAACTTATTTAGCCAATGGTCATGAACTATCAGAGAAGGCAATGGCAACCCACTCCAGTACTCTTGCCTGGACAATCCCAAGGACGGAGGAGCCTGGTGGGCTACAGTCCATGGGGTTGCTGAGAGTCAGACACGACTGAGCGACTTCATTTCACTTTTCACTTTCATGCATTGGAGAAGGCAATGGCAACCCACTCCAGTGTTCTTGCCTGGAGAATCCCAGGGACGGGGGAGCCTGGTGGGCTGCCATCTATGGGGTCGCAGTGTCAGACACGACTGAAGTAACTTAGCAGCAGCAGCATGAACTATCAAGCGGATGCTATTTGTTTTTATAGCTATTTTCCACCAAGAGCCAAGGCTATGGCAGATTTTTTTTCTTTTTTTTGCTTCTCCCTTTATTGGTGGGAAGATTTTTTCTACACTTACCTTTCCACTAAAATCTTTCACCTTAATCTCAACTGTGAATTCCTTTTTCCATGTAGAGTAACATGGAAACATATGCCTCAAATTATGACATAAACATTTGAGGAGTGGGTGGGTACAAGTATTCTCTTCTTATGGGTGGGAACAATTTCTCTTCTGTCACTAACTAGACCTTGAATTGGCCAAACACAGATTCTTGCTACTATTGTCATGGCTGGATATGTTTTTCTAGAAGGATATGGCATTTCAATGTATTTTATAGCTCTATCAGCATCAAAATAGCTATATTGCTTAGAACTTTATTATTGCAGAAAGGGATTTTGGAATATAGTGAGTTAATTTTGACTTTTTCTATAATTCTCAGATTTCGGTTTCCAGATCACTATTCCCTCTGTTGAAGCTACTGTCTGGGTGAGTCTAAGTCTCCATAATGAAGAGCTTACTAATAACTGCTCCATGACTGAACCACACTGACTCTGCATTGTCAGCTCCATCTCACCCCCAGCCAAGATGCCCTACCCACTCCTCTCTCTGAATGATTGAGCTTTAGCCTACTCACAAGGAAGGTGCCCAACCTAGGAAACTTCCCTATCACCTTTTATCCTTGCCTTCATCTGACACAGGAACTGAAAGACTGCCTTTTGCTGACACATATGGTTAATGGTCAGGAGACTCCCAGGGCAAGGAAAACTGTTCCCTTCAGTGGTAATCCTTCTCTTGCTGGTAGTCATGATCTGTTTTTAGCTTTGGCCCCTTTAAGTCCCCTGTACCCCTTTAAGTAGTGCAGAACACAGCTTTGAATGCCTCTGGACTGTCTTCTCCCCAAACCCCATCCTGCCTGTAAGTTCCCCACAATAAATTTCATAATTGCACTTTATGGAGTTACTCGCTTCATCTTTCAGTCTTAAGATTCCCTTTTCAGATCGAAGATTATTCAGTATCTCTGCCACTCAACTGCCTCATTTAGGCAAATTCATGTGTCTGAATTTATTTCCTCTCTTATTTAATTTGCATGTCCTCTAGTTTTTTTTTTTAATTTTAAATGAAACCGTTTATTTTCTACTAGTATTTTAAAATTCTAATCTGCCCCAGGGGAAATGTTTTGGCAAAAATTTATCTTCTTGTGATTTCTAAACTTGAAAAGAAATATATTGTTGTGGGAAGGACAACACCAGGCTGGACATTAAAGAAACCAGGGTTCTCTTTCTCTTCTATCACTAACTAGATCTTGAATTGGCCACTTCATCTTATTAGATTTCAATTTCCTGATGGGTGACAGGAAAGGATTGAACCAGATCACCTCACAGGGAGGTCTGCTCTGGAAGGGGAACTCAGAGAATTCCAGATTCACACTTTCTACCTTGGAAACTATCCTTTATTTTGGAGAACTTAGATATAAGAGGATCTATTCTCTCCGGTGGCTCAGATAAAGAACCTGCCAATGGCAATGCAGGAGACCTGGGTTTGATTCCTGGGTCAGGAATATCCCCTGGAGGAGGACATGGCAACCCACTCCAGTATTCCTGCCTGGAGAATTCCATGGACAGAGGAGCCTCGTGGGCAAAGAATCTCAGGTCGCAGAGTCAGACATGACTGAGGGACTAACACTCTCCCTTTCATCCTCCATCAGACCTAAAATCCTTTCTATGCTACTCCAGGACACATTTCTATGTGGCATATGTGTCATTTCCATCTTTTCAAGAGGTAGTTGAAAAAAATTGAAGGTCTTGAGTCTTTTAGTATTCACTTCCACCTGCTTCACCAATTCATCTCCCTCTTCTATCCCGAACACACCTATTTTCTAGCCTCACTGAATTACTCAGAGGATTATCAGGTACAGAGGCTCTGGCATTTTGGAGGACCATGGCAATACCATCTGTGAGAAGCTGATCTCAGATGGCTTCTTGAGCAACCAAAGTCGCCAAGAAGGGCAGAGTAGAAAAAAAATAAGGTTCTCAGAAATCCTATACATGAGGAAATTTTGTGGGAGGTTTGATATTATATGGGTGGTTGGAACTAGATCTATTTGAGTTTTCATCATAATAGTATTCCTTAGAAATCCTGGGGGCCGGAGGGGGAGAGAACCTTAGGCTACTTTACCTCAGGTTACTTTAGTAATAGAACTGTCTATAAATCCAAGACAGAGCTCAAACCTGTATAATTTATACTGTATTAGACTTTAAGCTATTTTGAATTTATCTTTGCATTATTCCACCCCCAGCCCACACCCCTACAACCCACTACCATAAATAGCTCAGATCTTTGACAGAACACACATTTAGAAATATACATTAAATAAGCCTTACTCATAGTATGAAATCACAAAGTAAATTTAATTAATCTTTTAATGTTCATTTTAATTTAGCCAAAAGGGCAGCCCCCGCCCCACCCCCCTAAAAATGTGTAATGCTGTAAAATCTTTCTGTTGTTGTCCAGGAAATAAAAAGTCTGACATTCATATTCTTAAATCATAGAGTCGCTTAGTCCAAAAACTGGTTTGGTTGCTTTGGAAATTAGGCTTTCACTCTGATAGAAAAACCGATAATTCAACCTATCCAGGACTTCTGGATGGGACTTCTTCCTTCCTCTCCTAGTCAGGGTCTGTCTCAGGCAGAAAGTCTGTAGCCTGGAAAAGGAGGCAGCAATAGAATCTTTTCTTTTCCTCCCTCACCTCCTCTGACCCACCAGCTGCTACTTTCTGGTAGAGCTGGGATGGAGGATTGGGACAAGAGCTAGGACTAGCCTTTTAGATTTCCTGGCAGCACCCAGACATCACTGACTGCAGAGACTCATATTAAGCACTCAGAGAGGTTTGGGTCAATCACTTCTCTCCTGATTGAAGTGGAGGAGAGGGATCTTCCTAACCCTGGAGATGGGGGCTAAGTGGGAAACAATAAACTACCGGTTGTCTCCAAATACCTCTTCCCCAAGCCTGTCTTCTACTGACCCTTCCTATACCTGCATGTTAGTGAAGAACTGCAGTCAGGGAGCTGTCCTGTGCCATCCATGACGTTACAGTTCTACAGGGCAGTCTGTCTCAGAATTCACTTTGATACCTGATATTTTCACCAAAGAATCTCAAATGAAACACTCATGTTATTGACAGTAGCCTATTACAGAAAATCAGAGGATGTTTGTGGAGTAGGAAGTAATGGTACTTATAGATTTCATCCTCGGGAGACACCAGTTCACTCAAGTGGAGAAATCAAGACTGTTTCTTGACTCAAAAGAAAGTTAACCTTTCCTCTCTTCCATTCCTTCTCCCTTTGTTCACTGTTATCTGCTTATGCATCTAAATTGAATTTTGTGTTTATACTGCTCCAGCCAACTTTATTTTATCCAAGAAAAAGTTTGCTTTGAGAACACATGGACAAACGTCCCAACACACCCATTCCTGGGGAGGGTGGAGGAGCCCTGAGTGTTGGGGTCACAGAGCTTGCCTATTCTAAACATCCGCGAGATTTGTCCTATTTCCCCAGAGCCTGCTAATATGGAGAATTTTATAGTGGCAACAAAGGGTCTGAAACTACCTCAGAGTCCCCTAGCACTTCTCTTAATTCACTTCTAACCCGCTGGCAAGGGGGGCTTTTTCCATCCTTTAATTGCTAATGAATTCTATAATCTCAAAGTCTTATTTCCCTGATTTAGGATCTCTAGTGTCCCTAATGATGAGAGCCTTCCAGTCATTCATTATATGCCCTGTGTTTTTCTTCCTTGCTTGGACTTGATAAGGTGCACCAGAGTATAAAACTTGTCATTTTTTTCCTACTTAGAGTCTTTTTTTTTTCTTCTATTTTTGGTCACACTGCATGGCATGAGGGTTGCTAGTTCCCCTACCAGGGATCAAACCACTGCAGTGGGAAGACAGTGTCTTAACCACTGGACCACCAGGGAAGTCCCTAGAGTTAACTCTTAATTTCCTTTCAGATATCTTCTTCTTGTCTCTGCAGAATCAATAGAAATCTAGAATGAATGAAAAGAACAGGATCTGGAAATGTGTAAGCAGATTTTCGGACGGGGGGCAAACTGAGGATGAAGTTTGAGGATGTAATAATATCTCATTTCCCAGAGAAATACTAGCCTTTTTCTTTCTTATTGAGTGAAAAAATTTTTGTCTGAGCCCAGAGAAGAGAAATTCCAATGAAGTGAAAGGAGAAAGAATCAGAATAGCAATGCATTCAAATTAAATAAATGCTGGAGAGGATGGTAATGTAAATTACCAAACGCCGTTGGTGGTAATGGAAATTGGTGTAGGGCCACTATGGAGAACAATATGGAGGCTCCTTTTAAAAAAAAAACAACAAACACTAAAAATAGAACTACAGCATGATCCTGCAATTCCATTCCTGGGCATATATCCAGAGAAAACTCTAATTTGAAAAGATACATGCACCCCAGTGTTCACAGCACACTATTTACAATAGCCAAGATGTGGAAACAACCTAAATGCTCATTGACAAATGAGTGGACAAAGAAGATGTGGTGTGTGTGTATATGAATGATGGAATACTGGGCCATGCTGTGCTGAGTTGCTCAGTCGTGTCCGACTCTTTTCAAGTCTATGGACTGCAGCCCGCCAGGCTCCTCTGTGCATGGGAATTCTCTAGGCCAGAATACTGGAGTGGGTTGCCATGCCCTACTCCAGGGGAATCTTCCTAACCCAGGGATCGAACCCAGGTCTCCAGCATTGCAGGCAGATTCTTTACCATCTGAGCCACCAGGGAAACCCAAGCATACTGGAGTGGGTAACCTATCCCTTCTTCAGGGGATCTTCTCGACCCGGGAACCAAAGCAAGGTCTCCTGCATTGAGGGTGGACTCTTTACCAGATGAGCTACCTGGGAAGCCACAATGGAACACTACTTAGTCATAAAAAAAAAAAAAATGAATGAAATAATGTCATTTGCCACAATATGGACGGACCTAGAGTAAGCAAAGCATGTCAGACAAAGACAAATATCAAATGATGTCACTTACATGCACACTCTAAAAATGGTACAAATGAACTTACTTACAAAACATAAATAGACTCACAGGCATAAAAAACAAAATGACAGTTACCAAAGGGAATAGTGGAACTGAGGGATAAATTAGGAGTTTGGGATGATGGATACATGCTACTATATGTAAAATAAACAACAGAGACCTACTGTATATCACAGGGACCTATACTCAATATTTTGTAACAGCTCCTAATGGAAAAGAATCTTAAAGATTAGTAGAGCACATACACTACTTCATTTGAATTCACCAGTTTTTATTTATTCACACATCCATCTATTTGGCCAGCATGAATTAGCCACCTTTGCTATGCTAGAAATTTTTCTAGACATGGTCAAACTTTCCTGGAGGATATCATCTCAGTGAAGATCCCATGCTCTCTTCTGTAACGAACACACAGGGCTTCAGGGGTCACCTGCAGAGTTCCCAGTCCCGTTGCCTGACCAGAGTACTCATTATTTTCAGAAAAGACAAAGAAAACCCCTCACCGCTACATATGTCACAAAGGCATTTCTCTGCTTTAAAAACATGTTACTCCCATACTTCTCTACTGAGGGAGAGGGCATATGATAAGGGGC
Source organism: Muntiacus reevesi (assembly GCF_963930625.1). Taxonomy (NCBI): domain Eukaryota; kingdom Metazoa; phylum Chordata; class Mammalia; order Artiodactyla; family Cervidae; genus Muntiacus; species Muntiacus reevesi. The sequence goes on along the minus strand of NC_089258.1, from coordinate 72,706,794 downwards.
ACCTTGATAACAATAAAATACATTTGTTTCCCAAGTTTATAAATTATACCTTTTTTTTTAAGTACTGCAACAAATATAAATTCAGATAGCCAGTTAACAGTATAGCAGTCCATTCGGAGATTCTTTAACGCTAGTTGTGTGTAAGAATTGCCCAAGAAAGTTAAACAATTGAGAAGTTTAGGCAGGTCCTATATATGAAAATTCTGATGCTCTAAGTATGAAGTGAGGCTTAAGTCAGGAGGGGTTTTAAGGGCCTTAAATAATCCTAATGGCAAACTTCCCTGCTGGTCCTGCCAATGCCGGGGACACCGGTTAGGTCCCCAGTCTAGGAAGATCCCATATGCTGGGGAGCAACCAAGCCCATGAGCCACAACTACCGAGCCTGCGTCCCCTAGAGCCCCAGCTCCGCAGCAAGAGAAGCCGCCACAAAGACAAGCCGGTGTATCACAGGAAAGAGTAACCACAACTAGAGAAAGCATCAAAGACCCAGCGCAGCCAAAATACACAAACAATAAAAAGAACAACATTAAAAAGCAACAATAATCCTAACAGGTCATCCGAGGGAAGAGCTGCCAGAACCTTTACTGATGACCCCCCGCCCAACCCAAATGTTCTTCTAGGAGATAATATCTCACCGTGAGTGGGAAGGAAAAAAATGCTTGTTCACGTTTTGGGTCATAGCTGAGAAGAGTTTCACACGGAGAAAACTATTCATTGTCAGTTAAAATGTTTAGTTTTCTTCTCTGTGCCGTTCTGTTGGAGATCAAAGTGCTTTCTAACACTGGCAGATTTTGACAGAGAAGTCACATGCCAACCGTACTTAGGTGTCTTTTCTCTCAAGTGACTATTGCGTTTACCTTAATATTCTGAGACATTCAAACAGCGCTGCCCTCAGAAAAGACTAAGAATAGCTTGCCATCTTCCTGTTCTCCTTGACGTTTTTCTGATCTGCACATTCTACCTCTAATGTCCTTTAGGTAGCCAGAAGAAACTTGAGGAAAGCACGCGCGCGTATACACACACACACACACACACACACACACACACACGCCTTTCCAACTAGAATGATGGACCAACTTACTCTTTTGTCCAATTTAGTTTTGATTGCTATGGTGATTGTATATTTTTAGAATTCAACTTTTTTTTCGGGGCTTCAGAGAATATTAAATTCCTAGATTGCTTATCCAACCAAGATCAGTTCCCTCCATCTCTTCCTTTAATGAGGCTTGGTGTCCTTTAGTTCAATTCTGCTGGTTTCTTTGGGTGAGAGAAACAAGCAGGTCTGGGACATGACATTTTTCTTTATGAATGAGACAGAAAAATGATTCATGAAAGTGTACATTTTTTTTTTTAAGGGAGAAGATAAAAGAAGTTTATCCAACAAGATCACCACAGGAATTTTTAGCCACAATCCTTGTAAATTCAAGAATTTACCTGGTTTGTCTTCACCTTCCTATGACTGGGGTTCAGGCCATCAGGGACTTTTTGAAATTCAAAGCACAATTTCCAAAACCTTAAAGGTATGGCTGTCATACAAATGTACATGAACCTGTTTCAAGAACTTTACTCAGCTTACTCATGAACAAGGAGACTAGTAATGAGGCAAAGGCTGGTTTAAAGAGCATCTGGAGTTTTACAAACATTTTGAAGCAATGATAGAACAAGAGTGATAAATTAAATGTGAGCCTGACTGATGTCCCACAAGCAAACCTGCATAGGAGTTATCTTTTCTACCTGAGAGAAACCCATTGCATTTTTACTGGGCTCAAATTTATAAGTTACCACAAATTTTATTGGGCTTCCCAGGTGGCTCAGGCGATAAAGAATCTGCCTACAATTCAGGAGACCCAGGTTCAATCCCTGACTTGGGAAAATTTGCTGGCGGAGGGCATGGCAACCCACCGCAGTATACTTGCCCAGAGAATTCCATGGACAGAGGGGCCTGACGGGCGACAGTCCATAGGGTCGCAAAGAGTCAGACACAACTGAGTGACTAACACTTTCACTTTTCACATATTTTATTTAATTTTTATTCAATGATAAAACAATGATTCAAACCAAGTATATTCCCCAAGAATAAGTGATCCTTGCGTGTGCCTTTCAAGCAGTGCCTCCGTGTAACACTGGAAGAACATGCTGCACACCTTTTACTCAATTCCTACGCTTTACATAATTTTCCTTAGAATTTAGCGGTGGTAACAGTTTCAAAGCAGCAAGACCCTGAGATAGCCGAGGCCAACTTTCAGGTGATGGTAATGGGTCCATGGTTCTTCCTCCCCAAGGTCACCGCTGTGTATGTGCACTTTACAAGGGTACACGTGATGTATGACACATGACAAGTCTGGCACTGCATAGGCAACGTGAAAACTTTTAAATCGCTTTTGAAAAAATGAATTTGCTTTTCAGAAAACTTAAACCAACCTGATCCTTTGAACCAACTTTATTAATTTTCCTTTCCTACTGTCCTCTTCATTGGAAAGGGCTTCTTTGTACATTTCCTAAAGAAGCAGCGGCATTTGAATCCACTTGGAATTTTTCTGTGGAACTGTTTATGGAATACATGCCACTGTCCTTCACAAAGGACTTCTACACAAGTGTTTAGAAATCTAGAAAATAAGGAATGGCCTTTCCCAGATGAACATCAAGAATCGGGGCTTTCCTCAAGATTGCTGCAGTTTTAAGTATAAATTTAGATTTAAGTTCCTCTTATTGATGCCAGTTAAGTTCCTTGAGAGGGTTTCTGGAACATAAAAGAGAAAACCTAGCTTTCATGTTTTCCATCATCCTGAGGAAGGAATATCACAGTTACATCTTCCATTTCCATTTTGTTTCCTTGCTTTCATCTTCAAAGTTTCCTGATCCTTGGAGAGGTCCTTAAAGATTCTCCTCTTATACTGAGAGGATCATAATGATATAAAGGATCACCCTGACTAAATGCACATGTTAATAAGCCTTGGAAACAGTTCAAAAAGAGCTCATAGGCTTAGAATTTATTTTCCACTATAGAATATTCAGAATGGAAAGCCAAACCTTTTGGAACTAGGTCAGACCTGCTCCTTAATCCCGCCAGTCTGAGGGCACATGATAACATCTCTGGGTGGCATTGCAATTTTCTCCAATTTGCTAACGAAGACTAATTATCCAAATAATTCAGCCGACTCTCTGCTCTTGACCACTGCAAATCTCCCTGCTGTTCCTTAAAGCTCTGTTTGTTCCCCATTTCTTCTCTTGTTTTAAACCCCTCACTGTTCTGAGTGCCTTTTATTTAAAGAGAAATTGGATACCTACTGTGTAAATTTCTGCAGGGAGTCTTTTAATGTAGACTGTAGCAATTTTCTCTAGGAATATGCTAATAATTACAACGGCTAGGGATTTGGACTTTGTTATCTATGGAGGAGGAATTGTGTGAGAAAATGGGGGGAAAAAATCTCAACTCTCTAGCACCGCTGAAAAGAAAACAAGAAAGAATAAAATAATAAAGGAGAAAGGAAAACAAAATTACTTGTTCAGACGTGGGATAGATATAGACAAATGCTTAGAAGTAGTGACTGTGACCACTGGTCTTTGTGCAGGCTCTTAGGAAAAGGCACCCATGAAGGGAGAATGGTGAACTTTGGTCCCGCAGGGCCTCCGTAGTCATGGCAACAGAACATCCCCTGGAGTCAAAATGGGATGTACTAGAGTCCTGTCTGTCTCCTCTGCTGGAGGTATGGGTGTCTGAACAGCAATTTCACAATCCTGAATTGCTGGTTAAAATTAGTTTGAGAATTTTGGCTTTTTCTTTTTTGTCTTTGTTTAAAAGACAACTTTTTGAAATAAACTGCATAGTTGTAATTCAGAGAAAAGTTTCTGGGAAATAAACATGGTTATTTTAGAACCCAACTTGCACTGAAGTGATGGTATTATACATTCACACAGTTTGATAAACAGCCAGGTCCTATCCAAAGGTTATTTGTAAAGTGGATTATTTAAGGTGACCTAAGGTTTTCTACTTTTAATACCAAGCAGCTTTTGGTGGTCACAGACTAACTTGGTCTGACCCTTCATCACAAAGTTCTGAGCACCCACTCACTCTGTAAGCTTGTTTCAACCAAAATTAAGGGGGGAAAGAGATTATTTTTAGAATTTCTATAGGATAAATGAGGCAAAAAAAAATTATTTCCACATACTGATGTCAAAATTAAAGCACTGGAAAGGAAAAGGAATTTGCCCATGATGGAACCAAAATAAGTACCAAGATTCTTAAATTCTTTGCTAATTTTTATAGGTTAGACTTCTGAAACTCTGGTTTTGATGACTGCTTTAAGGGTTTCTTCTTGGACAAAAGTCTTAAGAAGTTATGCAAATGAAAAAGGATCATGAATTCACTTTAATTAAAAGTAAAATAAAATCAATACCCAGCAGTACTTTAGGAGTTTTACAGAAGGGAAAAACAACCAAATAATGTTAATAATGGCAATATTACTACTAATAATATAAGTAACATCTACTGAACAATGTTTATGGGTGCTAATCATTCCATAGGAATTATCTCATCCATTGTTTTCTACTTGAATGATGAAGAAACACAAAGAACTTAAAGATCTTCCCCAAAGTCACATAGGTTATAATTGGTAGAGTCAAAATTTAAACCTAGGCCATCTGACAGTAGTGTCTGTGTTTCTAATCACCCCACTACACTCTACTGTGCTTCTACACTATAATTTAAAACATATATACAAGATTTGTGTACTCTAGAATAATGAAATATTTATGAGTTACTTAAAAATCTACCAACTGTATCACTAGAATGACCAACCCCCACCCTTGCTGAGCTCCTATGTATCAACTACATTCCTGGGCACTGTGTATATATTATCTCCACTTCTTACCACAAATCTGCAATGAAAGGAATATTATCCCCATATTTTATATGAATAAATGAAGCCTAGAGATATTTTCATCATCTGCCCAGGTTATAGTTAAGCAAGGCTTAACTAGAGAGGGAGCTCAAGGATGGGTTTTGCAAGGCATCTGTTTTTTTCCAATGATGCTGGGCTGGTTTCTCCAAGTTGTTTTTAGGTGTAGTTTCAGTTTTACCAAAACGGACTAGACACCAAATATCTCTTCCTAATCCCTGGCCTTACTTTCTTACTAAAGTTGTTAATGAGATAATAGTATTAGAAGTACTGTCTCCAGAAAACCTGAATAAACCACACTATTTACCTGAAGGGAAGATGATGGTTTATCTTTCTAAATTGAGTGACCTTCAGTAGCTGATTAACTTGGTTTTCACTCTTTAACACTTGAATGAATTAAAAATGAATGAATGACTGGGTAAACACTAAGACAACTGCAATCTAAAAATTGTGACTCACCATCCGATACAATAAGAATGAAGTCACTGACCACTGCAATCGCTGACTTTCAACACCCCCTAGAAAGAGTTCAGGGTGGAGATCAGGAATGAGGCACTCCCTGCTCTGGGAAAAACCAGCAGAACAGGCCCTCAGATAATTAATTATTTTCAGGAGAAGATTTTATGAACCTGGTTTCCTGTATCTTCTCATACACAGAAAAAAACTAAAATTATTAACACAGACATCTGCTCCTTGGGACTAGCAGCAACCTTCTGCTAAAATATGCATCTGAGTGTATATCCATTTCACCAAAATCACATACATACTGACCTTCCCCCTCCACCTCTTCCGAGCAGTTTCTCAGAGCTATCTGATGGGCTGTCTCCCAGGCTATAGTCCTCATTTTGCCCCAAATAAAACTTAACTCACAACTGTCACGTTGTGTACTTTTGTTTTTCAGTTAGCACAACCTACCATCTACTGAATGTCTAGTAGTTAGCAGGCACTGTGCAATAGCGTTTTCATACTTCCCATGAAGGTTGTGTAGTAAAGTGATGATTTTATTATTAGTTCAGTATTCAAGGATGAGGATCTGAAGCTTAGATTAAATTAATGGATCACTCAGAGTTTCAGCCAGTGAATGAGATTGTTGGAAATAGAGCCCAAGGACCTATGGCTCCAAAGTTTGAACTGTTCAATCTATGTTTAAAATTTCTCTTTAAAAAAAATTTAGATATGTTTTAGATACAAAAGAATATTTTAGAAATATCTGTAAGGAATATAGAACAACTGTTTAAGTGAGTACCCAAATATTTATGACTCAGATTTATAAATAAAATATTACCTAAACTTCCCTGAGTGACTTTTATCCCTATCTCCGCTTTCTACCTTAGAGAGTTTCTTTATGGTTTCATATTTGTTAATAGTCCTAAGTAATTCACTATTTAGATATACATGCTTTGCACCTTTAAGTCAGTTGAATGAAACCCTTTTTATTTTACTTGCTCTCTTTGCTTAACATCATAACTAAGCTCATTTATAACACTGAATAAAGCTGTGTTTAATTTCTTTTCACTGTTGTATAAAATTCTATATTGTCTCTGCCATACTTTTTAAAAATTTAATTATAGCTGACTTAGAATATTATTCAGTTATAAAAAGATGAAATAATTCTATTAGTAGCAACATGGGTGGACCTGGAAATGATCATACTAAGTAAAGTAAGTCAAAGAAAGATATACAACAAATGATGTCACTTGTATGTGGAATCTTAAAAAATGATACAAACTAACTTATTTACATAATAGAAACAATCTCACAGAAATAGAAAACAAACACAGTTAGCAAGGAGAAAGTGGAGGGAGAGGGATAAATACCCTTTCTACTTGTGATGAATGTTACTGTGTCTTTCCCTTCCCACCCTTTCTTCCTCCCTTCCTTTCTTTCCCTCTTTTTTCCTTCTTTCCTTCATTTCTCTATTATAAGAAGTGCTGACAAGAATACGTTATACACATCTCCCAGGGTATATCTGAGAAAGTCACAACACCATAAGCTTTACATTGTTGGTCTGTGAGATAATACCATATTGTTCTCCTAAGCTGATGGAGCAATTTCTACTACAATTTATTCTGAATAACACTATTATTATTCATCTTCCCCTACATCCTCATCAACATATGATATTGTTATATTTCAGTCTTTACTAATATGATTGGTATAAAATGGTACCTTATTGTGAATTGATAAGGTTGAATATCTTTTTAGGTATTTTATTTGCATTTTTTTCTGTGAACTGCCTATCCATTTTTAATTTTTGCCATATTTTTCTATAGGGTAATTTATGTTTTTCTTATGTTTGTAGGTTGTTATATTTTGGACATCAAACATTACAAATTTAATCTATTAAAAATAATTCTACCAGCTTACATAGGGATTTCACTTATTTATGTGGACTTTTGATGAATTGAAATTCTAAATTTTAATGTACTCATATTTGTCAATCCTTTCCTTCATTCTTTGTACACAAAGGCAATCTTCCTTAACCTTAAGTAATGAAAAGATTTTGCTCCAAGTTTGCCTTTTGCATTTAATATTTAACCCAGCTAGAGCTGATATTTGCTTAAAGCATTATAAACCTGGTTTCCATATATGTGTGGTTGTGTTCCTGGATTCTCCTCTAATTTTCCAGTTCTTCCATTTTTGTGACAGTATTGTGTTGTCTTAATTTTTACAGTTTATGATAATACTTGATATCTGGGAAGCCAAATCCAATTACTTTGCACTTCTTAAGCAATGTCTCACTATTCTTACACCTTTGATCTTCCCCATAAATTTTAAAATAAGCTTGTTAAATTCCCCAAAGTCTGTTGGTATTTTGACTAGAGTTGAATCAAATCACTAGAGCAATTTGGTGAGAATTTACATCGTTAAGATAGTGTCTTTTCCTTGTTAATTTACAGACTGTGTATGTGGTATGGTTCCTATTTATTTAAGTCTCTGAGAACATTTTCTTCAATATAATTTTCTCCATACAAATTTTTTACATGTATTGCTTGATTAATTCTTTGGTACTTTACTTTTTGTTTGAAGCCAATATGAAAGCTATCTTTTAATAACAACATTTTATAAATGTTTTTGAGCATGTGTCAAATTGCAATTGATTTCCTATCATTCTAAAAATAAGTTTAATTTTTTAGGAGATTTAGAGTTATAGAAAACTTTGTAAGATAGTACAAAAAGTTTCCATACATCTTACACCCAGTTTCCCATATTTTAAAATTCTTATATTAGTATAAGGCATTTGTTGTATATATTCCACCTATATTGGTATACTATTAACTCAAGTATTATTGTATTAAAAATTCCTTATTTTTATCTAATTTTTTTGTCTGTTCCAGGATCCCAACAGGACATCATATTGCATTTGGTACCACCTCTTCTTAGGGTTTAATTGGCTCAAACAGTTTTTAAAAGATTGCTTGACTTGATGACCTGGTCAATTTTGAAGAGCACTGGTTAGGATTTTTTAGAACCTTCTTTTGGAATTTGTCTGATATTTTTCTCATGATTATAGGTTTTTGAGAGGAAGACCACAGAAGCAGTATGTCGTTTTTCTTTCATCTTATCAAGGGTACATAGTATAGGTATGTAATCTATAAATATATTGAATCACCATGCTCTACATCTGAAACTAATATAATACTGTAAGTCAACTGTACTGCAATTTAAGGATTCATGGCACAGAAGTTGGCCCCGGTGGCCTGAATGAGGTAGTGTTTGTCAGATTTCACCACTGTAGAGTTTTTCTCTATCCCCTGACCATACTGTAACCTTTAGAAAGAAGACCCCACCCCTGTCTAAGGAGTGGGGAGTGAGTCATGTTCTACCTTCTTGAGGGCCAGATATCCACACAAGTTAATAGGAATTCTTCTGCACATAAAACTGCGCCTTCTCCCACATTTATTTATTCACTTATTTATCTAAGCATGGACTCATGAATATTTAATTTAAGTTTTGTGCTGTAATCTAGTACTACTTTATATTGTTGCTAAAATTGTTCCATCTTTAGCCATCAGAAGCTCTTTCAATTGGCTCCTGTGTTCCATTGTGGATAAACTATCACTGTGGGCTTTTTTTTTCTGACTACTGCCTTTACAATAAATTTTTTTAATATATTGACCTTACAGCAATTCAAATAATTTCCTTTTTCCCGCAACCATGTTATCTGCAAATAATGACAGGCTGTCTTCCATTCAACTTACTACAATTCTTATACCTTTTACTTATTTCTTTTGCCTTGCTGCATTAACTAGGACCTTGCATATGATGCTGATCTGAAGGTATAATAGAGAATGCATTTGACTTGTTTTGAATAGTACAGGAGATAAGTTCAATATTTCACCACTGAGGTGGATGTTTGACGTGTTTTTTGTTTTCTTTTCAGGATGTTTTTGTTCTTTTTTCTCTTACTTTATTTATCAAGGTAAAGTATCCTTCCAGCTCAAACTTGCTGTCTTGTTTGTTTGCCCTAAAAAGAGTCTAAAAAAGAATTAAAATGCAATCATTTATGTGGGAGGTGATCTCAGGAAACACCATTAAGAGAGTGCTTAGTGAATCAGGAAAGAGAAGGACACCAATAAAAGGAGCTTTATAAAGCCAGTTATCTTCCAGGAATCAGTGCAAAACATATTCCTTTAGTTTTTCAGAGGGACAGATGGGAAAGTTGAGAGCCTTTGGTTGAGGGCTGCCAGGAAGAGAGTAGGGTACTGATTCTCTGGCACTTCCCGCCTAACTGGCTTGTAATTTTCCTTTTGAATATTGCCTTTCTCAGATTTTAGATTCAAGACTATTGTTGTTCAGTCGCTCAGTTGTATCCAACTCTTTGTGACCCTATGAACTGCAACACGCCAGGCTTCCCTGTCCTTCACCATCTTCCAAAAGTTGCTCAAACTCATGTCCATTGAGTCAGTGATGCCATCCAAACATCTCATCCTCTGTCAGCCCCTTCTCCTTCTATCTTTCCCAGCATCAGTGTCTTTTTCAATGAGTTGGCTCATTGAATCAGGTGGTCAAAGTACTGGAGCTTCAGCTTTAGCATCAGTCCTTCCAATGAATATTTGAGGTTGATTTCCCTTAGTATTGACTGGCTTGATCTCCTTGCAGTCCAAGGGACTCTAAAGAGTCTTCTCCAACACCACAGTTCAAAACCATCAATTTTTTGATGCTCAACCTCCTTTATGGTCCAACTCTCACATCCATACACAAGTACTGGAAAAACGATAGCTTTGACTAGATGGACCTCTGTTGGCAAATTAATATCTCTGCTTTTTAATATGCTACACAAGTAGCATATTACTTCCAAGAAGCAAGCGTCTTTTCATTTGAAGGCTTCAGTCACTGTCCACAGTGATTTTGGAGCCAAAGAAAAGAAAGTCTGTTTCCACTGCTTCCCCATCTATTTGCCATGATGCGATGGGACCAGATGCCATGATCTTAGTTTTCTGAATATTGAGTTTTAAGCCAGCTGCAACTCTCATATTTTGAGATCTGATTTAGTCTAAGCTCATGTTCTTTCTTCCACATTGGTATTTTTCATATGTCCTGAAGAAGACGGTATATATAATTACAATGTGTTAGCCTGGAGTGGGGATGTTTGTGATGGGAAACTCTAGGTAGAACTAGGGTCAATACAGGTGTGTCAGCCCTTACAGCACTGATGTTCAGGAATAAGAGAACAGATATAGGTGTTAAATATTTTAGATACCGGTTTTATCTTCAACAACTTGGTTTTACCTGGAGCCCTCTCCCCTCACATACCTAAATTATGTTAAACATCTTTCAAATCTTTGACAAACAGCTTTATTTCTCCACTTTGCCCAATCTCAAAACATGACCTCAACCTCTCTAAATATTACAGTATTTTTAAAGTTGTCTGGTGTAGGAAAAACTGTAGACAAATCATGTGGAGCTATACCAGAAACTTTGAGAAGCCAGTATGCGTCATCCTGGGGTTCTGCATCACATCACCTGCTCAGTATCTCTACAGTAGGCAGCACCATTTATTTTATTCTTTGTTTTTATTGGAGTGTAGTTGCTTTACAATGTTGTGTGTGTTTCTCCTGTACGGCAAAGTGAGTCAGTTATACATATATCCCTTCTTTTTTGAATTTCCTGCCCATTTAGGTCAGCACAGGGCATTGGATAGTTTCCTGAGCTAAACAGTAGGCTCTCATTAGTCATCTGTTTTATACATAGCAGTGTATAAAGATATACATCAATTCCAACCTCTCAGCTCATCCCACTCCCCTTCCCTCTTAGTTCCCATGTGTCTGTTCTCTATGTCAGTGTCTCCATCTGACCAGTACCATTTAGAATGCTACATATATATATATATATATATATATATATATATGTATGTATATATACACATATATATAATTTTAGTGTATATATGTATATATGTATATGTTTTAATATATGTATATATACACACATGTATATCATTTTAGTATGTCTTTATATATTATAATATGTGTACATATATATTCTATAAAAATCTCAGACATGTTACAAGGACAATTCTGTAAGTCAGGATATGAGGCACATATATTCTGTTGTCCAACTTCGGATTCATAATAATTTTGCTCAATTTAATAGTCTTTTAGATTAAAAATTCTAAATGGGCTTTGTTTTAGATCACAAGCATACCTAAATCAAACTAAACTATGACCTTTACAAAAGTGAACGCTTTTTGAAATCAAATATAGAGCCTTTTGAATTGCCCATTTCTCTTCTGAAATCTGTCGTGGACTTGAATCTCTGAGATAGAGCCCCCAGCTCCTAACCCCCATTTGAGTTGAAACGTTGACCCTTCTCTACTTATTGATGCATACTGCAGGGGTATCTATGCGACTGTTTTCCTAGTGCTTCTCGTAATCTTCTCTCTTAGACCCTTTCATCTCATTTAATTTTACTAACTCATCTGGATCTATGTCCCAGAGCCAGGTTGGCCCTGGACACATTTGTGAAAATACCTGAAATTACTCTTCTTCTTCTTCTTTTTTTTTTTTTTAATTTGTCCTATTCCTCCATCCTCTTCCTTCTTGTCTCTTCTCTTTCCTGATATCCTTTTCCAGTGCCTGTGAGTTGAGACACTTCCCCCTTACCTCCATCAAATGTTACAGTTTCAAGATGTTTTTCAAAAATGACTAGTTACTTCATTTCTATAGCACTCTTTCCCTGCATTTGAAATTTCTAAAAATCAAAGCTTTAAACTAAAGCTATGCAGAGATGCATGTATTCTATCCTGTGATTTAAGGTTCTTTGAAGTTATATCTTATGGTTCACTGAGGTTGCAGCTTAAATTGTTACCCATTTGGCTCTTTGACCCAAGCCTGCATGCAAAGATTCTTACAAACTGAAACACCCATGATAGACTAACCCAAAGCCCCAGACTTCACTAAACACAGGCTGCTGTTCCATGGAAAATAATCTGATAGTCAGATAAATATTTCTTTATTTTGTACAATTGAAAGTAAATTTCCTTTGCTAATATTTTTAAGTTAAAAACCAAGACCCAGACCAACTAGGGAAAACAGTATTACACAGTCCAAAGGCTTTGTATTTCATAGAAGTAAGGGTACTATTTTTACCTGGCAGCCTTGCTGAGACTCTCAGATACACAGAGAGGTCTTTGAAATTTTATGGCATCTAAGAATCAACTCAAGAGCTTGTTTAAAATGCTAATTTCTGCTCATTTCTCTATACCTTCATTAATATTTGGCAATGCATGATTGGGGCTCTAGAATCTGTAATTATAGCAAAATGAGCAGGAGACAGGTTCTCCGAGAATTGTCTGACATTTTATAAACAGTGTGACTTATAGCAAGCTAGACTTTATCCTGATTTCATTCAACCTCTAGCTGTTCTGGGCTGTGTGTCGCTGAATGGATGGACAGGACCCCCTGGGCACTGTTCCCCTAAGAATGTCATGGCAACAGCTCTGTCCGCTGCTGAAGAGATGAGAGGGGGCTTGTGGGGGAAGTCGGCCTGATCTATCTGTCTCTCTGTTCCCTTTCAACCCCAGCTGGAGTGTACTACAACCCACTTCCAACATCCATCACTCAGAGTCAATGCAGACCCACTAGTTAAGAGCTCTGTCTTCCCGAAGACTGTCCTCACTTCAAATGCCAACCACAAGTGGAGCTCCCAGGCCCCTAGTGCTTTTGATCGACTGGATATCAACTCAAGGGTTCTTACAGCCACCTCAGGTTTGATATTTCCCTAGAATGGCTCACAGAACTTATAAAAAGCACTACACTTTACTATTACAGTTTTATTATAAAGGATACATAGTAGGTGAGGTCTGGGAGGGTCCAGGACACAGACCTTTTATGATGCTGTCATTTATAACAAGAAATATGTATTTGGGACTTCCCTGGAGGTCCAGTAACTAAGACTCTGTGCTCTCATTGTAGGGAGCTCAGATTTGATCCCTAGTAGGCATTGGAGAAGGAAATGGCAACCCACTCCAGTGTTCTTGCCTGGAGAATCCCAGGGACGGGGGAGCCTGGTGGGCTGCCGTCTATGGGGTCGCACAGAGTCGGACACGACTGAAGTGCCTTAGCAGCCGCAGTAGGAGAACTAGGACTTTCCTGGTGACTCAGATGGTAAAGGGTCTGCCTACAATGAGGGAGACCCTGGTTCAATCCCTGGGTCGGGAAGATCTCCTGGAGAAGGAAATGGCAACCCACTCCAGTATTCTTGCCTGGAAAATCCCATGGACAGAGAAGCCTGGTGGGCTATAGTCAGTCCGTGGGGTCGCAAAGAGTCAGACGCGACTTCACTTTCACTTTCAGGAGAACTAGATCCCACATGCCACAACTAAGACCCAGCACAGCCAGATAAATAAGAAATACTAAAAAATATAAATATATGTTTTTATATATATATATATTTTTTTTTATATATATATATGTTTGGTCTTCATATTGTTTCTAGCACAGAGCCCCTAAAACCACTGGAACTGCTGAAATGAGAACAACAATAAAGGTGTCTTCCATTATATTAATAACGTGACTTTTGGAAAGGACCTAAGGATGAAGGTTGGTTGCCAGGAGAACCAACCATGTGATTAGGGAGTAGGAATATTCAGTCTAGGCCCGGATTTGAGGGGAGGGGAGAAGGACTGGAGGTTGAATCAATCACCAAAGTCCATAATTTGGTCTTGACAATGTAATAAAGTCACCATAAAGCCATAAAAGGATGAGATTTGAAGGTCTTATGGATTGGTAGACATGTGAACATGTGGCGAGAGTGATGGTCCTGGAGGCAGCAAGGACGTTCTGTGCCCCTTCCCACATACCTTGCTTATGTAGCTCTTCCAGCTGATAAGATCCTTTTATAAGAAGCTGGTTATCTAGCAATTAAAACATTTTCCTGAGTTCTATGAGCTGTTCTACCAAGTTAAACTGGAGGAGGGAGTCATGGGATACTGTGCTTTATCATCAATTGGTCAGAAGCACATGGAACAATCTGAATTTGCTTTCAATTAGCATTGGAAATGGAGGGAAATCTTGTGGGACTGAGTCCTTAACCTGTGGAATCTGATGTTATTTTTAGATAGAGTCAGAATTGAGTTGAATTGAAGTACACAGCTGGCATGGGGTTTCCCTGGTGGCTCAGACAATAAAAATGTGCATGCAATGCGGGAGACCCAGATTTGATCCCTGGTCTGGAATATACCCTGGAGAAGGAAATGGCTTCCCATTCCAGTATTCTTGCCTGGAGAATTCCATGGTCAGAGGAATCCACGGGGTCACAAACAGTCAGACATGACTGAGCAACTAACACTTAACACAGCTGGTGTAGCAGAACTGCTTAAAGCAGGAAAAAACACATTTTGGAATTAGAATCTGAATTGTTACCATCTATGTCCTCTCCCGGTGGAATCAAGGGTATGTCATCCTCCCAACACATCAGCGTATTCACCAGTCAGGAAGCTCCACTGAGCTTCAGTGTCCAGAGATTTTATTGGGATTTCATTATGTAGTCATGATGGATTAAATCATTGCTGTGTGGCTGAACTCAATTTTTATTAATGGCTCTCCTCTCCTCCCTGGAGGTAAGGTTGTCCCCAAATTCCAACCCTCTGAACAAGTGGTTGGTCTTGCTGGTGACCAGCTTCCATCCTGAAACTATCTAGAGGCCACCACGTGTCACCATTAGAATAATGAAGATACTCCGAGCATTCTGGAAATTCTAAGGGATTTTGAAGCTCTGTTCCAGGAACTATGGACAGAGATCAGATGTATTTGTTTTTTTCATAGTCGTGGAAAGTAACGATGTGTGCATGTGGGTGTGTGCCTCAGTGCGCAATGCGCATCCTCTTGGTTTCTGGTAACAGACAAACAAGATTGATGGGAAGAAAGCGGAAGAGTCCTCCTGGGTACCACACACCTAAGGTGAAAATTGTAAGAGCTTTCTGACAAGCCTCCTAACAAATACACCCTTTCGCCCTGAGAAAGGCTTGCAGAATTCTTACAAGAATCCTCCTTCAGCTTCCCATTGTTCTCTTTCTTTTCTTTTTTCCTTTTTGGCAATTTCTTCAGTACCATAATTGGTTGGAAGGGACTGAAAAACTGTACGAGTCCATTAGGATCTTAATCACCTGTTCAAGATGAGAGAATTCAGTGAGGAACAACATTTAATCCTTTGAGGGGGACTAATTGAAATTTCTCTTTGGAATCCATGCCCAAGCCGGTTCTGTGAGGCCTTCAAACAATGCTTGAGCCCACACTCAGACAGCAGCAGAGCTAACGGGCTTAGGGATACGGTATGAGATAGAAAGGCTGCCCCGTCATAGGATGAGAAGCTCAAGTCCAGTTCAGTGCTTTTCTTTTCTCCCAAGCTGAGGTCTGTGTACTATGCATTTTTTAGAATAAAATGAACTATATAAATGCAGAGAAACATTATCATAATTAGTTTTGGCACAGAAATATTTTTAGCTAATGTTATTTTAATAAGAGCTGCTGTCAAGGGGGAAAAGGCAAATCATTTAAAGCAAAAGTGTGTTCTGATGTTCTCTGATTTAATGTTCCCCGCCTATGCTGCTGGATATTCCTGAGTCTCTTAAGCAGCCTTTAGGGGAGCAACCCTATTTTTCAGTCTCAGGAATAACACTGGGCAACTCTCTTTCAGACACTGTGCTTAAAATTACAAGGAAGTGGGGAAGATAGGATAATTTCTGTCCTCCAGGAGCTTACAGTTTAAGGGTCTGGAGATACAGACATCTGGTCAAGCAATGTATTTCACCAAATGACATTTGGATGCACGTAAATTATATGATGTACTCATAAAAAACTGTGCTGTGTTTAGTCACTCAGTCAGGTCCCATTCTGTACGACCCTATGGACTGTAGCCCTCTAGGCTCCTCTGTCCGTGGGGTTTCTCCAGGCAAGAATACTGGAGAGGGTTGCCATGCCCTCCTCCAGGCGATCTTCCCAACCCAGGAATCAAACCCAGGTCTCCAGCATTGCAGGCGGATTCTCTACTGTTTGAGCCACCATGAGGTGGTTCATCCTTCCCACCATGAGGGAAACCCTCATAAAAAGCAGAGCTTAAATAATTCCAAAGAGATATGGAAACACTATTTCCTGGAAAGGTAAACTTGAGGAGGTCTATGAAGGACGCATAGAATCAAAATCAGGTTACAGAGAAAAGGGCATTCCAAACCAAGGAAAGAGCCTGAACAAAGGCATGGAATCCTGAAAACGCATAAAACAAAACATGAATATCATGAAGTTTTGCCCTCTAAATTAATCTAATAAAGTTACATCCTTATAAAGAACTCTGCAGAGAAATTTTCTGGGCTTACAATACTTTCTTTTCATACTCCGTCTTAAAAACAAAAACAAAATAACAGTGGTTCTCAGAATGTGGTCCCTAGAATGTCAGCATCAGAATCAGCTGGGAGCACATAGAAATCCTAGCACTGCTCCACAGAATCTCTGGGGGGTGGATCCAGCAAAGGGTTTTCACACACACACTCTACATGATTCTGGCATGTGCTAAGTTTGAGAACCACAGGTCACAACGCAGTAACTGCTTTCCTTCTTCCTGGTCAATTCTTCTCACTTGATCACAAGGCGTTTAAAATTCTTTCTCCTCTTCTTAAGTTTCCTATTCCTACCATTCTTTGTTTCAGCAGATGACTAACTATGCAGGCAAGGCTAGGGTGAAATAATATCAGGAATAACTCGTCCAGATTTTCTCAGTATTCGCAATTAGATCACCTTAGGACCCCTTTCATGAGTTCCCTTGTGTTTCCCTAAGGGAGTGCCCCTGCTTCTCTTCAAGCCTGATGGCCCCTTTCATCATGCCTGGGAGTTCATTCCTTCTGCAAAACCTCTCAGACTTGACCGGATCAGTTGTCCTCTCTCCCCTGCATGTTCCATCTCCCCTTCCTTACTGGCCCGATTCTCTCTGTTTATGAATGTGGTCAACCTCCCAAGAAACAAATAATACCAAAAAAAAAAAAAAAAAAGCAGCAACTTCAATAGTCTTCCTTTGGCTCTATCTTCCTAAAAACTCTCACTCTCTTTTAGCTTGCGATTATCAAAGTTCTTGAACTCAGGAAAATAAAGTTGATGCCTATCGGTTCTAATTCTACTTGACATGATTATAGTTTTTGATTGAACACTTCCTGCATTTAAATTTCATCCTCCATTAAGGAGAGAATAACCCCTGCTCACTGCAACTAGGGAAAAAAGCCTGCCCAGCAATGAAGACCCAGCACAGCCAAAAATAAATGAAAAACAAATAAATAAATAAAATCATTTTTTTAAAAGCAGCTGTTATAGTACCTTGCAGCTTTTGTTTTCTCTGATCATAAAGATTAGGAAAGCCCTGATTTTCTTTAAACAGAACCCCCCTAGTTTAGTACAATAAAGAATGAATAGGTAAGCTCGCTTAAACCATCACTTGACTCAATGAGGGTGATTTTTGTGTTTCCAGTCCATGCAGACTTTTCTGGGCTGCTGCATTTCTTCTCTGCTGTTTGTCCCCTCGGCACCCCGTGAAGCAGCTGCTTATCTGATTCCTTCTGCTGAGAAAATACACTGCATATTCTGCCTTGCATGTGCTGCCTTGAATTATCTTTCCATTTTACCACTTGCTGAAAAAAAAACTGCATCTCAGCAGTGCCCCAAGTCCCCTGGGAAAGACATCCATCAAAACAGACCTGCTTCTCCCCTTAGGTGCCTGTCCGTTTTGGTGCCTCTTATTAAGCCTCATAGGTTCCTATTCATCAAAATCATGCCAAGGAAGCCTTGAATTCTTACCAAGGTGCATGTTCAGCAGAATGCCAAGGAAGAGCTGAGATACACAGAGAGAAAGCATTCAGAGTGTGCAAATTAGGCTACCTATTTTTATTCAAAAGACCCAAAAATGCAAAGGCATGGATCAGAGTTTTAAATAAAGCCCGTTCCTGACTTACTAAAAGTGCCTTCCTTGCCTATCCTCCTCTGTCATTAACTGTTCAAGGAACCAGGGAAGTGAGTGACCAAGATATAAGATTATGCATATGCTAAGGGTTCTGACTCGGTAAGAAAGGATGCATGGGCTTTGGTTTATGCATCTATCTACCTCTCTCCAGAGAACTAATATTTTTGAAATAAACATGAATGGGGGTGGCTCAGACGATAAAGAAGCTGCCTGAAAGCGGAAGACCTGGGTTCGATCCCTGGGTTGGGAAGATCGCCTGGAGGAGCGCATGGCAACCCACTCCAGTATTCTTGCCTGGAGAATCCCATGGACAGAGGAGCCTGGTGGGCTACTGTCCATGGGGTGGCAAAGAGTCGGACACGACTGAAAGACTGAGCACCTGGAAAAGTGTCCCCTGTCATGTTAAAGAAAAGGAGGAGAAAAGGACACTGAGATGGGGACCTTGACCTAAGTCTACCATAGAAATCACTTTGGATTTGAGGATGTGTCCAATGTTATAGATTACCTGTGAACTGAACTGTAATTAGGTTGGGGAGATGTTAATGATTATACTATTTTTAGAAGACATAATTATCTGGTGATGAGGACATGCAACTACAACTCCACTGTGGCTAGAGGGGTTTGTGCTCATTGACGGGACCCAGTACTCCTCCTGAGGGGAAACATAATAAACCCATTGTTAAAGAACAAGGGTACAGAAGCATGGGGTCCCTTTCCAGGAGCTGTGTGTGTTTCATCTCTTTGCAAAATGCATTGACCCTGAATTGAAGACTCAGTTGAGTGAAGGAAGCAGAGTTGTGTCCCAGGACAAATAAGCCTAATTCAGGTAAGCATCTGCAAACTCCAAAAGTCACTGGGCTTGATGGTTGGTATACACAATAGATTTCGTCTAAAGAGGAGGAGTGGTGAGAGACTCCAAGCCAGAAGGACTGAGGTTCTCCAAGGAACAAAGGAACCGAGAGAGGAAGAGACTTCCAAGTGGAATAAAAGAGGCATGCAATCTCACTCTCCTTTTGGGAAAGGTTGAAGATGCCCTTCATAACGCATACCCTCTTTGTTCATAGGACGTTGTGTTGATCAATGGGCGACAAGCACTGGCAGTGGTGCCCAGGCTTCCCTTTTTGACTAACCCAGTAAGAGGAGCCTAGGGAACATACCTGCAGACTATGTTGGCACAGGGGATTCTCCAGGGAGACCAGCTGGCACAAAAGAGAAGCAAACCTATTAGAGGCTTTCTTTCTTTCTTTCTTTCATTTTTATCCTATCTCAACACAGCTGGTTTGCCTAAGAATTTGTTTCCTGGCTAGTGTGGTTTTGAGACGATACTTCCTCCATTATGTTCTTATAAATAGCTTTGGACATTGGCAGCTCATGAAACTAGTTCCAGCCACAGGAGAATCATCGTAGATGGCCTCTGCCTGGATCCAGCTGATTTTCTCAGTGCATTCATTGGGGTTATACTCTCTGGAAATATACATTCTGTAATGACTGAGGTTCCTCAAAAGTGAATGCATTGTAGTAATTTGCCAAGAAAGGGGCTATGAGATGAATTTGAGATTATAAAATGGAGTCAAATAGAAAAGGATGGGAAGAGATTGTTTGGTGACACTCATATGGGTTTAATGGATAACTGTTTGAATGTGACTGTATCCTCCCTACCCAGAACACAATCCGTGCTCCAAGATTATTTTGCTCCGTTGTAAAGGTACTTGTGGATTTAAATTTCCTAAACTTTCATCATATTTCACTTAATAAGATGGGTGAGAAAAAAAAGAATATCATTGGATAAAAGGCCTTGAAAGCCAGGAAAATAGTCTCTGGGAATAGGCTTCCTTTATATTTCTTTCAGTTTTGCTACTGGGCAGTTACCTAAGAAGAGCTACAACTGCGGGAGCCTTGGGCTGGATGTGTGTCAGAGGATCCGTGATTCAGTTCAGGTTTTGTGTTCAAATTTCCCCCTCACCTGTTTTCTCACTAGCTTCAAAGAACAGTCAACAAAGGTCCTGTAAGTAGTGCTTTTCAAAATAAGGCGAACGTGGGCATAAACTTGGCTCTCTCTTTGGGCAGAGTCTGCAGATTTTTTACACCTTTGCTGTTCTTCAGTCACTAACTCGTGTGCACTTCTTTGAGACCCCATGGACTGCAGCACCCCAGGTTCACCTGTCCTCCACTATCTCCGGGGTTGGCTCAAGTTCATATCCATTGAGTCAGTGATGCTGTCTAACCATCTCATCCTCTGTTGCCCTATCCTCCTTTTACCTTCAGTCTTCCCGAGCATCCGGGTCTTTTCAATGAGTCGGCTCTTCGCATCAGGGGGCCAAAGTATTGGAGCTTCAGCTTCAGCCTCAGTCCTTCCAACGAATATTCAGGGTTGATTTCCTTTAGGATCAACTGGTTTGGTCGCCTTGGAGTCCAAGGAATTCTCAAAAGTTTTTGACAGCACCACAATTCAAAGGCATCAATTCTTTATACCTAATACCTTCTTTTTATTTGTAAATGTTACCTGTACTCTAGGTTTAAAAAAAGAATGCTATCTGAGAACTGGAGGTCATTCTGCTTTCTGGCATTCACCCTATTCCTGCCTGTATGGTCAGGCCATTCAAGATGGCTGCCCTCTTGCTCTCTGTACATCCCATGCTCGACCTTAATCCCATGCTGCTTCCTCTCAATTTTAGGGCATAATGAGAAACTACCTACATGCTTGCTCCCGGCCCCAGGTGCTGGTTTCCCTGGTAACTGATGAGGCACCTTGATGTCAATTCCCATGTAAACAGTAGCCAGCTTTTTCCCCCAAATGGAGAAGAACGTAGCCATGTCCCATCTGCCGTCTCCTGTACACGGGGACCTTTTGCTCCACATGTGTAAGATTCTCCCGTTTCTGTCAGTTTCCAGGCTTCTTATTCATCTCACATCTGGGCAACCACAAGGTTTGCAGGTTTGAGAGGCGCAGCCCAACACCATCAAATGGCCTTTCATTCTGAATGTTTTTTACATTATCAGCCACATGCGTGGACTAGAAATCAGGAAGCCCTAACTAACCAGCCTCACAAACCTGCCTTCTCAGAGCTTCTGCCTTATCATCTCTTCATTGCAGAGGTTCATCCCTTATGTTTTAAATTATCCCAGCGCTTCCAACCAGCTCGAAACTTATTATCTCATGTTTCTGTGAAATCTAATTGCAGAAGTTTTTCATGTCGGATGTTCTCTAAGAGAAGAAGTGCTAAAAATTAAAGAGGAATAATAGAACACTTACTTTATAGATGGAGCCATTTTCATAAAGGAGATTATAATATAGATTTTCCATTTCAGTCTACAGACTTTTCATAAGGGTGACTGAGCAAGGATTTTTTACTCCCAGTCTCTTCCACTGTGTCTTTTTTGAAGAACCTTGTTTTAAGAAAACCCTATAAGTCACTGGAAGAAGATGTGAAGTTTTCTTACTCTATGTGGATTTGTTGTTCTGGTTGATGTGTGTACGTATGTATGTGTGTGTGTGTTTAATCCATTTGCAGATGGAGTCATTTAACATGCTGCTGCTTATCTAAGTGATAATCTTTTTCTGGGGGATTTGCAAGGCTTGGAAACCGAGGACTGGCTTTTCAAAGAGGTATTTTATCACAAGGTTGGTACAGGCATAGACTCACAAAGGTCTGATGCAAATCCTGTCAGCTGCCTTTCAGCAAGTTCCCTTGCACATTCATATACACTCATGCCAACTCCAGAGGGAACCCTGCTCCCAGGGGTCAGAATTAATTCCAAGAATGCTGATTTTTAATTGGTCATTCAGTATGCAGCCCAGCAATGGAGTGAATATCTGGGCCGGAGGGACGTACCACCTTCCCAGCCCCTGCTGGTTGGCAACACACCAGAAGCAAGGAGAAAAAAGAAACTAAAGAAAGAGAAGAAACAGCAGGGGTTCTGGATTTCCAAATCCGATCAGGTTCCAAGATCCTGTGTTTTGATACAGAGCCTCAGGAGGCTAATAGATGCTGTATTTTCAGTCTGATTTGTGAGATTTTACTATTTACTTGCTTCTGCTTTGGGTTTTGGCTTTTCATCGTAGACATTTTTTTGCTCTTCTCGGAAAAAACTAAAGAAGAAAACTTCCAGAAACTTAACACTGAGGCTTGAGATCAAATGAAAGGCAGAAATTAGCAGTAACCTGCGGATCCGAAAATGTGATTTTTAACTTAGAAAAATACAACTAGGTAGGGGAACATTTCTGCTTTTCCCTGAACTACCTGATACCAACTTCTAAATTATACCCCTCTCACTTGAAAATGGATATTTATTTAAATAGTGTTTATTTCACATCAAATTATACATGCGTGCATTTCAAGGATTCAACCTAGTTTCTTTCTAAAACGTTTGTTACAAAAAACTGTATTCTGCCTTCCCCTTTTGTCAGTCCCCCTAAAGCAGCAACTTTCAACTCTTCAACTGATGTTCTCTGAATTTACTTACACATCTCTAGAAAACATGTATATATTCCTGCTTAATTTTTTGGTTATAGATATTATCAATTAACTCCCCTCTATGAAAGATTAGCTCTCTTTTACCACCTCCTCACCCCAAGTACATAAATACATAATAGCCTTCCAGTTCACACATTTTCCCAATACACTTGTATTATAATTCTGGGTACAGTATTCAGTGTTTGTATTATGACTTGGTAAACATTCTCTATAGTTGAACCATGATTAATTTTCTTTTCCTTCACACCATGTTTTCCTTTCCTAGAGTTAATAATTACCTTTTCCCACCCTTTTGCTTAGCTTCCTTTTTTTTTTAATTAAAAATGATCCTGAGCCTCACATCTAGTAGTAAAGCTCTATAGATGTTCAACACTTTTGGTATCCTATCAATTTCATATTTTTGAAGAAATCTCTCCTGGAGTTTTATTATATGCCCTTATGTAATTGATATACAACTGTCATCTGGACATTTCTCTGTGCTGTTACGCTAGTTGTTTCATCTGCTTCTCTTTGAACTGGATTTCCCATTTTCCTGGATCCCATGTATTCTTCCTTTTTTGGTCATTTGCTTAATGGAATATATTTTCCAGTGACTTCCTTGAGAATTGGAGGTAAATTTTCAAAGACATTTTATTTTCAAGTCATAAAAATGACTTTTTTCAACCTTCACATTTAGTTGCTAGCTTATTTCAATATAGAATTTAAGGTTGAGAATCATATGAAAGCTTGGGAATTCATTTTTTTAAAAGCAGAACAATACTTGGATGTAATAGTCAGCTTGTGCTAAGGTAGGCTGCAGCAACAAACAAGCCTTCTAAAATCTCACTCATTTACAACAACGGTAGTTTCTCTCTCACTCAGTTTTTATGCTATTATCTGTAGTCACCCCTAATTAGGCTCCAGGGGCCTTCTCACGTCACGATCTAGGAGGAGCCAGAAGTTCCTATCTGAACCATTCCTTTCCTGACAAGGGAAACAGTAAGAGTACTGGCGGTAGGATATCACCCTTAAAACTTCTGCTCAAATGGCATTGGCTACAGAAAGTCCATAGAATGGGGAATTACGTTTCTAACACAGAGCGATATTACAGGTTATGTGACATCTGGAGGGAATCTGATATCCTCTTATAGGAAGGGGAAGAGACAATTAGAAAATATATTAAAACCGAACACAGAATGTTAATGTCAGGGTAACAACTATACCTGCCTTCACAGAGGACTTATTATAGGTTTTTTAAAGAGTAATAACGTGGGTGTGTGCTGCTGCTGCTGCTGCTACCTCGCTTCCGTTGTATCCAACTCTGTGCGACCCCATAGACAGCAGCCAACCAGGCTCCTCCGTCCATGGGATTTTCCAGGCAAGAACACTGAGTGGGTCGCCACTGCCTTCTCCAACAACATGGGTGTGTAAGACCTCCTATTCGGTATATTCAACATAGTCATCTGTATTTCACTCTTTCACTGTTGTATGGTTAGAAACATTTTGATGTCTGTTCTCACCTGGTCTTAAAACTATGTTTTCAAACTTGAAATGGATGGTAGAATACATTTGGTATAAACTATTGATTAGGTATGAATTTCTAAATTGTAAACCTTGGTTCTCTCATTTAAAATTTCTAAATTACATGTTGAAGTTTAGATCACTCACATGTAAAAGAGGAATACTGACAGCTGTTCACCAGAATGTTTTGAGAGTTAAAGGCCATAATATATATATATACACACATACATATATATATATATATATATATATATATATATATATTGACAGCCGAGTGGGTGACATATCAAGTACTCTCTTCATACTGGTTACATGAATTTCTTCAGATTATGAATCAGCAGAAGCTCAACCTTGTAGACAGAGTAAAAACTAAGTATACATTAGTCCCCAAAGTCACTTAATAGAGATGCTATTATCATTATCAGTAGGCTGAGATAATAATTCTTCCTTAGAGTCAGCACTCTCATTGTTAACCCACTTAAACACAGATTCCCAGAAAATCTGAATCAAAGATTGACTTAAAAGAAAGCCAGCAACCTAAATGTCCATCAATAGATGAATGGATAAAGAAGATGTGATCTGTGTGTGTGTGTGTGTGTGTGTGTGTGTGTGTTACTCAGCCATGAAAAGAATGAAATAATGCCATTTGCAGCAACATGGATTGACCTAGAGATCATCATACTAAGTGAAGTAAACCAGACAAAGACAAATATCATATGATCTCACTTATGCACTTATGTGGAATCTAAAAAATTGATACAAATGACCTTACTTACAAAACAGAAACAGACTCACAGATATAGAAAATAAACTTATGGCTACTGAAGGAGAAAGGTGAGGAGGGATAAATTAGAAGTTTGGGATTAAAATATAAACACTGCTATATGGTGGCGCACATGGTAAGCCATGTGAGCTTACCTGCATGCAAGCCTGCAATGCAGGAGAGCTGGGTTCAGTCTCTGGGTCAGGAAGATCCTCTGGAGAAGGCAATGACAACCCACTCCAGTATTCTAGTCTGGAGAATCCCATGGACAGAGGAGCCTGGTGGGCGATAGTCCATGGTGTTGCAAAGAGTCGGACATGACTGAGCAACTAACACTTTGACTTTTCATGTATAAGATAGATAATCAACAAGGACCTGCTGCATAACACAGGAAACTATACTCAATATCTTGTAATAACTTATAATGGAAGAGAATGTTACAAAAGAGTGTGTGTGTGTGTGCGTGTGTGTGTGTGTGTGTGTGTGTGTGTATGTGTGTGTATAAAAGACCCTGATTCTGGGAAAGATTGAGGGCAAGAGGAACAGTGGGTGACAGGATGAGATGGATGGATGGCATCACTGACTCAATGGACATGAACTTGAGCAAACTCTGGGAACTAATGAAGGGCAGGGAACCTGGCGTGCTGTAGTTCGTGGCATCACAAAGAGTTGAACGTGATTTAGCAACTAAACAATAGAACAGTAACTGAATCACTAATACCACACTGTAAATCAACTATATTTCAATACAAACTTTAAAAAAGAAAGCCAAGGACTGCTATATTATCTTCAACCTACTTTCTATTCCTTTCTGCGAACATGGACACCTACTGCTTATGAACAGGAGTTCATGCATATGGGTGTGGCTGTCTTATCATTGGGAATAGACTGAGGAAGTTTTCACCTGCACAGAACACCCCATCCTGGCTTCCAGTCTATTATACATTTGGTCCCACTGCACAATTTGAGGAAGCTTCCAGGGCGATGGAGGCAGTTTGTTTAAATCAATCTGAGACACAAGATGGTAACTTTCAAATTACACCCATCATGGAAGGTAAAGTTGGATTTTATGCTTGAAATCTGTACAGGTCTGAAAAATTTTAGGCTTTTGCGGAACTTTTTCCTCCAACAACATTGATCTTAGAAAACTCCAGTTTTGACCTCTGAACATCCTTCGGGGTTATTGGAAAAGAAGCCTCTTGCTTAGTGCAGATTGCCATGTTGGTAATATCAAAGGTAAATCATAGCTGATCCCACACTAATGGCTGTTGCTGCCCCTCTGTAGTTTCCCCAGGAGAACTGTATTTCCTGGGTGGGAATGATGAAGTTGTTATTTACAGTTCACAAGCTTCATAAGGCACCGGCCACAGATCTAAACTCTATTCCTTGATACATGAGTGCCATTTTCTTTCTCTCTCATTCTTTCTCTGTCACTTTTTTTCTTCATAAGGAATTCATATTGGTCTCTATCTTCCCTTCTGACATTTGTCTCTGTGTTTGAAATGACAGTAAATAATACAGAACTTAATAGCTTGTGTACATACCATACCCAAGTCAGGATCAAAAATCCGTTACCTTCAACATTTTTCTTTCTAATAGAAACCTAGACTCACAGTTCTTGGGGGGAAAATTATGTTGGTAAAACCTAAAAATAGATTAGCTCTTGATAAATGATTCTTCAAAGCCTAGGATGTTATTATTACTTAATCTAAAATGCTTTAGACAAATACCTGTTCCTCAGGGTGTGAATGGGAGGGCAGTCAATTGGCCATCAAGGACTGTGGATTTTAGTTTTTGTTTCAGTTTCCTAGGGCAGCCATCACAAATGACACAAACTGGTCAGCTTAAAACCAAAAAAAAAAAAATAATAATAATAATAAAATGCATTCTTTCACAGTTCTGGAGGCCAGAAGTCTGAAAGCAAGGTGATGACAGAGTTGTGCTTCCTCCAGTGGCTTTAGGGAAGATTCCTCTCTTGCCTCTTCCAGGTTCCAGGTTATTGGGGTCCCTTGGCTTGTGGCCACATCTCTCCATTGTTATGTTTGCCTTCTTCTCTGCCTCCCTGAGAATTCCTCCTGTCTCTCTCTTATGAAGATACATGCTATTGCATTTAGGACCCAGCAGGTCCCATCATTGTAGGGAAAATAAATGGGGAAACAGTGGAAACACTGGCAGACTTTATTTTTCTGGGATCCAAAACCACTGCAGATGGTGACTGCAGCCATGAAATTAAAAGACACTTGCTCCTTGGAAGGAAAGTTATGACCAACCTAGACAGCATATTCAAAAGCAAAGACACTACTTTGCCAACAAAGGTTCGTCTAGTCAAGGCTATGGTTTTTCCAGTGGTCATGTATAGATGTGAGAGTTGGACTATAAAGAAAGCTGAGCACCAAAGAATTGATGCTTTTGAACTGTGGTGTTGGAGAAGACTCTTGGGAGTCCCTTGGACTGCAAGGAGATCCAACCAGTCCATCCTAAAGGAGATCAGTCCTGAATATTCATTGGAAGGACTGATGTTAAAGCTGAAACTCCAGTACATTGGCCACCTGATGTGAAGAACTGACTCATTTGAAAAGACCCTGATGCTGGGAAACATTGAAGGTGGGAGGAGGAGACGACAGAGGATGAGATGGTTGGATGGCATCACCAACTCGATGGACATGAGTCTGAGTAAACTCCAGGAGTTGGTGATGGACAGGGAGGCCTGGCGTGCTGCAGCACATGGGGTCGCAAAGAGTCGGACACGACTGACCGACTGAACTGAACTGAGGTTCCCCAAGTAGCTCAGTGGTAAAGAATCCGTGTGCCAATGCAGGAGATGCTGGAGCCTAAGGTTCAGTTCCTGGGTCAGGAAGAGTGCCTGGAAGAGGAAATGGCAATACACTCCAGTATTCTTGCCTGGGAAAATCCCATGGACAGAGGAGCCAGTACAGTCCATGGGGTCACAAAGAGTTGGAAATAATTGAACACACACACATACACACAGAGATAATCCACATAGCTCATCCTCTCCAGATCTATAGCTTAATCACATCATGTGCCCTATATATGATATCATTACAGGTTCCTGGAATTTGATGTGGGTATCTTCTGAAAAGTCACTGTTCAACCCTCCACAGTTCTTCTTCTAACTGCCAACAGTTATAAAATCAAGTGAGAATTTTCCTTTGGGGGACTGAACTCTGGAGAACTCTTCCCAATGAGTTTACAACATCCTCTGTTGGGAGATTTCTTTCACGCCAGTTCAGTCTGAGATCATTGATCCTCACTCTCCCCCTAGCTCCTGCTCACTTGCTTTCACATGTGGACACGTGGGGATTTTCCTAATGCACTGTCTCCTGTTTCACAGTCAATGGTATATCAATGGCCTTTATTTTAAACACACACAGATTTGAGGCCATCACAGATTTAAGGCTGGAGCCAGTGCAGGATTTGACGTGTAACGGTGGATTACTGCCTCTCCTGGTATCTCCCAGTGAAGTTTCCTTTCTGCATTTTGTTGCTGAGGGGCTTCACTGACTTCCATGGGGGCTTACAGGTTTTTAAGCAAATGATCATGCTTCTCTGGGAGCTAATTGGTATCTGATTCCGGTTTTGCAATCTGGTGTCCATATTCAGGGGTGAGCAAGGGGAACGCCCATTAGCAGGCATAACAGGAAATAGAGAAGGGTAACACCCCTGCCCTCTTTTCCATCACAAGACTTGGAACAAACTATCAGAACAATTGGGATAAGTGTCTGCACATCCTAATAGTCTCCGTACCTGCATAACTTTCCCAAACACCAAGTCCAGGACTAGACTGAGTTTTCTGAGTGCCTCCCTGCATTGAGCTTGGCTTATGACTGTCAGTTATTGTCCTGAGAATAACCACATCTGTCGTTTTCTCCTCAATTCGTAACAGCTTCCCACTTACTTGTCCTCTGCCAGACTCAGCCTCTCTTTACTCCGAAGCACAGAATGAATTATTTGTACCCTGATGCACTTCTAAGAATAAGCCTGAAAGGGATCTAACACCAACTGACTAAAACAAAACTGTGATCTCTGGCTGATTCACTCTGAAATGGATCAGGGTGAAAATAAAGCTCTGAGCCTAGCTTAATGCTATATATAACAATTTCTATGGCTATCTTCATTCCCTCTATTGGCTGTGCCGTGGTCACAAGGGAACTTACAGAATGCATATGGATGGAGTATCACATATCCTGGAAAAATGATTCAAACTTCATGCCTTATATATGGCCACTCATTAGCATCTCTGCCCAGCAGCAAGCCTCCCCATCTACATCACCAGGCAAAGAAAACCCTGGGTGGCTTGCAGCTGATATATTCAAAGTCCGTCTCTAAAAAGCCTATTTTATAAAATTAGGAGGAAAGTTAGAAGAAACAGTACCTGAAATGAGGGTGTCTGTTTCCTAGCACTGTCATAATAAACTACCACAAACTGGGTGGCTTAAGACAACAGAAATTTATTCTCACATTTCTGGAGGCTAAAAGCCTAAAATCGAATATTGGCAGGAATGTTCTCCCTCTGGATGTTCTGGGAGAGAATCCGAAGTTGCCTTTTCCAGCTTGTGGAGGCTGCTGGTGCTTCTTGGCTGTGGCAGCATATTTCCAACATGCGTTCATCTTCACTTGTATTTCTTCTCTGTGTTTGTGTTTTCTTTTTTTTCTCCTGTAAGGTCGCTGGACTTAGGATCTGCTCTAAGCCAAGATGATCTCATCTGAAGATTCTTAAGTTAATTACTTAATTGCATCTGCAAAGATCCTTTTTTCTAAATAAGATGTCATTCATAGGTTCCAGATAGACCTATCTTTTTTAGGGGGTGGGGCAGAGATGGGGGGGGGTCACCAGTCAACCCACTACAACAACTATATGATTGGCTCTGATTTCTCACAGGGTTCACTTAAACCCCAGGCACTAGTATGTTCAAGTAATGACTTGAAACAGTTATCACCTGCAAAGGAAATGCTTTCTGTCTCATGATGTGTTGTGAGCTAGATTCAGATATGGTGGATGACTATGAAAGATAATATAAAGACAGATGATCATATGAAATGTGGATTCCCTTTATTGCCTTTGAATTTTAATGCCCAAGTTTCAGCATTTTATACTTCTCCAGCCATATACCCATCGCTGACCCATGTGCATTTTCCTCTGACATCAAAGAGAGGGATCATATTTCTTTGTTAAAGGTGGTAGTTTTTCTGTGGACTTCAATTTTGTTGCCATGAACACAGTTCTGTGAGAGCAGTATTTCCACAAAGAACACATTACTAGACTTACAGGTGGTGCTTCAACATACACCTCCCTATAACTTCCAAATTGTATGGAAATAATGTTTCTAGCAAATCTCTTGGCTACTTTGCATGTTGTGCTGTGCTGGGCTTGGTGGCTTGGTCATATCCGACTCTTTGTGACTCCATGGACTCCAGCCTGCCAGGTTTCTCTGTCTTTGGAATTTCCCAGGCAAGAATACTGGAGTGGCTTGCCATTTCCCTCTCCAGGGGATCTTCCCAATGTAGGGATCGAACGTGCGTCTCCTGTGTCTCCTTCACTGGCAGGCAGGTTCTTTACCACTGTGCCACCATTCCCATCAGCACCTACTGGTCAACACAATGAGTAACCATAGTTTTTCTTTGTTGAATCTGTTTTTACATTTTGCACCTTTAAAAAAATCATGCTGCCATATGATGTCTGTGAAAGAGTGTAGGTGTGGGATTTATAATCTTGGTTGTGTAAATAAACTCTTCTTTGGAAAATGCCAGATGCTCTTCTAAGAAATGAATAAGTTATTTGACCATCAGCTTTGGGATTAATTAAAAAAAATATGACAGCATCTTATCCCAAAGACAAAATTATCATTCCCATCTTAAACCTTGTCAGACCTAATGGCTCCTTTCCCATCTTATATATCAGGGTTTCAGTCTGTCTTCACACAGGACATTTGGACACTATTTCTCAAATTTTAATGTGCATACAAATCAATGGGGGACCTTGTTAAAATGCAGATTTGGATTGAGTGAGCCTGACAGGAGGTCTGAGATTGGGCATTTCTAACAAGCTCCCAGGTGATGCCCACGGTGCTAGTCTGTGGACCACAATTTCACTAGGAAGATTTTAGGAAGTCTCATATAGTAAAAGCAATAAAAAGATGGTGTTTAGTAAAAAATGCATGGTTTGGGAAATAATTGATTATGTTCAGCTCTAGAATCTTGGAAAACAGAAAGTTTATGATCTATGGGTGCAATCTGGACCCCATAATTGTGAAGACAACTTTTTTCATGTAACCACTTGCTTTTGCCTCTTCCGCATCCATATTTCCTTTACAGGACTTTCCCTGCCTCATTTCACAAATTCCTGGAGAGAATGATAATTATAGGGTTGACTTCCTACCAAAAGTCGCTGTTCCCAGGGATAGTACCTGCCCCAGGATGAATATACATGCCTCTCTGGATGAATATATAGATTTTCAAAAAAGAAAACACTTTATCTGCTGAGAATTTTAAGTTGGAGGAATGTGTCTCTGAGACTATTTGTAAAAAGGAAGCCAAGAGGTAAAAGTAAGCAGAACCCACAGTGTTTTCATACCTGGATGACACATGACTGAAGCCCACTCTTCTTAGTGTGTAAGCTTATAAATGTCCTAAGATATTTTCAGTTGTGCTTTTTCCCGCTTGCAACTGAAAGCATTTTGATTAATACATTTGCAGAGATTCAGATCAATTGGTCCACTTGGGTTCTTCAGAAAGCAGGATCTGAGACAAAGGTCTTTCTAGCGCTTCATCAGGAGACTCAATCCAGGGGAGGAGGAGTCAGGATTTAGGAGATCAAGGTCAGGAGGAAAAACAAAGTGAAGGTGTAATAACAAGCTGACCTCTGCTGGGTATCAAGATCATCCGCTCATTGAATTCCAGTGGGATCTTTTGCTGAGAGGTTGTACAAACTCAGTATCTCAGGAGAGTCTGCTTTGTGGGGGAAAAGGTTGGATATACGTGCTCTTCTTCATCTCTCTTGGGCTTCCCTGGCAGCTCAGTTGGTAAAGAATTAGCCTGCAATGAGGGCGACCTGGGTTCGATCCCTGGGTTGGAAAGATCCCCGGAGAAGGGAACGGCCACCCCACTCCAGTATTCTGTCAGGAGAATTTCACGGGCAGAGGAGCCTGGCAGGCTACAGTTCACAGGGTCACAAAGAGTCTTTGTCTCTTTGGGTAAAGGTTGGCCCCTTGGCATTTAATTCACCTATACTCCAGGTAGTGTATGCTGAACTCTTAGTCCCTTGACGTTTCAAGCCTCAGCAACAACTGAGCCTCTTGGCAAGAAGTAAAAGGGGAGACCCTTTGGACTGTCCTCACATGAAGTTGGCCGGGCACTGCAATGTCAATGGTCCTAGAACAAGTTCCTGGAGACAGGTGAGCACAGGAAGGTCTGAGCTGATGCGTTCTGATGTGCCCTTCTAAATCTGGATGCTCTCCTGCGCATCTTGTTGACTATAAGTCACCTGCCCAAAAAGCTCCCCTGGGCGATACTTCATGCAGCGTAAAAGTGTAGTTTTCCACTGAAGACCTTTGGTTGGAGGGCTTCTGGTAGTACTGGGTGTATTAGCTTCCGAGAGCTGCTGTCACAAAGCACCGTTAAATAGGAGGCTTACAACAACAGACATTTATTTTCATATTTCCAGAGGCTGGAAGTGCAAACTCAAGGTGTTACCACGGCAGCGTCCTACCTCACCTCTTCTAGCTTCTGGCGGTTCCTGACTTTCCTCAGCTTGTAGCTTCTGCCTCCATCCTCATGCGGCCTTCCGTGTCTCTGTCTTCATGATTTTCTAGTTCAAGTTCCTCATTCCATTTCAGCATACTTCTGATCCCTTCCAAGCTCCTTGTGTACCTATTAAAATAGCAACTCATATCCCAGAGTAAGCAGTAGGAGGCGTTAATATAAAATGCAAATATATTCTAATGTGTCCTAAGGGTGCTCATTCAGTAATTTTGTCTATCCTGGGGGTCCCTGTTCTGCCAGAAGAAATAAAGTACCAACCACTGTTCAGATTCAATAGGTAATTGAAAATCCCAGCTGAAATCATCAGGCCTCCCTCTTACAGAATCCAGGAGCTGGAAGTACCACTGAGGATCAGACCTATTTTCACTAAAATCTGCATCATCAGTTCACTAAAAACAAGGTAAACATCAAAATTACATTGATTATATAAGGCAAATACAGACAGCAGAAAATCAACCCTAATCATATCCTGATTAAAAAAGGAACTGTAGTGAAATGTAAAAATACAAA
The DNA here is from genome assembly GCF_963930625.1 of Muntiacus reevesi. Taxonomy (NCBI): domain Eukaryota; kingdom Metazoa; phylum Chordata; class Mammalia; order Artiodactyla; family Cervidae; genus Muntiacus; species Muntiacus reevesi. The sequence goes on along the minus strand of NC_089258.1, from coordinate 72,673,426 downwards.
AATTAAAAAAGGATAATTCTTAAGATGTGCATCAGACTGATAAGGGAGGTTTGAGACTTTCACTGCAGATCTTTTCAGGAGACCAGTGGTGCAATCATACGACTGGCTCCATGTTTGTGTCTAGGTGTCATTTTTTAAGTTCCTAGTGAGTGAATGAATAAATGAGTGTGTATTTTATTCAGACCCTTTTATTATAAACTTTCCACTCAAGTGTGTTTGAAATTCCCTTAACTGGAGTCTTAACTACTCTTTCTTCATTTAGGGATCAGGCTGAAAATCCATGGGAAAGTTGCCCCAATAGCTTAAATTTACACTCAGATGCAAATAACACATCAAAGTCTTTTCTGAAAGTGTGTGTTAATTGTGTGGTGAACTGGAAACTCATAAGGAATCTAGAGAGAACACAGAGAGCAGAGGTTACCTTGCTGGTGCTGCTAAGTCACTTCAGTCGTGTCCGACTCTGTGCAACCCCATAGACGGCAGCACACCAGGCTCCCCCGTCCCTGGGATTCTCCAGGCAAGAATACTGGAGTGGGTTGCCATTTCCTTCTCCAAAGCATGAAAGTGAAAAGTGAAAGTAAAGTCACTCAGTCGTGTCCGACTCTTGGCGACCTCATGAACTGCAGCCTACCAGGCTCCTCTGTCCATGGGATTCTCCAGGCAAGAGTACTGGAGTGGGGTGCCATTGCCTTCTCCCAGAGGTTACCTTAAGCATACATATTTACATGGTATAATTTCCATCTAAGGCCCAACTTCAAAACCTCTCATCCTTCAAGAATAGAGCTAGCTATAGCTTAACTCTCTACCACCAAACAGTCTTATATCCTAACAGCCCTGGAGTAAGTGGAAGAAGTAGAATTCTTGAGACTCACTCTGAATCAAAGTTCAGTGATGGAATAAGAAAAAAATCTAAGAGGATAGTGGTCATGTATCTTCCAATCCCCGCAACATACAAATCCCAATATTAAAACAGAGTTTAAACTCCTTTCAAGTGAATTCAGCTGCTTCCACTGCCCACATTCCATGTCGTTTTGATAGTTTCTCCTTTAGCAAAGGGAGAGAAGTCAGCATGGTTGCAGAACTCAGGCCAGGGCTGTCAGACATAGATTTTCAGCCTCATGACTTTTGTCCAAGAGACTGAATATACTCAAACAGTACTGGTTAGAAGAAGTATTTATTGTACCAAGGTCAGTGATGAAAGGAAGAAGGGGAAGAATCAGAAAAATAAGAAACAGTGAAATCCCACTTATCTGGAAAGACTTTGAACTTAAATCATTTTAACTGGTATTCTAATTAGCTATCATGTTTTTAGAGAATATAACTTCAATTGTCAAATAAGTGCTACTAACATACCTTCTAGAGAAGGAAATTTGAAGTTTATCTTACACACCACATCTTTGATTTCAAGAAAAACGTAAAATTTCCTTCCCTAGGAGGCACACATCAGTAGCACTCATATGTTACTAATAAAGAGAACTTTGAATTTTAGAATTTTGAATAAAAAGGAATCAAATAATGCTATTTGGAGCTACGTGGATGGAATTAGAGATTATCATACTAAGTGAAGTAAGTCAGACAGAGAAAGACAAATATCATGATATAACTTGTATGTGGAATCTAAAATAAAACACAAATGAACTTATCTCTGAAACAGAAACAGACTCACAAACAGAACAGACTTGTTGCCAAGGGAGAGGGAGTGGGGGAGGGATGACGTGGGATTTGGGATTTACTGCTGTTGTTATCTAGTCACTAAGTCATGTCCAACTCTTGGTCACCCCAAGGACTGTAGCCCGCCAGGATCCTCTGTCCATGGGATTTCTCAGGCAAGAATACTGTAGTGGGTTGCCATTGCCTCGTCCAGGGGATCTTCCCGACCCAGGGATCGAAAGTCTCCTGCTGGGCGGGTGGATTCGTTACCACTGAGCCATCTGGGAAGCCTGGGAGTTTGGGATTAGCAGATGCAAACAGTACATACAGGATGGATAAACAACAAGGTCCTACTGAAATAAACCATAATGGAAAAGAATCTGAAAGAGAAACTGAATCACTTCAGTGTACATCAGAAACTACCACAACATTGTAAGTCAACTATCCTTGAATAAAAAGATGTTTTAAAAGAGGTTTTCTTTAAATCAAATGTTTTAATTTGCCAAATGGCAGACCCCAGCTTGTCCCCTCTCACAGGAATCTCTGCGAGTTCCCTGAAATGGGGATGTTATTGCCTTAACGCCTGTCCCACTCTGTATTGCTGTGGTCACCTCCACTGACTCTCTCAACCTGGCCTTCACTGAACCCAAAAACACCTCTGCTCTCAGCCTCTGCTGCCTAGAGTACTTCAAGGTTTCACCAGCATTCAAATTACGGGGCCCAAGTTTTGGGTGGGACCTCCCTTCTCTTTCTCTCAGTCTTCTTCTTCCTCTTTCTCTCAGGAGAAGACAGCAATGTATGATTATACATGTAAGCTATCAGACTTTCGATCACAAAATTTTGGTGTCAACACCTACCATGAGAAAGCTTTGTTTAAATGGTAGACTGCTTGCCCTGCCTGCAGACATCCTGATTCATGTGGTCCACTGCCACAGCTCTCAGAAATCATCCCAATACACATATGTGCAGCTTTGTTCAATACTTCAAGGTATTCATTTGCTTTGTTTCTTGTTACCCTCCTCGTCTTTTCTTCTCCATCTTTAGTCCATAGCCCCTCCTCTTGTAATCTCAAGGAGGAACGTGGCAGGGAAAATGGACAAAACACCCCAGGGTTCACTGCAGCACTATTTACAATAGCCAGGACATGGAAGCAACCTAAATGTCCAACAACAGAGAAAAATGTGGTACATGTACAGTGGAATATTAGTCAGCCATAAAAAGTAACAAAATAGTGTCATGTGCAACACCATGGATGAACCTAGAGACTGTCACACAGAGTAAAGTCAGAAAAGAAAGACAAATATCATATAATATTGCTTATATGTGAAATCTAGAAAAATGGTACAGATGAACCTATTTGCAAAGCAGAAATACAGACACAGATGCAGAAGACAAACGTATGGTTACCAAGAGAGGGGAGGGCTGGTAGGATGAACTGGGAGGCTGGAATTGACATATACACACTGCTACATATGAAACAGATAACTAATGAAAACCTATTGCATAGCACAGTAAAGTTAATGCTCTGTGGGGACCTAAATGGAAAGGAAACCTAAAAGAGAGTGGATACGTGTATATAGTATGACTGATTCACTCTGCTGTGCAGTAGAAACTAAACACAACATTGTAAAGCAACTATACCTCAATAAAAATTAATTCAAAAAATTTTTAAAGATATGTCTTTCATTGGTCATTCTCCAGGAGTGATAATAACTAACAAAAACATCACACTTTTATATTTTAGGCATGGTTCTCAACATTTTAAATAAAATAATTCATTCCTTGCAACAACCCTGTGAGGAAGGGTATTATGAGCCCCATTTTATAGCTGAGGGAACTAACTCACAGAGAACTTAAATAACGTGTCCAAAACCACACCACAAGCCACCACGCTGTGATTCAAACACGGGAGCTATGGGACCTGTCTTGGTCTGCTCTGGCTGCTAAAAGAAAACACCCTAAACTGGGCAGATGGATTAAACAACAGACATTTACTTCTCACAGTTCTGAAGCCCAAGATCAAGGTTTGGGCTGATTTAGCTCCTGGTGACAGTTCTTTTCCTGGAGTGCAGACCATGGTGGTCTTCTTGCTGAGTCCTCACGTGCAGAGCATGCAAGCTCTGGCTTCTTTTCGTCTTCTCGGAACACCAATTCCAGCTGTGGGCTACACCCTCATGACCTCGTGTGAACCTCTTTACCACCCAAAGACCTCAACTCCTAATACCATCACCTTGAGTGTTAGGGTTTCAACATAATAATTTTGGGGAAAGGACACAAATGTTAAGCCAAAAACTGGAGCCCATGACCTGAGTCAGAAGACTGCTGTTTAAATCAAATCCACACAATTCTGGGACACCTGAGCTCCTGAGCTGAAACACATGCTTCTTCCACCAGAAAGCACAGGGACGCAGCACCTGAGAAGCTGCCAGGATTAAACTGCAAGCGCTGCTCACACTGAACCGCCAGTGGCTCTCATCCAGGGGCTGAGGGGCCATTGTTTCAGCCACACTTCTCTTACGGAATTTCCCTGGACCTGGGCTCCCTCCATCCACGCTCAGTTCAGTCGCTCAGTCATGTCCGACTCTGCGACCCCATGAATTGCAGCACGCCAGGCCTCCCTGTCCATCACCAACTCCCAGAGTTTACTCAAACCCATGTCCATCGAGTCGGTGATGCCATCCAGCCATCTCATCCTCTGTCGTCCCCTTCTCCTCCTGCCCCCAATCCCTCCCAGCATCAGGGTCTTTTCCAATGAGTCAACTCTTCACATGAGGTGGCCAAAGTATTGGAGTTTCAGCTTCAGCATCAGTCCTTCCAATGAATACCCAGGACTGATCTCCTTTAGGATGGAGAGTCCAAGGGACTCTCAATAGACTTCTCCAACACCACAGTTCAAAAGAATCAATTTTTCGGTGCTCAGCTTTCTTTGCAGTCCAACTCTCACATCCATACATGACCACTGGAAAAACCATAGCCTTGACCAGATGGACCTTTGTTGGCAAAGTAATGTCTCTGCTTTTTAATATGCTGTCTAGGTTGGTCATAACTTTCCTTCCAAGGAGTACGCGTCTTTTAATTTCATGGCTGCAGTCACCATCTGCAGTGATTTTGGAGCCCCCCAAAACAAAGTCTGACACTGTGTCCACTGTCTCCCCATCTATTTCCCATGAGGTGATGGGACCAGATGCCATGATCTTAGTTTTCTGAAAGTCCCGGGTTAAACGCCACTGAGTAAAAAGCACAAGGAATTGTGGATCCTCCAGAAGCTTCGCATCTCATTTTAGCCAATTGGAGGGCGGGGACAGGGGGCAGGGACAAGGACAAGGGATGAGGAAGCTAACAAAGGAAGAGTAACATGCAGGCGGCCCCAGGACCCTGAAGAGAGAGCCTGCGTGGAGGAGAGGCGCGCGGGCACCATTTCATGCTTGGCAGCCGGGCAGTTTGAAGCCAAATAAGGCAGGATGCGCCTCTTTCATCTCAGGTGTTGCTTATTTAAAAACAAACAAAAAAAAACCTTCTTCCCACCTTTGCATTGCAGCGTGGGTTTCTCCTCTCATCTATCCTCCTGCCAGAGCCCAGAGCTGTTTGACCAGGAAAGCAGATATCAAAGGAGTGCTCAGAGAAAGAGGAAAGAAAGCCTGGGGGCGGGAAAGCTCAGTGCGGATGCAGAATCCGGGGCAGGGCGTATCCCATGGGCCCTGGGCGTGGCAGCCAATTTCCTGCCCTGTGAGGTCCACGCAGGACTTATAAGGCAGAGCAGCAAGCGCCTGGCATTTATCAAGCGCTGCATGTGGCAAATTATTTACCTTAAACTTACAAATGAGTCAGAGTAGATGGATTCAAGGTAACCCCCATAGAGAATTTCCCAGGTGGCTCAGTTGTAAAGAATCCGCCTGCCAATGCAGGAGACACAGGTTACATCCCTGGGTGGGGACGATCCCCTGGAGAAGGAAATGGCAACCCATTCAAGTATTCTTGCCTGAAGAATCCCATGGACAGAGGAGCCTGGCCATGCTACAGTCCATGGGATCACAAAACAGACACAACTGAGCGACTAAACAACAACAAACCCCCATAGTAAGGCATCTCTTGTGTTCCTCCAAAACAGGAACAAAATATTAATTTGTGATTACTCTGTGCCTCTCACCCTTATCGCTGCCCAAATCTGAACCCCTTCCCGAGACCCCTCCCGAGCCCAAGGGAAGTTTGTTGATGACTCCGCCTCCCCTTGGGCTCTGTAAAAAGGATTTTCCCTTAGCCCACTGACTGTTTCTTTGCTTCAAAATGAACATAAAATATATAATTTGGAGAAAGAATGGTTAACAGAAGAGTGGAGTGGCTACTCAGATTTAATTTGAAAACAACAAAGAACCATAGCAGGGAAAAATTTTGGTAGGTGAAGGAGATGTGAATGGGTGAAGAAGAATGATAAAAGGAGCAGTTTGGTCTAGGATTTGGGGATGGATTTTAGTATTTTGGGAGTAAAGCAGCTGTTGCCTACACCTTACATGAGACATGACTAAGAGGGAGAGAACAGTTTAAGTGTCTGTGGTTTATGAAAGAGACCCTCCTTTAGAGCTTTCAGAAAGATTTCATCATAAGTTTAATTTGCTTTTCAATTAATTCCTTCAAATTCAAGCTATCGGGATCCGACCCTGTGCCAAAGCTGCTTCAAAACAAAAGGAGGCGAGCCCAAGTGGGTTACACCTGAATGAGAGAGAGAGGCAAGGAGAACCCTAGCGAGGCCCTGAAATTATCCACAGGTTGGGGTCAGTTTTATCCACGTGGCAGCCCAAAGCAGAGCCGGTACCCCATGGAAGGGCATCATACCAGGAGCATCCTTATCCGTGTGTGATGGCTGTTGGAAGGTCCGGAGTTTCTCTGGGAGGGCTCCAGGGGGGAGTGGGGGAGGAGAAATCCAGCTGCCTCTCAACGGCCGGCTCTTCTCCACATCACTGCACTGTCCGGATCTTTCCCTGGACAGGTCAGGGTCCTTCCAGTGGGGTCTACATCCCCTCTACTTCCTGAGGGTTAGGAATCCGCCTGGTGCTGGGGCTGTGTGGAGAGCCCTGTTGTTTACAACAACATCCCAGAGAGCTTGGTTTGTTTTAACGGCATCTTTTTCATCCTCAATCGAGAGGTCTGTCATAGCAAGCTCCCATAAATTACTGCCTGCGCTCCCGTTTTACCACCTCCAGCCTTTCGGCTGTGATACAGGGCCCATCAATCTTGTCAGGACCATCTCCCCACACTGGGTGCTCAGCTGCCTCGCCAGGCTCCTCTGCCTTTTGCATCATCTCCTCTGCTTCCACTGACTCGGAGTGGCTCAGCCAGAATGAAAGGGGGCTGCGGTGGGGTTTAATCAAACTCTGGGCGGGGGGATGAGGAGGGAGCTGAAGATGAATGGGATTTGGGGCCCAGGGTTAAGGGAGGGGAGGAAGGAGAGGAAACAGTGCAGCAACAATTAAGTCTCTGAGGAGCTAAATATTTCAGAACCTAGAATTGGCTAGAGAGAGTTTCCCGGGTGTCTCAGTGTGTGTGTGTGTGTGTGTACTTTCTGCTGATACATAGACCTCAGCAGGTTCCAGCAGCTCAAAGGAGAAAACTTGTTCATTATTGATTTTCCTCCATGTTTGATTAGAATTAGAAGTGGAGGAAGGAGGGAGAGAGGAACTCTAAGCCCTGGGTATATTTTGACGTTTGCAATAAATCAAGATCTTAATAGTTTTTTTAAAAAGGGAGGGTTTATATCTAATGTTTTACCTCCTATATCAACTCACCGTTCATCCTTCATGTTTTTCTCATTACAAGAACTGAGTACCAGACCTAGGAAAATGGGAAATCCCACCAGATGCAAAATGCAATAGATACATACATTAATAAATAGTCTATAATAAAGATAAATAAACACAGCTGCTTTCAGCAGAAGACACTTATGGTTCTGTTGTCCCTTTGGCCTGGCTGCTCTTCCCTGGGTGAGCTGAGCCTGAAGACCTGACATAATCCCGTCTACCTTGCTCTGGTTTTCCAGTCAAAACATGAGCTTTTCTCCTCCCTGACTTTACTGCGTCTTTGCAATAAAGAAAGGAGAGGAACAAAGAAGAGGCAAGTCAATGAATCAACTTCCCCTGAACTGTGTGCAGCCTTGGCAAGTTTATATGGTGACCCACTCCAGTATCCTTGCCTGGAGAATCCCACGGACAGAGGAGCTTGGTGGGTTACAGTCCATGGGGTCGCAGGGAACCCGAGCCGACTGAGTGACTAACACTTTCAATTTGCAGGTCTAAATTAGCCATCAGTCAAAGCTGAAGTAGGATGAAGGGAGACAGGATAAATCAGGGGAGGCGGGATGAGGAAAGTTTGGGGAAATGTGTCCCTTTCCTCTGCCACACGTCTTGTGTGAGTTCCGTACCCCCACTGCCTCGTTTCCTCAGACATGATTAGCCATGGCTGAACCTCTCAGGCTCTTTTTCTATTGAACTGGATCCTAAAACTTTCCGAAACTGGAGGCTGTAGTACTACCTTCAAGCTCCCTCTTTTTTCCCCACTTCAATCTTGCTTCCCCTTCACACCTCTTACTATTCCTAATTTAATTCCCCAGTCCCTCTCCCTCTTTTTTAGGAGCTCACTGCTGCTGCTGCTGCTAAGTCACTTCAGTCGTGTCCGACTCTTAGTGACCCCATGGACTGCAGCCCACCAGGCTCCTCCGTCCATGGGATTTTCCAGGCAAAAGTACTGAAGTGGGGTAGGAGTTCACTAGGTTTGTACAAAAGCCCAGTCTGCAATGCCCTAGGACTTCCTGACTCCTCTCTAAATTCTACACACCTCACTTCAGAGCTTCCCCCTCCTCTGCAAATCTATTATCGTGAACATTTAGATGAGACAAGCCTCTGCTTTCTCTGCCCCATTGATCACCTTAGCTCTGGGGCTGCCTTTCTACTCTGCTCTGGGTATTGTCACTTAGATACCCTGTGATGGAGAAAACTCGGCACACTTCCGTTAACAGTGCAATTTTTCTTTAGCTCACAGTCTCAGATAGATCTCTGATTCTTCTTTTATTTATTTCTTCACTCCCCCCCCATCATCATACTCTATGCATATTCTGTACAAGGTCTAGAATCACCTCCTGCCTTTGTAGTTTTATTGCCCTTGCCCTCAACACTCAGCTCCTCTGCCTCTTGCTTAGAGATATAAGCATAGCTATAGATATAGGTATACAGAAACCTATATAGACATAGGTATAGATACAGATATAGATATTTCATATAGATATAGATATGATTTCCTGGCTATTTATCTAAACTCTGGTCCCTTCCTACTTCTATCCACTCTGATCAGCTGTTATACACATTGACTTTCCTCTACGTCCCTATCCCCTTTCCCAAAATGAGAAACCGTCTTGTTCATAGAAACTCCCAAAGTAATAGTGTAATAGGAAAGACCAAATGTGACTCCATATTGGATCCATTTCTTTAACCTTTGTGTTCTATTGCTTTTGCTTCGAGTTAAGAATGTTGCCTATTAGCCTGAAACATACAGGACAGCCCATTCTCAAGGCTCTGACCTTTAAGGGTATAACACTTTTCAATTCATATAGAGATAAAAAGTTGGAGAACAGAGAACAACATTTTTCTTGTTGGAGGTTTATAGGAGCATCATGACCTGACCTACATGGACAACAGCAGAACAAAGGATTCCGACACCAAGAAGTTTGCAGCAGCCAACCACGCCCCTCCTTCACCTTGCCTTTAAAAATGCTTTGCTGCAACCCTTCAGGGAGTTCAAGGTTTTCTGGGACATGGGCCACCCACGCTCCTTGTGGGGCCCTGCAATAAACCTTTCTTTTCTTCAAACATCAACATTTCAGTGTTATTTGATCTCACTGGCTTCAGGCACACAAACTTGCATTTGGTAACAATAAGAGACAAAGCCTGGTCTTTCACTATAGTTGCTTGAAAAACTGAGCATCTGTATCTCTTTTTGGCCCCTTGGAAGCTACAGCATAGGCACGTGACCTGAGTCTGGATAAAAGTATGGCCCTCCCAGGGAATCTGATTCTTGAAGGAGCAACAAAAAGACCCAGGAGGAATTAAAGGTGATTTTCAGCAGAAGAAGCAGAGTTGAGCAGTGTGGCAGAAGTGATCAGTAGAGGCAGGGCCAATGTGGAGTGAAGATGACCCCACAAAACGCACAGCACTGCTTCCTGACCAGGATGACCTGGGATGGGGCCTTAGCCGTATTTTCAGTTGCCTAGCCTCTCTGGAATCCTGCCCATTTTCCAGTCTAATCTTTCATGCTTCCTGTCTATTCTGTGTGGTACCCAATAACTTTTCAGCAAGTTTCTTTTTTAAGTTATCCAGATGTAATAGCCATGTTTTCTAGTTTCTTTGTTTGATGCTGGACACCTTAAGGACTTGATGACCCTGTAGAGATTGTGCCTCCCGGGGCACATCTGTGAGCACAACTTTCATATGCAAACTAGCCAACCCAGAGCTCATAGGAACAACCACCTTGCACTCTGGGCCCCTGGGCCCCTGGGCCCCTGTTCTAATCACTCCAGGACTAGGTACTCGTCAACTAGAGACAGCGCTAATGTCCCAAAGCCAACTGAAATTATTTAAACTAACCAAACCTAAGCCTGCGTACACCACCTTGCCTGTTCCATCCCATGAAAACCGCAGTCAAGGCTCTAGTTCACATTTTCTCTTCACTTTCTTTGCCTCCTGACCCACCATGGTGCTTCCCTAGGTGGGATTCCATGTGACATAATGTTTTTAGGAACCTGTAAGTAAAAATTCTTCCTCCTTCTTAGGAATCATTTTCACATCTATGTGTCCCACCATATCTGATTAAAATAAATCCTATGTAGCTTTAAAGGACCTGATGGGGTTCTGATGTTCAAAACCAAGAACCCCAAATGGTAGAATTTCTGTCTTATCAGAGTTTGGGGGTGATTAGGAATATGAAGCTACTAAAACTAACTTAAGGGGCTTTAGCAAATAACAGCAAAAGACAATCTCATAAATAAAAACGTTGAGGAAATAAAAATAGCCTCATAAGATTCAGACCATAAAAGTTGGGGTCTAAGACTCTCCCTATGATCTATCAGAGTTCTGGTGGCCTTTCTTCTCTGTTTTAAAGCACCAACTGCTCCTCTATCATTTTCTTTCTGATTATAGGCTTCCTTTGATTAATTGTCAGCATGTGGAGGGCCCCAAACTGATGCAAGTTGACATTTCTGTTCAAACACTCACCATGATGTAACTCAGTGCTCAATGAACTACAGCCCACCGGCCAAATCCTGCCTGGAACCTGTTTACAAAAATGAAGCTTTATTATAATAGCCAATCCCATTCCTATAATATTAATATTAATGGTATCTATGGCTGCGTGCATGCTATGATGCCAGTTAAGGAGCTGTGACAGAGAACAGATGGCTGCCAAAACCAAAATACTCTCTGGTCCTTTACAGGAAAACCTTGCTAACCATTCTACTGACATAACTGATTCAATCTCTCTGCTACCTGACTCCAAACTGCTGATAAAACAATAGACAGACTCAGCTCTGGTCAGATTTTTTACCCCTTGTCCAAACACCTAAGAAAAAGTGGATGCAATGTTTTGTCATTTATAGAAATGTCTTTCTGAATTTGTGGTGAAGGGACAAGTCTCTAAGAAAAAGAAGTGGAAGGAAAACGAATGAATTGTTTCTCATTGTTTTCTTAAAGGTAAACAAGATAAACCCATCACTTTTATATTTACGATACTCTTCAAGGGCATAGGCTGGCTCCCAATTTCTCATCAAAATAATTATAAAAAATAATGCTATATAGCTTTTGAAATGATTCCCATTCTGTTGATCTGATCTTGTGTGAAAGTGAAGCTCATTTGCCTCCCGTCTGTGATAAATGAAGAACAGACACCAGGTATTTGGGGCTCAATAATTGGAATAAAGAAGAGAGGAGGAGATGGGCTGCTCAGGGTGCAGGAAGCAGGATGGATGCCCCCACCTCTGGAAAGCAGCAGCAAGGCCTAGCGCTCAGTGCTCAAAGGTACATGGTGACTAGCATCTTGTCTGAGCAAGAGTTAGTATCTAAGAAAATCCGAGAAAAAACCCTGTGCCCGCTATTAAAGAGAAAGACCAAGTATATCTATCTGTCTCCTGAAATGATCCAACTCACTGAACTCACAGGAGCCAGAGCGCATGTGTAAAGCAGGGTCCTAATTCTCACAAGACGGGACCAGCAGTGGCTAGGCAGACAGGCACACCGAGGTTCAAGGAGAGTCAAACGAGAGACTACAGTCCTAGGAGGAAACCAGGGCGAAAACAAGTGTGGAGCAGAGAGTTGAGGGGAATTTTTAACAGGCTGGTGTTTGGTCGGTAAGCCTGTGCCCAGTAATCAATCTCTCCTGTTATCTGGATACCTGGTCGGATGAAAACGGGGCTAATTCCCTTTCTGCCAGCCAGTTGAGCTGAGCCTTTCTACTTAGCCCCAGCCGGATCAGCTGTGAAATGGAAGGTTGCTGAACCTGCAGATGACAGGAATCAATGGCTCCAGCTGAGATGGGCTGGTGAATGCAAAGTATTATGTTATTTACTTGTTTTCGACCATTCCACAGCATGAGATTTTCCAAGCACACAGACTAGTCTCCATCTTATCAATATCAGCCATTATGTTCATTCCCACCTAAAAACGATGCTTCTGCTAATTCACTTGCCTCTAATGCCTGCTCCTTCATTGTTACCACAAAACAAAGCTACCACTGACATTCTACTATGTACAGGCTCTTATCCAAGATGCTGGGTAGCACTGAAGTATGAGGTTTAACGTAGGAGTTGAGAAATGTCCCAAAGTGACCAAATTTCTTCATAATATGGAATCCTTCTAATGTGGATCATCCTTCTTGAAGGCTTTCACAAATGCAAATTATCCACTAGTTATTTACATCAGGATTATTCCTTTTGTAAGTAATAGAAATTCAAATCAAGTTGACTTAAGCAAAACAAAATAAAGAAATATAAATATGAATGTGAATGTGATAATAAAGAAAAAAAGAAATGACTAATTTAACTGAATTTTCCATGGATAAGCTCAGAAATGGGCTGTTTATAGGCATGTTCTCAAGAGCTCAATGGATATTGTATTTTGTTCTCTCTTTTTCTGTCTCGTTTCTAACTCTTGTCTCTACTTCCTTTTATGTTAATTTCCCTCTTCAGCGGGCTCCTCTTAACTTGGTGGCAAGGATGACAGCAGACAGCTCCAGGTTTATATCTTGCTGACTTTGCAATCCCACTGGGAAGCTTCCCAGTAACCCTAACAAAGTGCTCAGAATGACTTGCATTAGCTCAGCTAGGCTCATGTTCGCAACTCTGAATTAATTTTAAGGCAACTAATAGTTTTGTCCAGGAAGAAATTCTTCAAAAAGTCTTCACAACCTGTAACTTGGGTTTGGGAGTGGAGGTTAGGCATTGGTGATAACATCTCTTTATTAGAAGGAGATAACAGGCATCTGATAGATTTGATTTATATTCTTACCAAGAGACTCAGAACTAGAGACCAGAGATCATGACTTGAAGGGCTTTATACAATTCCCAAGACTTCATGATGTTCCATATTCGATTATATGTTCCTCCCTGGTAGTCAGTGGCGTTAAGGCCCTTAAAACAAAGTGAGCTGTGTTCTAGTCTTCTGAGGAAGCATGGAAGGAGACTCAGGTGTGGAGCAAACAGCAACAAGTAGCAAAGTGGGCAGCAAAGGAGAAGGACATGAGTGCAGATAAGACAGAGTGGCCTTAATAAAGATGTGGTCTTGGATCTCAAGTCACACGGCCCAACCATTAGCTGGAAATGCCACTGTGGGGGGACCCCCTACTGCTCATTATGAAGTGACAAGACTGAACCATGAGTGTCCATCAGAGGTGTCCATCCAGAGCTGTGCCCTCTGGGACTAAGTGAATAACTGGGCACTGGACAAAGGCCTTGTTACCATACGACCTCATACCTTGGGATTCGTTGTGTGGGAACGAATTACAAGTCCCGGATCATCTCTCCTCCTTCCTCTCTGTCCATATCATTGCCAATGTCATCATGCTACTTTAAAGCAAAGATCACCTTGAACAAATGAAATGTGTAGTGCCTTGGCTTTCTCAAATCTGAAGAGATACAAAATTGTTATAAACAAGTCCTATCCAGGAAGCTGAGAGTGGAAGTCAGGAGCAATATATCAGAATTTAGGCCGAGATTGAGATGAGGGCAGCAGGGAGAGGCGAGCTAACATATGGCGTAGAGGCAGACCACAGGTTTTCAGACTTGACCATCTCCCAAGTGGTCCCATTATCTTGTCCTCTTTATCAAAGGGACTTCTGCCTTTACATGCCAGATCATTTCATCTTTGCTCTTGCTAATTCTTCCAGCCATTCCACCACAAGTTCACATACCTACATCCTACGCATTTTGCAACAAATATCATGTGATTATCACTCATATGTAGAATCTAAACAAATGACACAAATGAACGTACTTATAGAATAGAAATAGACCCACAGGCAGAGAAAATAAACTTATGATTACCAAAGGGGAAAGAGGGGAAGCATAAATTAGGAGTATGGGATTAACAGATACGCATTGCTATGTATAAAGTAGATAACCAACAAGGACCTACTGCATAGCACAGGGAACTATATTTAATAGCTTGTAATAACTTAAAATGAAAAACATTCTGAAAAGAATATATACTATATACTCTGAAAAAAGAATATACATAATATATATATGTATAACTGAATCACTGCTGTACACCAGAGACATTGTAAATCAACTATATTTCAATTTTTAAAAAAATAATTACTGGATTAGTATTTCAGCAAGGAGCAACTTCTTGCCACAACTGAGGTTAGAAAGACAATGTTCTTCTTTAAAAAATGAGAGATTAATGAAAATAATAAAAATATAATTCATATGTAAAAATATCCTACCCATCTTTCAGGTGGTAGCAAAATCCCTTCCAGGTCATGGACGTATGGCATTTGAATTGAATTTTAAGGTCTCATGACGTCTAACCTATACTGCTAATATAGATACCCTTCATGAGATGTTTTATTTTGCAGTTTTGTATGCTCAAGTGTGTTATCGTCTTACAAATTAACAGCTCTTGGAGGAAAAAGATCCATGGTTGATTCATGGTTCTTTCCTCTTAGACCCCTCCCATATTCAAAGTGGGCAGATTTATTGAGTCAGCAATTAATAGAGATTGGTTTTATGTTCTTTCTGATCATTATTTTCTTCTTGGAAACTCCTTCATCAAATTCATAGTTCTGTGTACCCCGTTCCTATCCTGAGGTGACTGTCTTGCACCCAGCCTCCTGCTCTGAGTCTCCCTGGATTCAGGTTAACATACTTTGCTATTTTTCTGCTTCCAGATTTCATAGGAGGTCAAGCTCAGCACTACGCATGCTGAGAGAGGGAAGCAACAATATGTTGGCCAAAGGGGCCCGTGCTGGTGGTAACAGAGTCCTGCTCATGAAGTTGGATAAGTGAACTGATTGTATGTGCCATTCTATCACCCCACAGCAAGGTACGGAGTGCTGCAAGCTTAGGTGACATTCAGCTTTCTGTCCTTCAGTCTTACAGAGAAGACATGGAGCTGAAAGAATCAAAACAGAGGTCTGCCTGTTGACAAAGAGGAGTAACTTCATAAATTACTCTGTGACTCATGATGGTGGTGGGCAGGGTGGAAGAGGATGAATTCCTCAGTAATGACTGTATGACATGTCAATTAAAAATGCTCCTTATTCTCTCATTAGCATAAGTGTGCCTTGCATCCAACATGGATTATAAAGTGTCAGAGGACAGAACCGTGTGTTCAGACACCTGTGCCCCTACACATACCACATGCCCTTTCCTATACCCGGAGCAGGACATCGAACTAGGTGTTGAGCAAGTGACTGAATGAATAATGAAATATTTTTCTCTAGCCAGATCCCCTTCTGGTATCCAGCATGGAGCTGGCAACAGACCTGCTTGAGGGTACGTTCTAGTTCTGTCTTCCTTCTAATTATGTAACCCTAAGCAAATTGCTTAATAATCAGTATTGCTGTTTTCTCATCTGTAAAAGGGGGATTATAAGTGCCATTAGAGGTTTTAGTGAGGATTAAATACTGAAATGATATATATCAGCTAGCACTAGAATGTACCATTCTTTAGCACAGTGCCTGGCTCAGAGGAAATGTTCAGTAAATGGTTAGCCATTATGATTCAGTCTGCATTTTGACATTATTTGGAACTCTTTAATTTTGGCAAAGATCAGCGCCTTTGCAATGTGTGACTTACGAGTCAAAGCATTGATGGGGAAAATAGTGGATCTGTATTAACAAGCACAGAGATCCCTAGAGACGGACTGTACTTACATTTTACAGATTTCTAACTTTTGTAATTTAGAGACATCTGGGAAACAGGGAATTTCAACGGAGGTGTTTGCTCTTTCCTATCAAAAGTAATTCTAAAGTGTTCATTCTTTTTTCTCTTCTGTTTTGAGATGGTTGTGCTATTTACTACACCCCTCTCCAAGAACTGTCCTCTCTCAGCTTCAACTGGACTTACAATTACTTCTTTTTTGATCAAAGAACATGACTGGTGGGGGAAGCAAAGCCTTTTACTGTGAACCTTCATGAATATGTTCTCATCACACATCTCAGAGACCGTTTGCATCAGTTAAGACACAATGAACATAAAAGGAGGGCCTGGCCAGCGGTCCTCACCACCCTGATTGGTGCTGTCTGTGATGTCACCCTAGCCCAGCAATTCATCTGAAATACTGCTTTTTATTGAGCCATCCACCCAGTATGCATAGTATTATGGATCAAGGTTATTTCTCATAGACTTTTGTTTTTCAGTGGTAGTCACAGCTGTGATTTTAAAAAAATTTGACTGATTTTTTCTTAGTTTTTGTTCTACATTTCCTCTGGAGTCAATTCAATAAGAAAATGGGGGCAGAAACAAAATCCACAAATCCCTGCAGAGTGGAATTCATCAGAGCTTGATTCTGTCTCTAGGGAGCATCCATCCCTAAAGGAAAAGTCCTGCCAGTATCCCCCAGCCAGGCAGGCTGTTGACCTGGGCATCACCTAGGCAGCACCCATCTGATGGGCTTCTGGAGCTCAGAGACTTCAAAGAATGAAACACCTCCTAACTTGACCCAGGGCCATACATTCCAAATCCTGACCACTCTTTTCCATTAAAGCATTGAATACTTCTGCGGAAACATAAAAAGCCATTGTCAGTTCTATTTCCAGTTTTTTAAGAAATCTCCACGCTGTTTTCCATAGTGGCTGTACTAGTTTGCATTCCCACCAACAGTGTAAGAGGGTTCCCTTTTCTCCACACCCTCTCCAGCATTTATTGCTTGTAGACTTTTGGATAGCAGCCATCCTGACTGGCGTGTAATGGTGAACCAGCAATCCCACTCCTGGGCATACACACCGAGGAAACCAGATCTGAAAGAGACACGTGCACCCCAGTGTTCATCGCAGCACTGTTTATAACAGCCAGGACATGGAAGCAGCCTAGATGCCCATCAGCAGATGAATGGATAAGGAAGCTGTGATACATATACACCATGGAATATTACTCAGCCGTTAAAAAGAATTCATTTGAATCAGTTCTAATGAGATGGATGAAACTGGAGCCCATTATACAGAGTGAAGTAAGCCAGAAAGATAAAGAACATTACAGCATACTAACACATATATATGGGATTTAGAAAGATGGTCATGATAACCCTATATGCAAAACAGAAAAAGAGACATAGAAATACAGAACATATTTTTGAACTCTGTGGGAGAAGGTGAGGGTGGGACGTTTCAAAAGAACAGCATGTATATTATCTATGGTGAAACAGATCACCAACCCAGGTGGGATGCATGAGACAAGTGCTCGGGCATGGTGCACTGGGAGGACCCAGAGGAGTCGGGTGGAGAGGGAGGTGGGAGGGGGGATCGGGATGGGGAATACGTGTAACTCCATGGCTGGTTCATGTCAATGTATGACAAAACCCACTGAAATGTTGTGAAGTAATTGGCCTCCAACTTATAAAATAAAATTAAAAAAAAAAAAAAGCCATTGTCACATCAAACCTCCTACTCCAGAGAGGCCTCCCTGACTCTCCCCAGAATCATTAATTCTGCCTCTTGAGGGTCCTCTTGACTCTCTTAAGTCCACACCCTTTCCCCTAGGAGGACAAAATCACTGCACTCTATAGAGTGTCCCTGGGCCCCTTTCGAGAGCAACTTTTGTACTAGCAGATAATTAATTTCATTAATCTTTTCCCTCTGATCTAGCACTTACTAGTTTGCCCCAGAAAAGCTGAATCACCAGATATCCAGGTAACATTTTCTTGAATATACAAATTAAAACAACTCATCAACCCCATTTACTAGCCATTTCCTATGATTTTCCATCCTAGATAGCACTAAGAAAGTTCAGAATTAATTTAAAAGAATCTTGGTGGCTTATCTGCTGCCTTCCCAAGAGAACTCCACATGAAAAATCAGGCAATAACATCTTGGTTTGAATTAAGTTTCCTATATTATAGTAGTTCATTGATATGTACCCCACTCCTTTGAAACCAGTGTGCACAATATAATTGATGGATTTGTAACATTTCCACCAACCGTGGCTCATGGTGTTGAATGGCTCTTGATTCTTAGAAGGTGTAGAGGGAAAAGGAAGGAGACATAATGTTTGGAGGTTCCATCAGAGTCTTTGGGAAGCGTGTACGTTTTGAAATAGCCCCCTTGATGATTCTGATATGACTTCACTCTACTTAGATTTATGTGCTTGAGAATCCAACCACAGCCCGCTTCCCTCTATCTCCTAGCTTCTAGATGCCTCTGGCACATAACAGATGTACCACACGTTAAGTTAACCTGTGACACTATCACTAGCAAAGGTCAGAAGGAAAAGCTCCCAAGAGAAGCACAAGGATATACTTATTGAAGACAGAAAAGACAACTGAAGGAGATGTGTTTATCCCAGGATGCACCCCAGGAGAGGGAGAGCTGACTCAGGACAGTGTGGTTTCAGCAGGAGGGAACCTGGAGCCTGAGAAAACTGACTAAAACCAAGAGTGCCTGAGTAGAATACAGAAGACTATGCTTCCCTCTTTGACATTTGGTTAGTTCCAAGCATGCACGTGTTTCTGCTTCTTTTCCCCTTTCCCCAAGACCCATCACATGCTTAGACCTGGTTCTTCTTCCCAGAATAACCCATGCATGACTGAGCCCAGGGCACAGGCTGCTATTTCAGTTAAAGACACAGTCCATGTGGGAACAGCATTGGGAAGGTCTCTCTAGTTCCTTAGACTTCTAAACAAGTTCAATATTCTTCCACATCAGTAATTTTCCTTCCTTATGCCTGTTTCCTTCTAACTAGTACTATAACTCTATCTACTCTTCATACTTTCCCAGATAAAGTTCTTTTTTTTTTAATTGGAGCATAATTGCTTTAGAATGTTGTGTTAGTTTCTGCTGCACAACAAAGTAAATCAGCTATCTGTATACATAGATCTCCTCCCTCTTGAACCTCCTCCCCACAACACCCCACCCCTCCCGGTCATCAGGGAGCACTGACCTGAGTTCCCTGAACAATGTAGCAGCTCCCCACCAGCAATCTGTTTTACGCAGGGTAGTGTGTATATATCAATGCTACTGTCTCGATTCATCCCACCCAGCTAAAATTCTTGAAAGAACGATCTGAACTGACTTTACCAACTCATTCTTGCTTCAGCCCATTACACTCTGGATTTTGCCACCACTGTGAGGAGAGAGCAGTTTGCTGATGATCTGCAGGAACATTCAGTCTAGAGAGAGCTTACCATCTCTTGCAGCTTATTTGTAATACAGCTTCTCCTTGGACTTACTCTGCCTCTTGAGGCACTAGGCTCAATCTCATTCAGTCAATCTCCTCATTCTCCCTGAACATGAAATATCAATCTTTTCTATAAGCCTATCCTTGACACTCTCTCTTCCCAGTGCATGTTCTACTGGGTTCATGCCAAACGGTCCTTAAAATTTGATCCTATTCAAACTGTCTATGAGCATTTTGGTCCATGCCAAATGGTTTTGGGTTTTGTTCAATCGCTAAGTTATGTCTAACTTTTTGTGAGTACTGGACTGCAGCATGTCATGCTCCTCTGCCCTCCACTATCTGCTAGAGTTTGCTCGGATTAATGTTCACTGAGTTGGTGATGCTTTCTAACCATCTTATCTTATGCCACCTGCTTCTTTTGCTACAATTTTTCCCAGAATCAGGGTCTTTTCTAATGAGTCGGCTCTTCGCATCAGGTGGTCAAAGTATTGGAGCTTCAGCTTCAGCATCAGTCCTTCCAATGAAAATTCAGGGTTGACTTCCTTTAGGGTTGACTGGTTTGATTTCCTTGCTGTCTAAGGGACTCTCAAGAGTCTTCTCCAGGACTACAATTCAAAAACATCAATTCTTCAGTGCTCAGCCTTCTTTATTGTCTAACTCTCATATCATACATAACTGCTAGAAAAACCAAAGTTTTGACTATAAGCACCTTTGTCAGTGAAGTGATGTCTCTGCTTTTTAATACACTGTCTGTCTAAGTTTGTTATAGTTTTCCTCCCAACGAGCAAGTGTCTTTTAATTTCATGGCTGCAGTTATCATCCACAGTGATTTTGGAGCCCAAGAGAATAAAATCTGTCACTGTTTCAATTTCTTCCCCTTCTGTTTGCCATGAAGTGATGGGACCAGATGCCATGATCTTAGTTTTTTTTAAATGTTGAGTTTTAAACCAGCTTTCTCCTTTAGGATTGACTGCTTTGCACAGGACCAAATTTCAAGGATTTTTATTATGGAACAAATGACTTCATGTATGTTCTGGATCAGACCATACATGACCAAATATTCTCCCTGATTTTCTTCACTTTCTATCTCTTTGTCCTCCCCCAGCTCCCAGGTCTAGCCAGTCAGCACGCTTTGTAATCAGCCAGGGAGACCTGTTAATGCTTCCATCCTGGAAGCAGACAGTGGATCTTAATTCTTTGGAATGGAGCATCAACAGATAAACAGACTTCACATTTGATAATGTTTATCACTTATCACAGTACAACTTCAATGCATTTTTATGTTGAAAACACCCCTTGTCCAACATGGGGAGGGCTTAAAAAATGAAAGAATTTGCAGTTCTTGGCAGTGTAATGTATAATTTCCTAGCATAGTTCCTGATGCAGAGAAAATGTTTAAAAATGATTCACTATTTTAATTAACTCTGCATTTTGACATTTGGGGAGCTATTTACATTTGGCAGTGATCAGTGTCTTTTCATTGTATGGGCTTTGTATTTGAAAGACCAATTCAGCATTTATTGGTATTTATTGGAAAAAGGAGAGGATACCCAATCCTATCACACACATTTCCAGTGACTAATAAGAGTGCTTACACCTGGAGGTACTGCAAAATCTCCATCTCAGTACATGCAACACAGAATTATCTTACCTCTTCCCAAACCTGGTGCTGCTCACCTGAATTGTTCTCTGCCACTACCCAGAGAAGAGGGCATCCTAACCCATACCCGGTCACCATCATTCACATGTCTATTTAGTCACCAACTCCTTTCTATGTCCAAAAGAGTTTGACTCTTCTCTCTCCCACTATGATTGACTTAATCCTGCCCTCTAAATGTAGCTGATACTGATTGCTGCCATCCCAGAGCTCAAAAATTAGACTCCATAAATGTGAAGAAAGAATGAGTGAAATTGTGTACCATCATTCAAGCATCTACCTATCTTAGCTGAGGGCACACAGTTTTCTGGTAAAGGAAAAATAAATATGTTCAGTAGTTAAAAGTGTCAGGGTGCCAATTCAGGAGGTCAGGAAACACAGCTTCATTCATTTTTTGATAACTCAGTTAAACTTGTATTTGAGCTCCCATTCTATTAACATATGAGAAACCTGATTTCAGTTAATCTAGGATTTTCTTGAAAACCTGGTTGTTTGGGGTGGGGGGCGGAAGATAGGGGAGGAGTGGTTCATTGATGCTGTCCTGTTCTAGGTTGTCCATTCTGTCTGGAGGTCTTTATTTAGGTACCTGCCATCTCCAGAGATGTCCTCAACTCTTTGTCCGTAGAGCTCATCGCTATTCCAGGTGCAAAGTTTATTAAGGTCCTCATACCATCAGCTATTTCTATGATCATCACTGGGGTCATTATGTTGCTCCTGAACCAAGCCAGGACAGAGGAACACCCTGTGTAATTGTTTGAGGCCCCTTAAACTAACAGCAGGAATTTTTTTTCTCTCTTTTTTTTTTATTGCCATATACACAGTGGTGGCTCAGACAGTAAGGAATCTACCTCCAATGCAAGAGATCCAGGTTCAATCTATAGGTCGGGAAGATCCCCTGGAGAAGGAAATGGCGATCTACTCTAGTATTCTTGCCTGGGAAATCCCATGGGCAGAGAAGCCTGGAGGTCTACAGGCCATGGGGTCGGACATGACTAAATGACTGAGCACACATGTATATAGTACCGAGAACAGTGCCTGGTGCAGGGTAGGTGCTCAGTAGGTGGAGTCGCTGAATAAAGTTCACTCTCCCTCTGATTTCTTAAACACAGTGGGGATTCTACCTTCCACTCTCAAGGGTCATCCAGGTGTGGGAAAGACGGCTGCCTCTATCTTCTCTCATCTAGAATTCGTAAGTCAATCTATTGTCCTCTCCAAAGACCTTTCTGACCTCTCTCCAGGGACTGATTACCTAGATGAAGGAAGGAGAACCTAGCTATTCCTCCTCAGATGGTTTCCCAGCTCTCTTTTTTTCAAGTCCTCTGTCTTTTCCTCCAGAGGGGTGAATTCCTGAAAATCAAAAGCCAGACATCAATTCCTTTCTTCCTACGTCTTCTGTTCGTCATCCCATCTCTGAGGCATTAAATGAAGGCTACTCTTGCTGACTGAAAGCAGAAAGAACAAGGAACATAATGGAAAAGGATAAAAACAACATGGTAGTATTCTGAAATATCATCCCACCAACATTAGAATAATGTATAATAAATATTTTAAGTGAGTAAGTGAAAGTCGCTAAGCCAGGCACAACTTTGCAACCCCATGGACTATATGGTCCATGGAATTCTCCAGGCCAGAATACTGGAGTGGGTAGCCTTTCCCTTCTCCAGGGGATCTTCCCAACCCAGGGATTGAACCCAGGTCTAAATATTCATAACATTGCTGTTATGAACACTGGTGGGCATGCATCTTTTTGAATTAGTTTTTTCTGGATGTATGCCCAGCAGTGGGATTGCTGGATCATGTGGTAGTTGCATTTTTAGGTTTTTTAAGGAACCTCCCTATTGTTCACCATCGTGGCTGCACCAGTTTACATTCTCACCGATAGGACATGGAGTCCCACAGGCTGTGATTTAACAGGAAGCCTTGTTAGGCAGGATGCACAGAAGAAGAAAGTTGGATTGTCACCTTCCCTTTTTCAGAGGGTAATCATTTCCTTGATTCATTTTTGTTTTTTGTGTGTTTGTTCATATATTTCTGAGCTACAAATTCTCTGAAAGCTCTAAGATTTACTATCAACACATTCACCCACTCCTAACCTCCAAACCACCAAGGGATCTCCTAGGTGTCACATTTCCTGGGCTTTGTTGTCTGTTTTAAACAAATGCTGGAATATTTATGCCAACAGGACCTCGATTAGAAAGTCTTAAACCACAAAGGTTTGGAAGAGAGGAGAGTCCTTAGCAGCTACATGGAAACATTAAGTGAGTATAAGTAAATTAAGACATACCCTACTGCCTCTAAAAGGGTTGTTGCTATTTGTTGTTCAATCACTGAGTCAGGTCTGACTCTCTGTGATCCCATGGACTGCAGCATGCCAGGCTTCCCTGCCCTTCACGATTTCTTAGAGTTTGTTTAAACTCATGTCCATTGAGGCAGTGATGTCATCCAACCATCTCATCCTCTGTTGCCCGCTTCTTCTCCTGCCCTCAATCTTTCCCAGCATCAGGGTTTTTTCCAATGAGTAGGCTCTTTGCATCAGGTGGCCAAAGTTATTGGAGCTTTAGCTCAGCTTCAGCATCAGTCCTTCCAATGAATATTCAGGACTGATTTCCTTTAGGATTGATTGGTTGGATCTCCTTGCAGTCCAAGGGACTCTTGAGTCTTATCCAACACCACAGTTCAAAGCATCAATTCTTCAGTGCTCAGCCTTTTTTTTTTTTTTTTTAATTTTTTTATTTTTCAGTGGGTTTTGTTATACATTGATGTGAATCAGCCATAGAGTTACACGAATTCCCCATCCCGGTCTCCCATCCCACCCCCCTCTCCACCCGATTCCTCTGGATCTTCCCAGCCCAACAGGCCCGAGCACTTGATACATGCTGTTCTTTCGAAACTTCCCACCCTCCCCTTCTCCCACAGAGTTCAAAAGTCTGTTCTGTACTTCTGCGTCTCTTCTTCTGCCCTGCATATAGGGCCATTGTTACCATCTTTCTAAATTCCGTATATATGTGTTAGTATACTGTAATGTTCTTTATCTTTCTGGCTCACCTCACTCTGTATAATGGGCTCCAGTTTCATCCATCTCATTAGAACTGATTCAAATGAATTCTTTTTAACGGCTGAGTAATATTCCATGGTGTATATGTACCATAGCTTCCTTATCCATTCATCTGCTGATGGGCATCTAGGTTGTTTCCATGTCCTGGCTATTATAAACAGTGCTGCGATGAACATTGGGGTGCACGTGTCTCTTTCAGATCTAGATTCCTCAGTGTGTATGCCCAGAAGTGGTATTGCTGGGTCATATGGCAGTTCTATTTCCAGTTTTTTAAGAAATCTCCAAACTGTTTTCCATAGTGGCTGTACTAGTTTGCATTCCCACCAACAGTGTAAGAGGGTTCCCTTTTCTCCACACCCTCTCCAGCATTTATTGCTTGTAGACTTTTGGATAGCAGCCATCCTGACTGGCGTGTAATGGTACCTCATTGTGGTTTTGATTTGCATTTCTCTGATGATGAGTGATGTGGAGCATCTTTTCATGTGTTTGTTAGCCATCTGTATGTCTTCTTTGGAGAAATGTCTGTTTAGTTCTTTGGCCCATTTTTTGATTGGGTCATTTATTTTTCTGGAATTGAGCTTCAGGAGTTGCTTGTATATTTTTGAGATTAATCCTTTGTCTGTTTCCTCATTTGCTATTATTTTCTCCCAATCTGAGGGCTGTCTTTTCACCTTACTTATAGTTTCCTTTGTTGTGCAAAAGCTTTTAAGTTTCATTAGGTCCCATTTGTTTATTTTTGCTTTTATTTCCAATATTCTGGGAGGTGGGTCATAGAAGATCTTGCTGTGATTTATGTCAGAGAGTGTTTTGCCTATGTTCTCCTCTAGGAGTTTTATAGTTTCTGGTCTTACGTTTAGATCTTTAATCCATTTTGAGTTTATTTTTGTGTATGGTGTTAGAAAGTGTTCTAGTTTCATTCTTTTACAAGTGGCTGACCAGTTTTCCCAGCACCACTTGTTAAAGAGATTGTCTTTTTTCCATTGTATATCCTTGCCTCCTTTGTCAAAGATAAGGTGTCCATAGGTTCGTGGATTTATCTCTGGGCTTTCTATTCTGTTCCATTGATCTATATTTCTGTCTTTGTGCCAGTACCATACTATCTTGATGACTGTGGCTTTGTAGTAGAGTCTGAGGTCAGGCAGGTTGATTCCTCCAGTTCCATTCTTCTTTCTCAAGATTACTTTGGCTATTCGAGGTTTTTTGTATTTCCATACAAATTGTGAAATTATTTGTTCTAGTTCTGTGAAAAATACCGTTGGTAGCTTGATAGGGATTGCATTGAATCTATAGATTGCTTTGGGTAGAATAGCCATTTTGACAATATTGATTCTTCCAATCCATGAACACGGTATGTTTCTCCATCTGTTTGTGTCCTCTTTGATTTCTTTCATCAATGTTTTATAGTTTTCTGTGTATAGGTCTTTTGTTTCTTTAGGTAGATATACTCCTAAGTATTTTATTCTTTTTGTTGCAATGGTGAATGGTATTGTTTCCTTAATTTCCCTTTCTGTTTTTTCATTGTTAGTATATAGGAATGCAAGGGATTTCTGTGTGTTAATTTTATATCCTGCAACTTTACTATATTCATTGATTAGCTCTAGTAATTTTCTGGAAGAGTCTTTAGGGTTTTCTATGTAGAGGATCATGTCATCTGCAAACAGCGAGAGTTTCACTTCTTCTTTTCCTATCTGGATTCCTTTTACGTCTTTTTCTGCTCTGATTGCTGTGGCCAAAACTTCCAACACTATGTTGAATAGTAGTGGTGAGAGTGGGCATCCTTGTCTTGTTCCTGATTTCAGAGGAAATGCTTTCAATTTTTCACCATTGAGGGTGATGCTTGCTGTGGGTTTGTCATATATAGCTTTTATTATGTTGAGGTATGTTCCCTCTATTCCTGCTTTCTGGAGAGTTTTAATCATAAATGAGTGTTGAATTTTGTCAAAGGCTTTCTCTGCATCTATTGAGATAATCATATGGTTTTTATCTTCCAATTTGTTAATGTGGTGTATTACGTTGATCGATTTGCGGATATTAAAGAATCCTTGCATTCCTGGGATAAAGCCCACTTGGTCATGGTGTATGATTTTTTTAATATGTTGTTGGATTCTGTTTGCTAGAATTTTGTTAAGGATTTTTGCATCTATGTTCATCAGTGATATTGGCCTGTAGTTTTCTTTTTTTGTGGCATCTTTGTCTGGTTTTGGAATTAGGGTGATGGTGGCCTCATAGAATGAGTTTGGAAGTTTACCTTCATCTGCAATTTTCTGGAAGAGTTTGAGTAAGATAGGTGTTAGCTCTTCTCTAAATTTTTGGTAGAATTCAGCTGTGAAGCCATCTGGTCCTGGGCTTTTGTTTGCTGGAAGATTTTTGATTACAGTTTCGATTTCCTTGCTTGTGATGGTTCTGTTAAGATCTTCTATTTCTTCCTGGTTCAGTTTTGGAAAGTTATACTTTTCTAAGAATTTGTCCATTTCATCCAAGTTGTCCATTTTATTGGCATAGAGCTGCTGGTAGTAGTCTCTTATGATCCTTTGGATTTCAGTGTTGTCTGTTGTGATCTCACCCTTTTCATTTCTTATTTTGTTAATTTGGTTCTTCTCTCTTTGTTTCTTAATGAGTCTTGCTAATGGTTTGTCAATTTTGTTTATTTTTTCAAAAAACCAGCTTTTAGCTTTGTTGATTTTTGCTATGGTCTCTTTAGTTTCTTTTGCATTTATTTCTGCCCTAATTTTTAAGATTTCTTTCCTTCTGCTAACCCTGGGGTTCTTCATTTCTTCCTTCTCTAATTGCTTTAGGTGTAGAGTTAGGTTATTTATTTGGCTTTTTTCTTGTTTCTTGATGTAAGCCTGTAATGCTATGAACCTTCCCCTTAGCACTGCTTTTACAGTGTCCCATAGGTTTTGGGTTGTTGTGCTTTCATTTTCATTCGTTTCTATACATATTTTGATTTCTTTTTTGATTTCTTCTATGATTTGTTGGTTATTCAGAAGCGTGTTATTTAGCCTCCATATGTTGGAATTTTTAACAATTTTTTTCCTGTAATTGAGATCTAATCTTACTGCACTGTGGTCAGAAAAGATGACTGGAATGATTTCAATTTTTTTGAATTTTCCAAGACCAGATTTATGGCCCAGGATGTGATCTATTTTGGAGAAGGTTCCGTGTGCGCTTGAGAAAAAGGTGAAGTTGATTGTTTTGGGGTGAAATGTCCTATAGATATCAACTAGGTCTAGCTGGTCCATTGTATCATTTAAGGTTTGTGTTTCCTTATTGATTTTCTGTTTAGTTGATCTATCCATAGTTGTGAGTGGGGTATTAAAGTCTCCCACTATTATTGTGTTACTATTAATTTCCTCTTTCATACTTGTTAGCGTTTGCCGTACATATTGCGGTGCTCCTATGTTGGGTGCATATATATTTATAATTGTTATATCTTCTTCTTGGATTGATCCTTTGATCATTATGTAGTGTCCTTCTTTGTCTCTTTTCACCTCCTTTATTTGAAAGTCTATTTTATCTGATATGAGTATTGCGACTCCTGCTTTCTTTTGGTCTCCGTTTGCATGAAATATTTTTTTCCAGCCCTTCACTTTTAGTCTGTATGTGTCTCTGGTTTTGAGGTGGGTCTCTTGTAGACAGCATATATAGGGGTCTTGTTTTTGTATCCATTCAGTCAATCTTTGTCTTTTGGTTGGGGCATTCAACCCATTAACATTTAAGGTAATTATTGATAAGTATGGTCCCATTGCCATTTACTTTGTTGTTTGGGGTTCACGTTTATACAACATTTCTGTGTTTCCTGTCTAGAGAAGATCCTTTAGCATTTGTTGAAGAGCTGGTTTGGAGGTGCTGAATTCTCTCAGCTTTTGCTTGTCTGTAAAGCTTTTGAATTCTCCTTCATATCTGAATGAGATCCTTGCTGGGTACAGTAATCTAGGTTGTAGGTTATTCTCTTTCATTACTTTCAGTATGTCCTGCCATTCCCTTCTGGCCTGGAGGGTTTCTATTGATAGATCAGCTGTTATCCTTATGGGAATCCCTTTGTGTGTTATTTGTTGCTTCTCCCTCGCTGCTTTTAGTATTTGTTCTTTGTGTTTGATCTTTGTTAATTTGATTAATATGTGTCTTGGGGTGTTTCGCCTTGGGTTTATCCTGTTTGGGACTCTCTGGGTTTCTTGGACTTGGGTGGCTATTTCCTTCCCCATTTTAGGGAAGTTTTCAGCTATTATCTCCTCGAGTATTTTCTCATGGCCTTTCTTTTTGTCTTCTTCTTCTGGGACTCCTATGATTCGAATATTGGGGCGTTTCACATTGTCCCAGAGGTCCCTGAGGTTGTCCTCATTTCTTTTGATTCTTTTTTCTTTTTTCCTCTCTGCTTCATTTATTTCCACCATTCTATCTTCTACCTCACTTATCCTATCTTCTGTCTCCGTTATTCTACTCTTGGTTCCCTCCAGAGTGTTTTTGATCTCGTTCATTGCATTATTCATTTTTAATTGACTCTTTTTTATTTCTTCTAGGTCTTTATTAAACATTTCTTGCATCTTTTCAATCTTTGTCTCCAGGCTATTTATCTGTACCTCCATTTTGCTTTCAAGATTTTGGATCATTTTTATTATCATTATTCTAAATTCTTTTTCAGGTAGATTCCCTATCTCCTCCTCTTTTGTTTGACTTGGTGGACTTTTTTCATGTTCCTTTACCTGTTGGGTATTTCTTTGCCTTTTCATCTTGTTTAGATTGCTGTGTCTGGAGTGGGCTTTCTGTATTCTGGAGTTCTGTGGTTCCTTTTTATTGTGGAGGTTTTACCCAGTGGGTGGGGTTAGATGATTGGCTTGTCAAGGTTTCCTGATTAGCGAAGCTTGCGTCAGTGTTCTGGTGCGTGAATCTTGATTTCTTCTCTTTGGAGAGCAATGGAGTGCCCAGTAATGAGTTTTGAGATGGGTCTATGTGTTAGGTGTGACCTTGGGCAGTCTATATGTTGACGTTCAGGGCTATGTTCCTGAGTTGCTGGAGAAATTTGCGTGGTATGTCTTGCTCTAAAACTTATTGGCTCTTTGGTGGTGATTGGTTTCAGTGTAGGTATGGAGGCTTTTGGACGGTCACTTATTACTTAAAGATCCAGGTAGTCAGGAGTTTTCTGGTGTTCTCAGGTTTTGGGCTTAAGTCTCCTGCCTCTGGATTTCAGTTTTATTCTTCCTGTAGTCTCAGGACTTCTCCAACCATACAGCACTGATAATAAAACTTCTAGGTTAATGGTGAAAAGTTTCTCCTCCGTTAGGGACACCCAGAGAGGTTCACAGAGTTACATGAGGAAGGGGAGAGGGAGGAGGGAGATAGAGATGAGCAGGAGGAGAAAAAGGGGGACTCAAGAGGAGAGAGACAGATCTACGAAGTTGTCTGATCGCAGAGTGTTCTCCGTAGCCCAGACACCCACAAAGATTCACAGAATTGGATTGGGAAGAGAAGGGGAAAGGAGGAAATAGAGGTGTTCTGAGGTAGAAAACAGAGAGTCAAGATTGGGAGAGAATAATCAACACACTCCTGAATAAAAATGGGAGCTGAATATTGGATTCTTAAATGTTCACAATTTATATCATATACTGAAAAACAAAAATTAAAAATCTAGAGTAGAGGTTAGACTCTTAAAAATACTATATTAAAAACAAAAACCAAAACATAAAAAAAAAAAAATTTTAGGAATATATATGAAGTTTGGTATAAAAATAGGGCTTCTCTTCTTCTTCTTTTTTTTTTTTTTTTCCCCCTGTAAGGTTATAGTGTATTGAAAATGAAAATTAAGGAGTAGTAAGAGGAGTACTAGATGACTTTAAAAGAAATGAGAAAAAGAAAAATAGAAAATAGAAGAGAAGAAGAAAAAAGAAAAGGAAAAAAAAAGAAGAAAAAGAAGAAAAAAAAAAAGAGAAAAAAATTGTTTTACCTAATTAAAAAAATCGTAAAAATCTTATGAAAATGAAAGTTAAGGAGTAATGGGGGAGTAATAGGGAATTTTAAAGGAAAATAAAAGAGAAAAAAGAAAAAAAAAATTTTTTTTTTTTTTCTTACTTAAAAAAAAAAAAGAAAAAGAAAAAAGAAAAAAATATATCTAGGAATTTCTCTGGAGCTGTTTCGGTCAGTGTGGGTTCGGCTCAGTTTCAGATATCTCCTCGTTCCAGCTTATACTTCTCGATATCTATAGGTCCTTCCGGTGAAGTCCGTGTTTTCTTCAGGGATTTTAATCTGTTGCACCGGTCCCTTCTGAAGCGGTTCCCTTTGTTTATTTGGCTTCTGTTGCCGGTCTCATCAGGGCCTAATTTCTGCCCTGACCCAGGGGGCGGAGGTGGATTCTTATTCAGGTAGCTAGTTCCGTCGCGCTCCGGGGTGGGGCTGGCGCTGCAGGGAGGGGCTGGCGCTATTTTCTCCGTCTGGGCTGCTCAGGCTCCAGGCGGTTCCAGCCCTCGGGTGATTCACAAAAGCGCGGTACACAAAGCTGCGCCTGCGGTTTGTCCCTACGCCGCTCGAGTGGCTCAGGCAGCCAGGCGCTTGTCGGGCGCTCTCTCCCCGTGTGCGGCGCGCCTTCTGTCCTGCGCTATCCCAGCCTCAGTTTCCGCTGCGCCAGTCGGGTGCGTGCGCCTTCTGCCCTCTGCGTCCCCAGCCCCAATCCCGCCCGCACTGGCCGGGTGCTTGTACTGTGTCTAGTCGCGACCCTCCCGGCAGATGTCGACCATCCAGAATCCCCGGAGGTCTTTGATTAGAAGGCGGAGGCCCGTTTGCAGTGTGGTAGGGGATGTGGTCCTTGGGGCCGAGCCTGCCCCCTTCCCCTCCCCCCTGCCTCCTGCCTCTGGCGGGGCTGGGCCGGTCCGCAGCCTGCGAGCTCTTCTCAGGACCTTCTCGGTCCCTTTGTTCTGCGAGCGGCCGGCAGTGTGTTCGGGCCGGTTAATTTTCTCTCTCTTTTGCTCTCCCACAGTTCAAGCTGGGAACCCACAAAAGCTCCCTCCGATTGTCCTCAGGGCACTCAGGCCCCAGACCCTACCCCAAGCAATGCCGCCCGCTCCTCTCCGTTCCGCCCCCACTTGCTGGTTGCGGATGCGGGCGTCTGGGGTACTTTTCTGCTGGGAGTTGCTTTTAGGCTCGTAATCTGTGGGTTTTATTTATTCTATCCCTCCCAGCCAGATTCAAACTCCGAGATTCAAACACTTCCCCCAGGCCCGCCAGGTCGAGGGTTTCCCGGTGTCTGGAAACGTCCTCTATTAAGTCCCTTCCCGGGACGGATCTCCGTCCTTAGCTCTTTTGTCTCACTTTTTATCTTTTATATTTTGTCCTACCTCCTTTCGAAGACAATGGGCTGCTTTTCTGGGCGCCTGGTGACCTCAGCTAGCGATCGGAAGTTGTTTTGTGAAGTTTGCTCTGTGTTCAGTTATTCTTTTGATGAATTTCTAGGAGAGAAAGTGGTCTCCCCGTCCTACTCCTCCGCCATCTTGGCTCCTCCTGTGCTCAGCCTTTTTTATGGTCCAACTCTCATCTCTGAATGTGACTACTGGAAAAACCAAAGCTTTGACTATACAAACCTTTGTTGGCAAAGTAATGTCTCTGCTTTTTAATATGCTGTCTAGGTTGGTCACAGCTTTTCTTCCAGGGAGCAAGCATCTTTTAATTTTGTGGCTGCAGTTCACTGTGTGCAGTGCTTTTGGAGGCCAAGAAAATATATTCTGTCACTGTTTCCACTTTTCCCCCTTCTGTTTGCTATGAAGCGATGGGATCAGATGCCATGGTCTTCATTTTTCTTGAATGTTGAGTTTTAAACTGCTAACCTTCAAAGTTTATTGTGAAAGAGAAACACTGATGTCCTAGGAATAAGGTCCTGTCAGCTCAGACATGCAGCTGATTCTTAAGAAGACATTTCATGATACATTTTTAAAATTTAAAAATATATCTTTAAGAATTGAAATACTTGTTTTAAAAGTTTGCTTTGTTATGTTGCTTTCTCTGTGAGAATCTCAAACACTCTGCCAGCAAAGTAAACATGAGCACAGAGTCAAGTAGTGAGGGAGATGGATCCTTAGAGGATTTAATAAAGCAAACAAACAAACAAACAAACAAACCAAACACTCCCAGGACCTTTGCTTCTCACTCCTGCCACTCTAGGGAAGGCACTTGTCACCTTGCACCCGTGGCTAGAACACCCCAGTTGCTTTCTGTGTCTGTAATCAAGACACCTTCAAATCTGCTTGACACTCTCCATGTCCCTTGACTAAATTCCCTTGTAAATGTTACATCTCTGCTTTCCTTCCACTGCTCCCCTTTGGAAACATTATTCCTGTTCCCGCACTAGCAGTGCCTGTCATTCTAGATCTATCTGTTTCAAGAAGGGGTGACCATACAAATTGGTTGGCCCTGCCCTGTTCTGGTTTATGTCTGTGTCCCCCTCACTTTCCTCCCAAAGCTGTCTTAGTTTAGAGAATAAACTCTACTCCATTGACTATTCCTCCATATTCTGGTGTGGTCCATGCCATCACGATCTCTCCCATGCCAGCCCTTCTCTCGTTCTTTCATTCTCCAGTGCTGCTCACGCTGGGTCTTTTTTATGGAAAGCGCCTCTGCATCCCCCTACCCATTCTTCAAGATTCAGCTTGTGCGTCTCCTCCTCCAAAAGACCTTCATCAGCGCTCGGGGCCACACTGTGCTCTTCTGTCTATGAATCTTTACCACTGCTCAGTACCATTCAACTTGACACTTCATCATTTACTACTTTGCATTCTTAATTGGCAAGAATCAAGAAAGAAAAAAATTTTTCAGGTTATACATTTTCTAGGAAACTCAAATATTTTTCTTCCAACATTTTATTTTGAAAAATTTCACACCCCAGTGAGAAGGCCAATGGACTGTATAATAAAAATATGCATATGCTTCACCTGGAATTGCTAATTGTTAGTATTTTGCCACATCTGATTTCTCACTCTCTCATTCTCTCACTGTCTCTATCTCTGTGCATGTCTGTATGGATTTTTTTTTTTTTTTTTTTTTTTTGCAGCTCTACTTTAAGAAAGACTGTAAACCTCATGGTCATTTACTCTTCAATCTCTATCATATATGCTCCAGAATAAAGCCATTTTCCAATAAAATCACAATATTAACATATCTAATAAAATTAACAATCATTCCATAATATCATTAAACATAGAGATTCAATTTTACCCAATTGTGTCTAGAATGACCTTTATAGATATGGTTCCTGTAACTGTTGTAACCAATTAACACAAGCTTAAGTGTCCTACAAACACAAATTTATTGTCCCATAATCCAGAGGTCAGAAATCCAAAATGGGTTTCACTCTTTAAAATTAAGATGTCAGCAGGACTGGGTTCCTTTCTGAAGACTCTAGGGGAACATCCACTTTTAAAATCTTTTTCAATTCAAGAGGTGCCCGGATTCCTTGACTTTTGACCCTCTTTGATCTTCAAAGAAAGCAATGGCCTTTCTTACATCACATCACTTTGACACAACGCCTCTGCTTTTTTATTATAAAACTTTTTATTTTGAGATAAGTGTAGACTCACATGAGGTTCTAAGAAATGATACAGTACTCCTTAGTTTCCCCTGAGAGCAGCAACAGGCAAAATTCTAGTGTAATCCACCAGAGGATGACATTGACACCACTGAGATACAGAAGATTCCATGGATAAACAAAGTGTGGTACATACATACCATGGAATATTACTCAGTCATAAAAAAGGAACAAGATAATTCCATTTGCAGCAACATGGATATACTTTAGAGCTTGTCATACTGAGTGAAATAAGTCAGACAAAGACAAACATCACATGATACTGCTTATATGTGGAATCTAAAACATGGTACAAATGAACTTGTTTACAAAACAGAGACTGAGTCACAGACACAGAAGACAATCTCATGGTTACCAAGGAGGAGAGGGGGCGGAGGGGGTGAGATTAGGAGACTGATACTGACATATACATACTACTATATATAAAAGATAACTAATAAGAACCTACTGTAAAGGGCAGGGAACTTTATTCAGTGCCCTGTTAAGGACCTATACGGTAAAAGAATCTATAGAAGAGCGGATATATGCATAACTGATTTACTCTGCCATATCGCAGAAACTAACACAACTTTGTAAATCAACTATACACCATTAAAAAATTAATTAAAAAAAAAAGATACAGAGCATTCCATCACGGCTGGATGCCTCCTGTTCCTCTTAAGAGACCTGTGGATGCAGTGGACACCTTAATTCCTGCTTCCTTACTAACAGGTTCGGAAAATTAGGACATGGATTTCTTTGAGGGGTCATTTTTCTGGCCAGGACAATCAGTTTCACCCCCCAGTCTGATTTCCAATAAAGTTTTACCACAAATCCCTGCCCCACCACCACACCATCTTCAATAAACATACTTTTTTTAGACAGTGAGTTTTATGAAGAGACCTGATCAGTTGACTTGTAAGGTGGCCCATTATTCTGCCCATGTATTAGTAAAATTTTAATCATTAGATTCAGGTTAAAAAATTTTAATAAGAAAACATCATCTGTTATGGTTCGTATTTTTATCTCATCACATCACCACTATCAGTAATGCTAAGTTTGGTTTCTTAGTGGTTCCAGTCGACCGCCATCACTCTACAGTGAAGACATAATTTTCCATGAATTAGTAAATAATTTGGAGAGTGACACCTTGAGACTGTATAAATATGTGTTTTCTCCACACTACTGTGCATAATGGCTACAACTTCCATTAATGGTTCTTCTATAAATGAATTTATTAAGTTGGAAGTTTAAAAATGGTGATTTCCTAATTCTATAATGCCTTCTGCCATGATTATCTGGCACTTTTCTACAATGGAGAACATTTACTCATCTTTTTTCTTCCCTAATTGTTAAGTTCTTAAGTATTTGATGATGATGACAAATGCATTATAATTCATTACCGATGGTGTGAGTTTTCTTAATTGTCAAGTTATCCTCTATATAACCAGTGAGCCCTTCCGATGAGCTGCTGTGTTCCCTTGATACCATTCAACACCTTTTGGAGACGTCCTTGCTTTCTGGAACAATGGAAAGATGCCCAGACCTTTTCTTCAAATTGTGCCTAGAATCGGTTATTTCTCCAAGAAGCCCTAGATTATTTTAGATGAAATTGGCATTTGGAAACTGAGACCTGATCACTAGGGATACTCATTGCCCTGCTGTGGGAGTCACCCAATTATTAACTCTCCTACTACTGGTAGCTCAGTACTAGTTTGCAACCTAACTGATGAATGACTAAATGAATAAACAACAGCCAATAAGCTAGAACACACCAGTATGCTTTGAATATGTAAATCATTGTTCAAATTATAGGCGTTTTCTGCAAAGATTCTATAAGGTTTAAAGAACCTTAAAGTCTTGTGGATTAATTTAATAAAGCAAGGGAGAAGAAGGAAAAAAATCAGTCAAAATTATTGAAGGGAAAGAGAAGAGGAGAGAGCAAATATTTTGATAGCTTTATGAGACCAGAGAGACTTGAGTTTGGCTATGGATTCCAAGTCTGCTGTGAAAGAATTGGACTTATTCCTACTGATGCATTCTGTGTTAACTTTTTCACAAAACACCTGAGTTCTTCACCAGTTGAGTTGAGAGGGTGATGACAAGAAAAGACAGAAGGAAGCATATAGCATCCTGATACTGTGACTGGGTTAGCCTCAGGCTTGGACTTTAAGAAAGGAACCGGAAAGAGCCTAATGGAAGGTACACACATCAGATCTACATCACTGTGAGATTTCTTTACATTTCACCTTTTGAGCTGATATTTTCTATCCTGTTTATTTCCAAGCAATTACTCTTTGTTAGAAATGCCATCCTGAAACAAAGTGAGACATATTTAACTTCCCATGAAAACCACGACTGCCCTGTTTCTTAGTCTATGAAGGTGTTACTTACTGGAGACTATTGTCATTAGGGGGAGTTCCGAGCTGAGAGTCAATTTATAGAAAATGGAATAAAGCGTCCAACAAGCTGAGATTTATTAGGTGTATTGCCCTGTACTATAGACCATCAATTTTCTCTCTTTTCTTAAGTATAATTGAAAGGGAATGTTTTTACAATTTATTTTTAAATAGAGCCTGTTCCTACTAATGCTAACAAAAATGCAACAGAGCTATGAAGCAAACAGCAATAACAAAAACAAAGTATTGAGTTGGCTCTGGTTTAAATAAATAGATGTATGCTCATTATAGCACCCTAAATGCCAGAAGGAGCATCTCAATGAAGTAAAATTAAACTTTATAAAAGAATTTTGGACTGCAGCCAAGGCAAAATAGAGAATGTATGAGTATAACATACTTCTCAGAAAAACATCAAGTTTTGGGAGAGAGCACCCAGAAGGTCCCTTTGACACTATGCAGATGCCCCAGTGCCAGGGGATTGCACAGATCCAGTAAATAAAGGGCTTTCAAATGATAGGACCTATGTTTTATTTATATTTATATTTCATTTTCCTTCACAAAGGTTGGCACCCAGAAGACACTCAATATTTTTGAATGAATGGATAAGTGTATTAAAATAAGGCATTGATAATATAAAAAATAATTTTCCAAATTCAACTAATTATGTTAGAATCCATATTGCATATTAGCTGTAACAGAAAACCATTTTTAATTGTTCAGGCTTTTATCTTCCCTTTTAATGCAGAACAAAGCATGTCTTCATTTCAGTAATTAATTTCACCAATATAATAACTCAGCTGCTTCACTGAGTTTGATGACACAGGAACAACCCAGCTTTGACTCTGTGGAATGAAAAAGTACACTACTTTTCACTGAAAAGAAACTTCAAATGCATGGACTATGGCCCTGAGAGGAAAGAAAACCTTTCTAATAAAAAATGCAAAAAACACAAATATTGAATAATGGGGTACTTTGTTTTGATGGTTAAACCTACACCTATGCTGTGTGAACATATGGTAGCCTCGTAATACAAACTTCCTCAGGGTAACTAAACAACAGGGATGAACCTGAATTAAGCAGTAGTCTCCAGAAACTAAGCCTTAATTAATTAAAGGATTCAGTAAGCTAAACATTTCATGGTTCCAATGTCACGTTCTGGTGCCATCGCCATGAACACAGGAACCTTAGACACTGGTGGTCATTTTCAGTTAAGAACAACGTTCAATTCTGAGGCTGCACTTACGTGCTACAAAAACAGCTATTGGGTGCAATTCACTTGAACTCTGAACAGGAAGTTTGGACCACATCTGTTACAACAAGGACCTGAGCACGTGGTATTCATGAACATTGTTAAAGACTGAGTTTCTGCTTAGTTTAAAAGCTCAGGACTTCCCTGATGGTCCAGTGGTCGAGGGTCCTCCGGCCAATGCAGGGGTCACAGGTTCGATCCCTGGTCCGGGAAGATCCCACATGCCGCCGAGTGGCTGGGCCCATGCTCCATGACTACTGAGCTTGTACCCTAGGGCCCGGGAGCCCAGTTACTGAGGCCACGTGCTTCAACTGCTGACACTTGCGCCTTGTAGAGCCTGTGCTCACAATAGGAAAGACCACTGCAACGAGAAGCCCACGCACCACAACTAGAGAGCAGTCCCACACACAGTAATGAAGACCCACTGCAGCCAAAATAAATAAATAGATAAAAATTTTAAAAAGAAAAATAAAAGGTCAGAGTTAGCTGGCGCCATCTCATGTGTGTGCATGTATACGTGCCTGTGACGTGAATAAGAGTAAGTCATTAAATACACAAGCGCAAGAGGCATTGAGAGAATGACAGGAGGACTTGGCTCCCCCAACCTGGCCGGAAGACGTCGGTGATGGTCGAGAGCTGTGGATGAGCTTTTCCCTTCTGCCCTCCGAAATGTACCACACATTGCTGGTTGGCTGAAACTCCCAAGGTTTTCATTTTCACATTCTATTGCCCATTGTATTTGCACAATACAGTTAATAGGGAGCTATCACAGAAAACTAGCCAATCTGATCACACGGACCACAGCCTTGTCTAACTCAATGAAACTAAGCCATGCCGTGTGGAGGCCACCCAAGACGGATGGGTCATGGTGAAGACGTCTGACAGAATGCGGTCCACTGTAGAAGGGAATGGCAAACCACTTCAGTATTCTTGCCTTGAGAACCCCATGAACAGAATGAAAAGGCAAAATGATAGGACACTGAAAGAGGAACTCCCCAGGTCAGTAGGTGCCCAATATGCTACTGGAAATCAGTGGAGAAATAACTCTAGAAAGAATGAAGGGATGGAGCCAAAGCAAAAACAATACCCAGTTGTGGATGTAACTGATGATAGAAGCAAGGTGTGATGCTGTAAAGAGCAATATTGCAAAGGAACCTGGAATGTTAGGTCCATGATCAAGGCAAATTGGAAGTGGTCAAACAAGAGATGGCAAGAGTGGGCATCGACATTCTAGGAATCAGCGAACTAAAATGGGTGAACTTAACTCAGATGACCATTATATCTACTACTGTGGGCAGGAATCCCTTAGAAAAAATGGAGTAGCCATCATGGTCAACAAAAGAGACCGAAATGCAGTACTTGGATGCACTGTCAAAAACAACAGAATGATCTCTGTTCGTTTCCAAGGCAAACTATTCAATATCACAGTAATCCAAGCCTATGCCCCAACCGGTGACGCTGAAGAAGCTGACGTTGAATGGTTCTATGAAGACCTAGAAGACCTTTTAGAACTAACACCCAAAAAAGATGTCCTTTTCATTATAGGGGACTGGAATGCAAAAGCAGGAAGTCAAGAAACACCTGGAGTAACAGGCAAATTTGACCTTGGAGTACAGAATGAAGCAGGACAAAGACTAATAAGAGTTTTGCTAAGAGAAAGCACTGGTCATAGCAAACACCCTCTTCAACAACACAAGAGAAGACTCTACAAATGGACATCACCAGACGGTCAACACCGAAATCAGATTGATTATATTCTTTGCAGCCAAAGATGGAGAAGCTCTATATAGTCAGCAAAAACAAGACTGGGAGCTGACTGTGGCTCAGATCATGAACTCCTTATTGCCAAATTCAGACCTAAATTGAAGAAAGTAGGGAAAACCACGAGACCATTCAGGTATGACCTAAATCAAATCCCTTATGACTATACAGTGGAAGTAAGAAATAGATTTAAGGGACTAGATCTGATAGAGTGCCTGATGAGCAATGGACAGAGGGTTGTGACATTGTACAGGAGACAGGGATCAAGACCATCCCCATGGAAAAGAAATGAAAAAAAGCAAAATGGCTGTCTGAGGAGGCTTTACAAATAGCTGTGAAAAGACGAGAAGCGAAAAGCAATGGAGAAAAGGAAAAATATTCCCATTTGAATGCAGAGTTCCAAAGAACAGCAAGAAGAGATAAGAAAGCCTTCCTCAGCAATCAATGCAAAGAAATAGAGGAAAACAACAGAATGGGAAAGACTAGCGGTCTCTTAACATAAATTAGAGATACCAAGGGAATATTTCATGTAAAGATGGGCTCCGTAAAGGACAGAAATGGTATGGACCTCACAGAAGCAGAAGATATTAAGAAGAGGTGGCAATAAGACACAGAAGAACTATACAAAAAAGATCTTCATGACCCAGATAATCACGATGGTGTAATCACTCACCTAGAGCCAGACAGCCTGGAACATGAAGTCAAGCGGGTCTTAGAAAGCATCACTACAAACAAAGCTAGTGGAGGTGATGGAATTCCAGTTGAGCTATTTCAAATCCTCAAAATGATGCTGTGAAAGTGCTGCACTCAATATGCCAGCAAATTTGGAAAACTCAGCAGTGGCCACAGGACTGGAAAACGTCACTTTTCACTCTAATCCCAAAGAAAGGCAATGCCAAAAAATTGCTCAAACTACTACACAATTGCATTCATCTCACACGCTAGTAAAGTAATGCTCAAAATTCTCCAAGCCAGGCTTCAGCAATACGTGAACTGTGAACTTCCAGATGTTCAAGCTGGTTTTAGAAAAGGCAGAGGAACCAGAGATCAAATTGCCAACATCTGCTGGATGATTGAAAAAAGCAAGACAGTTCCAGAAAAACATCTATATCTGCTTTATTGACTACACCAAAGCCTTTGACTGTGTGGCTCACAATATACTGTGGAAAATTCTGAAAGAGATGGGAATACCAGACCACCTGACCTGCCCCTTGAGAAACCTATATGCAGGTCAGGAAGCAACAGTTAGAACTGGGGATGGAGCAACAGACTGATTCCAAATAGGAAAAGGAGTATGTCAAGGCTGTATATTGTCACCCTGCTTATTTAACTTATATGCAGAGTACATCATGAGAAACACTGGGCTGGAAGAAGCACAAGCTGGAATTAAGATTGCCGGGAGAAATATCAATAACCTCAGATATGCACATGACACCACCCTTATGGCAGAAAGTGAAGAGGAACTAATAAGCCTCTTGATGAAAGTGAAGGAGGAGAGTGAAAAAGTTGGCTTAAAGCTCAACATTCAGAAAACTAAGATCATGGCATCTAGTCCCATCACTTCATGGGAAATAGATGGGGAAACAGGGGAAACAGTGTCAGACTTTATTTTTCTGGGCTCCAAAATCACTGCAGATGGTGATTGTAGCCATGAAATTAAAAGCGTTTACTCCTTGGAAGAAAAGTTATAACCAACCTAGATAGCAAAAAGCAGAGACATTACTTTGTCAACAAAGGTCCGTCTGGTCAAGGTTTTTCCAGTGGTCACGTATGGATGTGAGAGTTGGACTAAGTTTCTTCAGGTCACGTATGGATGTGAGAGTTGGACTAAGTTTCTTCAGTTGAAGAAAGCTGAGCACCAAAGAATTGATGCTTTTGAACTGTGGTGTTGGGGAAGACTGTGGAGAGTGCCTTGGACTGCAAGGAGATCCAACCAGTCCATCCTAAAGGAGATCAGTCCTGGGTGTTCATTGGAAGGATTGATGCTGAAGCTGAAACTCTAATACTTTGGCCACCTCATGCGAAGAGTTGACTCATTGGAAAAGACCCTGATGCTGGGAGGGATTGGGGGCAGGAGGAGAAGGGAACGACAGAGGATAAGATGTCTGGATGGCATCACCGACTCGGTGGGCATGAGTTTGAGTAAACTCCGGATATTGGTGATGGACAGGGAGGCCTGGCGTGCTGCGATTCATGGGGTCACAAAGAGTCGAACACGATTGAGTGACTGAACTGAACTGATTTATTCATCAGGATAAAGGGCACTCTTGTCTATGGACAAAGCACGCTATCTATAGTCAAATGATTGGTACCCGTCCTTCAGATCTGTTATGAGCACTGGGCAGGAGGTGGGCTCAAAACATCTTTTAAATAACGAACCTGAAAGTGGCAACCTGGGCCACATTAGTCTTTCTAAACATGACCGGCCTTTTCAATTTCCATTTCTTACAAATGGAAAACAATATGCCAATGACAGGCTGACTGATGTTTCTCCGAGTGCTGCAGATAGCGTTTGCTTCTTTTGAGAGAGCAGTCAGCAGATCTGGCAAGCGCTGGCGTCAGGTTTAACTCAATGCGTAGAGAGTGTTTTTGTTGATTAGGAGGCCTGAAGTAGAGCCAGCAAGAGAGGTGATTAAATTAAAAACATTTTTTAAGCAAGGAGAAGCAGCATTTGTCTTCTGGAGGGATGCATTATCGACCCATCCGTGATTGGTATGGAGAGGGCGTGGAGGAAATCGTAAATTGTGATCTGTCCACACCTTCATTTCTAAATGTGCTAGAACCATGACAAGGCTTTGCAATTCTTTTCTCTAGATTTGTTCCTCTCTGAGCTCATTCCGGGATCCCAACCTGGGGCGTTAGACATACAGAGACAGAATTACCAAAAGCAGAGAAATCTCTAGTCCGATTGTCTTGTACTTGTGACTTAGTTGGTTTCAAAAGATCACTCTTAAATCAAAACTACAAGGAAGTATCATCTCACATGAATCAGAATGGCCATAATCAGAAAAATCTATAAACAATAAATGATGGAGAGAGTATGGAGAAACGGGAACCCTTTTGCACTGTTGGTGGGAAAGTAAACTGATACAGCCACTACAGAGAACAGTATGGGGATTCCTTAAAAAACTAGGAATAAAACTAACATAACCTAGCAATCCCACTGCTGGGCATATACCCTGAGAAAACCATAATTCAAAAAGCCACATGCACTCCGATGTTCATTGTAGCACTATAAACAGCCAGGACAAGGAAGCAACCTAGGTGTCCATCAACAGATGAATGGATAAAGAAGTCGTGGTATATGTATACAATGGAATATTACTCAGCCATAAAAATGAATGAAATTGAGTCTGTTGTAGTGAGGTGGATGAACCTAGAGCATGTTATGCAGAGTGAAGTAAGTCAGAAAGAGAAAATCAAATATCATATAGTCATACATATATATATGGAACCTGGAAAAATGATACTGATAAACTTTTCTGCAGGGAAAAAATGGAGATGCAGACATAAGGAACAAACTTGTGGACATAGCCGGAAAGGAGAGGGTGGGGCAAATTGATAAAGTAGTGTTGGCATATATACACTACCATGTGTAAACCGGATAGCTAGCTGGAAGCTGCTATATAAGACAGGGAGCCCAGCCTGGTGTCCTGTGATGACCTAGAGTGGTGGGATTGGAGGAGTCAGGAGGAAGGTTCAAGAGGGAGGGGATATACAAATATATATATATACACACATATATATGCATATTCATACGCATAAATATATATATTTATATACATATTCATACACATAAATATATGTATATTTATATACATATTCATATGAACGCATATAGTTATGACTGATTCATGTTGTACAGGAGAAACCAACACTATATTGCAAAGCAATTATCTTCCAATTAAAATGAAATACATATATGTATATATATATATTTGTGTGTGTGTGTATATATATACACATATATACATATACATATATATACATTGTAAGATTAAAACCTTGTAAATGCACTGTTACCACTACAATATTGTAAAGTAATTAGCCTCCAACTAATAAAAATAAATGGAAAAAAATAAAAGAGAGAAGAAAAAACTCACTGCTTCTTTTTGGCTTGGTAACCTAGGTGTTCAGCCAGACTGTCAGATGTCTTTGCATTTGCTGGAATCTACACAGGATCCATACTCCATTCTTAGAAGAACCATACCTACATTTCTAACACTATTTGACTTCACATTATTCTCAAGAAGGTAATATCACATAGAAAGTTGTCTGTGTGCATGCTCAGTTGTGTCTGACTCTTTGTGACCTCAAGGACTACAGCCCAGTCAGGCTCATCTGTCTGTGGAATTCTTCTAGCAACAGCGCTGCAGTGGGTTGCCATTTCCTTCTCCAGGGGATCTTCCTGACCCAGGGGTAGAATCTGCACCTCCTGCACTGGCAGGCGGATTCTTCTCCACTGTGCCACCTGGGAAGCCATGTAAAGGTGGGGTCTGGTTATTCACGTGGTGTGAATAGCTCCTTCTCAGCCTATAGGTCTCTGCTTAAGTCATCCCCGCCTGTTCTGTAACTTTGTCATGTATGTGTTTCCCTTCCTATGGTCTATATCCACATCTACAAGGCCAGCGCCATAAGGGAAAGTGGTGAGAAGCCTGCGGGATGGCTCTCAGTGGCCCCCACTGCCTGGGGTTCACGCGCGTGCAGTCCCTTCCACGGCGCACCAGGGCTGGTCTCTGCGGCCAGCAGGATGCAGAAGTGAAGGCGTGGCATGTCACTTCCAACACAAGGTCGTGGAAGCCTGGCTTCTGACCCAGGCTTACCTCCCCTGCCCTCCCGACCCCTCTCTCTCTCCTTCTCTCTCACTGCCCTGGACTGGGCAGCCCTATGGAGAGGTCTGGGTGGCAAAGAACTGAACCACCTGCTGCCAGCCATGTGCGTGAGCTGGAGCCTGGTTCTTCAGTCCCTCCAGGCGACTGCGACCCTGGCAACAACTCGACCCACAAAAGGCCCTAAATTGGAAAGACGCAGATAAAGTGCTCCTGGGTTTCTTATTCTTACAAATTGCGTGAGATAATAAATATTTGTTTTAAACTGCTAAGTTTTGGAGTAATATGATCCACAATAGATAACTAATACAGGGAAGATCAGTGGTTCATTGTATGCTCCAATTTCACAAATATCTCATTTAATTGCCTTCAAATAGCAGTTTATAATTGCTGATTCATTGGAAAAGACCGTGTTGCTGGGAAAGACTGAAGGCAAAAAAAGGGGGTGGCAGAGAATGAGATGGTCAGATAGCATTACCAACTCAACGGACATGAATCTGCACAAACTCCAGGAGATAGTGAGGGACAGAGGAGCCTGGCATGCTGCAGTCCATGGGGTCCAAAGAGTTGGACACAACTGAGTGATGAAACAACAAAAGCTGTTAAACAAAAGGACCCAGACAGCTATAAACTTTGCCCAGGCATGTTCTATAAGGAGGCTTTGCTCGGGTA
This sequence comes from Muntiacus reevesi, assembly GCF_963930625.1. Classification (NCBI taxonomy): domain Eukaryota; kingdom Metazoa; phylum Chordata; class Mammalia; order Artiodactyla; family Cervidae; genus Muntiacus; species Muntiacus reevesi. Next base: position 72,628,747 of record NC_089258.1, on the reverse strand, counting down.
TAAATAGAAGTCTCTTGACTGAAGTTGTTGGTAGAAAACTCTACTTCTAAATAAACTGGAACTTTTAGTTTAAGACCTTAGTAGTGACAAGAAGTTCAGTTCATAAAACCTGAGGCTGTACCAGAGTACAAAAGTCATGCGCTGTCCTCAGCAGTTGACACGAACACAGACATTTATAAAATGCAGCATAAAAAGTCACAGGTTTGATTTTGTGATGCCTTTCAATGCATTCTCCTCAGGGTGTGGCGGGGGTGGGTGCTGGTGGCAGGTATGATGAAGGGAAGTGTCTTTCCTGACTCGGTTGGTCTTCGAGGTCTGGAGTCTCTGGGGTGGCTTCTCTCTCTCTCCTTCCCCTGCCCCACCTCTCTCTCTCTCTCCTTCCCCTGCCCCACCTCTCTCTCTCTCTCTCCTTCCCCTGCCCCACCTCTCTCTCTCTCTCTCCTTCCCCTGCCCCACCTCTCTCTCTCTCTCTCCTTCCCCTGCCCCACCTCTCTCTCTCTCTCTCTCTCTCTCTCTCTCTCTCTCTCTCTCTCTCTCTGACTTTTCTATTCTGGCTTTGCCTCTGCTCCTCTAGAGTGATGGGAGTACTTTGGTGACCCTTGCTGTTGGCAGGAAGACAGTGACATCCAGCCTGCATAGAATCTGGAAAAGTTTCTTTGGTGTCCGAAAATGTATTTACTGATTATATACTTAGGTCAGATTAACTACATAAAGCCTGTGGACGCAAAACTTTTTTCGTGAAGATTCTGCAGTAGCTACAACTTTACAATGCAGTTAAAGCAGCCCTAAGGAGGGAAGTGGACAGATTCATGTACTCAAATAACAAAGATGACCTGGTCTTTCAGTCCATTACTAAGAAGATGAAGGCAAAGAAGTTTAATGACAGCTAAGGAAGAACATCAGTGGAATTGCGAATATGGCACAATTTCAGTCTTTTCATCTTTTAGTTTAAAAAACACTAGATATTTCTCTGTTTTTTTGGTAGAGTATATCTGAAATTTTTAATATTCCTTTACACTGATTAAAAATCACCTTGGTCACATCTAGTTTTGATTATCCAACCATATTTCTAGCAGTACTATTAAATATCTTCTCCTGAAAGTAATTCTCCTTCTGTCTTTACACCCAATGAAGTATTTTGTACTTGGAGTATGAGTTACTCAGTCATATCGGACTTTTTATGACCCATGGACTAGAATAGCAGCCAGGCAAGTATTCTCCAAGCAAGAATACTGGAGTGGGTTGCCATTCCCTTCTCCAGGGGATTTTCCTGACCTAGGGATGAAACTGAGGTCTCCTACACTGAAGGCAGTTTCTTTACCATCTGAGCCACCTTATTTAGAAATTTAGCAAATATTTAAAAACTTTAATTGTACCCAGCTATGGCTGTTCAATTTATAAATATTCTCCTCCCTGGCCCCCACCCCACCATTACAGGCAAATAAACCACACCAATTTTAATCAAGTTACAATTTCCTAAACCAGTAACTGTTCCCAACATCTACCAATCGATCTAGTGCTTCATTCAAAATGCACTTGAAGACTTTATTAAACTTTCATCAACTTCAATGACTGTCTCCTCCATTGTTTATCAGTTTATATTTATACTCGAATGTCTGTTCACAGCAGCTCTTCATTATTTGTTTCCCAAGTGTAAATCTTACCTTGGCATCTAATTCGTAAGTGTCTTTTGAGAAGGCAGCATACTTTGTGCCTTTTTGACATTCCTTATAGCACCTTACCCAATGCAAGGCATCATGTTTTAAAGTATATAGTCATCAATCAGTTATACTTAATCTGATCTTCAATTAGAGAATGGGACAGAGAAAAGGAGAACTGCTATTTTCACAGAAGTCATAAATAGAGACAGCTGAACTAACACCATGTGTGACTGGAAGAGCAATAAGGGTCTATCGGCCCCTTAGTCACTAATGTCATGCCTCTACTCCTCTGCCTTGCCTTCCCACATTTTCATGAAATGCAGGAACTGATTTGTCTTTTTCTTTCTTCCTAAAAAAGACTTTCCTGATAGCTTAGTTGGTAAAGAATCTGCCTGCAATGCAGGAGACCCCAGTTCAATTCCTGGGTCAGGAAGATCCACTAGAGGAGGGATAGACTACCCACTCCAGTATCCTTGAGCTTCTCTTATGGCTCAGCTGATAAAGAATCTGCCTGCAATGCCATAAACCTGGATTCGATCCCTGGGTTGGGAAGATCCCCTGGAGAAGGGAAAGGCTACCCACTCCAGCAGTCCTGGCTGAAAAGATAGTCCCTTCAGTAAATAGTGTTGAGTGAACTGGACAGATACATGCAAAAGAATAAAACTGGACTACTTTCTTTTACCATATGCAAAAAATAAACTCAAAATGGGTTAAAGACTTAGATGTAAAACCTAAAACTGTAAAACTCCTAGAAGAAAACATAGGAAGTAAATTCCCTGACAGCCATCTTAGCACTAATTTTTTGGATACATCTCTTGAAGGAAGGAAAACAAAAGGCAAAAAGAAACAATCAGGCTACTTGAATTAAACAGCTTTCGCACAGTGAAGGAAACCATCAACAACAAGAAAAGGCCACCGACCGAATGGAGAAGATATCTGCAAACAATGTATTACATAAGGAGCTCATATCAAAAATACACACGGAACTCATCTTAATATTTAAAAAACCAAGCAACCTTACTGAAAATGGGCAGAAGATCTGAATAGACTCTTTTAAAAAAAAAAAAAAAAAAAAGACATACAGAAGGCCAACAGGCACATGAAAAGATGCTCAACATCACCAATCCTCAGGGAAATGCAAATCAAAACCACAATGAGATATCATCTCACATATGTCTGAACAACCCCATGGACTGCTGCACGCCAGGCTTCACCAACTCTCAGAGATTGCTCAAACCCATGTCCATTGAGTCAGTGATGCCATCCAACCATCTCATCCTCTGTCATTCCCTTCTCCTCCAGCCCTCAATCTTTCACAACATCAGGGTCTTTTCCAATGAGTCAGCTCTTCGCATCAGGTGGTCAAAGTATTGGAGTTTCAACTTCAGCATCAGTCCTTCCAATGAATATTCAGGACTGATTTCCTTTAGGATGGACTGGTTGGATCTCCTTGCAGTTCAAGGGACTCTCAGGAGTCTTCTCCAACACCACAGTTCAAAAGCATCAATTCTTCGGTGCTCAGATTTCTTTATGGGCCAATTCTCACATCCATACATGACCACTGGAAAAACCATAGCTTTGACTAGATGGACCTTTGTAAACATATATGCACCCTTTTTTTCAGTGCAACATTATTTACAACAGCTAAGTAATGGAATCAACTTAAATGACCATCAACAGATGAACAGACAAAGATGAATGGATATGTGTGTGTATATATGTATATATATACATACATACATATATATATATATATATCCCACATCTTTGGATATATGTACATACATATATACAATGGATTATTATTACTCAGCCATAAAAATAACAGAATTTTGCCATTTGCTACAACATGGATAGATACAGAGGATATTATACTTCGTGAAAAAAGTCAGATAAAGAAAGAAAAACACTATGTGATTTCACTTTTATGTGGAATATAAAAAGCAAATCAAACAACTAAACAAAAAACAGAGTCACAGATACATAAAACAAGCAAGTGGTTGACAGAGGGGAGAGTAGTAAGGGGAGGAGAGAAAAGGGTGAGGGAGATTAAGGTACAAACTTTCAGCTACAAAATAAATGAATCATGTGTATAAAATGTACAGCGTTGGGAATTTAGTCAATAGCTAGCCTTGTATGGTGACAAATGGTAACTAGATTTATCTTGGCTATAATTTTGAAACGTATAGAAATATTGAATCACCATGTTGTATACCAGGAACTAACACAGTGTTGTAGGTCAATTATACTTCAAAAACAAGCTCATAGAAAAAGAGCAGGAGATCAAATTTGTGGTTACCAGAGATGAAGGGTGAGGGAGGAAGATTGGAAGGCAATCAAATTATCACACATTTCAAGTTACTGGATAAATAAATATTAGGGATACAATGTGCAACATAATATATTTAACACCACTGTATGTTATATAAAGTTGTTAAGAGAGCAGTTCCTTAGAGTCCTCATCACAAGGAACAATTCATGGCTTTCTATTTCTTTAATTTTGAATCTATAGGAAATGATGAGTGTTAACTTGTAGTAATCAAAAAACAAAAACAGAAACAAAACAAAAGAAGCCCTTCTTGATTCTTGTTTCTCCAGGTTCTTCCCCTAAAAGTTAAAGAAAAATTTCTTCTTTGCTGCCTCTTTAAAAATATGACACATTGACCTGTTTATTGAAAGTTTTAGCTCTAATCTTTAAGAGTAAATAAAGGAAAGAAGACGGTAATAAATATACTATCTATACCTAGGATGTGAGATATTTTTTGTCTCGCAAATGTCACAAGTCCTGTGTCTATGAGCTACTGTTTCTGGTTTCCCAGCTTAGATCCATCTGGAAGCCAGATGAATTTCTGTATTCTAGGGCAGAATCGCATCAAATCTTCATCTCCCTAGCTTCTCACACATCTTCAGAAGACTTTAGTCCTCTCGGTTTTCCAACACTTTCCTACACAAAGGATTCTTTCTCTAAGTGGATAGGTCTGAGAGGGTAAATACTGTGTCACTTTAAAATTCTGCGTGTCTGCAGCTAGTTGTTTGTGCATTTGAGAATGTCCTGAGAAGCAGATTCTGACTTTAGTTAACATCCTTGCCTGGACAGAAATGACTGCTTTGCTGGGCATGGCTCCTGTGTACACATCACCCTCAGCCCTTGACCTGCACCACCCAACTGAGGATTCATTTCCTCGCTGGATTGTGTGGTACCTTACTTTAATCACACTTTTTTTTTGCCAGCATGATCAAATTCACATTTTCTGATTCCCATTATTGCATTTGCCCTGCCAAATCCACTTTTGGAGTAACCTACCCACCTACTCTCTCTGCTGCTATATATATGGGCTATGCTAAGGTAAGAAAGAAAGAAAACTATTGCACAGACTAGAGTCCCTATATTTTATGAGTGAACCTTCTGGCTCCACCCTCAGCTAAATTTTTTGTCATATATGAAAACCCTATTATATATGCTAGAATAGATCTCTCTTGAATAGTAACAGTGGTGGCTCAAAACCTTTTTTTTTTTTTAATTCCACTTAAATTATCTCCTTTTCCTTCACTCCTACCTTTTTTAGAAGTTTCAATGTTTTTGTAAGGAATAAATCAGAAACTGTGTATCAAGACCTTAGCATGGTGCCTAACAGAACAAGTATTTAATCAAGGTTAACTAATTAACTACCGTTATTATTAAATAATTAGAAAATGCAGCAGGTAGGAAATAAAATTACACAAAATACCATTATCTAGAGGTATTTATTACTCAGCAGTTCTCATTTTAACAGACACAATAATTTAGATTAATGCTATTTCCTTCAAAATATAAATAATAATTTAGGAATTATTTATCTAAAGTTAAACAGAAAGTTTACTAGAAACATTAAGCATTAACATTTAATTCATTTTAATATCATGTTTCTTAATGAGGTTAAGTTTTACACCTATCAGTAAACCTGAATATTCTAAAAAGTCTAAGCCCGAAAAAGATGCTATTTTTCAATTTTTTATGATAAAAGATATAAACATGGATAAAAGTTGGAAGAATGGCCCTATAAAACCCACATACTCACAATACAGATGCAACAAATATTAATATCTCATGGTTGTTCAGTTCTCTAGGTTAGTGTGCTTGCTGAAGGTTTAAGGCATTCTCCAGATATGACATTTAGGAATATTTCAGTATGACACTCCTAAAAATAAGTATATTTTCACATTTAATCATTATTTTATTATCATATGCACACTATGCTAGGTCGCTTCAGTCATATCCGACCCTTTGTGACCCCTGGTCTGTACCCCACCAGGCTCCTCTGTCCGTGGAACTCTCCAGGCAAGAATACTGGAGTGGGTCACCCTTTCCTCACCTAGGGGATCTTCCCGACTCAGGAATCAAACCCATGTCTCACATCTCCTGCACTGGCAGGCGGGTTCTACACCACTAGCACCACCTTAGCTGTCCTTAGCTGTTTTTGTTCTTTGTTTGAACAAGATCCAATCAAGGTCTCTCTGTTGCATTTCGTTGCTATATCTCTTCAATTTGTTTTATTCTATAATAGTTCTCCTATTTCCCTCTCTTTTCATTGACTTTTTTGAGGAGAATAGGTCAGTTTACTTACAAAATACATCACATTCTTTTTTGGGTTTAATTGTTTGCTTTTGATTGTACTTAACCTGTTTACCCAGCTCTTGAAAATACTATATGTTAAAAATTAGATCTGAAAGCTTAGATTCAGGTTAAACTTTTTTTTTTTTTTTGACAAGAATCATTTACGAGTGATCCTGTGAACTTCATAAAACACCTCATTAGAAGACACACCATACTAGATTGCCTCACTATTTATAATGCTCGCTTTGTTGATGAAAGCTAGAACTCTTCGTTGTGAAGTCAATTTTTATTAATATTCAACTAGCAAATAGTCTGTGGGGGTAACTAATACCCTTGCATCCAAGGTGTTATTCAGCAATCTTTGCATGAAGTTTAGACATTCTTGCCCAAATCAATTATTTCTATGTGGTTTGTAAAATAGTGATTTTTAAAAATGTACTTATTTTATTATTTCTACATGTGTAGTCTAGCTATCTTCTATAGAAAAGAAGATTTCATCCATTAACGAGATATTTCCTAAATAGGAAGTCCAAATGCTTAACTCTTTCCCTTTTAGTCCTAAATTTAAAAATAAGTTGATGACGTGATACTTATATTTATTGGGAACAGATAAACTTGACTTTCATCTTTTCATACTGTTCATGGAGTTCTCAAGGTAAGAATACTGAAGTGGTTTGCCATTCCCTTCTCCAGCGGACCACATTTTGTCTGAACTCTCCACCATGACCTGTGTGGCCCTGCATGGCGTGGCTCATAGTTTCATTGAGTTAAACAAGGCTGTGATCCATTTGATTAGTTTTCTGTGATTGTGGTTTTCATTCTGTCTGCCCTCTGATGGACAAGGATAAGAGGCTTATGGAAGTTTCCTCTCAGGAGAGACTGACTGTAAGGGAAACTAGGTCTTGTTCTGAGGAAACAAGTAATCAGGAAATCAGTCCTGAATATTCATAGGAAGAACTGATGCTGAAGCTGAAACTCCAGTACTTTGGCCACTTGATGTGAAGAACTGACTCATTGGAAAAGACCCTGATGTTGGGAAAGATTGAAGGCAGGAGGAGAAGGGGATAACAGAGGATGAGATGGTTGGATGGCATCACCGACTTGATGGGCATGAGTTTGAGCAAGCTCCGGGAGTTGGTGATGGACAGGGAAGCCTGGTATGCCACATCCATGGCATCACAAAGAGTTGGACATAACTGAGTGACTGAACTGAACTGAAGCTTGTTTTGATTTTCCTCTCTCACTCTCCCTTTTCTTTATATCACTACTATTCCATTGATTTCTTTTATTTAATGACTTCTTACTTCTTTTACTTTATAGATTTGTATAAACTGTCCCAGAACTGGCCAATGGCAGTTCATCCAAGCCAGATCCTGTGTTTTTTGTATGTGCTCTTCTTAGTCTTTGAGAACTTACTTGCTTTCTGGGCCATAAGATGTTCTTTATAGTCTTTCTGCCCCAGACCTGAAATCAACCATCCTGATGGCATAGGAGAAAATACCTGAAAATTTTATGTCTGATAAGGGACATTATCTGTAATATATATTTTTACAACTCAATAATAAAAGCAAAAAATTCACTTAAAACTTGAAAAAAGATTTAAATAGGTATATTTACAAAGAAGATATACAAATAGAGGGAAAACATTCAGTCCTTAAATATGAAGTTCACTGGTTTTGTCTCATGCTTTTAGTTTTAGTTTTTAGAAGGAAATCGCAACCCACTCCAGTATTCTTGCCTGGAAAATCCCATAGATGATGGAACCCGGTAGGCTACAGTCCATGGGGTCGCAAAGAGTCGGACACAACTTCACTTTCACTTTATAAGTAGACAAACTATACTTATTTGATTGAGTCCTTTTTTCATGCATGAGTGTTGAATTTTTGTCAGGTGCTTTTTATTTCTGAGTATATTATGTGATTTTTGTCCTTTATTTTATTAATTTAGTCTCTTATACTGTTTGATTCTAATACATTAAACCAAGCTTGCATTCCTAGAATAAATTTTATTTATTGTTGGTGTATAACTTTTCTCACATGTTGCTAGATTTGATTTGCCTTCAATAGCCAGTCTTAGCAGACCTCTATTGCATTGAAATCCATAATGTTTCAAGTTCAAAGAATGATAATAAGTGTCATTGATGAAATAAAGGCTGGAAAGATGACAGGAAAGATCTGAGAGGGGTCAGTAAGTGGGGGATCGCTTTCGTCCCATATTTTAGCAGCAAGAGATGAGAGATGATGTCAAAAAAGGTAAAGGACGTAATGATAATCATCTTGATGGTCACGAGATAAGCAGTGGTGATGAGAGTCAGGGTGTCGGGAGACCAGGGCTTCTCAGCCCGAGCAGAGTGCAGGATTCCCCCTTCACTCTTGTCAGTGGTATGGTGGAGGGCCAGGGAGCTTCTTTTTACATGTTTTGATGCTGTTCACTCTTTGAACCATTTCTTATTTTTGTTATTATTTCCAGGCATTCATCTTAACAAAATGGAGTATGAAATAAAACCAAGCAATTTATTCCAGATCCAGGAGGAAAAAAAAAAACAAAAAACAGAGATACAGTTTACACTGAAAAAGTCTACCTGTTTTTTTGTCTACATAAAGCCATATAGTCCTATGAAAATTCATAATATATTTTAAATCGTGGCAATTTAAAGTTAAATTTGATCCATCAATTAAATGGTGATGCTGCTGAGGCCACAGAACTGTGACTGAAAAGGTATCATCTTATCAAGGACGAAAGAGAAGGAAGAAGGTGGTGTCTCAGAGAATTGGTACAGAGAGACCTGAAGTATGGACTGACTGGGAGCTTACACTACCACGTAGCCAACCCAATCCACATGCCCATGATCAAGTTTAGCTCTTCCAGAACATCACTGACTTCCATCTAGCGACTTCTTTCAGTGTGAATCTCCCACTGATAGTCAATATAATCTTGATTTTCCAAGATACCAATGTTGGCCGTAAATCTCGTTTGGATATAAAATTTCTAAGGAATTCCCCTCCCTATTGGAATGTAATCTCCTTAGATGGAAGAAGTGGTCTTAAGAGAAGTTAAGGCAGAGGTGAGCATGATAGGGGAGGATCTGACACTCCAACATGCTGACTGGTGTGGGTTAAGCATCAGTGGATCAGGGTTCCATATACTGGGAGGAAGCACATGCAGACAATGGCTGCCCTCTTCAGAAGATCTGGGGACAGTCATGAGGTTCTGACGCTGGGCAGATACTTGCAGCCCAGCAGATGAAGCTGTCCCTTAATTACAGAGGCGCCCTTAGGGAGTCCTAGGCAGAGAACATGCAGGTTCATTGAAAGGAGCACCCCCAGCCAGGGATCAGGGACCATTCGTGGACTCAGATGTGAAGCAGACTTTAGAATTGTGAAAACTGATTAGCAAGGCTCTGAGTCCTGTGTGTGTGGGGCCTTGGTGACCGTGTCAGTGAAAAAGGCAAACATGGAAGCCAGGTATATTTCCAGATTGCAATCTGGTCCCAAGGCAAGGTGTTAGTTACAAAAAAAGAACTTGCTACAGAAAAGTATTCACAGACAGGAAGAGTTGGTGTTGATGCAGCTGACTTACTAATGTTCACCAAAGTCCTGCTGACTGTGGGTATCCAGGGTCTGGGTTGGAGCTGAACCCAAACTTGAAGGTTGAGTCCAAGCTAAAGAAGGAAGACGTGTAGAACCAGGTGGTATACAAATCATTCACACAGGACTTACCAAGACCTCCCAATTATAACTGATATTCAAGAATCTTTGCACTCCAGCATTGCTCACAAAAGCCAAGATACAGCAATAACCAAAATATCTGTGTGTGGATAAACAGATAAAGAAATTGCAGTGTATACAGACAAAGGAATATTATTTGGCTTTGAAAAGAAGAGATCCTGCCACTTTTAACAACATGAATGAACCCGGATGACATTATGTTAAGTGAAATAAGTTCATTGTTTATTTTTATAATTCTTATTATTTTTCCATTCTCAACTTTATTTACTAATATGCTGTCTGTGAGAAGCTGGGAGAAGGACCTGAGGACCGTCATCGTGATGCATCAGCCCCAGGGAATGTCAGGTCTCCCCCATCCCAAAATTACAGATATAAAAAAATGTATGATTTCACTTACATATGTAATCTAAAAATACTGAATATGTAGACATAGAGAATAGAACACTGGTTACCAGTGGTGGGGAGGTGGAGGACATTGGAAAGTGTTGGTCAAAGGGTACAAAATGTCAGTTATATTAGATGAATAAGCTCTAGAGATCTAATGTACAGCATGATGAATGTAGTTAACAATACTGTATTGTACAATGAAAAATTGCTAAAAGATGCTGCTGCTGCTAAGTCGCTTCAGTCGTGTCCGACTCCGTGTGACCCCATAGACAGCAGCCCACCAGGCTCCCCTGTCCCTGGGATTCTCCAGGCAAGAACACTGGAGTGGGTTGCCATTTCCTTCTCCAATGCGGGAAAGTGAAAAGGGAAAGTGAAGTCGCTCAGTCGTGTCCGACTCTTAGCGAGCCCACGGACTGCAGTCTACCAGGCTCCTCCATTCATGGGATTGTCCAGGCAAGAGTACTGGAGTGGGTTGCCATTGCCTTCTCCAGCTAAAAGAATAGATCTTGGAAAAAAACAACATGGCAAGTATGTGAGAAAACGGATATGGTAATTAGCTTGAAAGCAGTAATCATTTCACTGTGTATATCGATATCAAAACACCATGTTGTACATCTTAAATATATGCACTTTTTATTTTTAAAAAGTCTTAAAAGAGTCTTCACATTTCCAAATAAAAGGGCTCAGTATTGTTAAAATAATAATAGTAATAGTAACAATAGTAACAAAAGCATCAGCTATAATCCATAAGTTAAAGTGCTAATCTCATTTAATACATGGTAATGTTACATTCTTATTCTGGATGAAGAATCTCAATACCAAAGAAATTTTAAAAGTTACCCTAGATCTTTGAGCTACTAAGAACTATCTTGAGAAGACAGCTTCAAGTTCACTTCAGCTTCTTCTAAACTCTGTTTTCTTTTCATATAGACCCAGCAATTCATGCATGTGTGTGCTTGCCCTATTTACCACTCCTGAGGTATGTGGTCATCATATCTGCAGCAGTTCAAAGCCTCTGACTTAGAGTACATCTCAATAAAATCTGTATCATTGAATTTGCATATTTGAGCATGAAGAAGATGGTTGCAAAGATCAGAAGGCTTTAGCTAACTTATGTGCAATGTTGCTAACTCAGAATGTGTCCCTGGACAAATCCTTTTTATATTCTGTACCTCTGTTTCATTTCTTATTAGATGAATAATGAATATCCTTATCTCACTGGAATACTATAAGAATAAATGAAGGGCTGTTGGAATGGCTATTGGCTTCTCTGGCCAGGGACTATGGGGAAAATGCCAATTTAAATAATTTTATTTTTCCTTTTTCTCCATCGGGAGGTGTTGTGTGGATAAGTGTGTGGGTTGATATTTTAAGCATATTTTAAAATGACTACAGTAATATAAGTAAAGCAACTTAAGCATCTGGAAAGAAAAGTGCTATGTCCATCTGGGGATGATAATGATGCTGGTAGTGATGAGGAAGAATTTTAATAACGATAAATCTGAGTGAATCTTGCTAACCTGCTCACAGAATATAGCAGCTCAAGGACATAAAGTTCTCCCAAAGGTTAGTTTGAGTAGCTAGTTTTACAAGTAGGTTGTTCATGGCTTTCTTGATCCCGTATTTTAGACAAAACATCGATGGACCAATACCATCTCTTGCTTCCTGACCCGGAAAAATATCCATGCCAATTGTAGGGATTAAGAGTAACTTAAACTAGTTCTCATGAAACATGTTTAGTTTCAGAAGAACTCTACTTCCCATTCACATATGTGCACTTTCTTTTTCTTAGCATAATATGAAGTGTAGCTTGAATACATAAAAAAAAGTCACACTGTTTTTTTTTTTTAAATACAGTCATGCTTGATTTCATTCCACCTAAGTAAGTACAATCCAGGCAGATGCTATAAAACTGAAATCTTGCAGTCTAGTAGATTTTTATTCATGAACATACAAGTAGCTGTCAGAAGTAAAGTCTTTGAGCATTTTGTGATAGAGACGTATAGCAAAACCAAGGAAGCTCCAGAGCAGCCTTATGGAAGCCTGATGTTACAGAAACCTCAGGAAAGGGCAATCAGTGCATTGACCCAAAGCTGTGGGCAGCAGAACAGAAAGAATGAGGCCTCACCCCTGTAGTCCTGTCTTGGAGAACTATAGGAAGTGTTTGCTAATGAGAGCTATCTGCTCATACAAAGTTTGCTAGCCTTTCCACGGGAGCTGGCCCTCCTCAATATCTATTAGAAATCCACAGCATCACAAAGTTAACTTCGTGATGTGGGGGGTTGTGAGACACACAATTCCCCCAAAAGCAAAGCATCACCTCCTTCTTGAGAAAGAGTTTCCTTATCTATGAAAGATGGAGGCTGTGAGCGGCATTCTCCCTCCTTGAACGGAGCTTTGGTCTGATGTACTAATGAATGGGTGTGATGTGTGTGGCATTTTCTCCTTGTTTTTTGCTGGGGCCAAGGTGGGAATGGTGATGGAGGTAATGGATGTGAGACCATTTTTAGATCTTACCTAGGATATTTGTAATCCTGGGTATATTTGTAATATAGCCTTTATGTACCTAGATGAAATGTCCTAGTCCTTGAAAAATTTGAATGTTCAAGTATGATCCCAAAACAACTCTGGGAAGATCTTCAGCTCCCCCTGAGTTGTCTTCTGCCCTTGCTCATCCAAATATGCGTGACCCACGGCACATGGCATCAGTTTGCATACATTCAGAAGGCATGTCTTTTGCTCCAGTGATGACTAGAAAGGCTTTTCCCTGGCTCAAAACACAATGATTTTCTTCCTCTGGTCAGAGGGAAGCACTTATCTCACCAGTGGTCTCCACACTGTTTTGATGCCAGGCTCTACCAATAAATGTTTGAAATGTAGCCCCAACAGTTATATGACTATTTTGTTATACCTCATGTACATGCACTACTCTACTACTATGATGCATACTATAAAAACCTACTGAAAATGAAACATTTAAAGGGGTAGGGGCTTCTCTGGTGGTCTAGTGGTTAAGGCTCCACTTTCCAAAGCAGGGGGTGCGGGTTCAACTCCTCATTCAAGGAACTAAGATCTCATATGTCACAAGGTGCAGCCAAAAAAGTAAGAAAAAAAATTAAATAAAAGAATAAAATAAATTGAATTTAAAATTTAAAAAATTATCTAATAAGTTAATTAATAGGACAAAACCCACTGTGTTCTCATGAGTATATTATTGATGGTGTTTTAAACTAGCAGAAATCTGACTGAAGGTGGAGGACATAATTATATCATTTTTGTCTTTAATTTTCAATATAGATGATACAAAGCTCATTCTAAGGTTAAAAGTGCTAACTCCTCTATTTTCTTGACATTTTCTCGTGCTGCATTTTTGTTCCATATTTTCTCTGTCTACAATTTGCAGAAATTGTACCAAGCCACCTGTGATGATTGGGTTAGTTAAATTTGGTTAATGCAATCAAAAATGAAGGTATCACACATATTTGGGTTTCCTTGGTGGCTCAGACTATAGAAAATCTGTCCGCAATGTAGGAGACCCAGGTTCGATCCCTGGGTAGAAAAGATGCCCTGGAGAAGGGAATGGCAACTCACTCCAGTATTCTTGCCTGGAGAATTTCATGGACAGAGGAGCCTAGTGGACTATAGGCCACGGGGTCGAAAAGAGTCGGACACAACTGAGCAACTAACACTTCACTAACACTTCACTTCACACGTATATACGCTGTGCTAACACAATAGCTAAACACAAACGGACTAGAAAGATTCCCACTTTCGACCCTACCACATTCTCTCCCCTATCCCTCCAGACATCTGCTCTCCTTATTGGAAATGTGATAGGAGGGCACAGATGTCAACTCATAAACTAATTAGAAGATTCATTTTGTTGTTATTTTTAGGCGAAAATAAACATAACTAGAAGTTTCAGTATTTTATTTCAGCATCCCAAATGATCATCTTACACACTTAGTATTCCCATTCCCCACTTTGGAGATCTGTACATAGATTTATTTAACAGAGGACATCAGGTCGATTTCTCAATTTTTTTTTTAACTCTGCTGGTAAAACCAGGTTAAGACCAGTGAGTTTGGGTGAGAGGGGATGGAGCAATGTAGTGAAGAAAAGACAAACCTTTGGCAACATCCTAGGGGTATAATAGACAGGGTATCTGTTTTCTGACTGCCCTTGGCATAATGACCTCTTCCCTCCACAGTCCCTGTGCTTAAAAGGAAACAACTAAGCCATTTAATTCCTTTTATGTTTCCTCCTTTAACAAAAAGAAAAAGAAACAAACTTTGAGCCTAGTCAGTAAAGAAAGGTCAAGTGAAACGGCCACGGTACATTTTGTTCTGGGGAGTCTTTTTTTCCCCTCCATACTGAGCAGCATAAACGACCTGGTTCTGACCGCCACACAGTGGTTTCTTAATTGAGTCTTCCATCTTCACAGAACCAGATGAGAGAGTCACTTAAAAGAGAATAAATTCAAAACCATGTGCACTTTCAGAACAAATTGTCCAAGCCACCGAAAAGCAGAGCTCTTTGAAACCCTGCTGCTGCTTCTGCCACATCAGGGCCTGTCCAATTCCAGCCAAAGAAGAGTGTTTAAAGTGGAGATCCTTGTAATGAAGTGACATTTGACTGCTCACAGTGAATTACAGAGCCTCTCACAGGAGAGTCGTATTCGCGACTGCATTTTCTCAACTCTGTTCAACAGAGAAAACACCATGTGAAGGGTCAGGAAGTCTCACTCATATTTCTGGGGATCACCTGGTGAGACAGAACAGAGGCTGGTCCATTCCAGAATGTCAATGGAGGCCTGATCATGGAAGACAATTAGTGACAAAGGTTAAAGCAGTGCCAGGTAATAAAAGAAGTGTGTTGAGATTTAGACCTGTTATTAAGTTGGAAGGTGAATGAACAAGGGGCTTTACTGAGATACTCAAAGGTCAGGGAGGCCTAGAGATGCCAAGGTACCCAGAGCAAAGAAAGATGGTGATGCAACATTTGGGGAAGGAGCTGAAAATTCAGAACAGAATTAACTATTGCACTTTAAGGCTCTTCCTCTTAAAATAGTCCTATTAAACTTACATCTGAAAACAGAAAATAATTATGTTGAAAATCAATGAAATCTAAACATAAAAACATAACTAACTTCTTGGTATAACATACTCTAAGCGGTTATCATGTGATTCAGATAACCGTAGTAGATTCTTACGTAAGCAGCAGCAGTAGCAGTGAAATGGAAAGCTAAGATCTATACAGCCAATTACCACATTAAGCATAATGGCTACCTGTTCAGTTCAGTTCAGTTCAGTCCAGTCCCTCAGTCATGTCTGACTCTTTGCAACCCCATGAATCGCAGCACACCAGTCCTCCCTGTCCATAACCAACTCCCAGAGTCCACCCAAACCCATGTCCATTGAGTCGGTGATGCCATCCAACCATCTCATCCTCTGTCATCCCCTTCTCCTCCTGCCTTCAATCTTTCCCAGCATCGGGGTCTTTTTCAATGAGTCAGCTCTATGCATCAGGTGGCCAGAGTATTTGAGTTTCAGCTTTAGCATCAGTCCTTCCAATGAACACCCAGGACTGATCTGCTTTAGGATGGACTGGTTGGATCTCCTTGCAGTCCAAGGGACTCTCAAGAGTCTTCTCCAACACCACAGTTCAAAAGCATCAATTTTTCAGTGCTCAGCTTTCTTTATAGTCCAACTCTCACAACTATAGCCTTGACTAGACGGACCTTTGTTGATGAAGTAATGCCTCTGCTTTTTAATATGCTGTCTACATTGGTCATAATTTTCCTTCCAAGGAGTAAGCATCTTTTAATTTCATGACTGCAATCACTATCTGCAGTGATTTTGGAGCCAAGAAAAATAAAGTCTGACACTGTTTCCCCATCTATTTTCCATGAGGTGATGGGACCGGATGCCATGATCTTAGTTTTCTGAATGTTGAGCTTTAAGCCAACTTTTTCACTCTCCTCTTTCACTTTTATCAAGAGGCTCTTTAGTTCTTCTTCATTTTCTGCCATAAGGGTGGTGTCATCTGCATCTGATGTCATCTGAGGTTATTGATATTTCTCCCGGCAATCTTGATTCCAGCTTGTGCTTCCTCCAGCCCAGCGTTTCTGACAAGCATAAAAATATCATTGATTCAGCAGTTATAAAACTTGTACATGGAACTTTCCTGGAGGTCCAGTGGTTAAGACTCCACTTTTCAATGCAGGGGGTGTGAGTTCAATCCCTGGTTGGGGAGTAAAGATCCCACATTCCTTGTAGTCAAAGAAACCAAAACAAAACAGAAGCAATATTGTAGCAAATTCAATAAAGACTTTAAAAATGGTCCATCTCAAAAAAAATAAATTGAGTAACCCTAGGTGAATTTGGCCCTTGATTTACTTATCAGTAAAATGAGACCATTTGTAGCTTATGCTTTCTTTTATTACTATAAAAGTGCTGGAGAAGACTCTTGAGTGTCCCTTGGACAGCAAGGAGATCAAGCCAGTGAATCCTAAAGGAAATCAACCCTAAATATTCATTGGAAGGACTGATACTGAAGCCAAAGTATCAGTACTTTGGCCGCTTGATGTTAAGAGTCAACTCATTGGAAAAGATCCTGGTGCTGGGAAAGATTGAGGGCAGGAGGAGAAGGGGATGACAGAGGATGAAATGGTTGGATGGCATCACTGACTCATGGATATGAGTTCTGAGCAACTCCAGGAAGTGGTGAAGGACAGGAAAGCCTGGCATGCTTCAGTCCTTGGGGTCACAAAGAGTTGTGCACAACTTAGCAACTAAACAACAACAAAATCATCCAATCTGTTGTACTTTGTTACGGCAGCCCTAACAAATTAATATAATATGTTATAAATATCTTTTGGAGAAAGGAATGGCAACCCCCTCCAGTATTCTTGCCTGGAGAGCTGCACGGACAGAGGAGCCTGATGGGCTACAGTCCATGGGGTCACACATATTGGCACATATAGATCTATTCTATATTTTAAAAGTTCTATAATATTCCATTTTATAGATATGATATAATTGACTTTATAACATGTGAAAATATGGTTATAATTTGCCTTTACTTTTAGTGACCAAGTCATCAAATCTTCTCTAGAGAAACAAAACACCACTGAGCCTCAAGATTTTTATCCACAATAACCAGCACAGAATAAAATGCTAACAGAGGTAGCAGAAGAGAGGACCAAATGCATGAAAACCGAGATTAAAACACGCAGACAAAAGATTCCCATTTCTGATCATGAAGTGTGACTGCTACAGCATAGTCTTTAAAGTCTTAAACAACTTGAAAGTTGGAGAAAAAATTAGAAAAAACTTGTAAGACACTGAATAAAAGCAGCAAAAGCCTATAATTTGAAAAACAATGGAGACAATGAAGCATGCCTTACAATCGCCCTGTCCTTTTTCTTGAAATCAGCCTCTGGTCTGTGAGGAAGGAAGGAGGACTCAGGGTTCAGCAATGTCATTGAATAGAAGAGACAGGGAATGAATTCAGGAAGGCTCAAAAAGCTAGAGTTTGCCCTTCAGAGCTTCACAGAGGAGGGAGCTAGGCTGAGAAAGAGCTCCAAAAATCTGTAAAAGAGACACCTTGAGTCATTTGTTGAATGCAGTCTCTCTTCTCTGGGGGAAAACTCCAAGAATCCAGGCAAATAACAATGCTAGGAAAAGCAAATTACTGGGAACTGCATCAGTCAAACTATTTCCCGGGCTTATGCATACCTGAGAATCTCCAGAGTTTTACCACCAGCCAAAGTAGAGAAGCTCCTTTGGGAACACAGGTATTCAGCAAAGACTTTAGAAAAGTAAAACATAACTGATAGGACTTATATAACTCTCAAGGAAACAATACTCTAAAAGTTCTCTTTCAGAAATTAGTATAATAAAATATAAACCAGATTCTTTCACATAACACTAAACTTAGTTCAGTTCAATTCAGTCGCTCATTTGTGTCCAGGTCTTTGCGATGCCATGAACTGCAACACGCCAGGATTCCCTGTCCATCACCAGCTCCCAGAGCTTACTCAAACTCAAGTCTGTCGAGTCATGCCATCCAACCACCTCATCCTTTGTCATCCCCTTCTCCTCCTGCCTTCAATATTTCCCAGCATCTGGGTCTTTTCCAGTGAACCAGTTCTTCACATCAGGTGGCCAAAGTATTGGAGCTTTAGCTTCACTATCTGTCCTTCCAATGAATATTCAGGACTGATTTCCTCTTATACATCCATTTATATATATACACAGATATATATGATTGAAATAAACTTTAAGACTTAAATAAATGAAGGGTCATACCATGTTCATGGATAAGAAGACTCAATATGGTAAAGATCTGAATTCTATTTTGACCTAAAGTTTCAAAACAATTGCTTCAACATCCTAATTTTTTAAGTAAAAATTAACAAGCTAATTCTAAAATGCATATGAAAGTATAACGGTCCAAAAATATCCAAAATAATTTTAAAGGTGACACGAAGTTTGAAACTTTCTTAATCTGATTAAAAACTTCATTTATATAAATTTTAAAAATACATCTAATTATGAAATATTGAAACCTTTCTACTGAGGTTAGCAATGAAACAAGCAGTCATGCTATCACCATTTCTATTTAATATTATGCTGGAAGTTCTAAAGGCAGAGAAATAAAGCAAGAAAATTACAATGTAGTGTTGATATCCTAATTAAATAGCATAAGGAAATAGAGTGAAAGCCTAGAATATAGACCCACATATACATTATCCCTTAATATGTAACTATGTGATGTGTAAACGTGATGAACAAAGAATAATCTTTCCAATAAAAGTTATTAGATCAATTGGATAATCATGGAAGTAATTAATCACACTTTTATTCAAGGTAGATCATAGACCTAATGTAAAATGATAAAAGATTCTACAAAATAACAAAGAATGTTACCCTCACGGCCTTTGAGTAAGCAATAAAGCTTTCAAATAGGATATAAAAGAATTGGATATAAAGCATAACTTTGATAATTTAACTTATTAAAATTCAGAACTCTTGTTCATTAAAAAAATGACTACAAAGAAAGCAAAAAGCCTTACAATAAGGTCTTACAAGCCTTACAATAAGGGAATGAAATATAGACACACATACATGTACACACACTAAAAAAAGAAAAAAAAAAACAGACATTTTACGCCATCAAATGTATTAATTTTACACTTCATTGTACTCAGTTGAATGTCCTGATTAAGAAGACTCCACTGTCTTGAACATTATCAAACACATAATCAATGCTCATAGAACTATCTTTTGTATAACTTATATATCTAGTTTTATTTTTCCTTATAACTAAACTATTGTTTCAACACCATTTTTTCAACAATTTCATCTTCTTTTTTTACTAAGCAATATTGTTATCATATGCTCTCTTCCCATACGTATTAGAAACCCTTTGTGGACTTTAAAAAAGAAAATTACATCTTTTGTTACTGCCCCACACCTTTAAAAATGCAAGTGACACTGAAATAATCCAGTTACATTTCAGGACTTATTTTTACATTCCCAAGTAGGCTATGCCTCTATATATTCTGTTAAATCAATGCTGTGATTCATGTGGGAAAATGTTTACAAAAAAGAAAACACTGGGGAGTTTTGTTCACAACTTAAGCTATTCTATAAGTGAGCTTTAAAATTTTTCCAAACCTATACCCTAATCTCCCCATTAATAAAATAATCTCAAGGACCTCTGGAAAGGTTATTTTGAGTTAGGTACATAAAGAATCCACCTGCAATGCAGGAGACCCTGGTTCGATTCCTAGGTTGGGAAGATCCCCTGGAGGAGGGCATGGCATTCATTTCAGTATTTTTGCCTGGAGAATCTCATGGACAGAGGAGTCTGGCAGGCTGCAGTCCCTGGGGTCACAAAAAGTCAGACATGATTGAGTGACTAAACACACACACACACACACATACATATATATATATTTATTTATTCATTTATATATGCTTAAATAACTTTTTAGTCATAGAAGTGTGCAGCATCCAATCAATAAAAACTCAGCTTTTAACAATGGAAATGGGGAGTGAGGTCAGGGGTACTGGATGCTTTTCATTCCACTAAGTAAAAAAAAAAAGGTACATAACAAAACATTTCAGTAAAACTCACCTGACCTTCCAATTGAATCACAGAATGAACAAACATAAATCAAGGCTGACAAGGTTGAGTCTCTCTCCTCAAGAGCTTTGAAAATAATAATATATCATCCCATAACAACATAACATCCATCCTCCCCACGTTATTTCTCATTTTATTGGCAAAAAGAACCTCTCTTGAAAAACAAACCTTCATTATACTAGATGAATGTAACTTTTATGCCAGAAAAAAAGAGTATCAGATTCCTATTAAACGGAAGATGGTTTTATACAAGGACTTGCCAGAAAAAGACTTAGAGATGAATTATGTTGAAGCTCCCTGTGCTCCTTTAATGAAAATTCTAGTATGGAGCCAGATGTTTTATTGGGGAAAGGAATCAAGAGAAACATATTTTAGTGAAACATAGATAGTTGAGTCCTGCCACTCAACTGAATATTGAAGCTGAAATTACAGTGATTCACAAATGCACATAATTGCCTGGAATATTTATCTTTCTCCAAAAAAGAGGCATTTTCCTTCTTCCTTTGTAAAATAAAAATCAGACTTGTGAGAATTTAGATCTTGTCCTTGTGGCAGAAACAACTAATGCTAGTAGTTCTCCTAATATGCGTTCTCGTCCCTTTTTCTTAACAGAATTTTAATCTTATTTAGGATGGCACAAAGTCAGCTTGAAACATGAAGCACTCATGTGATACCATGTGACCCAGTGCCCATGTGACTATAGTTAGTGAAGTGCAGGTAGAAGTCACAGGGAAGTACTCTTAGAAAAGCTCTTTACGAGGACAACAGATGGCATGAACCTCTTACCTCCTTCCTCCCTGTCCTCCTCCCTCCCTCCGTCATCCCTCTCTTCTTTCCTCTGTATCTATCTAGCTATCTAACCATCCATCTACAGATCTCTCCTTCTACTTTCTTCTTCACAGGATGAGTACACAAGGCATGATGCTGGAAGTATCTGTGATTCTACTTTCTTGATTTTTAGCCAACTTTCTTGAAAGTGAGTTATCCTGATAAGAGGCCTGGGAATGCCTTCTCTACTTCTGGTGTGAATTTCTATTGCCTTTGTAGTTTTTAGGCTGTTTTGACAAGTAGTTGTTCTCAGAGAAGGCTGACATACACTGAGTCTTCAGCTGCTATCAAAGTGTTAACAGCTTGCTCTGAAGCTTCTGCTTTCTAGGGTTTCCAGACTGTAAAGCTACTAGTTGGAGCTTGCCACATGTGGAAATGGAGGCATTCATGTGAAAGCATCTCTAAATATATTCAAATTGCTGCAGCTTCTATAGTTTAGAATTGTACATACACAGTCTACAAGGAAAGGGGAATGGGGGATGGTGGCCATGCTCTGGGTTTAGTTTGCTATTTGGAGCTGGACAAGCCACTCAGCCTTCATTTCTCCTCCTATAAAATGGAAACTTGTAGAAGCAGGTACACTTCCTTATTTTCCAAATAGCGGAAGCATACACTAGACAAAATGTAGTCACATGATAAGCAGTGCGAGATATTTAACGGGTCTCTAGGCTATCTTTAGTTCCAGTCTAGCCATTGGGCTTTAAAAAGTTTCATCAATGTAAATTCTTCCAAGAAAAGTTTACATGAATCATTCAAGACTCATCACTGACATTTGTGTTCTCTTTTCTTTCTTGAAGTGAGCCTAGCATAAATTACATTCATTTGAAATGTTTATAATTTTTAATCTTTTTTCCTGAAACGTAAGTTTCAGAAGGCGAACAAAGATATCTGTGCCACTATCCTCAGTTCCCTCTGTCTCCAACTGTGTTTTGCACGTGTCTCCTTGATAGACTAAACACATCAAATGTGAAGTGGATACTAGAGGTTTAGACAAACACATGCAATGCATGTGTGCTCAGACATGCACACACACTCACCCTTTTTGTTTTTATCAAGAAGTATTAAAATAATCAAACTATTCAGAGGTACTCTTTTGAGAATGCCAAACGTGGTAGAGTTATTGATCTGATAGTATGTATGAGGTTACTATTCTAAGCTCTGAAGATAAAGTAGTAATCGAACCATAGTCCCATCTCTTATAGAGCTTACATTCTAGGTGGTGGAAAAAAGTAAATAAATACTAATAGAAGGTGGCAAAAACATCCACAAAGACAGCAACAGAGAATAAGAAGGTAGAGAACAAAGTGCTATTTTAGGTAGCAGGTTCCTGGAAACCTTTCCTGTGAGATGACATCTGAGCAGAGACTTCACTGAAGTCAGGAAGTAAGCGTGTGAACTTGGATAGCCAGGGACACAATGTCCCAGGAAAAGGCAACAGAAGGTGCGAAAGCAGGCATTTCTTTAAAAATTTAATAAGGTTTACAGGACTGGATCAGAGTGAAAGATGAAGAGTGGTAGGAAACACAATCAAATAATAACAAGAGGAAGATC
This sequence comes from Muntiacus reevesi, assembly GCF_963930625.1. NCBI lineage: Eukaryota > Metazoa > Chordata > Mammalia > Artiodactyla > Cervidae > Muntiacus > Muntiacus reevesi. The sequence continues at coordinate 72,605,843 of NC_089258.1, read as the reverse complement.
TCAGAGGGCCACGTTGACCATGGCAAAAGCTTCACGTTATGTTGATGCTGGAACCATCCGAGAACATAAGGCACCCAATGTGTGCCATAAAATAACAGGTATTACGAATTAGAAGTAAATGACATGTATTATATTACCTCATTTTTCTGATCCTTAATCTGTAACATCTCTGCTGAGACATAAAATGTCAAGGAAATCACCCCCACCAAGATTTTTCCATTAGATTCTTATATGTTATTTTTTTGTCAAAATACTATTTCCCGTTTGCAAACAAAATCTGTTTTCCTCAACCCTTCACCGTTATGTTTCCAGTGTATTCATAGTACAAGTGTTTTTTTTTTTCTAACAAAAACCATTCATGTATTTCCCCCCTGGTAAATCTCTAAAATATTTAGATACTGGGTCTTGACCTGACATAGGATTGAATCTTCTGATTATTCTCCTCAGGTCTGTTTTTATCCTTGTGTAAGTTTGGTGACCAGAACCAAATGCAATATTCATTTCTATCCATCTTTATTTATTGCTATTATTCACATTAGTTCAAGGCAGTTTATTTCCCAACATTTGAAATAATGTCATGCTTTCTCCTTGAGTAAGCCTATTTTCCTTACATCGGTTGGCTTCAACTTGATGGCTCAGGAGAAGCTTGGCAGGTTGGCATTTGGTTCCTCCGCCCCAAGTCAGCAGCAAGCGGCCTCTGAGCTGGAGTCAAAGAGCACCTACAGCAATGAGAAGGTCTTACTATTTTCCAACATAGGGCACTCTTTTCATTATTTTTCTTCCCCTCCTCGTTGTTTTCCTTTTCTTTTTTTTTTCCTTATTATAGCCACCACTTTCACTTTATTTCTCTTCTATGTCCTTCCATTTACTTCTCATCTTGGAACTCTGACGAAAGTAATTCATACTCAGGAACACTTACAGATATTTCCTGGTCTTATTAGAGACCAGAACTATATTCCAAGTATGCAGAAAAGCTGACATTCAATTGAATTACATACTTGCCGTGGCTCTAAGAAGGAATCTTTATATCTAAAACTCAACTTGTAGAGATTCTTCTTTCGGCTTAAATCTCAAGATAACACAACAGTCACATTGTCGAACTGAAAAGAATCAGAGATTTTACTCAGTGTCAAACTTAACTAATAATTTCCAAGGATACAATCAGGAGATACAGGCAGAGCGAAGATAGGTCTGAGATCCTTCCCATAATTCTTCTGTCCTTCCCCATTTGGATACATCCAGTTTTTGTCAAGATCTGAGAAGTCTCCAGCCCAAATATAGTTCCTGTGTGTGTGTGTGTGTGTGTGTGTGTGGTTTATCATTACACAAAATTAGCTGCTTCAATCATGAAACTTTTCCATTTTTGTCTCATATAACTACGAAGTTGGGCTTCCCAGGTAGCCCAGTGGTAATGAATCCATCTGTCAATGAAGGAGACGTGGTTCGATTCCTGGGTTGGAAAGATCCCCTGGAGAAGGAAATGTCAACCCATTTCAGTATTCTTGCCTGGGAAATCTCAGGGAGAGAGGAGCCTGATGGGCTGTAGTGCATGGAGTACAAAAGAGTCAGACATGACTTGGCAACTGGACAACAACTGCTACAAAGTTGATGATATTTTCCAGAAGGTCATGCTACCCAAATACAGTTATTTTTTAATCATAGTTTTTTTTGCTTTTCCCCCCACATTAATTGAGAAATAATTGACTATTCTTTTCTACTCATCTGATCCTTAGGTTTGGAGGAATAAAATATACAAACCTGCACATTTAATTTTATGAATAAATGGAAGTATCATAAATAGCATAAAATACACTTTATAAAAGTGTATTGAAAACAAAAGAAGCCTGTCTGTTACTTTAATGGTATGGTTTTCATTCATTTGGATCACAGGGATGACAATTCAAGTCACTGCATAGTGTAACTAGAAGTTAATCCCTCTCACTGGTTTCACGCACACACTCCCACCTCACCCGTCTTCCTCTCCCGTCTGTCCTCTGCATCTATGACTCTGTTTCTGTTGTCATGTTTTCTCATTTGTTTTGTTTTTCAGATTCCACATATAAGTGAAATCATACATTTGTACTTTACCGTCTGACTTATTTCATTTAGCATAATACCCTGTAGATCTAATCACATTTTCACAAATGTTGAGATTTCACTCATTTTATGTCTGAGTAATAGCTCATTGTGTACTTACGCCACATCTTCCTTATCTGTTCATAAGGCTGCTTCCATATCTTGGCCACTGTAAATATTCTGGAACAAACTAGGGGTGTGCATGTATCTTTTCAAATTAGTATTTTGTTTTCTTCAGGAAAATATCCAGAAGTGGACTTGCTAGATCATATGTATCTATTTTTTTAATTTTCTGAGGAATCTCCAAACTGCACCAGTTTGGATCACCAACTCCAGTGCATGAAGTTTCCCTCCTCTCTACATCCTCACCAACACTTGTTATTTGTTATCTTTTGATAATAGCCATTCTGACAGATGGGAGGTGATAATCATTGTGATTTTGATTTGTATTTCCCTAATGATCAGTGACGTTGAAACTTTTTTCAGGTGTCTGTTTGCCATCTGTATGTTTTCCTTGGGAAAATGTCTATTTCAGGTTCTTTGCTATTTTTTAACTGAGTTGTTCTCTGTTCTTCTTCTAGAACCCGATAATGTGAATGGTACTATGCTTAAGGTTGTTCTAGAGGTCTCTTAAGGTGTTTTCATTTTTCTAAATTCTTTTTTTTTTCTCTTTTCTGTTCAGCTTGAATCATTCTCACTAGTCTATCTTTCAGTTTGCTGACCCATTCTTCTTATCATCTAATGTACTGTTGATCAAGTGTATTTTTTATTTCAATTACTGTATTCTTCAACACAACTGTAGTTTCTAACTCCTTGTTAAACTTCTCACTCTGCTCATCCATTCAATTCCCAAGTTCATGAGCTTCTTTATGATCATTAGTTCGAAATGTTTATCAGGTGGATTGATTATCTCCCCTTTGTTTAGTTCTTCCTCTGGAATTTACCATGTTCCTTCATTCAGAACATATTCTTTGGTTGCCTCATTTTGCCTAAATCTCTCTCCTGTTTTTACTTCCATGTATTAGGCAGGCTGTCTACATTTCACCATCTTGGCGAAGTGGCCTGATATAAGAGCCTTCCTATAAGGCCCAGCAGCACACTCCCCTTTGCTCACCAGAGCTGTATGCTCTGGGGCTTCCCCACTACGGGCTGCATGGGCCTTCCCGTTGTGGCAGGGCTGACGACAGTGGGCACACTGGTAGGTGTGGCTGGTCTTCATACTGTCTGGCTGTCGGGCCCTGCTGTGTGCAGAAGCTGCTGGCCATCGGTGAGTGGGACTGGCTCCTGGCATCGCTGAATCTTTGGCCTGCGAAGTCCTGGGCTTGGTACTCTCCCATGGGTGGGCTGGGTGGTACTGGGGTGGCTGGCGGCAGGGCTTATGGAATCCCAATGTACTTGTGGGCCAAGCCTGGTTCTGGCATCACTGGCAGTATAGTCTGGGGTGTCTCAAAGCAGTTGGCTTTGGGACCCAGGAGATCCTGAAGCTGGTACAGGTGGGCAGGGCCTAGTCTCGGGCCAGCTGGTTACAACGAACAGAGGGTTAGGGGCTGGTGTTGACCTCCTGATGAGCAGGGCCAGGTTCTGGACCCACTGGGGGGCAGTGCTGGGTCCCAGGACAACTGGCTGACTGTTCAGAAGGGGATTCAGCTAAAACTGGCCCACCGATGGGCATGACTGGATCCCCATGTGACTGGATGCTTGGCCTGTGGGTTCCTGGCATTGGTATCAATTGATTAGTTGACGAGTAAGCCCCCAGCACTAATAGGCTAGAAGGGGGACTCCAAAATGACGACAATCAGTCATCATGTTGTGGTACAGCCAGGTCCCAACGTCACAATTCAAACACCATCGGTATTAGCAAAGCAATATAATTTTTTTTTTTTTATTGAAGAGCAGATACAAACTGAATTTCAAAGATGACTGCAATTTAGTCAATCTTCTATTTCCTACAGAAGTAAAGTGTACACTCACCATGCAATTAATATTTCTAGATATCACTCTTATCTGTTTTATTCAGTGTAAATTGACTTATTCATTTCTCTGTTCCAAACAAATTTATCAGATTTCAGTTCTCAGAATTTGGTAATTTCTCAACCAAGTGTCTTTCCACATACTTTCCATTTAAAGTGTAGCTAATTTTATTAGGTGTAAATTGGAATTTATTGCTTTAAGTAATATTTGAGAAAACCATTGAGTCCTTCAATCTACTAGAGGCATACCCTTCTACTCCCTCTTCCGTCTGGATTGATTTTAGTACACAGTATTCAATTCAATTCAGTTCAGTCGCTCAGTTGTGTCTGACTCTTTGTGACCCCATGGACTGCAGCATTCTAGGCTTTGCTGTCAGTCACCAGCTACTGGAGCTTGCTCAAACTCCTGTCCATCGAGTTGGTGATGCCATCGAACCATCTCACCCTCTGTCATCCCCTACTCCTTCTGCCTTCAATCTTTTCCAGCATCGGAGTGTTTTCAAATGAGCCAGTTCTTTGCATCATGCGGCCTAAGAATTGGAGTTTCAGCTTCAGCATCAGTCTTCCCAATGAATATTCAGGACTGATTTCCTTTCGGATTGAATGGTTTGATCTCCTCGCAGTCCAAGGGACTCTCAAGAGTCTTCTCCAACCAAAGATCAAAAGCATCATTTCTTTGGCGCTCAGCTTTCTTTATAGTCCAACACTCACATCCATACATGACTACAGGAAAATCCATAGCTTTGACTAGATGAACCTTTGTTGGCGAAGTAATGTCTCTGCTTTGTAATATGCTGTCTAGGTTGGTCACAGCTTTTCTTCCATGGAGCAAGTGTCTTTTAATTTCATGGCTGCAGTCGCCATCTGCAGTGATTCTGGAGCCCCCTAAAATAAAGTCTTTCACTATTTCCATTGTTTCCCCATATATTTTCCATGAGGTAAAGGGACCAGATGCCATGATCTTAGTTTTCTGAATGTTGAGTTTTAAGCCAACTTTTTCACTCTCCTCTTTCACTTTCATCAAGAGGCTCTTCTGCTGTTCACTTTCAGCCGTAAGGGTGGTGCCATCTGCGTATCTGAGGTTATTGACATTTCGCCCAGCAGTCTTGATTCCAGCTTGTGCTTCAGATAGCCTGGCATTTCACATGATGTACTCTGTGTATAAGTTAAATAAGCAGGGTGACAATATACAGCCTTGACGGACTCCTTTCCTAATGTGGAACCAGTTTGCTATTCCATTTTCAGTTCTAACTGTTGCTTCCTGACCTGCATACAGATTTCTCAGGAGGTACTTCAGGTGGTCTGGTATTCCCATCTCTTGAAGAATTTTCCAATTTGTTGCAATTCACACTGTCAAAGGCTTTGGCATAGTCAATAAAGCATAGTACAAAATGAAGCAGGGCAAAGGTTAACAGAGTTTTGCTATGAGAATGCACTGGTCATAGCAAACACCCTCTTCCAACAACACAAGAGAAGACTCTACACATGGATATCACCAGATGGTCAATTTTGAAATCATTATATTCTTTGCAGCCAAAGATAGAGAAGCTCTATACAGTCAGCAAAAACAAGACTGGGAGCTGACTGTGGCTCAGATCAGATTATGAACTCCTTATTGCCAAATTCAGACTTAAACTGAAGAAAGTAGGGAAAACCACTCGACCATTCAGGTATGACCTAAATCAAATCCCTTATGATTATACAGTGGAAGTGACAAATAGATTCAATTGATTAGATCTGATAGACAGAGTGCCTGAAGAACTCTGGATGGAGTTCATGACATTGTACAGGAGGTGGTGATCAAAACCATCTCCAAGAAAAAGAAATGCAAAAAGACAAAATGGTTGTCTGATGAGACCTTACAAACACCTGAGAACAGAAGAGACGTGAAAGGCAATGGAGAAAAGGAAAGGTATTCCCATCTGAATGCAGAGTTTCAAAGAATAGCACGGAGACATAAGAAAGTCTTCCTCAGTGATCAATGCAAAGAAACAGAGGGAAACAATAGAATGGGAAAGACTAGAGATCTCTTCAAGAAAATTAGAGATACCAAGGGAACATTTCATGCAAAGATGGGTACAATGAAGGACAGAAACAGTATGGACCTAACAGAAGCAGTAGATATTAAGAAGATGTGGCAAATAGGGTTATCATGACCATCTTTCTAAATTCCATATATATGTGTTAGTATACTGTAATGGTCTTTATCTTCCTGGCTTACTTCACTCTGTATAATGGGGTCCAGTTTCATCCATCTCATTAGAACTGATTCAAATGAATTCTTTTTAATAGCTGAGTAATATTCCATGGTGTATTGCAAAACAAAAAAAGAGACACAGATGTACAGAACAGACTTTTGGACTCTGTGGGAGAAGGTGAGGGTGGGATGTTTCAAGAGAACAGCATCGAAGCATGTATATTATCTATGGTGAAACAGATCACCAGCCCAGGTTGGCTGCATGAGACAAGTGCTCGGGCCTGGTGCACTGGGAAGACCCAGAGGGAGCGGGTAGAGAAGGAGGTGGGAGGGGGGATCGGGATGGGGAATACGTGTAAATCCATGGCTGATTCATGTCAATGTATGACAAAATTCACTACAATACTGTAAAGTAATTAGCCTCCAACTAATAAAAATAAATGAAAAAAAAAGTAGTATACTATGTATATTAGTCAGGGTTCCCCAGAGAAACAGAACCAATAATATAACCAATATTTCATATAATGTATGAATTGGCTCACGCAGTTATGGAGACTGAGAAGTCCCAAGATCTACAGTCATCTGGCTGGAGGCCCAAAGACCTTGGAGAGTCAGTGGTAAGTTGCAGTCTGAGTACAAAGGCCTGAGAACCAGGAGAGCTGATGGTACAAATTGCATTCCAACTCTGAGTACAAAGACAGGAAAAGACTAACGTCTCAGCTAAGAGACAGTCAAGCAGAGAGAGCGAATTATCCCTTACTCAGCCCTTTTTGTTCTAATCAGGCCTTCAAAGGATTGGATGGAGCCCACCCACATTGGGAAGGGTCATCTGGTTTACTCAGCCTACTGAGCCAAATGTTTTTCTCATCCAGAAACACCCTCAGAGATACACTCAGGGTAGCATTTGACCAAAACTCTTGACACCACACGGTCCAGTGAGGTTGGCACGTAACATTTACCATGATAAGTAATCAGCCTTCTTCACTCAATCCCACTCAGTTAGGTTTTTTGAGAAGATCAAGAAAATAGACCAAAATTTTGTCATATGCTACAACATGGATGAAACCTGAGGACATTGTGCTATGTAAAATAAGCTAATCATAAAGTGATAAATACTGTATGAGTCCACTTGTCTGAGATACCTGGAGTAATCAAAATCATAGAGACAGAAAGAAGAGTGTGGTTGCCAGGGGCTGGAAGGAGGGAGAATGGGAAGTTATTGCTTAATGGGAAAACAGTTTCAGTTTTGCAAGATGAAAAGAGTTCTGAAGATGGGTGGTGATATGGTTGCATAGCAATTTGAATGTACTTAATATCACTGTAATACTTTTAAAGGGTTATGATAGTAAATTGTATGTTATGTGTATGTTACCTCAGTGAAAAATTGAAAAAGTGTTTAACACTGAATGATTATCATGATAATAAAGAAGATAGAAAAAATGCAAGAGATCATAAATGTCCATATTTATTAAATCTTTAAGGAAAAAAAAAAAGAAGATATGGCAAGAATACACATAAGAACTATACAGAAAATATCTTCATTACACAGATAACCATGATGGTGTGATCACTCACCTAGAGCCAGACATTGTGGAATGCAAGTCAAGTGGGCCTTAGGAAGCATCACTATGAACAAAGCTAGTGGAGGTGATAGAATTCCAGTTGAGCTATTTCAAATCCTAAAAGATGATGCTGTGAAAGTGCTGCACTCAATATGCCAGCAAATTTGGAAAACTCAGCAGTGGTCACTTGGTTGGTAAAGGTCAGCTTTCATTCCAAGCCCAAAGAAACGCAATGCCAAAGAATGTTCGAATTACCGCACAACTGCACTCATCTCACAGGCTAGTAAAGTAATGCTCAAAATTCTCCAAACCAGGCTTCAACAGCACATGAACCGTGAACTTCCCAAAGTTCAAGCTGGATTTAGAAAAGGCAGAGGAAACAGAAGTCAAATTACCAACATTTGTTGGATCATCGAAAAAGCAAGAGAGTTCAGGAAAACATCTACTTCATCTTTATTGACTACACCAAAGCCTTTGACAAACAGTCATTTACAAGACTAACATGAATTTTTTAATTTGACAGCAGAAAGAATTTGCATATATAAGTTTAGGTGATAAACATATTTTATTTGATCACGCTAGTCTTTTTGATGAAACATGTTATCTATTTTCTAAGATCTACTGATTAACTAGGACCAATGAACTAGAAACCAAATACTAAATAGCAAATATGGATTGACTACTGCATAGCATGGATAGTATCTACCAGAGATATTGCAAGCACAGTAATCCCAGATGGTGAGAAATCTTTTAATACTAGTCGATTTTATTCAGCTACATAACTTGTCAAGCATGTGGCAGTTATTTTGTAATTATTTTACTTCGGAATTTTTGAAAACCATGATTTAGAGGGCTTTCTTCCTTCCCAAGGACTGCTGCTGCCTCCTCTTCCTCATCAGCAATCAGCGAGGATAGAATGCAGAATAACTCTTCCATTACTTGGCTTTTAAAGAGTCTACAGTTCAAAGTTGTTGGTTTAAAATTTTTCATGAAAGTAGGACAATTAAGATGATGCCATAATGTTTTCTCATAAATAATCGTTTTCAGCAAATGGCTAAGATTTAAAATCTAAAACTAAACTAAAATCTTACAGTATGTAATTACCTGTGAATATAAAATTTGTAGAAAAACATATTATCCAAATATGTGTGTGTGTCTTATAGAAAAGAATGCTGGGGGGGAAAATCTGTATTTTCTTAAGAACACAACTTGCCAAAAAAGGAATATTAGGAATGTAATTGGAAAAAGCTCAAAGTTCATATTCTACCCCACACCATTCAATCTAAATAAGTCAATGTGTACAGTGTGGCAAATTAAGCAAATGACAAAGAGTAATTTTCTATGAAATAGGGGACTATTAACAAACAGAATATGCCATCAGCGTTAAGGTTCCAGAAACACTATTTGAAGTAATTTACAGGTTGGCCAATGATTACATTTTTCATTCTCATTTGCACTCAAGAGGATTATTTTTTAATTAAAACAATACACAGAGCCCAATTCAGTTTGACATATAGTAGATGAAAATAAAAGTTGGCCAGGTTGTTTCTCTATGCTCAGTTTGTTTGGACTGTCTGCCCCTTCTTTCGCATTTTTTCATGAAATCTGAGCTACAGGAGATTTACTGTGTTAACAGTGTGCAGTGTAAGGGAGAAAAGCAGAAAGGTGTTGTTTCTGTTTACCTGGGTTTTTATACCTCTGAGGAATTTTGTTATATTCACCTAAATTGATGTAAGAGTTGTATCTATACTGCTTGTGCCTAAAACCAGCTTGGCCGTTTTATTTATCTGGAAAACAAAGCCAAATGCTCCCTTGTCTCACAGACTATGAAGTTACGTTCCTATAAGATGGTTTTTTTATTCATCAAATGTCAAATTCTACCAAATATCAGGCAATCCAGACAGTCTTCCAGGCACTGGGGATAAAATAATGGAAAAAATAGACAAAGACCTCTGCCCTTGGGTAGCTTACATTCCAGTTGTGGGAAATAAACAAGGAGCAAATTGAATTAGTGAATTGTATATAATGTTAGAGTGGTGGGTTTGTAGAAAAAAACTAAAAAGGAAGGGGGAAAAGCTAAAAGGAGAAATGCAATTTTACATAACAGGTTAATAGCAGGCTTATAACTTATCAGAAGATAAAATCATGTCATCTTTTGGCTCCTGTTGCTGTTTAGAATGTTCTTTTAGTCTCTGTGTGTGTATGTGCACTCAGTCATGTCCAACTCTTTGCGACCCTATGGACTATAACCCGCCAGACTCCTCTGTCCATCGAATCTGCCAGGCAAAAATCCTGGAGTGGGTAGCCACTGCCTTCTCCAAGGGATCTTCCCAATCCAGGGGTCAAACACGTGTCTCCTGTATCTCCTGCAGTGGCAGGCAGATTCTCTCCCACTGAGCCACCTGGGAAGCCCGTTTTGTCAGTCTAATTTTGTCATAACTGATCCAAATGTGTTTACAACTGCTGTAGAGGCTATGAGTTACACTCCACAACAACATGCAGGGCTGTGAATGGCTACAACTCTTTTCAAAAATGACTTTTCCACATGGTCAGAAATTTGCTATTCAGTTTCCATGATTGGGGTTTTCTTGACTCCCAAGGACTGGATAAGAACTTACTTTGGGTTCAACCTGGCGTTTGTTTCTTGCTGGCCACAAATGTACTCAATCTCCAGCCCAAATGTATCTTGAAGATACTCAGCATACTGGTTACTATCAGCTCTTACCTTCCACTGTCTATGCACCTTTTCACTTTGAAGGGCATTTTAGTGCTGAGAGGAGGAGTCATGCCAATATTTTTGTTCTTGGGACCTGCCTCAAACCCCATCCATTTTCTCAAGAGGAGCTTTCCCTAGCCTCTAACTTTCCGTCACTTCTCCACAATCTCTCATCTCTCAGGGGTTCCTACCCACCATACACTCATGGAAGCTCTTACTCCCGAGATGAAATGGCATGGAAGGAGATGCTGACACCTGCCAGCTATGTCCCTTCTCTCCTCCCACAACGTACTTCTTTACACTCTTACGGTCATGGGTGCTTCTTGATGAATTATCCCTGTGTGGATTAACTCAAATTAAGGACCCCAGTTAGCCCTGGGGTGCAGTAATGAATATACATCTCCTTGGATTATTACAGAACAGAGGCAGGTTGGACAGGAGAGTATCAGCTTATTTGATGGTTGTGGAAATGAGGTAAATAGACAGAGGGTAAGCTGAGGAATGGAGCCAGAACCAAAACCCACATCTTCTAGGTTTACCATTCAAACTCTTAATCACTGCACAAAGAGACAAAGAAATATTCGATCATACAAAGCATATTCACCAGTCCAAATTTCTTTGACATTTTTTTCCCATTTGTATGTTTGCCTTTCTTTCCCTCTGGATGTAAGTTATTTCTGAACTTTTCAATGTGATCTCTTAGGTCACCTTAGAGGCACCTATGGCTAAACAGCTCTACATTTTTAAACATTACAGAACAGTAATCCCTCTCCTGTTCCACTGAACTTTCGCATGTACCTTAGCACCTTTTCTTCCATGATTTTCCCATACATGACATGCCCCTTCATGTAAAGAAACTATATTTGTTTCTTCAAAGCAGAGACAAATTAATGATCACATTCCCCTGTACCAGCATTTCCCAAACTATGTTCTATGGATAACATTACTCTTCAATAAAAAATAGGTTCTTTGATAAAGTGAAAGTGAAAGTTGCTCAATCATGTCTGACTCTTTGCAACCCCATGGGCTATACAGTCCATGAAATTTTCCAGGCCAGAATACTGGAGTGGGTAGCCTTTCCCCTCTCCAAGGGATCTTCCCAAATGAGGGATCAAACCCAGGTCTCCCGCATGGCAGGCGGATTTTTTGCCAGGTGAACCACAAGGGAAGCCCAAGAATACTGAAGTTGGGTAGCCTATGCCTTCTCCAGGAGATCTTCCTGACCCAGGAATTGAAGTGGGGTCTCTTGCATTGCAGGAGGATTCTTTACCAACTAAACTATCAGGGAAGCCCCTGATACTATAGTCCAAAGAATATAGTTTGATAGGAGCCATCATGGACTTATCAGTAAGATGTTTGTTGTTACCTACCCAAGAATCCTGATCATAACTTAATGTTGAGAGGTCACCTTTTATACACATCATGTAATTTGGTCCTTTACGGATCAAATGAGGAAACTTAAGCTTAAAGACATTAAGTGGGTTTCTGAATTCAGCAGTATGACAGATTAGGCATACTGAAGGAACTGTCTACTTAAAATAGCTAAACTTACAGATAAATTAAGTTTAAAATATAGTATTGAGTTGACACAAAATAAGATATCCACTGAACCCTGGGAGGTAAGCCAATGTCAACATAGGTTTTGATATGAATGTTTCTAGCAACACTCTAGAGACCTTAAAGCTTCTTCGGATGATTTAGTTGGTTCCAACATAGGTATGAAATTCAATAGAAAAATTCATGAATAAAGCTGGGAAAGCAAAGAGCCCTATCCTCAACCTTAGCATAAAAAAATAATAAAGCCTCACGCAAAAAGAGACAGAAAGGTTAAGTTGCCATTTGGATTCTTTAGTGCTGGACAGAGAGATTAGAATTAAGCCCTGAGGAGTCACGTTTATATGCTAAGCCTCACACAGGATTGCAGTCTGAAACTATGGTTAGCATTGTCATTGTTGTTGTTTAGTTGCTAAGCTGTGTCTGACACTTTTGCAACCCCATGGACTGTAACCCATCAGGCTCCTCTGTTCATGGAATTCTCCAGGCAAGAATACTGGAGTGGGTTGCCATTTCCTTCTCTAGGGGATCTTCCTGACCCAAGGATCCTGCAATGCAGGTAGATTTTTACCTCTGAGTCACCAGGAAAGTCCCATGGTTACCATTATGGTTGAAAATCTTCAAATATAGAACTTTGGTTAAAGTGGTCTCAGTTGGTAACCATTACAGTTGTTGGCAGAAACAAATGCAAATTCTCTTTGGAGGAACTCAAAGTTCGTTCAGGCTTAGAACAGAGTTCCATTTAAAACGGCATTTTACAGTGCTAAATCATAAAACAGGTCAGGATAAAAGTCATCATGAAGAGGATCCAGCAGAAATAACGTGCGGTATGTACAAAATAACACATGCTTTGGATGGCGGATGTGGAGGAGAAATCCAGAGTACAGTCAATAGACTAAATATACGAAGGGAGATAGAGACAAAAAAAAAGCAACAGAAGTTCTAAAATACTATCATAGTTCATAGGAAGATAACAAAATGGAGAAGGAATATCTAAAGATAAAACGCTTGAAATTTTCCAAACTGTTGGAAAAACACCAGAATTGAGATCTAAATGCTAATGTCTTAGATATAAATGCCGATGTCTTTCAAAAACTCTGGCATATTCCAAGCCAGATGAATAAAAAGAAATTCAAACCTTGACACATTAAAGTGAAGCTGAAAAGTACCAAAGAAAACCAGAAAATTCCAAAAAAAAAAATTATGGCAATAAAAAAGACCAATTATCTAACACCCTGAAGAACACCTGTCAACTGTCTTTTAGCTCCCTTTTAGCCTTCAGACAATATTAGAGAAAGGAAAGGCAATCTACAGTCTCTAAGTACTAAGTGAAACATCTTTCAAGAGGAAATACGAAATAACAATTATGAAACACATGCCAAACTGAAAGAATGTGCTTTAAACAGATGAACCCAAGTAGAAGGTCGATATTAAAGAAATGAATGGCGAACAAAGGTAATGATAAATAACTAGACACAACTCAACACATACGGACTGAATTATTATAATAATGCCTACTTTGTGTGTAGAGAGGAAGAGATTCTAAAGAAAGAATCAGACATGACCGAATCGACTTAGCACACACACACGTATACCTGTGCATAGCAATAATCACACCCAGCACCCAAATTTAGTATTATTTCCATATCATTTTTCACTGGCAGGCAGTTTCTTTACCACTAGCACCACCTGGGAAGCCCATCAGAGAGACACCTATAGTTAAAGATGGTAGGCTCTCTTCCTGTAACAATGAGGCAATAAACCCAACCATCTTTGACTCTAGGTGTACCATGGGAGATCACAGCATAGCTCAAGAGATTTTAGAAGAATTTATAATAAGATTTGGTCATGTTGAGTGTCTGAGGGAGTTTAAGGATTTGATTTGCTTAGGACTGAGTATTGCTAGGAAGCAGGAAAACTCTGTGAATATGTATCTTAATGAATTTTATCTAAGAGGCAGGAGAAATGAAATGGGGCTAAATCCATAATTAGTACAGAAGCAGGAGTTACTAGTGTTAATCAGACAAGAGAATTACTTGTTTTTTTTTCTTTTCTGGTTTGGACAATGTTTTTGTTTGTGCTGCAACGTGATTAATAGAGTTCTTGTTTGTGTCTTTTCCATCATAGTCACATCTAGACCTTATATGATGTTCATGTTCTCTGAAACTGTTTATGTTTCACAGGAGAACACTGTAACCCAGTGGTGAGTCCAGGCCAGCTCATAGAAACACCAAGGCCCATCTCATTTCCTGGCCAGCTTTGGATATAAGGGAATGCTTTTCTCTATTTTTCAACAATAAATGTAAATTGACTAAATTTACTAAGTAAAAGACAAAGCTTATTAAATTCATCTCAAATTTTATATTTTTTATAAGAGAATTAAAGCATATGAATGCAGATGATATAAACCCAAATGATGGAACATAAATACCAGGTAAATACTAGTCAGAAAGGGAAAATGTGAAATATATTGACAAAATAGACTTTAAAACCATTATTAGAGAAAAGCAATTCATAGTATAATCATAAAAAGTTCAATTTATCTTAAGGGCATCACAGATCTAAATACTTATTTATTTAATTCCATAGCATCACATATGTAAAACAAAAACTGAAAGGTAAAGGGAAAATATAAAAATCCACAATCCTGGTAGGAAATTTTTAAATAGTATTGTTGGAAATATTCAAATATTTATCAAACTGAATAGAATAGTATCATAAATTACTATGTGGCCATCACCCAGCTTTCTGCCGAAGTTTACTGCATATGTGTACCTCTTTTGGGGGACTTATCTGTTTATATTCTTTGTAAATTATCCAATGTGCTGTTATGGTCTCCCTAATACTCATTTCACTTTTGGCACACATGTAAAGCAGTTTAGACAGAATTAACTATCCAAGGGGATTAACAGAAGCCAGTTAAAGCAATTCCATCCCTCTTGTGACAATAATTGATTCAGGTGACAGATTTAAACCAATCAGTATTTGGTAGTCTCCTGTGCTCCAATACTTTGGCCACCACATGCGAAGAGTTGACTCATTGGAAAAGACCCTGATGCTGGGAGGG
Source organism: Muntiacus reevesi (assembly GCF_963930625.1). Taxonomy (NCBI): domain Eukaryota; kingdom Metazoa; phylum Chordata; class Mammalia; order Artiodactyla; family Cervidae; genus Muntiacus; species Muntiacus reevesi. Next base: position 72,590,701 of record NC_089258.1, on the reverse strand, counting down.
ATTGGCGGCAGGAGGAGAAGGGGCAACAGAGGATGAGATGGTTGGATGGCATCACGGACTCGATGGACATGGGTTTGAGTAAACTCCGGGAGTTTGTGATGGACAGGGAGGCCTGGCATGCTGCAATTCATGGGGTCGCAAAGAGTCAGACACGACTGAGCGACTGAACTGACCTGTACAGAGAGGATTAATTCACAGATATTTTAGTCAGTACAAAGCTCAGGACTTTTGTGTAAAGACAGGTTGAGTAAAGAATCGGGTCACCCCAGATACTCTTGGCAATCATTGAACCCATGAGAAAAGCCAACCCAAGGTCTGGGATCATGAAAAATGAGAAGCAAAGTAGTCAGAGCCTAGTAAAATTGGATCAGAGGAGAATTTATGTTGAACTTCTCATTGTTTAACCCAGTTTGGGTCCATTCTTTTGTTTGCAATGCCAAAAATGATAAAAGCAGTTACTCTTTTTCTTCCTGTTTGGGAAGCTTTTTAAAATGTATTTGTTTGGCTGTGTAAATTTGTCTGCCTACCTTGATGTTAATTCTGTAATATATGTTACAATGCACTTTTTAAGTTTGCCATTTATCTTTTTTTTTTTTTAAGTTTGCCATTTATCTTTTTTTTTTTTTTTAAGTTTGCCATTTATCTTTTAACCTAGTCTATGGAATTTTTATTTTCACATATGAGAGTCAGATCCATGATTTGGGGGTCAAAAAGGTTTACAATTTCCAAAATCCTCATTAAAAAGAAGAACAATTATAAAATTAATTTAAGACGTGAAAGTAAATATTTCAGATGAGAAAAGAAATTGCAACAGACTACAAATACAAAACAGATGATAAATACTATAAGTATCCCAAACTTCTGATGATTTTGTCATGTATCAAAGATTTTGTAACACTTTCTATAGAGAGGATAAAAGTTAATATAGTCATTTCTATAGTTTGATTACCATTTATCCTTTATTATTATTAAAATGGATATATATAAAACTTGAGACTTTACCCACAAATGTACTCAAATGTTTGCAGCATTGTTACAAATTTTGGGGGCTCTACAAGCATAGGAATAGTAATAAAATTTTGCTTCACTGAATTCCCAAGGGAAAATTTTTTTAAATGTGTGTTGTATTCATAAGTATAATACTGCATTAATAAATACATTTCCAACCAGAGAGAACTTCCATTTTTGACTAACCATTGAGAAAAAGCAAATCCTCTATAAATTTTTTGTATCTGCCATGTGGAAGAATTAATAAATAAATAGAACATATAGAAAAAAATACATAGCTGCTTACTCCTTAATTTCAAGGATGTTTTACTTTCACCCACATAATTTATTGTAAATCACCTAAATATATGCAACTAAATCTAAATTGAGTGTATTCCCTCACTCGACACTTCTTTATGTGTGTAGAAGTGTTAGTTCGTTAGCAGTAACCGATCCTTTGGGACCCCATGGACTCTGTAGCCTGCCAGGGTCCTCTGCCCATGGGACTCTCCAGGCAAGAATACTGGAGTGGGTTGCCATTTCCTTCTCGAGGGGATCTTCCTGACCCAGGGCTCGAATCTGTGTCTCCTGCATTGCAGGCAGACTCTTTACCATCTGAGCCACCAGGAAAGCCCCAACACTTCTTTAGCCAAACACAAAAATCATTCCTGGCCAATCCAGTGCCTCCTGACACAGAAGCAAATGTAACAGAGAGAAAGTTCACGCAGAGGGAGATGGTGATAGAAAGCAAAGATTGTCAAACTTATTCCACAAAGGGTCACAGAATAAATGTTCTAGGGTCTAAGGACCATAAGATCCCTATCACAGCTATTCCACTGTCATTGTAGCAGCAAGCATCCATACATAACAGGAAAAGGAATGAATGTGGTTGTGTTCTACTAAATTTTATTTGTGAAGACAGTGGGTTGGATTTGTCCACCTCTGATCTAAACCAGCTGAAGTGAAAATATCATGTCAATGTACATTCAAAATAAATGTAAGACCATTTGAGCATATTTAAGACCCTTGTCTTAATTAAAGATTGAAGGAGGGAGGAGAAGCAGACGACAGAGGATGAGATGGTTGGATGGCATCACCGACTCGAAGGACATGAATTTGAGTCAACTCCAGGAGTTGGTGATGGACAGGGAGGCCTGGCGTGCTGTAGTCCATGGGGTCACAAAGAGTCAGACACGATTGAGCAATTTTCATTTTCACTTTTCTGGCCCTTAAAAGAGTGCACGTTAGCACAGTATTAAAATTTAATAATCATCAGCATCAAAAGAAGTCTGTCTAATCACAAAATATTTGCTTCTCTTGTGTGATTTTTCCTTTCTATGACTTGTTTTAGGCCTTCCCTATACAGAGACATATAGTTTTCTATCTTTTCTTTCAAATCTTTAGAATTGTTTCCTTTATATGTTTATATCCTTAATCTTTATGAAATTTATTGTTTTGAATGGTGTGAGATAGGAATCTATTTTTATAGCATTTTAAATTTTCTTAGGGACATTTATAGAATAATTTTCTCCCCACTGATCTGAAGTGCCACTTTTATCATAATATCGAATATTGAACTATGATTTTTCTCACTCCTTTTATTAATATCTAACTCCTTCAGTAAATTTAATATTTCTCCATAAGGAATAAAGACATAATACATTTTGTTAATTTCGGCATACTGTGTTATTTTTGCAGCTTCAGTGAGTATTATTTCTTTTCTACTATTTTGAATTAGTTTTTGCAAGAATATACCAACCTATTGGTTTTGTGTGTTGATTATGTATCAGTCCACATATTATCTAATATGTGTCAGTTCTTTTGAAGTTTCAAGGTAGATAATTATATTGTCTGTAATAAATTTTAACCTACTCTGGCCTACATTTTAATTTTCTTTCTTGTTTTAGAATTAGGGTTATCCTAGCTTGTAAAATGAGTTGGGTAGTAATCCATCCTTTTACATTTTTTGGAATAATTGTAAAACTTGGAATTATCTGTTCCTCTGTTCTTTGATGTTATTATGCAGAATTCTTCTGTAAATTATGAATGTTTGGTGCCTTTTGAAAGGTAGATCTTTCACTCCCATTTAAATTTATCTGAAAGACATGATCTAAGAATAAAAAGACTGACTATACCAACTAGTGAAAGTGAAGTCTAATAGTCTTATATATTGCAATATTTGCTGTTTGCATATAGCCATGTTTCTATTTTTGCTGTTGTTTCCCTTTGTTCTTCTTTTTGTTTTTCTTGTGAATATTTTTGAAGTATTTATTAGTCTTTTTTTTAAAAAAATAGCTGTTTCTACTGATATAGTCTCACTGCTATTTGCTTAGCTTTTGCTTTTACATTTACAATTTTCCTTCTTTGAGTTTGTTTCAATAAGCTTTTGCAAACTAAAGGTTATTACATATTTATTCTCCCTTTTCATTAAAAAATCATTGAATGGTATGTATTTTCTTTAGAGTATTACTCATTCTACAATTTTACATTCCTTGTCCACTTCCAAGTATTTGTTAATTTCTACTTACTGCTCAATACTTAAATCATGTAAAATAGGGTTTTAAATATTTTAAATAATAAAAATTTTAGGATATCTTTTGTGGATGAATTCTATTTATGATGTGTACTCTATGTGATACCAATACTTTTGAATTTGTTGAGACTCCCAATCTTCCCAAGATGTGCTCAAGTTTTTCAAGTATTCCATGTGTTCCTGAAAATATGTGTTCTGTACTTGTCAAGGTTGGTAGACATCATATCAGCATCAGTACAACCACTGACATACCTAAGTCTCCACTCCTCCTTGGTACACTGAAAGTTTCTATTTCCCTGCCCCCTTTGACTCAGCCATGGCTCTGTTGCCTGCTTGAGAGAATAGAATGTGAGTGGAAGTGGCATGTGTTACTCCTCGTGGAAGCAAGAAACAGCCAGGGGCGCGATTTCCTGTGCTGTCCTTTGTAGCTGCTGTCTCCGGAGCTTCACTTTGAGATGGTAGCATGAAAAGAAGGTGCAGCCTCTCCCAGCCGGATCCCTGAAGTCTGACTCTACAGAGCAGGGCTCCCCTGCTGAGTCACTAGGGCACTGAGATTCTGTGAAAAATAGCCTTTCTTTTTTAAGCCTTGAGATTTGAGGATTATTTGTTAGTATAATGTTCCATCAATCAACTGCAGCCAATTTATACTGTCAAAACAACCTCATAACTGTGATGGCTCATAGCAACAATGACTTTTTGCTTATGTGATATAAGCCATGGTGGGCTTTAGATTTTGCTCTAGGACCCAGGATAGAGGAGCACGGCCTATCATACACTCTTGATGCTATGGCAGAGGGAACCACGGAGATGCTGCTGCACATGATGCTTCTTAAAGCTTGTGCCTAGAAGTGGATCATGTCACCTGCACTCACATTGCTTAAGCCAAAGGATACACTGTGTAGCCAAGCTTGGTATCAATGACGTAGAAAGAATTAAACTTTCATTAGGGTGCTCCGCACAGGGAAGAGCTAAAAAGGAATGCAGTGCATATTTTGACAATAATAAACTCTAACATAAAAAGCATACCCTAGTCCAATATACCTCATTTTCTATTTCTGTTTGAGATGTCCATTTGTGACAGAAGTGTTTTAAAGTCATACAGTTTGATTGTGGGACTACATCTTCTTGTCATTGCATTATTTTTCCTTTATCCATTTCAAAGAAATGTTGCAAAAGGCACACTTGCTTCATAACCATTAATATTACATTTCTTGATAAGTTATTATGTTCATAGTTAGGAAATTTTTTATTTTTCCTTTTTTTAAGATTTTCAACTTAAATTTGTCTTCTCTAGTAACACTACTGCACATGATTAATTTTTATTATTTTCATCATAATACTATTTAAAAAACTGAGGGCAAGATTCTGAAGCCAGAATTTGTCTTTGTCTTGGTTCAAAACCTGGTTCCGCCACTTACTACCTGGGTGAGTGTAAGTAAGGTGACTAACCCCTCTGTGCCTTAATTTCCCTGTCTGTAAAACAAAAATAAAAATAGGTATACTTCCTGGCATTGTTGTGAGGATTGGAATTATGTCTGGCTTGAGTCTAAACGAGTATTTACAGGCTTTTCTTAATTGATCATCTGGTGTCTTTTATAAAGTAAACAGTGGCAGGATTTGGGTTGCTCTGCTTTTATTGCAGACCAAAAATTTCAGTTGCTGCTGCTGCTAAGTCACTTCAGTCGTGTCCGACTCTGTGTGACCCCATAGACGGCAGCCCACCAGGCTCCCCCGTCCCTGGGATTCTCCAGGCAAGAACACTGGAGTGGGTTGCCATTTCCTTCTCCAGTGCATGAAAGTGAAAAGTGAATGTGAAGTCGCTCAGTCGTGTCCGACTTTTAGCGACCCCATGGACCACAGAGTATCAGGCTCCTCCGTCCACGGGATTTTCCAGGCAAGAGTACTGGAGTGGGGTGCCATGCCTTCTCCCGAAAATTTCAGTAGATTAGCTTAAATTAGTCACAGTTACTGTGATTACTAATATTTCTGGACTAATTCTTTTTGTTGTTTCTTAAGACTTTACTTATTATGCGTCCTCTTGTTTTCTTTCTTCTGCCTTTTATTGGATATATTAGATTTCTTTTATTCCACTATTTTTCTATACTGTTTTAAAACTTATTTTATTTCTATTGTTCTAAAAAGTATTTTTAATACAGCACAACCACTTCCATTGACATTTTCCTAGAAAATTTGTTTTAATTAATGTCTCTATACGTCCACGTCTAGTCTCTACCTCGCTTCCAATGTTGATCCAATTTACAATCTTTGTCTTAGATTGTAAAAGTAAATCATTTCTTTAACCAAGCAATACAATTAAAATTGTAACGTTTGTGCACCTATGTTCTTACTTTCACTTTTGCCTGCCATTCTATTCACTTAAAATTATTTTTTTTGTTGTTGCTATTAGAACACACTACTCTCAACTTTATGAAACTTTCCTAAAGACACCTCCATGTTTAGTTATTAGCCTCCAGTGATTCTTCAATCCAATTCCATCCCTAGCCAATCTCATGGGCTTCCTCACAGCTTCTTTTGCTCATAAATTCCCCCTTCTAATGTTTGACCATGAATATGTATTCACTTAAAACTTTTTACCATCATTTAAAAAGTCTTATAAGAGGAGAAAACTCCCCTGTGTTTTCCCTACTCCATTTAGAAATCACAATTATAATCGAAGACTATTTTAAGAGTATATGGTGACAAATGATGGATGGATTTGAAGGCAACTGATCACTGACTGAGAAACATTAATTATAATATGTTTACTTTAATTCACGAGCTAACAATTCTTTATTTCAAAATTTTCATGATTATGTTTTCTGAATGCTAATAGTACTATGAATAGTATGAAACATCTAGATTTTATGAATCTTTAGCAATTAACCAAGTCATAGAAATGACCATAGTTAAGTTTAATTTCTTAACAAACACCTTAATAATCACTTATTGGCCTTACCACAAGCAGTCTTAGAAGATGTAGGGCAATTTAGAAGTAAAAGAAACATTAGCTATGATAGATTCAAGGGCTAATGGAATGGTATGTGAACAAAACAGTTCTGCATTCTGAATTTTTCTCACATTATCTACCATAAATATCAGTATCATAGTCCCAGCTTAACTTTACAAGTTCAGATACATTGATATGTGTACTCCCCTGACCTTGTCCACACACTGCTGTGTTCACATCTTAGCTCATGTAATTAAGAATTCCATATATGGGATTTTCTACCATTTCTGATCATTTAAATCCTAGAAGTGGTTTAAAACCCCATTACAAGAAGACATAACCAATGAAGCCATTTGGATTTCCTCAACAGTTGATACAGTCTCTTATTTTTCAAGGACATTGTTTCTTTGATGATCTTTATTCCTCTCTGCTTCAAGATATAACTTTGTGTGGTTGTATTTCTGTGTTTTACACACACACACACACACACACACACACACACACACATACCACCAGCACGCTATATACTTCCGAGGAGCTTAAACAATGTTTAACTCAGCTTCAGTAGATTCTGTAGGGATTAGCATAGTATCTTGCTTTTTAAAATAAGACTATCAGTACATTTACAAATAGAATTGTATTTGATTGTATTTCTTACTGGTACACCATTGAATAAGTCTACAAATTTAACTACTGAATCTGGTATGACTGACAGGCTATTATTTCTTTTGATTTTTAAATGAAAAACTGGATTCTGTTTCAGGCCACGCTAGTCTACCATTAGCCAAATTTCCTACAGATGCCGCTGTTGGGATTGGAGTCACCATCTTATAAATAATGACCTCAACATCAACCTCCTGAAATTAACCCCTATATAAAGATGCATAATAAATGTAAAGCATCAGAGAAAGCTCATTGCAAGAATTTATCTTTGGCAGAGGGAGAAAGGATGCTGGGAGGAAGGTCCCACAGAAATGCTTTAATTTGTTGATGAGTGCTAACTACAATTTACAATCTCTGAACATTTGGTAAAACCCGTTTATTTTGCTGATTAGCCATTTCAATGTGTGTTTAGGGAAAAGAAACTCCGTTTAATTCTGAAGTTCTATTCAACCAGGAGCGTGATTTGTCAGGATGATTCTAAGCTAAACTGTCAGTTCTTGGTCTCTTGCTGTTTAGGATGCCTTGGTTCCCCTGTGGGTGGCCCAAGTGAGGGGATAATTCATTTACACCCAAGCAGAACTGCATTGATAGAGAATATTACAGCCCAAGAAATTTAGAGACAAACTAATCCAATCCTCTGACCTTGCTTCTGTCATTTCTGAGATGAGGAATTTAGAGGTTTCCCTGGTGGTCTAGTGGCTGAGACTCTGTGCTCCCAGTGCAGGGTCCTGGTTCAATCCCTGGTCATGGAACTAGATTCCTGCTGCAAATGAAAGAGACTGCATGTTGCAATTTAAAAATCCTTTATGCCCAAATTAAGATCAAAGATTCTGCATGCCACAGTGAAGACCAGGTGCAGCCAAACAAATAAATAATAGAAAAGTGAAGATGAGGAATCTTAAATTAAAAGTCATGAAAAGCATGTATTATGGACAGGGAAGCCCAGCATGCTGCAGTCCATGGGGTCGCAAAGAGTTGGACACGACTGAGCGACTGAACTGAACCGAAGAACTTCTAGAGTCAAAGCAAAATTTCCAAGTGATCTATCTTACAGTTGGTTAATTGCAAAACAAGTAAATCACCAAAAGTAGTTGTACAACCTGAATTTTTCCAGGTCTTACAAGATGAGCCACCTGTTTCAATGACTGTAGCTTTTGCTTGCCTGTGCAGGATATCCAGTGCTCTTCTAGATTTTATTCAGTTATTTCTGGAAGTCTTCCAGTCTATAGGAGTTCTTAAGCATTCATTCTGTTGTATTGGTCCTGCCCTGCCCCGGGATCCCTGGATGATGTCTCACTGAAAATTCTTAAGGGCACCTTCCACTTCCACTGTACGCATCGTCCACCAGAACTGAGCTAATCAGCCCTACGTGAGCTACCTCCCAAGCTCACAAATCCAAAATCCTCCCAAGTGTCACCTGGTATCCTCAAGGCACTGCAGTGATGCTCTGTGCCAAAAGAAGCATGAAGCATCCTTCTCTACTCTCTGTCACCATGCCCTGCTCCAGGGGATCTTCCCAACCCGGGGATCGAACCCAGGTCTCCCACATTGCAGATTCTTTACCATCTGAGCCAGCAGGAAGTCCTCAGTCAACACATTTCATTAAGAATAAGGCAGTGCGGTATCAGCTGAAATAGCAGAATAACCAACAAATAATAAAGTAAATAATGCAGACATTTACTAGAGTCCTTAGCGCGAAGTCTGGCTCATTCTATCCTTTAGCTCTTCTTCCCAGTAGACAGTATCTCCTCTGTTGGTCACAACTCAGCTGTGTGAGCACCAAGTTCCACATTATCATATGATGTTAAACAGGAATAATCATGAATAACTTTAAAGCAAGCAAAATGAACACTGCATGTCCTGCATCGTGCACCCATTGGACTCTGTGGGAGAAGGCGAGGGTGGGATGTTTCGAGAGAACAGCATCGAAACATGTATATTATCTAGGGTGAAACAGATCACCAGCCCAGGTTGGATGCATGAGACAAGTGCTCGGGCCTGGTGCACTGGGAAGAGGGAGGGTAGAGAGGGAGGATAGATCCCAGAAGGATCGTGTAGAGAGGGAGGTGGGAGGGGGGATTGGGATGGGGAATACATGTAAATCCATGGCTGATTCACGTCAATGTATGACAAAAACCACTACAATATTGTAAAGTAATTAGCCTCCAACTAATAAAAATAAATGCAAAAAAAAAAAAAAAAAAGAGGAAAGAAAGGCATACAGGCTGGTCACTCCTCAAATACACTTTTCTTTTTATAAAAGAAAGTATAGCTAGACTTTGCTTCAAATGCTATCTCTAAGAAAGAGGGCATCTTCGATTTCTACAGTAGGAAGCTAGTAAGAAAGACGGGGGATGAGCATGGCTTGCGCTTGCCCAGCTCGCTGAGTTCTTTAGAAGACTCCCTGGGCTACTGCTGGACACCCTGCATTACAGATTAGCAGACTGTGTCTTTGGAGCCTGATGCTGTTGGAAAAATGTCTTTGACAGAACTTGTTCTGTTCTCTAAAAACTGTTCCCTCTCAGACATGTGTGTATTCCCTGAACTGTGTTCCAGAAACACACCCTGTAGACAAGCTCCTGGTAAGTCTGCCACCTCCAGCTTACCACCCGTGTCTAATCTTGCTGAGAGGTGGTATTGGGGTCCTGAGAGCAGTGAGAAGGGGAGTAACATCTACCCAGAGGAAGCTCCACCATCTGCCAAGAACAGTAGCCAAGAGGAAGCGACTAACCCGGAATTTGCTTCCAACCCTAACAGATGAGCAGTGACTAGCATGAAATGGAAAGCCCTGAAAGAGGAACAGAAACATCCGGTTTCTAGCGCCAAATTTGCTCAACTAGAATTTAACCTTTGAGTCTCATTTTCCTCATCTGAAAAATGTGCTGACTTATATAAAAACTGTGACCTTACAGTTCAACATGGCATGATTCTATAACATTTAATTCATCCTTGGGCCAGTCATCCTTTCATACGGAGTGGAAGAAAGATGACCATTAAGCTAAATAAGAAGTGTGTAGAAACTGCCAAATGTAAGGCTGCTATATTTTTCTTAGCAAGAGTTCCACAATCTACCCAAACTAAAACTGTGATATATCAAGGCGTATTACAGAGAATACTGGGCAAGGCCTTTGCCAATAACTAGCTGTACAACATCAGTAAGTTATTTACTTTGTCTAAGCCTCTAGCCCAGAGAGGTTAGACTTAATGCCTACGTTCTCTTCTAGCCCTAAAATATTATGATATAGGATGGACTTCTTTATTACTCTCCCGTCTCCACTGAACTCTTGACAAGGACTTAATGTTAAAAATAACTCTTCTCTCCACTGTAATTTAAGAGATAAACAGAGTTTGTAACAATAAGACCAAAGCAAAGAAGACCAAAAAACACAAGGCTGAGTGCATTACATTTGCCTTTATCAGGGAAGGGCATCCTTGAAGATCTTCATACTTGATTTCTAAATTAACAGCTCACTGTTTCTTATGGGTCAGCTCAAGCAGTTTCAAAATTATTTTTTTAACAAATGAATTTAAAACATTAATAATATCAGAACTAAAGTTACATATAATACCTTAATACACACAAAAAACATATATAGAAGAAAGCTATGGTATCTTGTAATTATAATGCCAATGGAATAAAGCCAGACTCTAAAGAAGAAACCTGTATGATTTCATTTATATGATGTCCTAAAACAAACAAAATCCATTTCTTTCTTTTTTTTTTTTTAATAAGTTGTATTTTCTTTTTTGGCAGTATTCAAACTTCCCAAATCAGGAATCAAACCCACTTCCCCCATAGTGGAAGCATGGAGTCTTAACAACTGAATCTCCAAGGAAGTCCCACAAAAGTAATTTCTGATATATATTAGAAGTCAGAATAGTAGGTAAGGGTTATGACTGGAGGAAGATAGGAGCAGAAGTATCTATATTCTGGGGCTCTTTTAATTCTTGATCAGTACACACACTTAGGCTCATGAAAAATACATAAAGCTAAACACCTATGATTAGTGCTCTTTTCTGGGTGTCTATTATACTTCAATAAAAATATTTTATATGGGTAAGTACTTACATTGATCTGAGTGATCAAGTACTTATATTGTTCAAAAGTGAACAAGAGTGTTCATTTTCATCTATTTAATTACCATTTAATCATAAATGAATTCATCATTAATAATTAAATCATCATTTATCATTAATCCAGACATAGGTAATTAATATTTCCCAACAATTTTTTTCTTAAAAAGTCCTGGGGTATATTATTACATACAAGTTTTTAAATTGACTGAGTGCTGGGATTATGGACAGTGTTCATTTTCTTGTTTATAATTTCCAAGATTTTCAACCTCAAGTATGTATTAATTCTATAGTCATAAAAATAATTTTATGTAAAAGAAAATAAGTTAACAAAGAATAATTGGGAAAGAAGAGATTTTCTTTTATTAGAAAGTCTTCACATATGGTAGACAGATGGTAGGGAGCTACTGAGACCAATTTATTTTTCAAGGTGAAAATTACATATTGTTGATACCATCTTTTCTTTTTGTAGCGATGGGATATTAACAGAAAATGTGAAGATGTAAGTAAGACCGTGGCATTTTTTGATGCTTGCTGTTTTTGCCCAATCTCAGAGGGCCACACAAGAAACTTTTGCAGATTCACAGCAACTAGTTACCACTCCAATGCATCAGTGTGCATGGGTGAGGAATTCCCACTCTTGGTCTAGCTGGTACAACTCGTTCACTGAGTTGGCACCTAATACGTACAGTACTAGAGAAACAGTGACGTCTTATTCTCTTATCAGTTTACAGGAGTCCAAGATGCTAACACTTAAAATTACATTGGACCACCTGTGGTTGGTGTTAAAACATTTTACAATATAGTTATTCAAATATCTAAATGTGGATGGAGAAGGTAAGTTGTTTATGAAAAAGCTCCTATGAATTATCAGTATTAGCCTTTTGGTATTCCTTCTCACTTCCCTCCAACATTTCTCCCCTTTCTTCGATTTCTTCTTCCCTTCCTCCCTCCTCCCTCCCTCCTCTCTCCCTCTATTTCTTTCCTCATCCCTTCCTTCCCTATCCCGTCCTCTCGGTCTCCCTCCCCCTCTCTCTCCCTCTCTCTGTCCCTTCCTTCCTCCCTCCCTTTCTCTTCTACTCGCTTCCCTTTCTTTTCCCCAACCTCTCCACTGGAGTTTGTAGATCACGAGCCTGTGATAAATCAGCCCCTTGGTCCACATGAACAAGAGTCAAGTGTACTAACTAATGTTATCCAGGGATAGTTTGTGCTGGAAACAAATCGCAAATAAAAGTACTAATTAGAATAGTTATGGCCATTACGATTTCAATGTCACAACTCAGTTTTGCAGTGTGCTAAGTATCCAGAACTGTCACATTTGCAGACAACACAATTGCACATATTAAGATTTAGAATTCTTTTACTCACTATGGAAAATAGGCCATTTCTGTACATTATGCAAATAAACACATCCATACATATCCAGAATATTATAGTGTCTAAGAAGCCCACTACACTAAGTGAAAGAATGTGGGCAAGGAAAGAAGAGTAATTTTTTTTAAATTTTTAATTGAGATATAATCAGCATATAACACTATATTAGTTTCAGGCATACAACATAATGATTTGATATTTGTATATATCGCAAAAAGCTCCAGGTCTCTGCTAACATGGATTTCTAATAGATTTTAGCATCTCCGTGAAACCCTTCAGGTAATCCCATGCTTGTGTTACAAAGTGTGGCTGAGATGTTTGGAGTAAGACACAGGTGAAATCCAGGTTCAAAGTCAGGTCAGAAGAGAGGTGAGGTGAAGAGTGTGGTCCACCTCTATATACTGAAAATGGCAACAGGAACGAGGCACCAGGTGGTGCAGATGAAGTCTGTATTTTACTGAAATGTGTATGTGTGTGCAGGAGCTTGAGTTTTCTAGAAATCATACTATACATTAATCTATGTGAGGTGTGCAACCCTAATTCAGTATTGACAGCAGCTTTAATTCTCCAGCCTTTTGACTTCCTCTCTATAATCACATCAAATAGAAACCAAACAATTACACACAGATGTGTTAGGTCTGGGAGCCATAACTCTGACTTGACATTTAGAGGATCTTCTCATAAAAACTTAGGCACTGAAATTATGACTGTGGCAGGAGAGAAAGATAGATTTAGGAAAAGGAGCTCCTCTTCTCAGGAAGAGTTTCTGACACATAGAGGATATTCAATGAATGCCCACTGCTGTCAGGGTACCACTGTCCCCCTTACCCACCTTCGCTGAAGCCTGACCCTGTGGGTGCATGTTGAATTCTGCCTGAGCTTTGAGAATTCACATTCTTAATGGCATTGATGGCCATTTATTTTGCCTGAGAGGATCCCTAATTGCTGGTTTGAATCCTGACTGTCCGGACTGTTGTCAGCCCTGAGCTGGGCATGCATGAGGGAATGTGGAGGTTGGGCCCTGACTTTAGCTACTTAGTCAGTCTTCAGTGAGTGTGTAACAACCTCAAGTTCTCATTAAAATGAATGCATCAGGATGCTACTGGAAAGTGTGGCTGAATCCTCCTGTCTAATTGGCACGGGTGATCTGTGACTCAGTAATATGACTGGCTTCAAGAAAAGTAAGGAAGCTCCAGGAGCTCTTTTTGTGAAGAAATATTACCTTGTTCAGGAAAAGTACCCAGTGTGAAATTCATTAGCAAGCGTCTGCACCTGGGAAGTAGAAATGAGGAAAAGTGGTCAGGAAGAAGGGCTCACTCGTTCCCATGGAAACAAACAGAGCAACCTGCCCAGCTGATCTGGTTCTATAATTTTAAGATATTTCTTTCTTAACTGGGCTCCACAAGTTCCTGGGAGGGAGGTCCAGATTGGATTTATGTACATTATGGGCTTTTCTATTTCTTGAAAGAATAAAGCTAGCTGAGCAGAGCAGAAGTAAAGATTAAGTGTTTGCTGAAGCATTGGGGGTAAAGTATAAATCTATCATTCCATGGGGAGCAATAATTTCTTATTGTATGAAAAGCTAAAGTGAAGAGTGAAATGAGATACTGAACTTTAAAAATCCTGTATCTTCCTATGTTTCACTTCCCCATTCTGATCACGGGTACTCCACATCCTTCCTAATCTTACAGAGGTAACTAGCATTGCAGCCCTTGATAGCATATGATTGAGCCGAAAGCTGTCACTGGTTATTATCTCCGATCATTTTCCTCCAATTGAGTAAATCTTTTTCCATTCTTCCTCTACTTTTTCAAAATTTTACCTTATCACCATCATCATATTTTTAAAGCACATACCATGTAAAAATACCCAAATACCAAGAAGGATTATAAGTCAAGGTACCATGTCCCCTGTTTTTCCCAGAATCCTTCTCCTTAGAGCTAGCCATTTGCAGTAGCGTACTGTGTATTCTTCCAACACTCTAACTATTTGATCACATGTATATGTGCATACAGAATTACAACATGCACGTTCATGTGCACACACTCATACACACATATCTATATGGAATAATAAGTATTTAGGCCAGGGGTTCTTTGAAAAAATATAAAATATAAATATTCTGCTCTTCACAAAACTTCCAATTCTTTCATTTTGAAAGCTTATGAATTCATGCTTTTCGATTTTCAGTTTAGTTCAGTTCAGTCGCTCAGTCGTGTCCAACTCTGCGACCCCATGGACTGCAGCATGCCAGGTCTCCCTGCCCATCACCTGCTCCAGGAGTTTACTCAAACCCATGTCCATTGAGTCAGTGATGCCATCCAACCATCTCGTCCTCTTTCATCCCCCTTGCCTCCAACCTTCAATCTTTCCCAGCATCAGGGTCTTTTCTAGTTAGTCAGTTCTTCGCATCAGGTGGCCAAAGTATTGAAGTTTCAGCTTCAGCATCAGTCCTTCCAATGAATATTCAGAAATGATTTCCTTTAGGATGGACTTGTTAGATCTCTTTGCAGTCCAAGGGACTCTCAAGAGTCTTCTCCAACACCACAGTTCAAAGGCATTAATTCTTCTGCACTCAGCTTCCTTTATCATCCAACTCTCAAATCCATACGTGACCACTGGAAAAACCATAGCTTTGACTAGACAGGCCTTTGCTGGCAAAGTAATGTCTCTGCTTTTTAAAATGCTGTCTAGGTTGGTCATAAACTTTCTCACAAGGAACGAGCATCTTTTAATTTCATGGCTGCAGTCACCATCTGCAGTGATTTGGGAGTCCAAAAAAGTAAAATCTGTCACTGTTTCCACTGTTTCCCCATATATTTCCCATGAAGTGATGGGACCGGATGCCATGATCTTTTTTTCTGAATGTTGAGCTTTAAGCCAACTTTTTCACTCTTCTCTTTCACTTTCATCAAGAGGCTCTTTAGTTCTTCTTCACTTTCTGCCATAAGGGTGGTGTCATCTGCATATCTGAGGTTATTGATATTTCTCCCAGCAATCTTGATTCCAGCTTGTGCTTCATCCAGTCCAACATTTCTCATGATGTACTCTGCATATAAGTTAAATAAGCAGGGTGACAACATACAGCCTTGACGAACTCCTTTCCCTATTTGGAATCAGTCTGTTGTTCCATGTCCAGTTCTAACTGTTTCTTCCTGACCTGCATACAGATTTCTCAAGAGGCAGGTCAGGTGGTCTGGTATTCCCATCTCTTTCAGAATTTTCCACAGTTTGTGATGATTCACACAGTCAAAGACTTTGGCATAGTCAATAAAGCAGAAGTAGATGTTTTTCTGGAACTCTCTTGCTTTTTTGATGACCCATCGGATGTTGGCAATTTGATCTCTGGTTCCTCTGCCTTTTCTAAATCCAGCTTGAACATCTGGAAGTTCACAGTTCACGTATTGCTGAAGCCTGGTTTGGAGAATTTTGAGCAATACTTTACTAGCGTTTGAGATGAGTGCAATTGTGCAGTAGTTTGAGCATTCTTTAGCATTGCCTTTCCTTGGGATTGGAGTGAAAGCTGACCTTTTCTAGTCCTGTGGTCACTGCCGAGTTTTCCAAATTTGCTGGCATATTGAGTGTAGCACTTTCAAAGCATCATCTTTTAGAATTTGAAATAGCTCAACTGGAATTCCTTCACCTCCACTCGCTTTGTTAGTAGTGAGGCTTCCTAAGGCCCACTTGACTTATTCAATGTATTATCTATTATGATCCTTTATTTTGATGCTTAAACTTGTCCTCATTTGTCCACCAAGAGTCTCTTCAGGCCTATTTCTATGTCCTGTTGACATGTATCAGTTATTTTTTGAGTACTTCCTTACTTTTTTGCACAAGAGGATAATATAAGCTCATTTTGCATGCTCCCTGTTCAAGCTCTGGAATCAGCCAACTCTCCAAGGAACACTAGTTGTATTTTTATTGGAAAAATTATATTTAAATAATACCAAATTTAGGGGTTAGATGTTCTTATTGCTATCCATAGGTATATTTATGTGTATATATATGTGTGCATGTAATGTGTATATACACACATTTCCATGAATATGGAACAAGCCAGTAGAGTTGCTGGAATTCCAACTGAGCTATGTCATTTCCTAAAAGATGATGCTGTTAAAGGGATGCACTCAATATACCAGCAAATTGGGAAATCAACAGTGGCAACAGGACTGGAAAAGATCAGTTTTCATTCCAATCCCAAAGAAAGGCAATGTCAAAGAATGTTCAAGCTACCACACAGTTGTGCTCATTTCACATGCTAGCAAGGTAATAATGCTCGAAATCCTTCAAGCTAGGCTTCAATGGTACATGAACCAAGAACTTCCAGATATACAACCTTGATTTAGAAAAGGCAGAGAAACCAGAAACCAAATTGCCAACATCTATTGGATCATAGAGAAAGAAGGGAATTCCAGAAAAACATCGACTTCCACTTCATTGACCACGCTAAACCCTTTTACTATGTGGATCACAACAAACTGTGGAAATTCTTAAATAGATGGAAATACCAGACCACCTTACCTGCCTCCTGAGAAACCTGTGTGCAGGTCAAGAAGCAACAGTTAGAACTGGACATCAAAGAAAAGACTGGTTCAATATTGGAAAGGAGTGCGCCAAAGCTGTATATTGTCAACCTGCTATTTAACTTACATGCAGGCTACATGATGCAAAATTCCAGGCTGGATGAAGCACAAGCTGGAATCAAGACTGCCAGGAAAAATATCTACACAACAGATATACAGATGATAATCACCCTTATGGCAGAAAGTGAAGAGGAACTAAACAGTCTCTTGATGAAGACGAAAGAAGAGAGTGAAAAGTTGGCTTAAAACTCAACATTTAAAAAACCAAGATCATGGCATCCAGTCCCATAATCTCATAGCAAAAAGATGGGGAAACAGTGACAGACTTTATTTTCTTGGACTCCAAAATCACCGCAGATTTGATTACATTTCTCTCATACTTTCTATATTTTCCCCCAACTTTGAAAATTTTCTTCCAATTTATCTTTCATATCAATAATAATGAATTGATTGAGTTCTAATTATGTCTGCTTTACTCTGGATAGATATTTGTATTTCTCATTGAACTTTGGGCTTTTATTAAACTTTCTGATAATAAAAGAAATACATTATTCTCATTGTGAAGAACCTGGAGAACATGCAAAAAAAGACTAAGCTAAATATAATATTTAGCACACATTTAAGAGAACTTTTTGTTAAGAATTTTTATTAATGTAAGCACTTATACATTTTATTGAGTTGATTAATTTTTTTACAAAGTAGAATTCTGCAAGCCAATATTTTTAGGCTTATTTTTCCACTTAGCAATGTAACACTGTCATTCTTTTTCATAAATAAACACACTGTTATTTTCATTGTAATTTTTAATAGCTACATATCAAATTTTTGCTTAGATGCAATGATTTGGTTTTTTTACTTCCTATTAAAAGACATTAAGATTACTTCCATTTTTCTTTGTATTGTACACATGATGACTAATTTCCTAATAAATCATTTTAAAGGCTTATTAAATATTTTCCTTAAAATATTTGTATATATATATTTCTAGACAGGAAAGGTTAGGCCAATTTATGTTCTTATTGGTGATGTCTTTTTTCCCAAGTCCTTTTTTAATTTCTCCAATCAGTTGGGGGTGACGGGATGCAATTTATTATTATTTCAGTATGAACTTTTCAACTATAAGGGTTAACATTCTTTTCCAATATTATGTTATCCATATTGATTCTGTTGTGAATTACTTCTTCATACTATCTACTCACTTTTCATCAAACTGTCTTCATTAAATTCTTTAATTACTAAACCTAGGCATTTTCTTTGCAACCAGTGAAACAATTTATTCAACATATGCAAATATGTACAAATTATGAAATTTTTTCTTTCTCCTCTCATCTACACTCTTCTCTTCCAACCCAGGGGGTTAATGATCAGAAGTGCTTTTCCACAGCCTCCCATGCATTACACACACACAAAATTTGTATAAGGATGTTTGTTCACCAAAACTGGCTTCTGTTACACAAGTGACTCTTCAACTTGATTCACTTTTAATTATGAAGCTTTCAAGCACACAGAACAATACAAATTGGTAAAATACACACTATCTAAACACTGTCTCCCATAATTTAAAAGTAGTAACTTTTGGCAGATTTATTTTCAAGTTTCACATAGACAATACCAAATATACAGTTGGTATCTAAGCTAGTCCTATTTGATACGTGTATAACAACCTTCTTTAAATGCTTCATCATTTAACAAACACTCCACTGGCTTTCTAAATTTTTTTTAAAGATCAATTTCTCAAGGCATAAAAATACTTTGCACAGTTTTTATTAATATTGTGTCATGCTTTATGCCTTATAGATTGCTAGTTCATTTAGTTGTCTATGTAAATTTAATTTATGATGAAATAATGAAAAAAATGCTGATGCTGAAGATAAGAGAATATTTTAGGCAATTTTACCAGTGCTGCCATAAAAGATTTGACTATAACGTTGTCATATACTAAGTCCACCTGAACACTGACCAGTGAAAAATGACTAACGTGAGGTACTTCCCTGGTGGTCCAGTGGTTAGGACTCTGCCCTTCCACTGCAGGAGGCATGGGATCAATCCTTGGTCAGTGAACTAAGAGCCCATGTGCCTTGCATGCAGCCAAATAAGAAAAATTACTTAAGTGAGACACTGGAAAAACCTACAAAATTCCTGATGACTTCAAGGGAGGCAAAAAGAAAAAAGAGGAAAAGATAAAAAAGTCCAGTGGTATATTTTTCAGGAAACCAAAAAGGCGTAAGATCCTCAAAATTAGATTCTAGAAAATTTACCAAGTTCAGTCCTCAGAAAATATCATCCAAAACATCAATGTGCAAATGAAGAAAGAGCTGGGCGTTTATCATACTGACTTCTAAGGAATACATTTCATGGTACTAACACTATCTTTTCCATAAGGATGATCGCCTAGCAGAGTATGTCTGGAAGGCTACAAATGTTTTACATTAATTAAATCTTTCCTGGCGCTGAGTGTTAGGAGATAGACATGGTTTAGGATGACAAAGCCATCCTATGGGTAGCAAGAGTAGAAGTCTGTGACAGAAATGAGTTTTAACACCATGAGCTTATTACTCAGTGCCTAAAATCCCAACCCTGAAGTTGCCCACTTGGCTTACATTAAGTCTTAGCAGATAAATAGTGTCTCTTATTAAAACACAAACACATAATTTTGGAATTTCAACACATAGACATTTTAAGCCCCCAAAGAAGAATGGAAGCCACAGCAAAGAACACTTTAATGGCAGAAGGAAAGAGGGAAAACCAGAGGCTAAGGAACCAGAGGGAAAGATTGGACCAAGACAGTGTTTTGAAGTTCATGTTGCAAGAGTTTGAACACGGCAAGATGGTCAGCTCTTTGCTGGAATAAACGGAGATCTGTGTTTACCTAGACAGTTACAAATCTCATCCTTGCCCCTGGTGATTCTGATAGGAGCACCCTCTTGAGGGCTGTTCATACCACTGATCCCCTATGGAGCAGCAGGAGACCAACAACAGCAGCAAGTTCTACTCGTGACAGACAGGGCAAGACAAGCTGAGCACAGCAAGAGGAAACATCAGGAAGGAACTCAATCTCAGACTGAGGCTTGTTCCCTTCGTCCTGTCCTCAGAGTTGTTGCATAAATTTCCCGAGAAAGCTACACGGCACTCGAAAAGTCTCATGAGCTCCGCTGTGAAAAGTCCTAAGGAAGCGACATTGAGAGGATGAAACTGAACTTCCCAGCTGCCGAGGGACCTGAGGATTTCATCCTAGATATAAGGAAGCTGCTACCTAAGAAATGAGGTGAACCCAGGAGAACAGCCCATAGTTTAGAAGGTTGGATGTCAGGGTTTTGGGAAAAGTGTCACTGCTGCTGACAGCAAAGGCTGATGCCTCTGCTGCTACTGGGATTTCTGTCCATCAGAAAACTGCCTGAGCAGCCCACTCATGAACACGTGAAATGTAATTCAAATTCATTTATTTTCAATGAAAGCGCATCCAGCATGTGTTCCATCACAGGCACTGTGCTCTGCGCTACCCAAGTGCTGAATCTACCATGAAGAGAAGACAGACACTGCCCCTACCTTCAAAGAGATTGAAGTTAAAAGAGGATGAGATAGCAAAGGTAAACTGTGATATAAACTGTTATAAGTCTTATAATAAGGTAAGTAGGTGCTAGGAGAGTAAATAGTAACAGACGTCAGGAGAAAATTTGTTTTAAACTTGGACCTAAAGCAAAAAGGTGGGTGGCATGTCTTTTCAATGTCCCACTGGAATATCGTTTAACATGGATTATACAGTTATTTCAGGGAATGTGCCTGTTTGACTTCACTATTTTCTACTGGGAGCTCAGACTTCATGAAGTTACACGTTAACTCATAGATTTCTGTCTGGAAGAGATGCTACCCATCAGATTTTATTGTGCCACAGGACTTGAACCACTTTATTTTAACCAATTGTGTCTCTAATTCAGCAAATTTATTTTAAAATGCCTTATCTAGTGGACTATATACCCTGTTTCTCAAAATGCTCTTTGAAACAGGTTAGCAGCTTATCATTGTTGGATAATTGGATGAAATCTCTGATGCATGTTCAGTCCCTGGTAGCTCAGTTGGTAAAGAATCCTCCTGCAATGCAGGAGACCCTGATTCAATTCCTGGGTCGAGAAGATCCCCTGGAGAAGGGATAGGCTACCCACTCCAGTATTCTTGGGCTTCTCTTGTGGCTCAGCCGGTAAAGAATCCACCTGCAATGTGGGAGACCTGGGTTTGATCCCTGCGTTGGAAAGATCCCCTGGAGAAGGGAAAGGCTACACGGTCCAGTATTCTAGTTTGGAGAATTCCATGGAGCCTATGGGGTCGCAAAGAGTCGGACATGACTGAGCAACTTTCACTTTCAGTTTATAAGAGTATGAGAATTATGTTTCTAACTTCTTGAAAACTGATTATTTGGCAACAATAGGAACCATTTCTGGGAGAATTGGATTACCTAGATTACCTAGCCTCAGCTGCTATAACAAAATACTGCAACAGACATTGATTTATAATAGTTCCTGGAGGTTAAGAACTCCAAGATCAAGGTGCTGGGGTACTCGCTTCCTAGTGAAGCTTTCTTCCTGGCTTTCAAATGAGCATCTTCCCACTCTAGTCTTCCATGGCGAGAGAGTGACTAATTGGTGATAGGATACTAATCCCATCATAGGGACCCCACCTCCATGACTTCATGAAAATGGAAAACGCTGACCCTCTAAATATCATCACATTAGGGGCTGGGGCTCCAACATGTGAATCTGGTGGATCAGTAACATTCGGTCCATAACAATGGGGCTTGGGATTTAGCAGACAAGATTTGCAGGATGCACTCGTGAAGGATGCAGCAGCTGATGGAAACTGACCTAGTATGGAAATGGAATCATACGGTCCAAAGGGCTGTGGAGTCAGGCGGATTGAAATTCGAATCCTGTGTTCAGCACATACTAGCTGTTAATAGCAGTGCAGACACTCAATTTCCTGGTCAGTTAAATTGAGCCAATGACAGTGACACTATCAGAGAGATGGTGTGATACTTACGATGCCTAACACAGTACACAATGCTTGATGTTTATTCACTTCCTACTCATCTGGTGACAATGCTTTGGGAATTTCCAAAGAAATGAAAACTGGACGCTTAGATCTACCCTCTCAGATTCCGGCTCTCTCATCATTGACCTTCTAGATTATTTAAGAATTAATAACCTCTTCCATACAAATTATATACACATTTTCACCAAAATGTGTAATTATGGAAGTCCAGAAATTTGAACCTTAAGGCAGCTCTAGAGACTCTGAATTTCATCTCAGGTTTCAAGCGCTCAAGACATGGTGGGGCCTAAGGAAAAGGACTATACAAATAGATTTTTATCTCACCAGCTCAAGCTCAATTCAGTATTTGTGACAATTCTGCTAACGATCAGCATTGTGCTTACCTTTATTCAGCAAAACCTACTTAACAACGTGGTGGAAAATTTAGGAAGGATTTTTAATATGTTTAAGAAATCAAATGCTATTTATGCACCTACCTTAATTACAGTTGCAATATACAGCAAATTATGTAAAAATAAAATGTTCTTATCTAGTCTTTAAAGTTGGTCCCTGAGGGCTATTTACTAAGCTATACTTCATCACTTTCAAATATGTGAAGTCGGTTAAATAAACTTAATGTAAATGAATGCTGCTAAAAGTAGTCTATAGTTTAGATTTTTTGCTAATTTAAATCAACCTCTCCTATTAGTCTAAATTGGCTTTCAGAGTAAACACAGTTTTATGTCATTCTACAGCACACGTAAACACCCACTCCATGGTGCATTCTGAGGATAAATACGTAATGATGTTTTAAGGCACTTTAAAGGAATGTGGCCAAGACACAAGATCATTACAGGTGATTTTTAATAAATTTGCTTTTAAAAATTTGGATCTCTTCTGCTCACCGTCTTCCTCCTCTACATATATTTACATCTCCTCATGGAGGCAAATAACTACACTGCTTATTGTCACCATCATTACTCAGCCTTATTCTCACCTAAAATATGCTTCTAGATGCCAACATTAGTGTTTCTGGCTAGAAGGAAAAAATGTCTTGTTCCCTAGCTTGGGGTATAAATAATAGAAATAACTAAGCTTTGTCAAACATTTAGAATGTGGCATTTAAATGTCAAGCATTTAGAATCCTGACTATTCATTGGAAGGACTGATGCTAAAGCTGAAGCTCCAATACTGTGGTTACCTGAGGGAAAGAGCCCACTCATTGGAAAAGACCCTGATATTGGGAAAGACTGAAGGCAGGAGGAGATGGGGACGACAACAGAGGATGAGATGGCTGGATGGCATCACCAACTCAATGGACAAGAGTTTGAGTAAGCTCCAAGAGATGAAGGACAGGGAAGCCTGGTGTGCTGCAGTCCATGGGGTTGCAAAGACCCGGACACAACTGAGCAACTGAACAACAACAAATATAATGTGGCAGGCTCTCTTTCAAGACTTTGATAAGAATAAACTGACTTAATTCATGCAACCCCATGAAGCCATCCCTATTATTACGTCAGCTTCATGGATAAAGTAACAGAACATTTAGCTGAGTCACTCAAGATCATATGGATAGTAATGACAGAGTCAGGCTTAACCCAGGAAGCTGAACCTAAGAATCTGCACCTGTATCTACTACCTTCACTTCTCCTTCACATGTTAAACATCTATGCTACCCAAACCTTGACACCTTTCCTTATAAAAAGGACCATAATGGTTAATCTTATGTGTCACCTGAACTGGACTACAAGGTGCCTAGATATCTGATTAAATGCTATTCAGGGTGTGTCTGTGAGGATGATTCTGGATGAGACTGAAAATTGCATCAGAAGGCTGAGTAAAGCAGACTGCCTTTGCCCATGTAGGGGACCTCATCCCATCCATGGCAAGTGTGAAAAGTATAGGAGGCTGAGCAAAGAGAAAATTCATTCTCTTTGCCTGACAGGCTTTGAATGGGGACATCAGTGTTTTTCTGCCTTCAGACTCAAACTCACACCCTTAGCTCTACTGATCCTCAAGCATTTGAATGCAGATCTTGGGACATTTCAGTCTCTATAATCACATGAGCCAATTCCTTATCTATCTGCAGAACTGTCTATCACTATACCTATCTATCATCCATCTCCTATCTTTATGTCTATACCTTTATATATCTATATCTATATTGATCCTATAGGCTCTGTTGCTTGGAGAACCCTGCCCAATATAGGAACTCAGGACACATGAGACTTCCCCTAACCAGTTTTACATTTCCCCCTATATTCTGTATTAGGATATGGGGTATCCTACCAAGGTGTGAAGCATACTCATATCTATGAACAACTTGTGAATGGCAGTCATTTTCAAATAAATGAATAAAAGATATGGTTTAAAGAAAGCTGAGCACCGAAGAATTGATGCTTTTGAACTGTGGTGTTGGAGAAGACTCCTGAGAGTCCCTTGGACTGCAAGGAGATCCAACCAGTCCATCCTAAAGGAAATCCAACATTCATTGGAAAGACTGATGCTGAAGCTGAAACTCCAATACTCTGGCTACCTGATGGGAACAGTTGATTCATTGGAAAACACCCTGATGCTGGGAAAGATTGAAGGCAGGTGGAGAAGGGAATGGCAGAGGATGAGATGGTTGGATGGCATCACCGACTCAATGGACATGAGTTTGAGTAAACTCTGGGAGTTGGTGACGGACAGGGAGGCCTGGCGTGCTGCAGTCCATGGGGTCACAAAGAGTCAGACACGACTGAACAACTGAACTGAACTGAGATCTCCTTACATAAGTATCTCTTTACTGTACCAATTTTATACATTTAATCATTTTATTAAAGACATAATAATAGAGAGAAAAGAACTGAGATCTTGGAACTAGACACTTGTTTCTCTGAGATATCGATCAGCTAGGAAAACAGACCAACTTAAGGAATATCAGCACAGTATAAATACCCATTACTTATGACCCTACTGTTAATGGAGCAATATAGGCCACATTTCAGTTCCCCCAATTGCTGTGAGGTAATTCTTCACCTGGATATAAATCTAATTCACATAAAATCAACTCATATTTTTGTCTCCTGTCCCCAACTTCGTGCATGCATGTACACAAAGCATGTATGTGTAGTGAATATTTATTATTCAATGCTTAATATCTTCTAAAGTATTTTAGGCTTAATAATGTATTGTACATCATCAAGATGAATAACAGATACAGTAAAGAAGGAAAAAACATAGACATTTAGAACCAGTCAAACATGGGCTGGAATCTTAGCTCTACTACTTGTCAGCTAAAGAATATTAGGATGGCCACTTAAACTTTGCCAGTAATCAGAGAAATAAAAACTAAAGTGTCATAACAAAAAAAGCATCATTTACAAGACTAATATGAATTTTTAAATTTGACAACATGAATTCTTGGCAAAGTTGTAAAATAGTAAAAAATAAAAACTCATACACTTGTAGGAAAACAATATGAACACACACATACTCCATATGAGAAAAACTTAGCTGCTAGCTCTACATGTGGGATAATGACTTGAAGTTGTGTACCGGAAGATAGTAGCAAAAAACTGGAGACAAATCAGATGTCCACAAACAAGAGTATGAACAAATAAACAGCTAAATTTCTATATAATGATATATTATTGAGCACACACATAAGGAGCTGGAAATACACACATAAGTATGTATACGTTTCAATAACTAAATCTTAAGAATATAAAAAGGAATGAAAAGAGCAAGTCCCAGAAGAATACATGCGTTAAATACTATTTGTATAAAGTTTAAAAATTTGTCAGACTCTTCTACTAACTATAACTATTACATTAACTATATTAAGGACGAGTTCATATATAGTTTATATATTTATATATGTTATATATTTGATACATTTCTATATATTTATAGTAATTTTAAATAAATATTTTATGTATAATATACATTTTCTCTATATAAATATATGTGATGTGTTATAAAAAATTTAAGATAGCTGTATCACAGAGTGGGAAGTGTTGTTGGCAAGTTTCATTTTTATCTGGATGTTACATTTGTTATATTATTCATTTCATTTTTTAAAATTGTAGTGCAGTTGCTCTACAATATTATAAGTTACCAATGTATAATAATGTGATTCACAATTTTTAAAGATCATCCTCCATTTATAGTTAATATAAAATATTTGCTCTGTTACCTATGATACATCCTTGTAGCTTATTTTATATCTAATAGTTTGTACCTCTTACTCCTCTCCCTCATTGTTCATTTCTTACTATGTTTATCTTCTTGTGTGTACATGACAATGATTAATTTTAGTAAAAAAATGGTTAATAAGATAAAAATATTTTAAGCCAATGAATTTATAATTATATATCTGAGAGACATATCTGAGAATTCCAAGATCTCTGTTACAGAAACAATCCCCGATCAAGGAATTCAACAGCTCTAAGCTCAGACTCCAACACTGGTACCAACGAGTGCTCTGTGATATTTGACAGACAACGCGCTGGTCCCTCTGGGCTTAGCTTCAAACGCCAAGACTGGAGGAAGGGCTGCCCCATGACTGAAAGGCGAGCTCTGTGGACTAGATGAGCTTTAAACTTACTTCCAGCTCTAACACTACGTAGTACCATGAACTCAGTCTTCAAGAACTTCTGGAGAATCTCCCAATCTGTCCTCAGTTCTCCACAATACATTGTTTGGTGAAAGAGTTTCAAGCATTGCAGGAGATTATGAAAACAAATATCATCCATACAGCAGGACATGCCAACAACAACATTTATTTATGTTCCTTCCTATTCTGCGATCTATTAAATATAGGACCAGTGATCATGAAAGATATTTCCTTAGCAAGGATGGAATTCTAGATACATTCTCTTATATTATAGAAATAGGAAACTATTTTACGTGGGGTCACTGACAAAGAATAAAAAAGCATATAAGCTAGCTACTAAATTTCTACCATGTGACATACATATTATAAAATATTAACCCATACTACAAAATGGTAAAGTAAAGGTTTATTAAATAAATGCTTTAAAATATAGTTTCTAGTCTATAATGTGGCTGGCAGACCATGAGGACAAAAACAGAAAAATGAAAGGGTAATTGGAAGAAAATGAATCAACAAAGAGAAGCAAATAGTTTGCACAGGAAGATGTTAAATGTCAAAATAGCATGGAAAAGATAAAGGAAGAGAGAAGATATATACATAGGACACATTCACAAACATAAATATATAATCATGAAACAGTCTGTCTCCTGTCTCCTCAGGCCTATCTTGAACATTCTGAGAAGTTGTTCAGCACAACCTAAAAAACAACTCTAAAGTATCAAATCCATCCCAGCCAGTTTCTCTCCTCCCTCCACCCTTGTCAATTTTGCATCTGATCTTCAGTTTTCTTCCAAGCTTCAAGTCTTCTTATTTCTTTCCTTTGTAGCGCTTCAAAGATGATAGAAATCACCTCAGTTCACATTCTTAAGAGTATTTAATCATACCTGTGGAATGCTATTGAAAGTTTGTCGTTTTTTCCCCTATATTAGTAAACAAAAAGAGATTCCCCCCTCACCATGATCCATAGGGTTTCACGAATAACGATCTAAGATAGGGATCTGTTGTTGTGTTAAGCCTTTCATAGACTTGTGTAAGGAAAGAAAAATTATGATTAATCTCTTTGCCAATCTCAAAATTTGAAACTAAGTAAAGTTTCTCTTTAGGAGGCTGCAAACTGAAAACTTTGAATTCGTGACTGGCTTCTGCTCTTGCAAATGAGTAAAACTACAAAAATCAAAAAGAGAGTCTATTTTTCAATAGACCCTGCAGCAGGTTAGTTACCAGTGTCAGACTCTCATGATTTAGAGGCAAAGGGGAACTGAGATTCTAGCGCACAGTTGTGGAATACTACCAGGATATTCTCATCAAGCTCAGCAGGAGATGCATCGTTTGGAAAAATCTGGGTTCTACATCATGCAACCTAATAGACCTGACCTGAAAGTCCAAGTCAATGACTTTTATTCCCATTGGCTCTTTTTTTTAGCATAAAAACTCAGTCACTAGAATTTGATTTTGCAGTTTGAGACCTTCTGGGTCTTTACATCAAACACATTTTTTAAAACTACACAGATCTAGCAAACAATGTACAGCGCAGTCTCAGTTTTAGAGATTGTCCATTCCCCTCACCAGAAGGGGCAGCAGTGGGTCTGCAGAGATGGAAAGATCCTTCAAGGCTAGTTTCATGGCAGAGCTGGGAAGCAGACCAGGACAACCGGTTCAGAGGTCCACCTCAGTCCCGCTGCTCCCATACAATATGATACTGTTGGGGGCTCAGGATGGGCTGCCCAAAATATGCCACAATGGCATATAGGTTATTTTGAATTAAAGTTATTTAAGAAATGGCCCACACAAGAGGGACACTCTGACCCTCCCTCCTGTCTCCCTGAAGACAGGAAAGAAATCTCTCATGCATTCTGTATCTAGAGATAGAAGGACACTCTTCCCACCAAAGACATGGAATTCAGGCCAAGAAGTCTATTTAAATAAAACTTGTTACTTCTTTCATTTACTATCCCAAGCCCAAATTCTGTTTAGCTTCTTCACTAATTGAGCACACAAAACCGAAGTTTTCTGTCCTGTCAGGTCCTTGAAAATACATTGGCTTTTGTCTGTTTGTTTGTTTCCTTTGGTCTGGAAAATATAAAGGCTGCCTGCTTTGGCTATTTCTTAGGTCTTACTTCTACGAGATCGCCATGTGCAAAAATTAAGATCTGGGTTTTTTTCTCCTGTTAACCCGTTTTGTGTCCGTTTTATGATTCATCTAGCCACAAGAATTCAAGAGGAGTAGAGGAGGAAAGCGCCTCCACCACAGCCATATCTTAGAAACTATTCCCTCATGCTTGGTCTGTAAAGTGCCCTTTCTTCAAATTCAGCAGCAGAAAAGAGCACAACGGACTCAAGCTGTGGCTGAGAGGGGAAGGCAGAGAGGCTGCGATTCTGGCTCCATTAGAGTAGATTATGGACAGCACCTCCAGACTCTCTAAAGGGAGAGACATTCAGCTGGAGCCCAGGGCTGGGGCCGGGAGTGGGGATAGGGGCATCCTTGCTAACTAGCATGCTGTTCCCACGCAAAGTAAAGATTAAATGGCTGAACTTCATACATCAGTTCCAAGTCAAACTCCATTTTGCTGCACTTCAGGGAAAGATGAGGTACGCCCTCTGATCCAATAGGTGGAAAAGGAACCAATCATTTGACATTCAAAATTTAGTTAACAAGAGAACAATGTTAAGGGGGACAGTTATCAGAATTTGGGATCTGTTGAACTCAACTTTACCCATACAGATAAACATGCATTGAGCACATATATGCTCTATACCAGGCCCTGTGCTACCTATTGGGGGCATAAATGAAAAAAATTTTAAAAAAAGATATTACCTCTGCTTCGAAGGGACTTATAGTCTAATGGGAATAAGAGAGTCCTAAAACTGCATCGCTATAAAATAAGGTAAGTAAAATGGGCTTCCTAGTTAGTGAAGTGGTAAAGAATACACCTGCCAAGCAGGAGATGCGGTTTTCAATCCCTGTGTTGGGAAGATCCCCTGGAGAAGGAAATGGCAACATCCTCCAGTATTCTGCCTGGAAAATCCCATGGACAGAGGAGCTTGATGGGCTACATGGTCCATGGGTTCACAAAGAGCTGCACAGGACTTAGCTACTAAGCACAGAAAAAGGTAAGTAAAGTACCAGAGGTGTGAGGAGAGCATATAAGTGATGCGCTTATTGGCTTGTCTTTGTTTCGTTCACTAGGTCATGTCCAGCTCTTTTGTGATCCCCTGGACTGTCAGGCTCTTTTGTCCATGGAATTCTTCAGGCAAGCATACTGGAATAGGTAGCCATCCAGACCTTATCCTTATCTTTCCTGTGATTCACACCTTGTGTCTGAACATTAGCTGAGAGACATTCTTTAGTTCTTGGCTTTTTTAATGTTTCTTTTTTCTTAGAAACATCTTCAGCAATGTGGAAGACTTAAACTAACATGGCCCAAACACATAGTTATCCTGGATCTGTAAAAAATCAGAAGCATATACAGGCAGGTTTTAAAGATGGCAAAAATCACTCTCTCAGAAATAGAGAATTCATAACCAAGGCAGTATTCTACAGGCTGACTCAGCGGTGATCTAGAGCATAATAGACCTAGCTTTAGATTTGAGCACTTTAGTTCTGATTTAACATCCATCTAGGAAAAACAACACTTTCCTTGGAGACTGCATGAGAAGAAAGCCGAAACTGAGAACAATGCACCAACTGAAGTTTCTTGAAGGCTCATCTTCTCAAAGACAAGGGGGTAGAAAAACTCCACTCACTGCCATGGACAATAAGAAAACATTTCATTTTCCAGGACCTCCCAGAGGTAAGAAAAATTTCTCATGAAAGTCAAAACCCCAACACTGCAGCATGAACAGATGTGAAACCTTAATTAATACCCCTCATGCCACAGGTATCCCAATCTGACAAATTAAGATATAAACTGAATTCAGAACAGCAAATTACTGCTCTGTGGTAGAAAATCAAGCCACAGCACTCCACTTGGAAATCTAAAAAGTCACAGTGCACAGATCTCCCACAAAAAGTCAACGCCCACTGAATACAAGCTCATAATAAAGACATTATATTTTCTTGAGGAAATGTCCTACCTTGCCTGTGACTTGACACATAAAAATCACAAGGTATACCAGAACAACCTAGAAGAGACTATAAGTTTATTTAAAAATATTAAAGGTCAAGGAGAAAAAAATTAAAATCACAATGAAAACAGGACATTATGGGAAAAAAGGGAGACTTTCAAAAGAAGAAAATAAAACTAATAATGAAAATAAATGTAATGACTCAATGGATGAATTTAAAAAAATTTGATAGAGTTATTAACTAACCAGAAGGGGGGAAGAATGAGGAAATTGCTGATAACTCAGCCCAGAGGAAAAATATATTAAAAATAGAAAACTGACATTAAGAGACATGAAGGATAAAATAAGGATTTTAGCATATACACCTTTAAGATTTTAGACATTCATAAAAGAGAGAAAATGAAGGAAATACAATATTTAAAGAAATAAAAATTGAAAACTTTCAAGAATGGAAGATACACATAGAATTTCAGATTGATGAAACTCAAGAATTTCTGAGTCAAAAACCCTATAGAAGAGCAAAGAAAATAAAAAAGGACATAAAAGCAACCAAAAGGGAAAAAAGCTAATTACCTACAAAAGAACACATTTGACTAGCAGTAGATCTCTTCCCAGCACGGTAAAACTAAGAAGATAATGAAATGATATCCTCAGTGTGCTAGAAGAAATAATTGTCTATGTAGAAATGTAGTAATGCAATTGTCTATATCCAGCTCAGCTGTCATTTGCTGTTGAGTCATTAAGTCATGTTCAACTCTTGGCGACCCCATGGACTGCAGCACGCCAGGGTTCCCTGTCCGTCACCACCTCTCAGAGTTTGCTCAAACATATGTCCTTTGAGTCAGTGATGCCATCCAAGCATCTCGTCCTCTGCCTCCCCCTTGTCCTCTTGCCCTCAATCTTTCCCAGCATCAAGGTCTTTTCCAATGTGTCAGTTCTTGGCATCAGGTAGCCCAAGGATTGGAGCTTCAGCTTCAGCATCAGTCCTTCCAGTGAATATTTAGGGTGTATTTCCTTTCAGATTGACTGGTTTGATCTCCTTGCAGTCCAAGGGACTCTCAAGAGTTTTCTTCAGCACCACAATTCAAAAGCATCAATTTTTTGGCACTCAGCCTTCCTGTGGTCCAACTCTCACATCCATACATGACTGGAGAAAACCATAGCTTTGACTCTATGACCTCTGTCTGCAAAGTGATGTCTCTGCTTTTTAATAAGCTGTCATTTGGGGCTTTCCCAGGTGGTACCAGCGGTAAAGGACCCGCCTGCCAGTTCACGAGACATAAGAGATGCAGGTTCAATCCCTGGGTCAGGAAGACCC
Organism: Muntiacus reevesi; assembly: GCF_963930625.1. Taxonomy (NCBI): domain Eukaryota; kingdom Metazoa; phylum Chordata; class Mammalia; order Artiodactyla; family Cervidae; genus Muntiacus; species Muntiacus reevesi. The sequence continues at coordinate 72,558,535 of NC_089258.1, read as the reverse complement.
ATTGGAGAAGGAAATGGCATCCCACTCCAGTATTCTTGCCTGGAGAATCCCATGGACAGAGGAGCCTGGCAGGCGACAGAGCCCATGAGGTCACAAAGAGTTGGACATGACTGAAGTAACTTAGCATTCAGTACAATAAACACAAATTTCAAACTGCTTTCTTCTTTCTACAAAGCAAAGAGTAAGAGAATTTTCCTCTACAGACTTTCATTAAATGATCTTCTAAAGAATGCATGAGGTAAAAAGAAAATTAAATCCCAAAGCTTAACTAGAACTAATAATAAGCAAATAAGTTGGTAAAATTAGTAAATATACTGAGGTAGGTAAACAATCATTAATTGCAAAAAAAGAAAATAATACTATTGCAACATTAAGAATAAATTTAGAGAACAGAAATAGTGGATAACAGTGGCATGGAATTGCAAATGGCATGTTTGAAATTAAAGTGTTTTTGTTTCCCTGTATGATTTCAGTAGAAAATAGAACTGTTGGTTAAAAGTATACACTCGTAGGTCAAATAAGCATTTTAAAGATAAGGGCTGAGTGAACAGAAAGGGAATAATTTTCCAGTCCAGAGAAAGGAGATATAGGTACATTACATTTCTACAGATGCTATAATACATCACCACAAACTGGATAGCTAAGAACAATGAAAGTTTATTCTCTCACAGTCTAGGAGGCCAGATCTCAACATGCTTCACTGGACTGAATCACTTTCAAAGGGCTGCCCTTTCTCTGGAGGATCAGTGGAAAACTGTTCCTTGCCTCTTCTAGTTACTGGCATTCCTTGGCTTGTAGCCACATCACTCCAATTTCTGCCTCCATCTTTGCATCACCATCTCCTATGTGTGTATGCCTAATCTCCTTCTACTTCTCTCTTTAATATTTTTTTAATTTCTTTAGGCCATACAGTGAGGACATGTGAGATGCCAACCAGGGATCGAATTCATGCCCCCTCCACTGGGAGCGTGGAATCTTAACCACTGGACCACCAGGGAAGTCCTGCTTCTCTCTTTTAAGGCCACTTGTGATGGAATTTAGAGTCTATCCAGATCTTCCAGGATGATATCCCTATATCAATACCCTTAACTTAAGCACATCTGGAAACGCCCTTTTTCCAAATAAGATAACATTCACAGGTTCCATGGATTAGTAGGGACAGCTTTTGGGGGCTACTATTCATTCCACTACACAGGAATAGTGGTAATACAGTCTAGTAAAAAACAAACCAACCAAACAAACAGAAAAAAAAAAAAAAAAAAAAACAGGGAAAGAAAGGTAATGAGAGCAATAGAGCCAAAACTGTCTTCTGATCACTTTAAATGCTTATTGCTAATTTCATTTCCTCAACTTGACTTTTTACTCTAAACCTAGACTGGAGTAATGGAAAGCATTAGAAAAAGAGTCTGTATACTATGATCAATCAATCAAAGCCAGTCCCCAACCTGTTTTTGCAAGTAAAGTTTTATTGGAACAGTCATGTCCATTCACTACATATTTTCTATGGCTGATTTTACAACAGCAGAGCTGAGTAGTTACAATGGAGATCCAAAGCCAAAAATATTTACTCTCTGGTCCTTTCCAGAAAAGTCTGCCACACCGTAATTTAAATAATCTTTTCCAAGCGGAAATAGGGGAGAAGCAAATTGGATGGATCTGTTGATTGAGTGAGTGTGTGTGTCTGAGTGTGTGTATATGTGTGTGTGTGATATGCACATTTTGAATCAAGGTCATTAACAGTCTGATACTGTCAATGGAACTGAAGTTCTCTGAAAAGCGACAAGTGAAGGAAAAAAGTTTTGCTTCCTTGGATTTGGAAATTTGGATTCAGGATTTCCTCCAACCCTGCAGAATGTTCTTAGAAGGAAACTTTGCAATTAAATGCTGAGCACACTGAACTGGAGGGATGAGAAACAGTAAATAATGCTAACAATTTTATGAAAAGTGTATGCAACCTGTATTTTACTCTTAATGGGATGCAGAGTTTGGCCTCATTTTATTTGTACTTCTATTGTAAGCAGCCTCAAATCATTTTGGCGGAAGTAGAGGTGGTATAAATAAATAACCATCCATGGACAGCACAAAAGAAAATGAAAATGTGGAGAAGAAGAAAATAAATCTCATAAGTAGCTATATTTTAAGGGGAAGGTCAGGCTTTGCATTAGGAAGTATTTATAAGGTATTTGTGGAGTGCCTTTAAATGCCATGGAAATGTCAATGACGGTCACAGCTCTTGAAAACAATAGTGTCAGAATGAGCTAATTTAGTTTTTCCAGTGTTTGGCTTTCTCTTCTGTGTCAGAAACAGGAATGCCTGTTCGTCAAGCTTGTGTCAGGCTCAGAGATCACAGTCCTCTCTAGGCCCAGGGTAGCACTGACAGCTTCTGCTGACATGCTGGCCCAACAGGCAGGATGGGCTCTCTGAATTTACAGTAGGCATGGCTAAATATTTAGGAATCTAATGTGCTGGGCTTCTTTGGCTTTTCCTGCCAATTTCATAAAAAAAAAAAAAAAAAAAGAAGAAGAAATTTCTATTCTATGTAAAGTCCCCGTATTATTTAAATGGATTACTTATCTGAGTTGCCTTGAAAATAAATTGAGGAGACTATCTCTCTTTCTCTCTCTGTTTTGAGACAGATTTTCTTCACAAAGAGATCTGACAAGACAAACAGGATGAGGCCACCCCAGTCCATCCTCAGTTCATTATACTTGGTCTTTTGCCTCGTCTAGCTGTCTTGGAGATTTTCTGCAGAGGACAGAAGTCTCCCAAGATGGTGTCAGTAAGCAGCTCGTGGAGGAATAGGGGGCAAGTCAACTCTGGACTCCTCAAAGAACACCAGAAAACATACTGAGGAAGCAAACCTGAGATGATCTGACTCACTGCAGTCGGGGAGGATACAGCCCTGGCAGCGCCTAAGCAGTGTCTTAGAAGAGGGAGTTCAGGGGAAGACATTTGAAGGGTGTTGTCATTCAAGGAAAGGAGCTGATTGGATTCACATTTTTTTTCTTTACATGATGCTTTAAGATTGGTGAACAGACACCTTGAGGTGTCAGTCTTAAAGCCAATCTTGATAAGGAAATTCTTTGTTGGATAAGTGAGTTGTTTGTCCAAGAGAACAATTTATTTATCCTGATAGAAGAGTTATTTACCCACATGAGCAAACTGTTTGCTCCCATAAATTGATTTGTAGAAATTCCTTGAAGTAAACAGTGAAATTCTGTATTGCTTTAGAGCCTAATCTTTCTGAGTCAGAGTTGTGAGGTTGACACAGGTGGCTTCCATTTAGTTCTATAGTCTCATGAATTCAGAAGAATCCCCATTCTTAAAGTTTTTATCCTAAAACATGACACAGATTACCAGGCTACGGTCATTGCTTAGGGGTTCAAACTTGTTCACTACATCTCCAAATATATTCTCCTGAATGACAGTGTATAAAGCTCACCATTGTTTGTGGAACTTTGTGGCCTCTCCTCTCATCTGCTCACATTCAAGTTTTTACCCGTTTGTTTTATTATCAGTACTTGCCCAGCTTCCAATAGTATCAGAGTTTTCTTAAAGATGTGATAATTGAAGGGAAAATATTTTGTCTCCTTGAAACTGAAAATAAGGACTCAGAATTTCTTTCAACTCTATGTCCTGCTTGCTTAGACAAAAGGTTTTCAGTGAGATGCTAAACACATTTGATTAGAAGAAGGAAGAATGGGCAGCGAAGACTGACAAAGGCATGCCTACAACACTGAAACCTTTACTGAATCCCTACCCCAGGTGTCCAGTTTCAGGAAATCAGAGGACAAATCAGGAACTTGGATGGGTGACCATGATTTCAGAACCTGATTCTGCTCAGGGACACCTGATGATTTGCGTAGCTTTGTTTCAGCTCTTCCATAGGGGCTGGTCATCCCTGTAACGCAATTTAAGTGCTGGCCCTTGAATATTATCAAGTCCATATAGAAACAAAACCCTTTACCAGAGGAGAATTCTCATGTGACTACCGTGCAGAGATTTCTGGTCTTAAGATCACACTTCTTAATAATAATGATAGTCAAAATTAGACATGATTTGCCATGATGATTTGTTCTGTGATTAGAAAAGATGGTACCTTTCCCCACCTCTCTTGTTCTCCTGGATACCCTTGATGTCCTTGTTCACCACAAGCTGCTATTGATCCTGAATTACTTATTAATCAGCCTACAGTAAAGTCCCAATATGGCTCTTGAGCTTGGGTCCATACTAATCTTTGGTCATTGGAAAGATTAGCGTGTTCTGTGTATATATTCCTCTGAGACTTGTCTTAAAGTTCAAGATCAAACATACCGTTTGAACTGGACACAAAGCTGATCAGGGAGCTGCCCTCCTGTTTCTCATCCCCCCATTTTACTTTTTTTTTTTTTTTTTTTGACCACACCATGTAGCATGAAGAATCCTAGTTCCCCAAGCAGAAATCGAACCCATGCCCCTTGCATTGGAAGCATGGAGTCTTAGCCACTGGACACCAGGAAAGTCCTACCCTCTTCTACTTTGAACATTATTTTTTATCTATGAACGATTAAGCTTCTTATCTTGACTCCCATTTTTACTGAGTCCACGTAGGTTGTTTTTTTTTTTTTTAGCTTTTTGATGTTTTCAGCTCCAGACTGTCAAACCAATTCTGACTCAGCACATATACAGAGGCCACTGCTAGCAAGTGTCACCAAGATTTGTGTCCTACAACCATGCAGAGGAGACTGCCTATCTCTATGCCATGGCCGAGTATCCAAGCCACCACCCTAAAGACTTAAAGCACCCAGCTTCTGGTCTACATAGAGAGAAATCAGATACCAGCATGGGGTCTAGACAAAGTCAACATGGGGTTTGAAGGGAAGAAATTACGTTTCTCTACTGGACTTTCCCCCTTTAATGGCATTTTGCTTGTTTGCTTTGTTTTGTTGGTCATCAGCACTTCCTAACAACTCCTGGAGTGTTAATTCTGGAGTTTGCCCCCCTGCTATGGACATGAAGGTGGTTCTTCAAGACTTCTTTTCCAAAACTCCCTCTCAAGGCTCCTTCACTCAAGCTGTGGCTCATCACACTTTCATTAGGGACTGATTTCTCAGGGGAAGGATAGAAATCCTTGAGTAAGATAGGTCCTTACTCAAGCTACTGGGGAAATTCTGGAGCTGCTACTGCTGGTAGACCACCTGAAGCCTCCTTGTTCCTGTCTCTTTCAAGCTTGATTCTGGGGCCCCCTTTCACTCTCACATATCCCATCTTGCCTTTCCTACGGATCCCCCTTTTTTAGAAAATTAGCTAGAATCTGTTCCTCTCACCTGCAAGTAAAGCACCTTCTCACCTTTTGTTGTCTTCAAGAGGCTGTGTATCACAAAGTTATATTCTGGTGCCATCCAGCTGGTGAGAGCCAGGCTGGCCCATGCCCTGCCCTGGTTAACTGCAATAGATCACACAGTTAGTGACAGTTTCCTACATAAAGATCTACAGAAAGGAGCACACATAAAGGAAAAATATTTTCTCTTAAGTTGTATACGACCTCTGGCTTCCTTTTGATCACAGGGACAAATGACTTCCTCTACTCATAGGATAAGCCAAGTCTGCAATGAGACCATTTCTAAAAACAGTGACTCACAATCAGTTTTGGCTTGAAGCTAGCTGTTTAGAAACATACTCCTTTTTTAAGTTTATGTTCCTGACTCTGTGTGTGTGTGTGTGTGTGAGTGAGGAGGGTGGGGAGGGCCTGCCACATGGAAGCACAAATCTCAGTTCATTACACCCTTCTCCCAAGAGACTGCTGCTTCGTTGCACTTTCTTTTGCTTCCAAACTGGTTTTAAAATCTCCTGACTTTCTTATCTAGTCATTCCTTTGCAGTAACAATCAAATGGCAATCTGAACAGTACTGAGGTGAAGATTTCCCAAGAGCCTCGCATTTTGAGATTCCCCACGTGAAGGGCAATGGCCTTCGTGGCCAGGGCAAGTCTATTTGTGTCCAATGGCTCTTATTTACCCCTCCCTTTCCTCCTGGATTTTTCAATCAGGTGAAATGCTATGAATGTGAATAGTAGAGGCTGTTTTACAGAGAAAAAGAAATCATGAAAGCTTAGCAATGAGAAGGGTTCCCATTTATTCTGTCATAATAATGGCAATAATATAGAATATATGTTGGGACTTCCCTGGTGGTCCAGTGGTTAAGAATCTGCCTCCCAATGCAGGGGATGTGGGTTAGAATGCTGGTGGGGGAATTAAGTTACCACATTCCATGGGGCAGCTAAGCCTGTGCACCAAAACTAGAGAAGGTCATAGGCTGCAATTAAGACCTCATGCAGTCAAATTAAAAAATATTTTTAAAAAAGAATACATGTGGACTGGTGATGATTCAATAATCTACTTATATGAAGTATCACAATGTATGATCTGTATGTGTGATCTGTATGATCACAATGTATGATATGTGTGTATATATATATATATATATATATACACACATGTAAACTAAACATATGGATCTTACTTTATGTCTTATTATATCCTTATGAGATAGTTATGCATGTAACTAATAGTATTAACCCCAACTGAGAAATAAATAAACTTGATATTCCCAGAGTTTAAGTCACTAACTCAGTCACAAGTAAGTGCTGGAAGGAGTCTCTAGACTCTTATTAATTAAAGGATGCCTGTGAACCACAAACTCTTGGACCCCCACCCAAGAGCTGCTGAATCAGAGTCTGTATTTTTAAAGGCCCCAGGTGATTCTTTTGCACAACAGAGTGTAAGGATCCCTGCTTCGGATCAAGCCTCCATTACATGTCATAGAAGGCTGTGATTTTTACCACTAGCCACCTCTTTCTTTCTTAATGCTGCTCATCAGAATCATTTTCTAAGAGGCTGGCCAGTAGAGGGAAGAATCACAAAGTTTGTGGCCTCAGTTTATTCCTGGCTTGTCTCCAGTCTGAGGGATCATTTTCTGCTTTTTTCATTATTATCACAACTGGAAAACAAAAGTTAGCATAGTTGTAACAAAGGCAGACAGCAGGAAAGGAGCAGAAAGGATGCTCAGTCGATTATTTCTTGTTCCTTCTAATTTGAAGAGCTGCTCCAAAAAGCATAAACCATCAGGACTGAATTTCGAGGAGACTGAAGAGAGCTACAGATGGAGTCATTTTGCTGTCTGTGGCTAATGTCACCTACCAGGAACACAGACATGATTTGCCTTCATTTGTCTCAGGACCCTGGTACATTCTGTCTGTTGTCAAATTTTCACGATGAAAAATAAGATGGTTTCAGAATACAAAAATTATATCTCTCACTGGGAGACCCAGGCTGGCAGCACCATATATTCAGGCCGGGCCTCTGCAAAGACAAACTGGCCCCAGAACCTGGAGGATGAATTCTGTCCTGCCCACTCCTTGCCCTGCCCATCTGCTCATCTGGAGTTTCAGAGGGTTTACGTCTTGCCCCCAAACCAAAGAAAAGCAAACTGGGAGGATGGATCAGTTGCTCTTGTTCTGATCACACTTACGGCTTGAAATTAACCAACGTCTGGTCCATAATCTAATTGAAGCTCAGAGTGCTGCAATGCTTTTAAAGTTTGGTAACCTATACGCTCCAACGCAAACTAAATAATATCTACTCAATAAGGCTATTGGACTTCCCAAATTTTACTTTATTTCCAGATACGCATTCACACAATAGATCTTCTTTGCCTGATGCAAATTTTTCATTTTAAATCAAAATATTGTTGCTGCTTTCTTTGTTTTTATTATATTCCAGGAAGTTAAAAGATATTGTTCTCAAATAGGATGTGAAAGAACCAAATGGCTGGAAATCGGGTCAAGGTCACATGTTTCTTTAGCAGGCAACACAAAACCTTCTCTCCAAACATAAGCACTTTCAAAATCTTCGTGTAGGTTTTTCTATATGCTTGGGTCAGCTTATTGGACATGTGGAAATGAATTTGGGAAGGACACATATGATTCTGAGAATTGTGTCCAGTGAAAACATGGATCTAACAGGCTAGAGGAGAGACGAAAAAGACCTCATCAGTGGGAACTTCCCTGGGGGTCCAGTGGTTAAGACGGCACCTTCCAATGCTGGGGGTTAGGCTTCGATCCCTGGTTAGGAAGCTAAGACCCCACATGCCTTGTGGGCAAAACACCATAACAAAAAGCAGAAACAATATTGACATAAATTTGATAAAGCCTTTAAAAATGGTCCACATCAAAAAAAATCTTTAAAAATAAAAACTTCATCACTGGATGGGAGAATTAAGTCAAATACCTTCAGATTGAGATGAAGATCTCTCCAGACTTGCTTCCCCATGCCTGTCTACTTAGAGGACCACATTGCTGACTACACGGGGTACTCTTTCAGCCAACGGATATTTACAAAGCGTCACCAACGGGCCATGGACTCTGCTGGTCACCAGAGAGAAAGCTAGGCGGGCAAGGTCTTGCTCTCTTGGCTCACACTTCCTAGTGCCTTGTTGCCTATGATGGCAGAGGACAGAAATGACCTGGAAGAACAATAAGACTAAGGTCTTCCATAATAAGACTAACGGAAAAGGATGTGGGTGATACTAATTTTTGTGATACATTCACTGGAACTGGTTGGGCCATCAGTTTTCCTGCTCTAAAGATGCCAGCATGTTCCATGGTGTCAGAATGCTTTAAGAGATGCTGCAAGTCAGGGTCTCTGTCTTCCCCGTATCCCTAGTGATCACAGGAATATCACAATTATTGAAAGAGTGTCCAGTTACTAAGTCATGTTCAACTCTTTTCAATCCCACGAACTGCAGCAAAGCAGGCTTCCCTGTCCTTCACCATCTCCCAGAGCTTGCTCAAACTCATGTCCATTGAGTCAGTGATGCCATCCAACCATCTCATCTCTGTCCTCCCCTTTTCTTGCCCTCAACCTTTCCCAGCATCAGGGTCTTTTCCAATAGCCAGAGTTTTGGAGCTCCAACTTCAGCATCAATCCTTCCAGTGAATATTCAGGGCTGGTTTCCCTTAGGATTGACTGCTTGATCTTGCAGCCTAAGGGACTGAAAGAATGTCAGTTCCCAGAAACCTATTTCATCGATTTACTAAAACCTACGTTCTTCACAGCAAAATATAAGGGAGCAGTGAGCGACAAGCTTCTAGAGTTCATGTTTTGCCCACCAATTTGATTCTCCCCAGGTATCCCCTTCAAGTGGAATGGGTTCTCACATTTATTCTGTCTTCCACGGAAAAGCTGTATTAGCAGACACCCACAATGGCTGTCATCTGTCAGCAGTTACTACCTACCATTAAAGCTAAAGGGAATGTTAATGAAAAATATTACAGCATGCTTTGTAAAATTCACAAGCCGTTTTAACATTACCTCCTGCCGAGCTGAATATAGAGGTTTGCCTAATCACAAAATGTTACCTCTGACATCGTTTCCTCTAGCCTTGTCACCAGGTACCCAGCATCCATCCAACTTGCAATAAGAAGCCCCACGCTCAGTGACTCGATGCAGAATTCAGTCACGTTTTACCAGAGGTTATTCTTCAAGACTCTTCTGTGTTTTGTCTTTCCATGTTCTAAAAAGAACGTGGATTGAAGGCTGCAGACCACCATTCTCCCCGAGCCGATAGCTTTATGTGGACTCAGAGAAACACTGCCCTTTCTGATGGGGCTTTAGGGAAGCTGAAACAATGCTCTTCAATAAATAGGCTGTGTCTGCCCGGGCTGGCAGCGACTGCTTCAGAAAGTGTACACAGGCAATATGCTACTGTGTATTCCCCATGGGCACTCAGCACTCCGGCTCACAGC